>NC_092316.1:40870000-41495000 GCF_036785885.1 Coffea arabica | reverse complement strand
TTGACTCGATACTTTTGAAGATGTAAATAGAACATTTGGCGGTTGTATATATTATGAATAGTTCTCTTGTGGTTTAATATAGTTTTATTAGTTTTGTGTTTCGAACCCTGGCGCGAGCTAGGCAGGCGGCCCGCCGATACCCTTGGGTTCGCCCTTGGGAGAAATGGGGTCGTCACACCCTTGATTGTATACTGGTGTATTCTCACACTTGAATTTGTCTGCGTTTTACGAAAGAAAAAAAAATGAGAAGAAAGAGAAAATCTTGAGTTTTGGAAGAATGGCGAACTTGTGTTTTATAATGTAAATCTTGAACTTGATAAGATTTTTGGTTACTTTAAATACTCTTCTTATGTTTTAAAATTCTTGGCTTTCAAGAAGAGTGAGCCTATCTTTAAGTGTATGGACTGAGAGGACTTTGAGATATAGAGTAACCACATTCAAGAGCACGAAGTTAGTATGAATTGATTTGGTTTCCATTTGACACGTAAGTTAGCATATTGTACTTATTTATTGGGTTTGAACTTGGAACTTGAGACCTTAACTATAAAACCTTAAGACTGGTTATTCTTGGAGATGATCGTGCTTTGGCTGGTGGCTTGCTTATTAAAGATTTTGAATTTTGAATGGATAACCTTTGATTTCAGCTTGTGTTATGGTTTGATTGGATGTAATTTCGTAAAGGCATGTGATCAGATTGAAATTAGTGATATTTGGACCCTTTGGTTTAACTATGGATTTAGGAAGGGTGGTGCATGCCATGAGGCCTTTTGTATCCTGGTTGCATATACTTCTATATTTTGTGGCACTTAATTGCCTATATGTAGTATTTGTCATATTGGGCTTGTTTTATGACTTCCAAGTCGTGTTATCACTTTTGCTACATGTAAAGAATCATGGCATGTCCTGATTCTAAATATTTTTGCAACTTGTATAGGTATTAAGTTCTTTTATACTTAATTATTCCTTTTCTTGTGCTTATAGACTTCTATTAAGTATGGCAGCAGGAATAGGAAAAAAATGGGTCGTGGCCGAGGGCTTGGACAACCCCGTACTCGTGAGAAAAAAAATTGATGGATAGTTTTATATAATTTAATGGGTCCCTAGTACTAAATATGAATAGAGAATAAACCAGAGGATTAGATCTACCAGTGTATAATGGATTAACCTAGTTGGGAATTTAGTGAGATTTTCCCGTGTGGAGTTTTGACGGTTGCTTTATACGTATCTCATGATTGGTCCTGTGGCCAAATTTCAACTTTTATGAAAGTTTGAACTCCGAAAGTATTTCGTTGGTTTGGTGAGATACTTGAATTACCTGCGACTGACCTTGAACTGCCTGAAATTGACTAGGCTGGGCTTACTTGAGACTCGAACCTGTTTAGGTGAGTGCGTTCTTATTCTTACTCATGCACCTTGAACTTGAACTCGAATTTGAACTTGTGCTCTCATTTGTGCTCGTGTTCCATGAACCTGAAATACTTGGCCCTGCTTTTGAACTTATTTGTTTGAATCCTGTTTTGACCCTGTTTTTGAATTTATTCGTACCCGCTTGGTTGTAGACCGGCTACTACTCTTCTGTAGCGGTTGAACTGAACCTCTCTGGTGGGGCATTGCCTGTTGTGTTTTCTAGCACCGCCACTCTTCTAGCGAGGCATGCCTGTTGTGTTGTCCAGCACCATCAGGGATGAAATTTTGAACTGAGGCTTTTGGTGAAATATAGCCGTTGTGCTAACCTGTTGTGTTTTCAAGCACCACCAATGACGAATTCCTGCACTGAGGCTTTTGGTGAAGTATAGCCGTTGTACTAGCTTGTTGTGTTATCCAGCGCCACCAGGGCCAACCTCTTGAACTGAGACTCTTTGGTGAAGCATAGCTATGTGCTAGTTTGTTGTGTTGTCCAGCACCACCAGGGGTGAAATGTTAATATGAGGCTTCGCTATATCCTGAACTTCTTCTAAATCTCTGGGACTTTAAGTCCAACTTCAAGCTTTTTGCATGTTTTATCTAGTTCCTGGATTCACTATTTATTGGATCATGACTATTTGGTAAATAGGATTGGAGTGACTCTTAGTACTTGACTGCTTTTGAGGACTGTTTTGATCTAATTCGTACAAGTTGGAATGTCAAGGACGACATTCTTTTAAGGAGGGGAGTTTGTGACGCTCCGAAAGAAGGAGGGTTTCATTTTATATATATTTTGTTGGACAAGCAGAGGAGCACAGCGTTTGAACTTGGATGAGAAGAGAAAAAAAATTGCAAAAAAGTGAAAGGGCCAAATCCGGCCACAAATCCGGCCAGTTTTGACCGGATTGCTGGCCGGATTGTTGGAGGTTTTTGAAAAATTTTGATTTCGTCTCTGGCCTGAATCCGGCCAGGAATCCGGCAAGGATTCCTGCCAGAAATCCGGCCGGATTGTGACGTGGCAGGTCGGCAGCCAGGTTTGACCAGCTGTTTTTCTTCCTTCTTATCCTACTTTTGGCCAAAATATCTTCATTTCCTTCACCCTCTTGGCCGAGCTTCATGGAGAGAAAAGAAAGGAAACCTTCAAAGTTTTCTTCCACTCTTGCTTATATCTTGTAATCTAAACGTTAGGTTTGCAAATTGTTTCGATTAATTTCATATCTAAGGTGATTGCAAGCTTTTGATGGAGTCTTTAGTGAAGGGGAAGCCCTAGCTACCTTACTTCTTGGAGTTGCAAAGGTGAGTGGTTGAGACATCTCTTCTTTTATGTTAATACTAGTAAATTAGTGGTTTTTAGTGGTTGGATAGACCATTTTGTGGAATCTTTCATGACATATGGTTGGGTTTGCCTTATTTTTATATTTATTGGGAATTTTTCTGCTTTATATGGTATAATATTGGTGTGATGGTCACATATTGAATAATATGGAGCCTTTATATGTTAATTGTGGTTAATGGTAGAAAATTTCAGCTTTTGTAAGAAAATTTCAGTTTTAGGGTTTAAATTGGGGCTTTGTTAAGGGTGGCTTTTAAGCTTGCATTTGATGGATATTTAAAGGTAATAAGACCCTAATGAGGTGATTGGATTGGCGTATAAATTGTGTAGGTATGTGTGATAGCTTGGATGATGAATGATAGGTTGGAAATGTGTAAAATTAAGGGGAAATGTTGTCCAAGCTTTGAATGTATTCGATTGTTTTGAATTTGAGTTGATCTTGATTGAGTTTATGCAAATTCTTGCGATTCGGAAGCTAGGAGGATAAGTTCCATATTAGCGATATTTCTAGACTTGATCTAAGTTATTTCCTCTTCGATTTTGGCATGTATATGCTTAATGGAGGTTATTCTCATGTTAACGTGGAATTACTAGCCTTAATCGTAATTA
This sequence comes from Coffea arabica, assembly GCF_036785885.1. NCBI lineage: Eukaryota > Viridiplantae > Streptophyta > Magnoliopsida > Gentianales > Rubiaceae > Coffea > Coffea arabica. Next base: position 41,491,654 of record NC_092316.1, on the reverse strand, counting down.
GTTATAGTTATATGCAAAGATTTGTTTAGAGATATAATTTCAGTTTTATGGTGTTATTTCTGCCCTCATGTGATACGTAGTGGTTGTTCATAGCATGATAGTTTGATATTGTGATAAATGAAGCTTTGGTATGTTAGTTTTAATGACCTAAAGGAATTTCATTTAGAGTACATGAATTCCAGATTAGGGTTTCCAATTGTGGTAGTAATCTGTCCTATTTTTGCACTATATGTTTGACCTTGAGAGAGACTGAATCGGCCCTTGCTCAAAACATGAAACTTGTAGACATATGAGTTAGCTAGTTACCTGAAAAATTTCAGATTGATTAGAGTAATGTAACCTGTGAAATGACCGAAATACCCTTGACTGTTCATAGACCCTGTTTTGCAGACAATTTTCTGTCCTCTCCGAAATTTTGATAATTGACCCTGAAAATGTATGATTTTGCCTTGAAGGATTTCATAAGAAATGTTGGTATATGTCTTAGCTTCGTAACGCCACATGATTCGTTTCAATCTGATAAGTGTGGCTTCAATTGTGATTAAAGTGCTAGAAGGTGGTAGAAGCTTGATAATATTAGAATTCCTTTGCTTGACCTGCTATTTGTAATCTAGGGTTTCAACTTGAGCAAAGCAATGATGTATGCTGGATAAGGTTCGTGAACCGTGGTTGGTGAGTGATCCCTCAACTATTTCCAAAAGTTACTTTTGAAATAATTTTTGCATCGGTTACACGATTGCATATCATTGTGTTTGTGTGTGTGCCATGACATTTTAGCTCCAATGAGTTCTTGGGAAAATCTTGTGCTTAGAACCAACGTCTCCACTACTGTTTACGCAATCTTTGGAGCATGATGGCTCCTTATTTCTGTTATTTGTTATTTGATCTAAGGGAGCGTGGGGTATCTAAGTACAAGGATTTCACTGGCTCACTAGAGCAATATGCATACATTCAAACACTGATTCGTATCATCATTTACATGTACTATTGTAAAGCTTATTTGATTACTGATTTTACTGTTCACTCGCTGAGCTTCTAGCTCACCCCAAATGTTTTCTTCCCCCCACAGGGATCGAGGCAAAGGAAGCGCTCGTATTACGTTATTTGTGTGACTGGAGGGCATATATCTTGTACTGCTTTGATTTGGAATCATTTGGTGTAATAGTTGGGCTAGTGTGATTATTTGGATTTGAATCGGATGTATGTGTACGTTCCACGCTTGGGAATTAGTTTCCGCTTCGCTTATGATATGTAATTCTTGAAGAATTGAATGTAAAATTTGAGGTTTATATTGTAATTTAATTGAGAACTGTAGTGAACGACTGAGTTCCGGCGAGAGCTAGGCAGGCGGTCCGCCGAACCCTGGGGTACGCCTTAGGAGGAGGTGGGGCTCTCACAAAATGTACCCCAATCTGATAAGTGTAGCTTCAGTTGTGAGCAAAACGCTAGAAGGTGTCAAGCCTGCTATTTAGTTATTCTTCTTTAATACTAGTTTCCAACTTTGATTTTTGGATTGCATTGCCAGAATTGCTTTGTATTTGGATGACATTGTGCCTAGTTGAAGGGCTATTGTGTTAAGATTGTTTATGTGTGAATTTGGGTTGAGTTGAGAAAAATAGTGAAGCCATAAATGGCTGGAAAATAGCTAAATACAAAGGGCATGCTGACCAAATTTTCACTCGAGGGTTAGGCGTGAGTACTCGCGATTTGAACGAAGATTTGAGGTCGAATTGAACTTGAATTGTCTAGGGTATTCGATTCTTCTTTCGTAGAGGTATATAAGCTAGAATTTGGCCGAAACTCGTACCCTTGGAAACATAAAAATAGTGACCAATAGAAATACGTTTTCCTCATCTTTTTGACTCAAATGAGAATTCCAAAGTTTTAATCGCTTCCTTACCAAAACTAAAAGAGCGAGCATGAGTTTTTTAGGGTGTGATAAATAATATGAATATTACCCAAATGAGTTTCATTTACTCATTTGGGGTGTGATAAATAATAAAACGAAACGCTTAAGTTTCGAACCTTAGTTAATTTCAAAACTCTTAAACGATGTTTTATCGTAGATTTGGACTCCAACAAAGGAGTTACACCTGAGCGTGATTTTGACAAGCACTAAATCTCCGGTGAGTGCTTCCAAATACATGATTGAACTTGATATTTGATTTACCAACATGATCGAATAAGATTTGGTTGGTCTGGTCGGGCAAGTGTGTACTTTATCGCACTTGACCTAACTCAACTAAATACTTGATATCTCATTTATGTTTGTACAAGTGACTTGATTTGCATTGACCTATACTTGTATTTGTACTTGTGCTTGACTTGTAAGTGTTGAGCGGCAGTATGTACAACACTCGATACGAGTGGGAGGTACCTCTCATTCCCGTCTCTGTACTTTTATCTTGATTCAGTCGATTGGAGATGATATCTCATCGACTTCTTAGTGACTCAAACCCCACTGGCTAGTTAATCGAGTCGAACCGGCAAGAGTTTGGTTGATTAGATAACAAACCGTGGGTATCTAGTGTTGTCGATTGGAGTGTTATCTCCTCGACTAATCGGTATGCTCGAGTATTACCACCAGTGTTTAGTGGTGTTTGAGCCTGGTAAGGGGGTTAGATGGTGGACGGAGATTGTAGCTAAGTGGTGCTCTACTAGATTGGTTACTTTACTTGAAAGTTGACGGAGTGTCAACTACTACTTGATCAAGCTCTGGTGAAACAATGGGAACTTGGCTCTTGAGAGCCATCCGTATCCTTATACTTTGACATGATTATTACTTATCGGGTTATTGTTTCTTTTGAAAAACTTTACACTCGCTCATTTTGAGATTTGCTACTTGAAGTGTGACAGCCCCACCTCTCCCTAAGGTGAACCAAAGGGTTTTGCGGACCGCCTGCCCAGCTCTCGCCAGGACTACGGAGTCAAGTCACACAAATCCTATATTACGCGCGATAGGATCCAAAAAAAATTTAACGATTGAAGACCGCCAAGCTTAGAAGTAACTTACCAAAATCACATGAGGGAAACACTTTCATATATACATGTTGATAGGTTTACAAATCAAATGGAACCCTTGAAATCAAATACATTTAGAGTTTGCCAACTCTCGAGGAGCTATACAAAAGAACAAAAGAGTATCTAACTAGCTCAACTCGCGTCTCAAAATCATGATTTCCAAAAGGGGTTCCTATAAGAAAAACAAAGATAACGAGGAGGGGGTGAGCTTACGCTCAATGAGGTACCAAACATGTAGCAGTAAAATCATGGCATTTCACGTTATACAAATCAGATACACATGCCCACTATAAAGTAAAACAATTAAACACAAGGACTCAAATAGGAAGGATACAGGTGGCTCTCAGGAGCCAGTTTTCCAGTGCAGTACTTGATCCAAGCCGGTTGACTCTCCGTCAACATATATAGAACCAACGCGTCTGTAGACCCCACTTTACGCCAAATTCCGTCCACCAAACACCTCTTACAGGGCCCGAACACCTCAACGGAAACAGAAATGGTAATACTCGAGTATACTGGAATCAAGAGTCTCAATACCCAAAGATTCCCAGAATCAGACTACCGTGGTTCGTTATCTAATCGACCAGACCCTTGTCGGCTCGACTCGAGTAACTAGCCACAGGTTATGAGCTCAAAGGTCACAGAAAGGTCGTTGGATACAATTCTCCAAACGACGTCCAAACAGACTCAGATACAGATATCAGATTCAAGTATACACAACAACTAGGCATACGGACAGACAAGAGAACGAGTATGATAAAGTACACCCTCGTCTCAAACGGAATAAACAGATAATACAGTCAATCAAATCACAGAGTGCATGTACGAAAACCAAGTTAAGCAACAAATAAGGGGAGTGGTACACTCACCGGTTCAAGTACAGATACTTCAAAAAGGTTTTCACTTCACTCTGGCTTTAATCGCCAAGAAACCCTAAAATCATTAAAGTAAAACAATTAAAGGTTTCACATCCAAAATCAAGTAAACGGAATGTACAAGTGAGGCTCGACTACATGTCGTATGCCTTTCCAGGTTAAGTTCTAGTACAAAATAATAAAATATGACTTTTGAGTAAAAAAGAGAACAGTTGGTCCTAGGGTTACAACCAACTCCCAAAATCCATCATTTTTCCCAAGACTAACTCAACTTGAAAGAATCGCGTAGCCCTAAAATTTTGGACAGCATGCCCTCTGTATTTACCTATTTTTCAGACATTTATGGCTTCATTGTTTTCCTCAATCAATCCCAAAATCACACACACACCACCAAAATAAGGCCCGATAGGACGTATAAGTGTATAGCCAAGCGAGGGACATGTGCGGAAATGAAGTTTACGTTCAAAAACAAAAAACAGTTTTGATGTTATTTAGCGGAAAGGTCGCAACTAGAGCTACACTTATCGGATTGGGGTATAAGTTATAAGATTTCGAAGCTAAGACAAAGAGCTAAAACTTTGATGAAGAACACTCAGTCCAATTTGTAGTGTATCTAAGTCAAAATTGCCATTAACAGAACCGGAATCTCACATTCGGGCTGGTTAACCGCTTTATGCGTAAACGACAATAACTCAGGCTACCGAAGTCGAAAAGAGGTGATTCTAAGGGCGTTGGAAAGATAAGACATATACCTACATTTCTTATGAAGACCTCCAAGGCCAAATCAAGCATTTTCAAGGTCAAAAATGGAAAACTCTACGAAAATAGAAATCTGGGCGTGAAACAGGATTCATGGACAGTCAAGGGTATTTCGGTCATTTCACAAGCTACAGTACTAGGATCGAGCTGGAATTTTTCAGGAAACTATTTTATACCATTGGCTACAACTTTCATGTTTTGGAAAAAATCTAATTTGGTAAGGATCAGGGTGAACAGTCACAGTCAAATTGGGTGAAATGACAACCTTGCTCGCTGAACTCCTACCTAGGCCAGTCTGGGTATTTCTGACTTTTCACAAGCTACTGAGCTCAGATTGGGCAAAAATTTTACAGGCAACTATAATACATCATTCTCTATAACTTTCATGTTTTAACCTAAGGCTAATTCGGCATCTAACTAGGTGTAACAGTACCAGACAGAATTGGGGAAAAATGAAACCCTAATCTGGAAATTTTGGTACAAAGTGGAAATTTCTGCAAATAACTACAATTTACACACAATAGCTTCATTCTAGACTATACCAAGTCATCATCCATGGCCACACAATATTAAACATATGAAAGCAGAAAAATCATGACTAAATAGAAAAATGTCATCAATCTCAACTAAACTCATGAAAGAACACCTAAATCCATCTCTTTAACTCATACAAACCACAAATTTAACACTATCAAGAACACAAGAAAGGTTCCTAAGTCACTCACCTTGCAACTCAAGAGAAGAAGCAACTATGCACCAATTCCTTCCAAACCACTTCCAATAATAGCCACACAAACACTAAACTAAAGGTTTTTATGGAGGAAATCTAAGTTTAAACAGTTGGAATTGAAGATTGAGCAAGATTGGAGCTAAGAAAGTTGAGAGAGTTTTCTTCTTTTCCTCTTGAAGAAAACCGGCCAAGAAGCTTGAAATTAAAGATGATTTTGGTCAATTTTGATTTATTTGGTAAAGTAATGAATAGTGGTCAAAAGCAAGACTTAATCTCCAAGTGACACTTGTCACTTTCATTAAATGCATGGCTATCCTTTTGTCTCTCTCACACCAATCCATTTGATAACCTCTAATTATCTCATAACACCTGATAAAATAAACCTAGTATCCAAAACTTAATCTAATTGGCCGAATTTTTCCAAACTTTCCGCACTAGCGGGTCCCACGTCCAGTATATGCTCTTAATTTCTCAAAAATTAACTGATACTAGAAAAATCATTTTAAAACTATATTTACTCATAAAACTTATCTAGAAAATTTTTCTAATAAAGAAAATGCAGAAAAGCATGCAATTAAATAGAATAAAACCTAGAAAATAAGAAAATTACGGGTCCTCACATGAAGTGTTATTGCTCACTTTTATGAACTTGTTATGCTTGTTATTTTGCTACGTTAAGACTTGTACATTTAAATAATGGTCAACTTGCTATTTGGAAGCTCACTAGGCTTTTAGCTCATACCACGCCATTTGTTTTCCTTACAGGGGATACGAACGAGGCGTGAAACTAGTACATCCTAGCATAGTCTAGTTTTTTTGAAATTTTGCGATTGTACTCGTACTAGTCGCTCGCTCAATTAGGGTTGAATGTATTGAGAATTTAAATCTTGTGATATATTTCAGATTGTACAAATGCTTTGAATCGAAATGAATATACATGTACGTTCCAAGTTTGGGAGCTGTTATTTCCTGTACTTTTGAGGTTGTAACTTATTTTATCTGAACTGAGTGAGTGAATGAGTGAGTCCTGGCGAGAACTGGGCAGGCGGCCCGCTAAACCCTGGAGTACGCCCTAGGGAGAGATGAGGTAGTCACATATTCAAAGAATCATTTTTGGATTTCATAATTAATGTGATTTGCACCAATTAAATTTCGAAAAGACATTTCGTCCCTCTAAAGACCCCTTAGGTTTAGGTTTGCATTCATATAAAAGCATCCAAATGTGATAAATTTTATAAATTAGATTAAAAAAATTTTTAACTAAATCTTGTAACTAACCTTGGTTAGGTTGAAAATGTGCGTTTGGTTTGAGTTTATCAAAGTTTTGCCTTCCATTTCTTCAACTGTGACTTTCAAATTCTTTTCTCTTGTTTTCAAATATTTGGAGTTGTCTAAACAAAGGTTTTATTTATTTTTTCACATATTTTGAGTGACTTGGTATACCTAAATTCAATACCAAGTGGCGACTTTCTTTTTCTTAGAAAACCCTTTTTAGACTATTATTTTGAGTCCAAATCGTTGCATTTTCTAAATCCCATTTTAGGTCTTTTTTTTATTTTCTAAAATAAAAAAACTCATTTTCTAATTCACTTGCTATTTTATTTATTTAGAAAATGGGGCGCGGCAGCTTGGCATCTCCGTTGGGGATTTCTGATAAATTCAAACACTTAGTTTAGTCGATTTTTTCCTTTTTCTAACCTTTTTTACATATCACATTGAAAGATTTTAGATTGCATTTTTCTTTCTCTTTTCTTTTTTAGGATTTTTTTTTTGCATTTCACACGCTTAATCGTTTCTCGCTCTTCATGTATGTGATGAATGATTTGTTTACTTGTATTTTATTTCATAGCGCTTGTACATTTGGGATGGGGGAATGTCACCCTAGAGCCTTCACGCATGTTTAATAATATTAATCCCTCCTTTTAAAGGAGTGTTTCGTACATGCATACGCTATTCTTTTTAAACCCTTTATTTTATTTTCTTTTAGTGGTTGTCACGCCACTCCTTTTTATTAGGATTAGGATTGATCCACTTAGACATGTGGCCGTGGCATGACGTGCATGTAACAATATTTGAGGGATCATTCTAGCCACTGACTGAGACTTTTGGGATTGATAATCCTTTGCTCTTTGGTCTGAAGGTTTAAGAGTTTGAAATCTTATCGAATCTAGATGCATTAATAAGCCCAACCTCATGCATCTATTGTGACGCCCCCACTTCTCCCAAAGGCGAACCCAAGGGTATCCGCGGGACGCCTGTCCAACTCTCGCCAGGACTCGAGACAAATCCAATTCAAACCTAGTCTAATACTAATAATGAAAGTCGGTACAAAGTCGTTTCCATACAAAAATTTCCAGTCTTACATCACAATTTCAACTTTACAATCACTTTCTCCAAAATATACAACATCCAAAAGTGTGTAGTCGATCACAATCAAACACTAATACAAAAGTGCCTCAAGTCGGCATTTGCTTAACTCCTTCCAATCAGGTTCCTGTTAAGGAAAACAAACTAATGGAATGAGCCAATACTCAGTGAGGCCAAGAAACACACATGCAAACACATAATCTAAGTAGCAACAACAATTACATTGTAGGTAAAGCTATCAAGTTCGAATAATTCACACTTCGAATAGGAAAAATAAACAAAAACAATTCAAGGATACTATAGCTCTCAGGAGCTAAATTCCACGTAGTCGAGTCAAAGTCTTGATCACAACTCATGTTGACACTCCGTCAACCACATAAGTATCAAATCCGTAGATACACCACTTTTCCTCGAATCCGTCATCGTTACACCCCCTTACCGGACCCGCTAATCAAAGTTTTGATAATACTCGAGTATATCATGGCAATACTATACGAGTAATGCCGAGCAAGATCTCTTTAATAGATCATGCTTTACGAATATCTCATGGTTTGCTAAGCTTATCGACCAAACCCATACTAACTCGATTCGCAAAGTTAACCAATGAGTTTAGGCATCCCCCGAATACGAATACGAATGTAAGTCGATGAGCAACGCTCAAATCGACGATTCCAAATAGGAATCACAAATACGAATCATATATACAAATCACAAATACGAGTCACAACCATATTACTATGAACAAGAGGACGAGTATGAATTCACATAGCAAAATTCAACTATAATTTCATTTGAAAGAGGACGAGTGTGGTAAAATACACCCCCATCTCACAAAGTTCAAATTCATATAATGGATAAGAAACAGTTAATCACTTAGCAATAAATTCATGCACTTGACACTCACCAATCGAAACAAGGGAGTAAGTGCGTAAACGAGCCTTTAGGTATTCCCCTCGAGATCCTCTTGAAGGTCTCCTTGAGCACTTGAGCAAATAGTAATTGTCTATTACACACTATCGTTTAAAACCCCTAATTATCGAGAAAGATTGCACACTTGTACAATCTAAGAAAATTTCATGAAAATGAGCCTTAATTACTCGTAAATCGAGACTCAAAAATGGGGTTTTAAAACATAAGTGAAATCTAATTTTCATCTTTGAAATCAAGTGTAAAACGGTTTAGCAATATCGAAGAAAAATAGAGAGTTCGCAACCCTCAATTTCCTTTAAGTTTGGAAATTTCAGATTTGTCACCCATACTTTGAAAAATCGTATCTCATTCTCTACAAGTCCAAAATTGGAAAATTTGGTACCATTGGAAACTACTTCCAAATTACTAAAAGTTTCTAGAAGATATTTTTCAATGATTCCAATTGGAAGATATTCAAAAATTGGCCTAAAGTTACTGTCTGGAAAAGTCAAGACAGATTTGGGTTGATTTTCGGCAAAGTTTGGAAATTCGGTAAAATTCACACAATGTGAAGTAGCCTCTAAAATTTGGAACTCAATTAGAGTTACAATCAAAATTTAAAACAAAATAAGTGGAACAAGAATTGGAGTTCTGAGCACCAAGATATGGTGGCTCAAAGTTGCTGAAAAATAAGACCGTTAGGCCAAATTCCAGATTTAATTCACGAACGTTGGGACTTTGGTTAAACATCGAAACGGACTCAGAATGGCACCAAAATTAGTAGTATTATACTACCATATGAGGGCTATTCCTGTGTAAAATTTCATAGAAAAATACGTACGGGAAGTTGGTTAACAAAATCACTAAAGTCCCACGAATTTCCAAGGCAAATCTGTCTTGTATGTAAATTTCCCCTTTTCTAAACGTTTGGCAAAAGAAATCTTCCCAAACATGGTCCATTTGGGTAGAAAATGTCTAATAAACATCCAATATGTGTTTGATAGGTGATTAACACCAAGAATTTCAAAACAACAAGTCCCAATAAAGATTAAAGCTTTGAACAAGCCAAAAGAGGGTTTGGATTCACCGAGTCAGTTTGGGATTTCAGCCACAACTCACTCAATTTAACTCAGAATTGAGCATGGTTGGTGGAGTTGAAAACTAGATTCATAAGGATACAATTTCTTAAAATAAATCATTTTCAAAATCTGTCCACAACTAGCTCACATTTGAGCATCAATTCACTGCTCAAAACAGAGCTCCCAGTGTAGACGTGAAATAGGACAGTTATGTTTAAACGATTGGTATGGACTCCTCAGGTGGAATCAGAACATGCGTTTTATACCGTTGGGAAGCTCGGAATGTCTAGTTTCCAGTGCCATAAACGACACTCAATTTGACATCGGAGCAAAAAGTTATAGCCAAAACAATAACACTGCCAGAGCAGTTGCGGGAAAATTTTCCAGTTTTGCTGGTTTCCAAAAATACATCATTTGGCCAACCAAATCACGTTATTTTTTTATGAAACTTACTACACAACCCACACAACATATATACATCATAACCAAGTCATTAAAACCACAAAAAATCACTCTAAAGATCACGGACAACACAAGGGCAGAAATGGAAAATTTTCACCTTCACTCCCCTTTGAACTTTCATCCGTAATATCACTCATTTCCACTAATTTAAGCACTAAGCCAACATTAATATCATCAAAACATAACAAATCGTTCTATCCAACCATAGTCGGAGTTCATAGAGCCCACACAACATTTTCCAACATAAATAAGGCTACCCACATGCATGCATGAGCTTATAAATGCTATATTACTTCCATAAGACAAGATTTGAGTAGTGGATCATCACTTACTTCCTTAGATGAACCAAGCAGAAATTTTTGGTCCTAAGATGCTCAAGAAAACCATGGATTTGAAGCTCTTTTGTAGCTTGAGTTGCTCTCCAAGTAGATTGCAAAGTGTGGTTAAAGTTTGAGGTGATTTGGAGTAAGATTTGAGGTAGAAATGAAGAGTTTTCTTTCCTTTCTTTTCTTTCTTGTTTTGGCCGGCTCTTGAGGTGAGAAAATGAGAGTTTCAGCCAAGCACTTGAGGTGAGAAAAGAAAGGTTTTGATCTGGTGTGATGCTTCCATGAGAAGCTTAAGAATGTGTGGTCAAAATTGCTCCAAGAGTCAACTAAGGATAGTGCGCGTACTCGCGCGTTTCGTGCTCAATTCCTCTCGAGTTTGTTTCCCTTGTGCTCTAAACCTCTAATGCACTTGTATTCGTACTTGTTGAAGATATGTGATCTGATATTATGGAAAAATTTGATATTGTAAATATTAGGAAAGATATGATTATAGTATCATGTATTAATTAGGTATCATATGATTATAGTATCATATATTAATTAGGTAGTAGATTGATTTAGATTAGCATGATTTTAGGATCTAAATTAAGTTACACTTGTGTATATATATATGTATATTGTGCAGTCCAAAGAAATGAAAAAGAGTATTTTCTCTCCCTTTGTCTTAGTTTTCATGGTATCAGAGCCCTACCATCAAGGTTAGGGTGTCTGTCCGCTGCCAGAAAATTCATTAGTCATCATTCGGTTCATCTGGTTCTGTGTAGGACATATCTGTGCTCTATTCTTCACTCTTGTTTTAAAGAGTTCAGATCTGTCGTCTTTTGTTTTTTTTTCTGTTAATTCTAAACTCATGGCAGAAACGAAATCTATAGTTACGTCTGATGTGGTTCCTGTGATGTCTAAGATCACGGACCACAAACTCAATAATTCTAACTATCTTGATTGGAGCAAAACGGTTCGTCTTTATCTGCGAAGCATTGATAAAGACAATCATCTGACTGATGATCCTCCAAAAGATGGTTCAAAACAGACATGGCTAAGGGAAGATGCTAGATTGTTCCTGCAAATACGGAATTCTAATGACAGTGAGGTAATTAGCTTAATTAATCACTGTGAATTTGTTAAGGAGTTAATGGAGTATTTAGAATTTTTGTACTCTGGTAAAGGGAATATTTCTGGCATATATGAGGTGTGTCAAGCCTTTTATCGTGCAGAGAAACAAGATAAGTCCATCATGACTTATTTTATGGATTTTAAGAAAACTTATGAGAAGCTTAATCTGTTATTACCGTTTAGTTCTGATGTGAAAGTTCAGCAAACTCAACGGGAATAGATGGCAATTATGAGTTTTTTGGCTGGACTTTCACCTGAATTTGAAGCTGCTAAATCTCAGATTTTTTCCAGTCCTGAGATCTCATCCTTGCAAGATGTGTTTAGTAGGGTGTTTCGCACAGAGAATACCCAGACTGTTCAGTCCAGCAGTGCTCTTGTTGGTCTTGGAAAACAGCAATACAAAGGTGGTGGTAAAGGAATTGACACTCGGGGACAGAATGCAGAAGTGGTTGTGTGTCACTATTGTCATAAGCCGGGTCATATGAAGCGTGATTGTAAGAAATTGCAGTACAGGAACCAGAGAACTCAATCCGCACATATTGCTTCTACCAATGATGCTATTAACCATGAAAAGTCTGTTATGATCTCTGCAGATGAGTTTGCTAAATTTTCTCAGTATCAAGAATCATTAAAGTCTTCATCTACGCCCGTAACTACCATCGCTGAGTCAGGTAAACCAAACACATACCTTGTGTCCTCATCCTCCAAATGGGTAATTGATTCTGGTACCACAAATCATATGACAGGTAATTCTAGTCTATTTTCTACCTTTCAGTCACACACATCTGCACCTACAGTTACCTTAGCTGATGGGTCAAAATCTCGTGTTTTTGGATCAGGCTCAGTTAACCCCACTCCATTAATCTCATTGTCATCTGTCTTAAGTTTGCCTGAGTTGTCTTTTAATCTAATTTCTGTGAGTAAACTTACTCGTGCCCTCAATTGTTCTGTCCAATTCTTTCCTGACTATTGCTTGTTTCAGAATCTTACGACGAAGCAGATTATTGGTAAAGGACATGAATCTGGAGGTCTTTACATTCTTGACACACAGATACCAAAGTCCATAGCTTGTTCTGGAATTGTAACTCCATTTGAAGCACATTGTAGGTTGGGCCATCCTTTTCTCCCGTTGTTAAAGATACTTTGTCCACAATTTCAGAGTTGTCTTTATTAGATTATGAGTCTTGTCAGTTTGCCAAACATCATCGTGTTAATCTGAGTTCTAGAGTCAATAAACGAGCAGATGCTCCTTTTGCATTAGTTCATTCGGATGTCTGGGGACCTAGTCCAGTCATTTCTAAAACTGGATTCAAGTATTTTGTTACTTTTGTCGATGACCATTCTCGTATGACTTGGTTATATTTGATGAAAAATCGGTCAGAGTTGTTTTCTTATTTTTGTGCTTTTTGTGCTGAGGTTAAGACTCAATTTAAGCGTTCTGTACAAATATTACGAAGTGACAATGCCAAAGAATATTTATGCGCACCTTTTCAATCTTATATGGTGCAAAATGGCATTATTCATCAAACCTCTTGTGTCAATACACCATCCCAAAATGGAGTCGCAAAACGAAAGAATAGACATTTGCTCGAAACTGCAAGAGCCTTATCATTTCAAATGCATGTTCCTAAACATTTTTGGGCTGATGCAGTGTCCACAGCTTGCTTTCTAATTAATCGTCTGCCTTCATCTGTTCTGAATGGTGGAACTCCTTATAGCACTCTTTTTCCAAATAAACCTTTGTTTCCCATCGAACCTAAAATCTTTGGGTGTACATGTTTTGTCCGCGACTCTCGTCCCCAAGTCACTAAATTAGATCCCAAATCATTGAAATGTATTTTTCTTGGTTATTCCCGTGTCCAAAAAGGATATAGATATTATTGTCCTAGTCTCGGCAGGTACATTGTGTCAGTTGATGTTACTTTTCTTGAAAATACACCTTTTACCCCATCCTCATCTCATTCATGTCAGGAGGAAGATGATGATTTGTTAATCTATACTGTCACATCCTCAAGTTCTTCCCCTGCTAAACCTCCAATTACTCAGGTATATTCTCGACGACAAAAGTCTCCTGATGCATGCCCTGAACCAGTTCCTTCGTTACTAGATCCTGTCTCAAATGATGATCTTCCTATTGCTCTTCGCAAAGGTAAGCGTCAATGCACTTATCTTGTGTCTTCGTGTGTATCTTATAATCATTTACCCACCTCTTCTTATTCCTTTATTACATCTATTGATTCTATCTCCCTTCCTAAAACTGTTCATGAAACCCTATCCCATCCCGGATGGCGCAATGCTATGATAGAGGAGATGAATGCTCTAGATGGAAATGATACTTGGAACTTAGTAAATTTACCTGCAGGAAAGAGGGCCATTGGTAGTAAGTGGGTTTTTGCAGTTAAATTCAATCCTGATGGGTCGGTTGCTCGGTTAAAAGCTCGCCTTGTTGCCAAAGGCTATGCCCAAATCTATGGAGAGGATTATTCTGATACTTTTTCCCCTGTTGCTAAGTTAACATCTGTCAGGTTATTCATTTCTATGGCAGCCACTCATAATTGGCCTTTGCATCAACTAGATATCAAGAATGCCTTTCTTTATGGAGACCTCCAAGAGGAAGTTTATATGGAGCAACCACCAGGGTTTGTTGCTCAGGGGGAGTCTGGGAAGGTTTGTCATCTTCGGAAGTCCTTGTATGGACTGAAACAAAGTCCTCGTGCTTGGTTTGGAAAATTTAGTCTAGCAGTTGAAAGGTTTGGGATGCAGAAAAGCAAATCTGATCATTCTGTTTTCTACAAACAGTCTGAAGCTGGTATTATTTTGTTGGTAGTATATGTGGATGATATTGTTATCACTGGGAATGATGCTGCATGTATTTCATCTCTTAAAACTTTTCTCCATAGTCAATTTCAGACAAAGGATTTGGGGCTGTTAAAGTATTTTTTGGGTATTGAGGTAGCAAAGAGTAGGAAGGGGATATTCCTGTCCCAAAGGAAATATGTTCTTGACTTACTATCTGAAACGGGAAAATTGGGGGCTAAACCAGCTAGTACCCCAATGATTCCTAACTTGCAACTCACAAAAGAAGGTGAATTGTTAGAAGATCCTGTGAGGTATAGAAGATTGGTTGGAAAGTTGAATTATCTTACAGTGACTCGTCCAAATATTGCGTATTCAGTTAGTGTTGTTAGTCAATATATGTCTAATCCTATTGTTAATCATTGGGCAGCTGTAGAACAAATTTTGTGTTATTTAAAAGGAGCTCCTGGACGTGGTATTCTATATAAAAATCATGGTCATACTAGGTTTGATTGTTTTTCAGATGCTGATTGGGCAGGATCCAAGGCAGATCGAAGATTCACAACTGGATTTTGTGTCTTTGTTGGAGGAAACCTGGTCTCATGGAAGAGTAAGAAGCAGAATGTTGTCTCGCGATCGAGTGCAGAGTCAGAATATAGAGCTATGACACAATCGGTATGTGAAATCATGTGGATAAATCAACTTCTAACTGAAGTAGGTCTCAAAACCTCAATGCCTGCAAAATTATGGTGTGATAACCAAGCGGCTCTTCATATTGCATCCAATCCCGTATTTCATGAGCGAACAAAACACATCGAAATAGATTGTCATTTTGTTCGTGAGAAAATACAGCAGGGCTTGATTTCTACAGGATTTGTAAGGACTGGAGAACAATTGGGAGATCTCTTTACGAAGGCTCTACATGGGGTTCGAGTTGATTATCTTTGTAACAAACTTGGTATGAGCAACATCTATGCTCCAGCTTGAGGGGGAGTGTTGAAGATATGTGATCTGATATTATGGAAAGATTTGATATTGTAAATATTAGGAAAGATATGATTATAGTATCATGTATTAATTAGGTATCATATGATTATAGTATCATATATTAATTAGGTAGTAGATTGATTTAGATTAGTATGATTTTAGGATCTAAATTAAGTTACACTTGTGTATATATATGTATATTGTGTAGTCCAAAGAGATGAAGAAGAGTATTTTCTCTCCCTTTGTCTTAGTTTTCAGTACTATTATTATTCACTCTTAATGTTCTAAAAATAATGGTCTTAAATCCCTCAATTAATTGCACGCGTAAAAATGCGTACTTCCGATTTGTGCGCGATAAAGTGGAAATTCCAATAAATCCTTATAACGATAGTATCACTAACTAATAATTGAACACTTAAACATAAAAATACCAATTTCAAGACTAATGTACAAGTCTCCAATTTTCCAAGTTTATTGTATTCTCAAATCGATTATTATTTCTAATCGCGTATTCACTATTCTCATTTTACGAGCTTTCAAAAATTAAATTTTGAAACGAGTCATTTTAAAAAATATAATAAGTCATAGTTCCATGTAATTGAGTATAAAGAGGTTGAAATAAAATATTCGAGACGAACGGGCAATTAAATATTGAAATAAGCTAGTAATAGGAGCTTAAAATAGGAAATTTTGCGAGTCCTCACATAAGTTGAGTTTTAATTTCTCAAATCTCCAATTAATTTTTCTTAATCTATTATTGATCATTCTTACTTCTCCAAAATTAATACACCCTCGATTCAAATATAGTCTCGAAAAATGTGTACTCGTTGTTCCGAACTAAACGAGTTTTCGAAAAGTAAATTTTCTAACAAAATGCTTTAAAAACTTAAAAGAGGCGTTTTTCCATATAAATGGATTTTAAGTAGTCGAATTAAATAATTCAGAGAAAAATGGTGAATAACTATTTAAATAAACCAATAATATTTGACAAAAATAAGAAAATTTTCGGATCCTCACATCTATGTTAGAGATCACCTAGGATAGAGTCAATCTTACCCTATTAAGAACACTAGACATGAGGAGAGGGATTCTACCCCTCCTTTTTTACCTTATATTTCTGTATCATTTTATTACTCCAACGTGTTATGTATTATTTATCAATTGGACTAACCTCTCTATGTTTTCTCTTCTCTTGCATTCACAAACCTTAGAAATAAGAGTTCTGGGATGGTACTCTTTTAAGAGCCTACCTTAGTAGATAGATTATTACACATTTAAATTATAGTCTGTTGCATTAGTGTTCTAGTAATTGAATATCATTTTTAGACCTACACTGATATATAAAAGGGTTCTTTTAGATCATGTTTAAAACCCGTTATTGCATATTTACTTGCTTTAATAAACTGGCATCATAAACTTAGAGGGAATGCTATTTAGGAAATCTCATTTTTAGGATTATGTCAACCTTTTCTTCCATGGGTATCTAACTCTCTATGAGATTTTCACGTTTAATTTTTGCCAAAAACTAGAGAAGTGGGGCTTGTAGATAAAATATTTGATCAGAAATTTATGGTTCAGATGGACAATTCTCGATGAATCAAATAATTGTTGGTAGTTTCAATTGAAATTCGGAGGTGGCCTGCTCTTCTCTCGTCTAGTGAAGTTCATCAAGAGGCATCTCACCTAAGACCAATCAGAGATTTTAAGGACATTGAATCAGACGGTTACTTGGTAGAGGTTTTGATGCATTTATGGGATCCTAGTTATTCGATATTTATAATAGAAAATAGAGAAATGACTGTGACAATTGAAGAAGTAGCTATCCTTCTTAACTTGCTAGAACATGGCACAACAGTAATTTTTCCATTTGCCTCTGGCAAGGCAAAGTTTTGTCACTTCACACTGGGTTGAAAGAGTCTGTAATACAAGGGACTGATCAGAGCATATATGTAAAATTCTTATTTGATAGATTTGCACTAAGAGATGGGTTTCGAGAATTTTTTATTTACATTTAAGACAATGTGGGAGCACAAAAGGTCGTGGGTATATAGACTCATCATGATTGGGATTTACCTCTTTCCGAGAAGGAATAAAAAGATCGCTTTCAAAATCACTAAACTCATGTTTCACTTTTTTCTTGGAATTAAAAATCAACAGTGTTCTATAGTGTCAACCATATTAGCTGGTATATTTATTGCTTATACCGATTGCCAGAGAGGGGTAAAATTCTTTCATGGTTTGAATTTGATTTTGCATTTATGGGCTATGAAATATTTTAGGAGACAATTACCTGCTTCTGATAGTTTACCCTTAATTGGGTACAATTGGATAGTGACTAAACATAAAAAAGTTGATAGAAATAATCTGTTAAGAAGTGCATTAGACTATTTGGATTTCTTGAGAACATTGTCAAATCAAAGGATTAGGTGATTTTTTTATTCAATCGACTGCATCAATTTTGCTCCGCATCAAGTCATCAAATTTTATTCCATTGTTAGGAATTCAAGGCATCATGACTTATATTCCAAAAAGATTTTTAGGCAGTTAGAATGTGTTGAAGAATCACCACCCACACCCAATTTGATCGAATTTACCATCAGTTTTGATAAGAGAATTCGTCTGTACGAAATTTTAATGAAAATACTAATTATTGAGACTTGGGACACATCCAATGATGAAAATATTGCTTACAATTCGAACTCTAAACAAATGGCTTTGGTCACTCCATAATACGAAAATTGATTTAGAGATTTTGGTGCGCAAAAGTCACAAGAAAAGCAATTTGAGGAAGTCAAAAAGTTGATGGCTATCATTGAGACAAAAGACAGAGAGAATGTGTAATTGAAACAATCTATAGAAGTCAACAAAGCTCTAATGGAGAAGAACAAATGGTCATATAAGGAAATGCCAAAAAAACACCAAAAGTTGAAAAGAAAATATGGAGAATTGTATGATCAAATTGAGCGTATTCTAGAGAGTCAAAAATGCTATAATAGATATGTTGAAGAAATTTAATGACTTTGTACAAAATCTCGCCTTTGAGAAATGATGTACATAAGTTTCACAAATTTGGCAATGAAATAACTTTCCACTTTTTGCAAAATTATCAAAAACAAGTTTGATGAACTGGTCCCACTTCAAAGTGTTGCATCATATTTAGGGCTGTGCATCGAAATCGAAAGCGGTAATTCGGAAGTTTGAAATCGAAATTTTGACCTGTATTTTTTCGACCAATTTCGAATTCGAAATGGCCAATTCCGATTTCAAATTTGACTCCGAATTGAATTCGGTGAATTCCGAATTCTCCGAATTCAATACCTATTCCTGTTCCTTTTTTTTCCCTTGTTCAAAAAGTCTGAGATCCACGGGCACGGCAGAGCAGGCGACTTTAGGACCAAAGTCTGGAGCATGCCTGGTGGGCCTTACTACCGCCCCAAGCACTGGAAGCGTAATACTACCATCCCCATGGCTGGCGCCTTCCTCCTTTGTATCCCCATTGCCATGATTTCGGTCGAGCTCGAGCAACGGCCGCATATGCCTGTTCGCCCAATTCCATCTCAACTTTGGTGCAAGAATTTTGGGGAAAAGGACTACTAAATTGATGAATTGTAAGAGTTTGATACTGATGACTACAGTATTGTGCTCTAAAGCCAAGAACAAGCTTGCTTTCTCTGTGACAGACTGGCGGTGGAGGTGGAGGCGGAGCCGCGGAGGAAGGAAGGTTTATTAGAGAGGAATTGATGAATGAGGAAGAGGCGGAAGATTAGGTTTTGCAATTTGCACTTTTACTTTTTTGTCTTTTTGGAAGCTGTTTTTTGCAATTTAATTTATTAGGTTAATAATATAAATTGTGTATTACATATATAATATATTGTTAAAAAAATTATATTATATATAAATATTATAAATTGAATTCAAAATTATATTTTCCTATTTCGAATTTCGATTTCGAATTGGGAATTCGAAATCGGTAATTCCGATTTCAAAAATTATATTTTCGAATTCGACTTGATTTCGACCAATTCAAAATGGGAATTACCGAATTCCATTCCGAATTACCGATTTATCGATTTCGAAATTTCGAATTCAATTCGAAATCGGTCGATAAATCGGAATTTTTCGATTTTGCACACCCCTAATCATATTAGGGCAACTCTTTGCATAAAAAGGGCATCCCCATAGGTATGTATCCGAATTATTTAAACATTCACTAACTCGTGTCCTTTTTTTTTCTTTAATAAATTGCAGCGGTTTAATTAAAGAGCGAACTTTTAAGTAGATTATTCTTCATCCAGGTACTTTCAAATATAGCTACACGTAGAAGCCTCATCATTACAATGTCTCGCAGCAAGCTCTTGAGAAATCGTATAAACATGAGTTCGCACTAGGAATCATCAAAGAGATCTACAATGATTACCTCATCGAATGCAGCATTTTTAGGGACCCAATTGAGTGAAGTGTTGAACTAATTCAATGAGTTCAGTGTAGAAATGGCAGCGCAAAGGTGCATGATTGATCAATTGGTTTCAAGTAGCCACGGTGGTGTCCAGAATGATCGTATACTTGGTGACGACATTCAACTTGAGTCAGATAACCAACCAACTCACATGTGCGCTGTTCAAACCACTTCATCTTTTACAAATTTCCAAAAGGGTGCCTTCACCTACTTCAATCCTAGTTTCCCACACACGTATCTAGGCAATATTTTGGTTAATCCAAGTAATACCAAAATTCTTTAAAATTACCCATAATCAATTCAAATATTCCATCTAATCCTCAAAGACCCTAACCCCCACTATAGAACCATTCATGCTGGACACCACCTTTCAGGGGAAGATAGGAATGGATGAATACACTCCCTATTGATAAGAATTTGCTGAAGAGATTAGACCGATTTGATAAGTTCACGAAGAAAAATCAAGGATTGAGGAAGCATGGAGGCTTGGATTATAATGAGTTGTGTCTCTTCTCTGATGTGCAACTACTTTTGAATTTTAAAATTCTGAAATTTAGCAAGTATGATGGAACCAGAAATTCCAAGATGCATCTTAAAATATTTGCTAGCAAACTTGGCAAACCTGCGGATGATGAAGTCTGGAGGGTGATGCTCTGACAATACGATTATTCCCTAAAAGTCTGGAGGGTGATGCTCTGGATTGGTATTTTAGTTCGAAATTGAAGAAATAAAAATTTGGTTGGACCTAATTACAGCTTTTGTAAGGCAGTATAAGTATAAATGCGAGATTGCATCTACGCGAACAACACTGAAAGGGACCAAGAGGAAACCCTTAGAGGATCACAAGACTTATGCAAAATGGTGGAGGAAATTGTCTACTAAGGTGGATCCCCTGTGATTGAAGAGGAGATTGTCTGCACGTTTATTAAGACCTATGATTTGCCATATTTCGAAGATATTTTTTGCATGACTGAGAGTTCATTTGCGGCTATCGTTAACAAATTTGAAAAATATGATGAGTTTGTGAAAATAGAAAAAAAATTATCAATCTATCGGCTTTAAAAGTACAGTTGAAGGCCCTGCAAAGCCAAAGTAATAGTGGAAAGAGACCCCAATTTAAGAAAAAAAAAGGAGAAATCGCTTTTATGTGGGATCAAGACCTCTCTTTTAGACCAAGATTTCAAAACCACCCTATATACTCGTCTTCTTATCCACACTACTCAAACTCCAGACCTATTTATCATACCACTATTAACCCTTCTCGTCCCCGATCAAACTACACAAATACACCCGTACCGTTTCAAATTTCTCAACCTACCTTACAAAGTCGTCATCACCCTATTTATAATCCAAGACCTGCTCCCCCAAATAATCCAATCCAAAATTATTCCTAAACCAATAGATTCCAAACCTAAAATCAATTTTGAACCTTCACTAATTTAGGTTGACCCATTGACCAAGTATACGAACAACTCAAGGCTACTGGTAAGATTGGCGTTTTGTCTCTCAAGATTTAACTTATGAGTGTTCCTACTAGTTATGATCTCCAGGCTATTTTTGCTTATTACTCTGGAAGTTCCGGTAATTCAATTGCCAATTGTAACATAAAATTCAAGACATGATCGATACAGGAAAAATAGTTTTGAGAAGAAGAGGTGAACAAGGATCGAACGTCAGTAAAAATCCTCTCCTTGAACATAAGGATATTGTTGAAACTATCACTCTTGATGAGGAGTTTGAGGAACCTGCTCAATATATTGTGGATGAGACTAAGATAGTTGGAATAACCGAGAAACCATTCATATTAGAAGAGGAACCCTCTGAAGTTGGGAACATCAAAGAACCTTTCATCGTAGACATGCCACCTTTTAAACCTATTGTACTTAAATTTTTAGAACAATCACATGTTCATAATTTACAAGAAGTGCCGTGGAATTATAGCGAACCCACCGTATTGATTAAAAATAAGAAGGCATCGAAATAGGTGGTAACTGCTGTTACTAGATCTGAGAGAGTTGTGGCCGATTCTGAAGATCATACTCAACCAAAACCCAAAGAGGATGTCCCATTGCCAAAAATGCCTGTGACTGAAAGAGAAGCACTGGATTTCTTGAAACTGCTAAAGAGGAGTGAGCACAAGATTATAGAACAGTTGGATAAAATGTCTGCTCAAGTCTCTATTTTGGATTTGCTTTTGACTTTCAAGCCACATAAGGAGGTATTGTTTAATATCTTGAGTGAAACTCAAGTACCTAAGAGCATTCCTGTCAAGAAGTTCTCCTATGTCATTGAAAATGTTATAATCTCTTATCAAATCACTTTTTCTAACGATGACTTGACTCTAGAGAGGATCAGACACAATAGATCGTTGTATCTATCAGTGCGTTGTAATGGAAAGTTACTACCCAAGGTCTTGATATAGTTTCAAACATCTGTCCGTGGAATACTCTTGCAAAGTTGAGATTTCTTGATACTAGACTCCGTCCATCAACAACTATTGTACGAGGATTCAATAGTATAGAGAGAATCTATGAGCGAGGTTGACTTAGTGCTGGAGATAGGACCTACTCAATTTCAAATCACTTGACAAGTTATGAACTTTTCAAGTGTGTACAATCTCTTACTTGGATGACCCTAGATTCACACCTCTAATTTGGTGCTGTCCTCTTTCCAACAAATATTGAGATTTGTTGTGAATAATCAACTGATCATTGTGTTCGCCAAGGATGATTGTACCATGATCATTTATTCTAGATCGAAAAAAGGAAAGTAGCAAAAAAAATTAGTTTCTCCTCATAATGTTACTGACATTATTTCAGTGGAATGGATATCTAAAGAGAAGTCATTAACGAAGCCAAATCTGCCAGAACCTTATGTTATGATGGCCAAAGAGATGATCTGAAAAAAATATGAGATAGGCAAAGGTCTTGGACAAAATCTACAAGGAATCTTGGACCTGATAGAGCTTTCAGTGCAAAAGGACATATTTGGATTAGAATTTCGACCGACCATTAAAGATAAAAGGGAGATGCAAGCTCGTAAGAGGACAAAAAAATAAGGGAATCAAATTGTCATGAGTATCCTACCACTGCACTACACTTTCCCTCACCTCGTCGGGGGTAATCACATCTAAGTTAGAGGAAGAAAATTCGATCGATGAGGTTGAGAAGAGTTTTATCCAGTTGTTCATTGGAGTTACTTACGAGGATGAACCGTCGGAGAGTTTGAAATTCCTAACAATTTTCGAAAGAGCTATGCAAAATTGGACTGCTAATTATCCTTCCTCTTGAAGGAAATTTTGATAAATTTAGGGGATTGTCTTTGACTAGAATCTATGTCTAGACAAAATCTTAAATGAAAACTACTTTTGTCTTTTATTTATTTATTTTCTACTATGTTAATATGTGTTTTGTGAGTCCCATTTCCAGTGCACCACTCTGAAAAGGATAAGTGTTTTAACTAACATTTTACTTTGCGAAGTAGTTGTCCTTGTTCATTTTCTAACTGCTCTTTTAAATTCAATAAAATGAAAGATCTTTGTTCATCTTTTCATTATTTTCTACTTGTTCATTGTGTTTGTTTACTTTATTTTCAGATGGCCAAAAAATAAAATCGTTTGACCATTCAGATTTCATCATTATAGAATTCAATTATTGCAATCTTGAGATTTCTCGCTAATTTGAAATTATGGAATCTAAAATTCAAAATGAAAGTGATAGCGAGGAAGAACGTGG
The DNA here is from genome assembly GCF_036785885.1 of Coffea arabica. Classification (NCBI taxonomy): domain Eukaryota; kingdom Viridiplantae; phylum Streptophyta; class Magnoliopsida; order Gentianales; family Rubiaceae; genus Coffea; species Coffea arabica. The sequence continues at coordinate 41,468,040 of NC_092316.1, read as the reverse complement.
GTCTATTTTAAAGATTCTTGAACAATATGAGAAGAAATCTAAACTGAACTTAGAAGAGACAGAAATCATTAACATTGACACTAAAATGGAGGTTAAAAAATCAAAATCAATGTTCATTTGAATAAGAAGTAGCAAAAAGAGATGACTAAATTATTAATTTTGTTTCAAGATGTATTTGTATGGTCGTATGATGATATGTCTGGAATTTCTATAGATATAGTGGTCCACAGATAGCCAACTGACCCAAATTTTTCACCAATTAAGTAGAAGTCTCACAAGTTTAAACCAGATATGAATCTGAAAAAAAAAAGAACAAATTGAGAAACAAGTTAACACTAAGATTATCATGATGTCTCATTACCGCATTTGACTTTCAAATTCAGTACCTATTTCGAAAAAGAGTGGAGAAGTGCGGGTATGTGTTGATTATAAGGATCTTAACAAAGCTAGTTTGAAAGATAATTTTTCTTTGCTAAACATTCACATCATTTTGTACAATACTCCTGGACATGAAATTGAATCTTGTGATGACTGTTTCGCTGGATATCATCAGATTCTAATGGTACAAGAAGATGGAGAAAAAACTATCACTTCTTGGGAAACATTTTGTTATCGAGTAATGCCTTTTAGTTTGAAAAATATTGGAGTTACTTATCAACAAAACATGACCATCTTATTTCATGATATGATTCACAAGGAGATGAAAGTTTATCTGGACGATATTATAATTAAATCCAAAAAAGTTAAAGATCATCTCATTGATTTAAAAAAGTTATTTGAAAGGTTGACAAAATATAACTTGAAGTTAAATCATGCAAAATATGTTTTTAGGGCTCTTGCTGGTAAATTATTGGGGTTCATTATCAGCAAAAAGGGCATAGAGATAGATCCAACAAAGATCAAAGCAATTCGAGAGATGCTCATTTCAAAAATCCAGAAAGGTGTGAAGAATTTTTAGGAAAGATCGATTTTATTGGCAAATTTATTTCTTAGTTGACTTCTACATGTGAGCCTTTTTTTAAATTGTTGAAGAAGAATGTGCTGATGCATTGGAATGAGAAATGTCAGCTGGCTTTTGATAAGAATAAAGATTCTTTGTTGAACCCTTCGATATTAGTGTCGTCCTACTCGGGACGACCTCTAATTATGTAGCTGTCTGTACTTGATGAGGGCATAGGATGTATTTTGGAACAACATGATGATTCTGAAAAGAAAGAACAAGCAATTTATTATCTCAGTAAGAAGCTTACACCTTACGAGATCAATTACTCATTTCTCGAGAAAAGTTGTTGTGCTTTAACTTAAGCAACTCAAAAATTGAGACACTATTTATTCAGTCACAATACTTACCTCATTTTTTGTTTCGACTCTTTGAAATATTTATTAGAAAAGTCAATGCCAACAGGGCGTATGGAAAAGTGGCAAATGATCCTCTCTAAATTCGATATTATTTTCACAATGCAAAAGATAATCAAAAGACAAGTTATAGCGGACCACTTAGCTAAGAATCTGAGGGAAGATAATTATCAGTGTGAGGACTTGAAAAATCCCTTATATTTTTTTTAAAAATTCCCTTTAATTGGGAATTTATTACTTTACCATAGTTTTACTACACATTCACTTTCCCAATAGTTACAAATAATCATAGAAATAAGGATTTCCTTTTAACTTTCATCGTTACAATAAACTAGGATTTTTACGTCTTTTCGTAATATAAGAATCGGTACGGAGTGTGTATTAAATTTAGTGATTAAAAGTGAGTTTTAGATGATATTACATGTGTGATTAGTAGTAATAATAATAAGTTAGTGAATTATAAGTGAAACCCTAGTACGTGTGATTTAGAAAAAAACGGTGTGAATCAACGTGTACCGTTAACTACCGATTGAACACACCACTTGACCACCACTTTCTTATCATAAAAAATCATTGATATTAGTGCAAATATCATCCCCTTAATCAGCTCTTGTTGGCTGAAAATATTGACTAGAAAAACTAAGGAAAAGAAAAAACTTTTGAAAGTTAATCTCATGGTGACAAGTGGCGGCCATCCCAAGGTTGTTGACCAACCAATTTCTTTCATATTTATCACCAAAAATCACTTCAATTGCTCCTTATTTCTGCCATTCCAGCCGTGACATTGAGGGAGAAAACAAGAGGAAGAACATTCCATTTTCATCTTGAGTGAAGAATCAAGAAATCTAAACCGATTAACTTCTAAATTGGGAGCTTAGGAAGCTTGGGGTGCTAAAGTTTGGGAAGGAAAGGTGAAGGATATCTCTTGCAAGCATCTTAGTGAGGTAGTATGGCTGCTCATCCTATTTCTTTCCCTTAATCTTGCTTAAGTTGTGTAGCAACTTAGATTCTTGATTAATGATAGCTATTCTAGTAGTTTTGATAATTGTGGTGGTAGATTGTGAGTTAGGGTTTTGAATTGCTCAATTGTATATCTTGTGGTTTAGATGGCATATGGTGTCTATAATCTTGTATAGGAGGTTGAAGTGGTGGTTCAAGTTAGAAATGTGAAGTTTACATCTTAAATTCATTAAATTCCAGATTTGAGTTCTTACACTACCCTGTTCTGACCAGTTCCATTCGGCCATGATGGAGGCTGAATTGGGCTTAACTTAAAACATAAAGGTTGTAGGAAATGATGTTTTATAGTTACCTGTAAAATTTCAACTTAATCCGAGTATTGTATCATGTAAAATGATAAAAATACCCTTGACTGCCATATGTAGAGTTTTGCGGACAGTTTTGGCATTTCATCATTCTGGCTTCATTTTTCACCTTGATCCGTATTAAATCAATAGTTGGCCAAAACATGAAAGTTGTAGTCTTATGTTTTAGATTTCCAAAGCATCTGAAAACGTCTCAATAGGACTTTTGTAGCTTGAGTTATTGTCATTTGAACCCAGTGCTATTATCCTGCCTGACAGTGAAATTCTGGTTCTGTAATTGTAAATTCGACCTGGATAAACTGTGAACCGGGCTGAGTTATCTTCATAAACATTGTAGCCCTTTGTCTTAGTTTCGAAACAGTATAAATTGTACCCCAATCCTATCAGCATCGATTCGGTTGTGACCGATACGCTAAGAGACGTCAAACTTATCATTTTGTTCTTTATCTTAAAGCTTATTTCCGGTCACTTTTCTAGCTTGGTTTTGTAATGGAATGACTCTTAGCCTATTGAACGGCTATTGTAATGAGATTATTTGTGGGTGATTTTGGGGGTTGATTAAGGAAAATAATGAAACCATAAATGGCTAGAAAATAGGTAAATACAAAGGGCGTGCTGCCCAAATTTGCACTCGAGAGCTAGGTAGATGTACTCGCGACTTGAGTAAGGGTTGAGGATGAAATGAATTTGAATCATCTAAGGTATTCAAGTCTTCTTTCTTAGAGGTGTATAAGTTAGAATATGACCAAAACTTGTACCCTTGGAAAAATGAAATTTATGACTAATAGAAATACGTTTTCTTCGTTTCTTGGACTCAAATGGAGATTTCAAAGTTTTACGAGCAAGCATAAGTTTTACAAATATTTTACTCATGTCCTTTGGTTTAAATGTACTATTTTCACTTTCAAAACTATACTTATACTTTGTACTAGTAGTTATTCGGATTTTCTTTGGTTCACTTAAACTTTGGATGGTTTAACTGTAATATTTTCTTGATTATTATTAGGGTTCCTTGGTGATTGAGGATATTATCCGGAAAGAAACTTTGGACGTTATTTTGTTTAAATATGGAGTGTTCTTTGTACATTATGTTTCCAATGACTATGTGGATTGTTGTGACTATGTGACTATTTGTGAATGTTGGATTAAATGTTAAATGTTTTCAATGATTTCTAAAAATGAATTTTGCTAGGCGAGTGTGTACTTTATTGCACTCGACCTAAATGAATGTAAAATTTACAATGATTAAATATTTAAATACTACTTGTACATAAATGTAAGTCTTTGGCTGAACTGGGCCCTTGCCCTTCATTGTCGGTCGACTCGAGCCAGAAGCGGACTCGGTCAGACAATTGGTGACCATGGGTTAATGTTTGGTATACTCGAGTATGACCACGAAATCTAGTGGAGACTGGCCAGTGTCCAGTAGGGGGAAAATGAAATGAATGAATGAATGGCAAGAACAATGGAGGGGTTTTCACTTACAAATGAAATTATTTTTAATGCTGGAGAAATAAGAAAATGGTTGGTGGAATGAATGAACGAAGGACTTCATGTGAGCATGTATCCTTTTAATGAATGTATTATCATTACTTTATATTGTAAATGTTTTCTAGATTACTTGTTATTACATGATTAATGTCCTTATTTAATTATTTGGCTATGTGTATGGAACTTCACTGGGTTTTTAGTTCATTCCATTAGTTTTGTTTTCCTTACAGGGGATGCGAGCGAGGGCGTGAGTCCTATGCAGACTAGTTTCATCTAGTTTTTTTGAAATTTTATTTTTTTATTATTCTCGCGCTAGTGCTTGGATAAGGTTGGATGTAGTAAGAACTTAAAGCTTTTGTTCTAATTGGGATTGTATTTCTGTTTGAAATGGATATGAATGTAAGTATATGTTTCAAGTTTGGGAATTATTTTTTGCTTAGTCTCCAGGTTATATCTTATTTCACTTGATGAGAGCGATCGAGTCCTGGGGAGAGTTGGCAGGCGATCCGTCAAGCCCTTTGATTTGCCTTAGGGGAAGTTGGGGCTGTCACAGGTGATATCAGAGCCATTTCGCGTGGTCTCTGTGTGGAATGAGTTTGGGCCAAGTGGTATTTTGGTCTTGATTTCGTGAATAAATATGAAGCATTAAGTGCTCTTTTGGGCATAAGTTATGAATCATGAATTGTTATAGGTTTTAAATCTCTCTCATGGTACTTGAAGACAATAGATATGTACGTCGGGTAGGAATCTTGATTGTAGATAATTTACTCTTAGAACTGACCAGTTCGAGTGGTGAATTATCTCAGATTCTTGTACCCGAATAAGCGAGAGTTGAGGGCAATATTAAGGACTTGCGATCTTTATTGCGGGGAACAGGAATGGGCTAATGTTTGGTGAGAATAAGTGCCAGGGGTTAACGGACGTCTAATTCGGATGGTAAGAGAAGTGAGAGATAAGATAGGGAATATTTTAACCGAGTGTGGAACGGTATGTCGTGTTTTCTTTTGTTTTGCCTCTGTATTGTTACCGTATGTATTTGGCTTGTGGCATGTTAATACTTACGTGTATAGTATTTGCTGTACTTGATTTTATTTTTGTTTAATTTAATATGTAGCTTTGTGAATTTGGTGTGTCATATCTTGTTATTTTAGTCAATTTACTTTGTTACATACTAAATCACCTTTTTAAAAAAAAGAGAGAGAAAAAGGGTATGGAGGGGAGACGTAGTCGCGGACGTTGAGCTAGTCGAGGCCGTGGGGCTAAGCAAGCTCAAGAACCAAGAAATGAAAAAGAAACAGTAGCTGAGCAAGATCATGGGCCGAGGGTTGAGATAGGAGACCAAGTAGCAACGCCGATCCAACAAATGACAAATATACTAGCGCGATTGGTAGATCAACAAGGTCAAATGCCAGTGAATCAACCCCAAAATCCCGAGATAGGAGAGGATAGGGCTCTGGAGCGGTTTAAAAATTTGTACCTCCTAAATTCCTTGGAGGGCCTGTTCCAGATATAACTGAACAGTGGTTAGAGGCAATGATTAACATCTTCACGGCCTTGAACTACATGGAGTAAAGACAGGTGAACTTTACTGTATTCTAATTCAAAGGACCGGCCCGAGCATGGTGGAATGTTATTAGGGCAAAGTGGGAGAGAGAACAAACTGCATAGACATGGGTGAACTTTATAAGGGAATTTAACGAGAAGTACCTCTCACCATTGGTCCAAAAAAGGAGAGAGGATAAGTTTATTGGATTGCGTCAGGGAACCCAGAGTATGGCCGAATATGAGACTAAATTTACTAAACTGTCTAAGTTCACTTCCGAATTAGTGGTTACAGAGCGAAGGAGAGTAAAACGGTTCATACAAGGCTTGAATTTGAAAATCCAGGAAGCTTTAGCGGCGGTTCAAGTTAATACGTTTACGGAAACTCTCGAGAAAGAGCAAAGAATTGAGGATGCGAAAGCACAAGTAAAAGCTTTTCAAACGCGAAAAAGAGATGCATCTAGTAGCATACCTAAGGAACCTAGAGAAAAGATAATGCCCTCTAAAATGCAAAAAGTGAACCATTTACCTCATTCACCATGGACATTAGGAGCACTAGATGAAGGATCTACAAAACAAAGTCAAAGAGGACAAGAGGGGATTTCTCAAGAAGGCCAAACAGTGGCTTCCCACGTGGCCTGTGGATACTGTGGGAAGGCAAATCACACTGAGAATAATTGCTAGAAGAAAGGGCGAAGGTGTATGATTTGTGGGAGTGGCAATCATCAAATTAGCAATTGCTCAAAGAAATAGCCCCGAGAGAATAGTACCCAACAAGTGAATGAAACCAAATTGAAACAAGTGAATGAAAGAGATAACCGAATAAAAGTACCAGTAAAGGTATATGCCTTAAACAAGTAACAAGCGCCGGAGTCATCTGAGACAACGGAAGGTATGAATTTCGAGGTCAAAATTCTCTTAAGGGGAAGAGAGTGTGAGAACTTGAAAAATCCCTTATATTTTTCTTAAAAATTTCCTTTAATTTGGAATTTATTACTTTACCGTAACTTTATTACACATTCACTTTCCCAATAGTTACAAATAATTATAGATAGAAGGATTTCCTTTTTACTTTTATCGTTACAATAAACTAGGATTTTTACGTCTTTTCGTAATATGGGAATCGGTACGGAGTATGTATTAAATTTAGTGATTAAGAGTGAGTTTTAGATGATATTACATGTGTGATTAGTAGTAATAATAATAAGTTAGTAAATTATAAGTGAAACCCTAGTACGTGTGATTTAGAAAAAAACGGTGTGAACCGACGTGTACCGTTGACTACCGATTGAAAACACCACTTGACCACCACTTTCTTACTATAAAATATCATTGATATTTGTGTAAAATATCAGCCCCTTAATCAGCTCTTGTTGGCCGAAAATATTGACTAGAAAAACAAAGGAAAAGAAAAAAATTTTAAAAGTTAATCTCATTGTGACAAGTGGCGGCCATCCCAAGGTTGTTGACCAACCAATTTCTTTCATATTTATCACCAAAAATCACTTCAATTGCTCCTTATTTCTGCCATTCCAGCTGTGACATTGAGGGAGAAAACAAGAGGAAGAAAATTCCATTTTCATCTTGATTTTAGCTCATTTGAGTGAAGAATCAAGAAATCTAAACCGATTAACTTCTAGATTGGGAGCTTAGGAAGCTTGGGGTGCTAAAGTTTGGGAAGGAAAGGTGAAAGATATCTCTTGCAAGCATCTTAGTGAGATAGTATGGCTGCTCATCCTATTTCTTTCCCTTAATCTTGCTTAAGTTGTGTAGCAACTTAGATTCTTGATTAATGATAGCTATTCTAGTAGTTTTGATAATTGTGGTGGTGGATTTGTGAGTTAGGGTTTTGAATTACTCAATTGTATATCTTGTTGTTTAGATGGCATATAGTGTCTATAATCTTGTATAGGAGGTTGAAACAGTGGTTCAAACTAGAAATGTAAAGTTTATACCTTAAATTCATTAAATTCTATATTTGAGTTCTTACACTGCCCTGTTCTGACTAGCTCCATTTGGCCATGATGGAAGCCGAATTGGACTTAGATTAAAACATAAAAGTTGTAGAAAATGATGTTTTATAACTATATGTAAAATTTCAACTCAATCTGAGCTCTGTGGCACATGAAATTACTAAAATACCCTTGACTGCCATAGGTAGAGTTTTGCGGACAGTTTTGACATTTCATCATTCTGGCTACATTTTTCACCTTGATCCGTATTACATCAGCAGTTGGCCAAAACATGAAAGTTTTAGTCTTATGTTTTAGATTTCCAAAGAATCTGAAAACGCCTCAATAGGACTTTTGTAGCCTGAGTTATTGTCATTTGAACCCAGTGCTGTTATCCAGCCTGACAGTGAAATTCTGGTTCTGTAATCTGTAAATTCGACCTGGATAAACTGTGAACCGGGCTGAGTTGTCTACATGAAAGTTGTAGCCCTTTGTCTTAACTTTGAAATGGTATAAATTGTACCCCAATCCTATCAGCGAAGCTTCGGTTGTGACCGATACGCTATGAGACATCAAATCTGTCATTTTGTTCTTTACTTTAAACCTTATTTCCGATCACTTTTCTAGTTTGATTTTGTAATGGAATGACTTTTATCTATTGAATGGCTATTGTAATGATATTATTTGTGGGTGATTTTGGGGGCTGATTGAGGAAAATAATGAAGCCATAAATGGCTAGAAAATAGGTAAATACAAAGGGCGTGCTGCCCAAATTTGCACTCGAGAGTTAGGGAGATGTACTCGTGACTTGAGTAAGGGTTGAGGATGAAACTAACTTGAATCATCTAAGGTATTCAAGTCTTTTTTCTTAGAGGTATATAAGTTAGAATATGGCCGAAACTTGTACCCTTGGAAAAATAAAATTTACAACTAATAGAAATACGTTTTCTTCGTTTCTTCGATTCAAATGGAAATTTCAAAGTTTTACGAGCGAGTATAAGTTTTACAAATATTTTACTCATGTCATTTGGTTTAAATGTACTCTTTTCATTTCCAAAACTATACTTATATTTTGTACTAGTAGTTATTTGGATTTTCTTTGGTTCACCTAAACTTTGGATGGTTTAACTGTAATATTTTCTCTTGGTTATTATTAGGGTTCCTTGGTGATTGAGGGTATTATCCAAAAAGAAATTTTTGATGTTAATTTACTTAAATAGATGAGTGTTCTTTGTACGTTATGTTTCCAATGACTATATGGATTGTTGTGACTATGTAACTATTTGTGAATGTTGGATTAAATGTTAAATGTTTTCAATGATTTCTAAAAATGAATTTTACTAGGCGAGTGTGTACTTTATCGCACTCGACCTAAATGAATGTGAAATTTACAATGATTAAATGTTTAAATACTACTTGCACATGAATGTAAGTCTTTGGCTGAACTATGCCCTTGCCCTTCGTTGCCGGTCGACTCAAACCAGAAGTGGACTCGGTTGAGCAATTGGTGACCCTGGGTTAATGTTTGGTATACTCGAGTATGACCACGAAGTCTGGTGGAGACTGGCCAGTGTCCAGTAAGGGAAAAATGAAATGAATGAATAAATGGCAAGAATAATGGAGGGATTTTCACTTACAAATGAAATTATTTTTAATGCTAGAGGAATAAGGAAATGGTTCGTGGAATGAATGAACGAAGGGCTCCATGTGAGCATGTATCCTTTTAATGAATGTATTATCATTACTTTATATTGTAAATATTTTCTGGATTACTTGTTATTACATGATTAATATCCTTGTTTAATTATTTGGCTATGTGTATGGAATCTCACTAGGCTTTTAGCTCATTCCATTAGCTTTGTTTTCCTTACAGGGGATGTGAGCGAGGGCGTGAGTCCTGTGCAGACTAGCTTGGTCTAATTTTTTTGAAATTTTATTTTTTTATTGTTCTCACTCTAGTGCTTGGATAAGGTTGGATGTAGTAAGAACTTAAAACTTTTGTTCTAATTGGAATTGTATTTCTGTTTGAGATGGATATGAATGTAAGTATATGTTTCAAGTTTGGGAATTATTTTTCGCTTAGTCTCGAGGTTATATCTTATTTCACTTGATGAGAGCGATCGAATCCTGGCGAGAGTTGGACAGACGGTCCGCCAAACCCTTTGGTTTGCCTTAGGAAAAGGTGGGGCTGTCACAATCAGTCATTGCATACCTATTTTTTTGATGAGGAGATCTTATTTGTTAGTATATTGAAAAGCATGAATGAACAATACCCTGGGTGGAAGCTATTTTTTGATGGCTCTTCAAATTTTTTGAGGTTAGAATCGGAACTGTTCTTGTATCACCTAAGCGAAAGCACTACCATGCTGCTGCTAAGTTACGATTTTTTTGTACCAACAATATGACTTATAAAACTTGCATTTTTAAATTGAAAATGGCATTAAAAATGGAGATCAAGAATTTAATAGTGTTCAGTGATTTTGACTTATTTGTACATCAAACACTCAAACAGTGGGTAACTCGAGATTCAAAAATTATGCCTATCATTGTAGTCTAGGCAATTTGGCTGATAAGTTCAGAAATTTGGAATTCAAACATATTCGTCGTACTCACAATATTTTTGCTGATACTTTAGCCACCTTGTCTTCCATGATTCGACATCCGAATAAACTGGTAATTGAGTCTATACAAATTCAACTTCAGAAAAAGTCGACACATTATCTAGCTGTGAAAAAAGTTTTTAAAGGTCGTCCCTGATATAGTGATATCAAAGAATTTATAAAGATGGGATCTTATCGTCTAGGTGCTGATTTAGCTATCAAAAATTTCTTGGGTAGAATGTCGTCAACGTTCTTATTAAATGGAGAAGTGTTGTATAAAAAAAAAATCTGATTTGGGCCTTTTGAGGTATATTGATAAAGAGGAAGTTGATTACATGATGAAAGAAGCGCGCAGTGGTGTATGTGGACTACACATGAATAGACATTTATTGACTAAGAAAATCATGAGAACAAGGTACTTTTGACTCACTATGGAACATAACTGTGTAAATTTTGTTAGAAAATATGTTAAGTGTCAAATGCATGCCGATGTTATACATGCCCCTCCTATAGAACTATATACTATGACTGCTTCTTGACCATGCTCAATGTGGGGAATGAATATGATTGGAGCTATTGACTCGCCAGCTTCAAATAAGCATCGATTCATTTTGGTGATGATTGAGTATTTTACCAAATGGGTTGAAATAGAATCTTACAAGTATGTAACCAGGAAAGTAGCAGTAGATTTTTTGAAAATAATATTGGCTCCATTTGGATTAACTGTTTTTTGAGGTGTTTTTGAAAAATTTTACTGCAAAAGTGTATATGAAAAATTTTTACCATAAAAATTTTTTGAAATATTTGATATATTGTATGGATGAAATGTTTTTTGAATTATTGTGTATTACTATAGTATTGTATTTGAAAAACTTATTTTTGAAAAAATGGCCAATCCAAACAGAGTCATTATGTGTCATTTTGGGGTTCCAAAAATGTTGATCGCTGACAACGTGAAAAATCTGAATAATGGCATGGTAGATGGATTATGTGAACAATTCAAGATCAAACACCGATATTCTGCTATCTACAAGTCTCCAATGAATGGAGTTGTGGAGGCTGCAAACAAAAATTTGAAGAAGATTATTCACAAAATAACTGAAAAACACCAAGATTGACATGAACAGTTATCTTACGCATTAATGTCATATCGGACTGCAATCAGGATTTTTATTGGGGCAACGCCCTGCTCTCTTATGTATGGAATGAAAGCAGTATTACCGATAGAGGTTGAGATCCCACCCTTGCGCATTCTGATGAAAAGTTGAAGGAAGTTGAATGGATTAAACAGCGTCATGAGCAATAATCTCCGATTGATGAAAAGCGATTAAATCCTGCTATTTGTCATGGATAATGTTATCAAAGGCAAATGACTCATGCTTACAATAAGAAAGTCAAGGCTCACCTATTCGAAGAAAAAGATAAGGTCCTGAAGCGAATTCTTCTAGTTCAAGTTGAAGTTAAAGAAAAATTTGCTCCAAATTGGTAGAGACCATTCATTGTCAAGAAGGTATTGCCTGGAGAAGTGCTCATTCTCATGGAGATGGATGGACAAAATTTTTTTCAACCAATTAATTTAGACATGTACAAAAGATTGTTTATCTGATTATATAAGTTTTCTCTTGGAACTACTGCATCAGGTGAATTAAAAGGTGGATCTTCTTTCTTTTCGATTAAACACATTATCCCTAGTTTTTCCTTTTGAACCTCCAGAATGACCTACTCTTTTATTTGGCAGCCCCCCGAGGATCGCAAACCCCACACTGGGGGCAGATTTTATTTTTTCATTTGGTTTTCCTGACAAACAAAAAGTAAAAAGTGCAAAAATATATACAAAATAAAGGAAAAAGAGGAGAAAACCCAGTCAAAGATTAAATTGGGGCAATTTTTCTATTTTTAATAGCCCTATACTGGGGCCAAATTTGTAGGATGCAATCTCAAGATTATTTTAAACCCCTTAAAAGATCTACTTTCAATGCTTAACATTTCTTAACATCCTCACTTGTCTCCATTACACAAATCAAAAGCTCCCGACTTCTGACATCAAGAACTCCTCTCCAAACTTAACATCAAAATAGCCATCATGAGCAGCAAAACCTCAGTCTCCCTTCTTTTCTTCATTTGCTTTGTGGACTTGCTTATTAATGGCATAGCCATAGACTCTGATGCTAAACAAACTGCAGCATTTTATAGCAATTACTTAGCCGCCTATCAAAAGTACGCAGAGAATGTTGCAAGCAAGATGAACAACAATGGCATCCATTCAGAACTCCTATTTTTTCCTCCCCCAATCTTTTTCCCATTTCCATGGCATTTTCCTCCACTTCCAATTATATCGCCTTTTCCTCCACTCCCTAGCATCGGTGGTTTTCCATTTCCTCAACACCTTCTACCACCATCTGGTGGTGATGGCGGCAAGAGCCCTCCAGGTCCTCCACAAGGTTTTCCACATCTTCCGTTTCCATGGCCTTTTCCTCATCCACCGGCCGCTGGCACTCCATCCCCTTCATCCGGTGGCAAAGCCCCTCCAAGTCCTCCACAAGGTTTTCCATTTCCTCATCTTCCATTTCCATGGCCTTTTCCTCATCCACTTGCTGCTAGCACTTCTCCTCCATCTGGTGGCAAAGCCCCTCCAACCCCTCCATAAGGTTTTCCATTTCCTCATCTTCCATTTCCATGGCCTTTTCCTCATCCACCTGCCGCTGGCACTCCATCCCCCTCCATCCGGCGACAAGGCCCCTCCAAGTCCTCCAGCCAAAAGTCCTCCTGCTGGCCAGAATTAGAGCTTGATGTGGCTCTTTATTTTAGACTAATAATATAAATGTCTCGATATTTTAGACTTTAAAATAAAATATTATTATAGATTAAATAAAAGGTCGTATCAGTATCTATTCTTTTTTTAATAAAAGTTCTTGATTCGTAGAGAAGGTCGCATTAGTGTTTGTTCTTTTATTAGTCTACATCAATAAAAGTTCTTGATTCGTTCGTGTTAAAAAAAAAAAAAAAAACCTCCCGACTTCCACCTTTTGCAATATTTATAACGAGCAAACTTGTTAATCAAATAACAAATGATGTAAATATATCTTTGCCAATTTTGCAAAGGAAGGATTGTTTCACTAATGCCATTGATCTTGAAACATATTTCTGAATTGATAGAAACTGTCATTAAAGTTGTTCATTAGGTGAAAATCCGAAAGGATGCTTTTTGAAAAAAAAAAGAAAAAGAAAAAAAGGAAAGAAAAAGAAAGAAAGAAAGAAAAAAGAAAAGAAGAACAATTTTAGTGAAAATCCAAAAGGGCGCTAAGGTAGGATTCTAAAGTATGTAAAGAGTCGCAAATGGAAAGCAGAAGGTTGAGAATTGAATAGCTGGTGACTAGATTCATATGGGTTTCTCTTCATATTGTGACTCTTTTGGCAACTTTGGATTCAAAGAAGTTGATATCAAAAGGAGTTAAACATGATATTTTTCCTTATCAAAGGCTGTCCGGTCGTACCTGATTCATTTAGAATCTTTAAGTCATTTTTCATAAAGTTAATAAAGGTCGTTTTCTTGTTGAATATCATTTTTTACTCCATTTTGTGTCATTGCATGAAATAATTTTGTTTAAAACTTTTATATATTTTTCATTGAATTTTGTCAAGAGACAATTCTCATAATTTATCATAATGAGTATATAGACGTGTATATCTCGAAGTATACAGCATGATTGACTAGCACTAATACTAGAAGATCCAAAATGGGTTGCAAAACAATTCTAAATGAGACAAATTCTCAACATCTAAAAGTCCATGCTTACATGGTTCCCAAGCCTTGAGGGATCACATGATGGTGGAATTATATTTCGTCGCAGTTGTTTCCACTTTCTTTTTACAAGTTGGATTATGCGACCATTATTTACAGCTTCTCGAAGGGAAGAAAAGAATAGCACTTGTTTTTAGCTGAGTCCGATCTACACTAAGACAAATTTTTGTAAAGGTGATTTCTGATTCTATAAATATGCTCAATATTTGCTTAGAAAAATAGCAAAAGCGCTCCACGCCTTCTCATTTAATTAGAACGCTTTTTCATTTCTCCTATTATTTAATTGGGTTCGGATTTTATTCTACCAGGCTATCATTTAATTGGGATCGAATTTTATCCCACTAATTTGTCATTTAATTATGCTCAAATTTTATCCCAGTAATCTGTCATTTAATTGGAATCGAGTTTTATCCCACCAATCTGTCATTTAATTGTGATCAGATTTTATCCCACCAATCTATCATTTAATTGGACTCAGGTTTCATCTTGTCAATCTGTTATTCAATTGGATTCGGATTTAATCCCACCAATCTATCATTAATTGGGGCCGAGTTTTATCCAATCAATTTGTTATTGGACTTAAGTTTTATCCCATCAATTTTTTATTGGGATTGAGTTTTATTCCACCAATCTGTATTTAATTGGATTCAAATTTTATCCCACCAATCTATTGGTTGTTTGGATTTGGGTTGGATCCAACCAATCAATCTAATTTCAAAATGATTTTTCAAAATTTTCACTAATTGTTTGGGTTTGGATTGGATTCCACTGATCAATATAGTTTCAAAATGATTTTTCAAGTTTTTCACTGATTACTTGGGGTTGGGTTTAATCCCGTCAATGACTGTCAGCTCACAATTCAATACATGTATTCTCTTATTATTCTGTTTATTTGCTTTCTGTGATTTTGTTTATTTCATTCTATTTTCGATACGAATTTTGTTCAATAAATCCATGCACATCTCAATCTTGTTTTAAATGCCCACTTTGTTTGTTTGGTTCATTTGTAGCCGAAAGAGAGGTAAGTAATTTGGGGTCTATATTTTTGTCTTGAATTTCTTTGAAATTCAGATAAAGATGGGTAAGTTATAGATACCAAATTTTTTTCAAAAAATTTTATTAATTTTTATTGTGTCTTTATTTATATCATTATTTAAATAATCATTTTATTTTATTTTTGTAGGAAGAAAAGAAAAGGAAAATGGAATTTTCAAAACTAGAACAAAAATAGTAGAGATTTCCTTTCTAACCCAACCAAAAATTCCCCCCAAAACCCAAAAAAAAATCCCAAAGTCGAAGTAAAATCCATCAAAAAGCCTGGAAGTAGGTCTTGACAAGAGAAAGCCCATTGGCCCATTTTTCTTTTCTTAAAATTCTTTTAAAAAAATTTTCAGCTTCACGCACGTGCGCGTTTTTTTTTTAAGTGTAACCGAGAGGATTCGAACCCGAGATCTCTTGCTTACATTTCCTTCCCCCGTACCACCCAACCCAACCCTCCCCCGCACGTGCGCGTTTTCTCGTCCATTTTTTTTTGTAGCAAACCAGCAACAAGAAAAAGGGAATTTTTTTAGCAACCAAAATTTGTTTTTGCCTTTTGTTTTCTTTCCCTCTAAGTTAAATAGTATTTGGACACCTAATCATCGCAAATCCATGAAGCAACAGCTATAAAAAAATGCACAAATGAACCCAACAATAGTCACATAACCCCCTTTCCTTTGAATCTCAATCATTCCTCTTAGGTTTTAGTTTTCTGTTCCATTTAAATAGAAAAACACGCAGCTATTAGGGGGAGTTAGGAAAGTCGGCAAAAAATCAGAGAGAGAGAGAGAGAAAGAAAGAAAGAAAGAAAGAAAAGAGAGATTTCTTTTAAAACAAAAAAAAATTGAGCTAGGATTGATCGAACAGCCCTGTTTGTCACCTGATTCCGACCAATTCCGACCTCCTTTAGAGGAGATTATTTGTTCTGTACTATCTTTAGTCATGGGGGAACAACTTTTGTTTTGAAAACTTCCGAAAAAAGTCATTGAACCCTTGAATTTAAGGCCAAAATTCCTAGTTCATCATTACTTGAACCTCCGTGACTGCAACCTTTTGGCTTCATTTTCAGCGTTTGGGAGTGTTTTCCTCAAGTTCTCCACGTTGGTTCGAGTCCTCAAACACCAGAGGCAATCTCTAACCTTTTCTCTTTGAGGTTTCAAAGTTTATGTGAGATTTAAATGGACCACATAGTAGTTCCAAGTTCATGAACTTTAGATCTCACTTTTCCTCATGATTTATGATGTTAAAGTATTTGTTTGGTGTTTACATTAGTTCACAAGATCGTAGGGAATTCATTTATATTGAAATCTGGTTTTAAAAGCTGGTGAAAATGGATTCTAGCGAAATTCCAGTCATGTTGGCCGGAATTTTTTCAGATTCCAACAGATCGATTTGCTAGAAACTTCATGCCCGTCGAAAATTTCTTGATGATTTTCTCTCCATTTATGCTTCTATTTTTTTTTTTTTTTTGTTATGTTAAATCCATTTGGTTGTAAATGTTTGATGAAACATGTTTGTGGACTAAAGAATTGGGTCAAGAATTTATTTCATGTTAAATTTGTGCATGAGCTTTGGAGGTTCAAACCGAACGTTTTTATCAGAGTTTAGTAAAAATAAGTGGGTTGATCCTTTTTTCTTAACAGAAATAATCAAGTTATTTTGCCTTGGGCCAAGGGGTTATGGCAAAAAAAAAAAATAGAAATGGCCCAGTGTCATTTTTTCTATTAGAAAAAAATGTTGCAATCTGACCCCTAATTTTTCAAGTAATTTCTCTGTGACCCTAGAATTTTAAATTTTTTCATTTAGGTCCTTAATTTAATTATATTTTGGTCCCTAAACTTTATTTTTTATTGAATGTTGACCCCTAATTTTTTTAGAATTATAATTTGACCCTAAAAACTTCTCAATTTTTTGCAATTAGATCCCTGATCTTTATTTTTTCTTAATCACAATTATTTATCTTCTTTAAATTGTTAATCATAATTCATTTAAGTGCATCTAATTTGTAAATTTTTAGGGATTTTATATTTATTTTTTAAAATAATAAAGTGAACTTGCTATATGTTTGCATTTTCTTTTAAATTGTTAATTAAATTGGTGACTTAACCGTTTTTGTTGGTTTTGGAGTATAAATAGGGCAAACTCTACCTCGTTTAGTCATTATTTTGAGGGAGGTATCCTCTATTATTTCTTAATCTCTTTTTTATGTGCTCTCATGTGTTTTTATGTGATTGCATGTTTTAAGTATTTTTCTTTAATTTACTCATTTTATTCATTTAAACTTTCATTTATTTAATTTTGATGTTTATTTGAGAGGCATTTAAATGCCAAATTATAATAGATAGTTTAGTTTTTCTTTTTTTTTTCTTTTGCCCAAGAAAATGTAATTAGTCTGATAAATGTAATAGATAGGTCAGATAAGTTTATTATCTATATTTCCCCTTTTAGATTATCGTTAGAGCCCCAATGTAATAGTTAGGTATTGTATGCTTGTGTGCTTATGTGCTTATGTGGTTTATTCGCATCTATATAGAAACATCCAAATGTAATAAGTTTTGTAGGTTAGATTAAGAAAAATTTTGACTAAATCTTGCAACTAGACTTGGTTAGGTTGAAAGGGTGCCTTAGGTTTAAACTTATCAAATCTTTACGTGCTCTTTTTCAATCATAATTTCTAAACTCTTTTCTCTTGTTTTCAAAGACCAGAAGTTGTTTAAAAAAGGGTTTTATTTATTTTTTCATAAATGTTGAATGACTTGGTACATCTAAATTCAATACCAAGTGGTGATTTGCTTTTTCTAAAAAAACCCTTTTTAGACTATTATTTTAGATCCAAATCGTCACATTTACTAAGTTCCATTTTAAGTTCTTTTTTTATTTTCTAAAATAAAAAAAATTCATTTTCTAACTCACTTTCTATTTTATTTATTTCAAAAATAGGGCATGACACTAGGCTCTTAGACCAAGCTCAGCGTCAAAGTTCTCCCTCTCTCTCTCTCTCTCTCTCTCTCTCTTTCTCTCTTTCTCTCTTTCTCTCTCTCTCTTTTATGTTCTTAGTAGGTTTTGAGATTCAATTGCAGATGGAGAGTGGAGAATCTTGCAGTTCTTGGAAACCCTAATTGGAGATGGAGAACTGCACGGAAACCATAACCTAATCGACTTGTCATCTGCTTGTTGGCCATTGCTCGAACTGAATGGAGAGGATTAGAGGAATCAGGGTTTTCATTTTTCACATATTTGAAATCCACCCAAATCTTTTTAGCTGTTTAGGTTATTTAAGAGACATTTGTTTTTGTAATTGGTCAATTATTAAAATACATTTTAAACACTATAATAATTTGTGACTTACAAATTCAAATACCTCATAAACAATTTAAACAATTAGAGGAATTTGAGAGTATTTCAAATCCTTTGTCAAAATCCTCAATCCACATGCAACCTTATTGTTTTTTACATATAACTTTTAATATATTTGATTATTAATTTTTTTGGTCTTATTGTGAATTTATATTTTCTTGATTTCTTTTTTTGCTCAATTCTTCTTTTATTTGTTTTATATGTATTTTTTTATCTTTGATTTTCAATGTTGCTAAATTTTAGTTGTAGAAAAAACAAGCCCTATGTAAATGTAAAAAGACTTGTAGTTATGATTACTATGCACATTATCAAATTTCTTGAATTCTTGAGTATTATGAGACAAAAATACCCATAAATAGCTACAACTTGATAATCTATCTAAATGACTATCACCATCAATTTAACCCAGACATGAAAACTTTGTGGAGCATAACAAAAACACAAACATGTAATATATTTTAGACGTTTCTCAAAATCATGCAACACTAATTTCAAAAAAGAAAATTGTGAGTTTTTGATTAATACAACAAGAAATAATAAAAAGATATCTCTAGATTTGTGTTTAACTCAATATAGAATGCATGAATTGTGACGGCCCCACCTCACCCAAAGGCGAACCAGAGGGTTCGGCGGGCCGCCTGCCCAACTCTCGCCGGGACTCAGTCATTCACTACATTCCTCAAACAGATTACAATATAAATCTCAAAAATTACATCAAATTATCCAATAATTACATGTTAAGCGAAGTGAAAACGATTCCCCAAACTATACATCAAATGATTCCAAATCCAAACTGTACAAGATATATGCCATCCAGTCACGTGAATAAGTACTACAAGTCCTTCCTTCGCCTTGAGCCCTGTGGAGGGGAATAAAACATTTTGGGGTGAGCTAAAAGCTCAGCGAGTAACCAATAAAACCAGTAAACAAATCAGTTTCACAATCGTTCATTTCAGTGATGCCATGATTCCAAGATCAAATGTACATTTATTGCTCTCGTGAGCCAGTGAAATCGTTGTACTTAAACACCCAACGCTCCAAAAAAACATTTAACAGTAAACAATCAGAGGGGGAGCCATTTGCTCCAGATGAACAGTACACAGAGGTGGAGACGTTGGTGTTCAGCACACGAATTTCAAGTACTCATTTAAGCCAAAACATGTCATGGGCCACATGCAAGCACTCATGATATGCAATCAAGTAAATAGTGCAATAAACGGTTCATAAGTAACTTTGGAAACAGTTTAGGGTCACTCGCCTCCATGGCTCAGAAATCATCCATCATATAACATTGCCTTGCTCAAATCCCAGTCTTAGATCACAAACTCAATGCAATCAAACCCTTTAAAACTTCGGACAGCACTTCCCCCAAATTTGCTTACTTTTCCAGCCATCATGGCTTCATTATTTCCTCAGCCAGTCCCAAAGGTATACACACAACAACAAGTTCATCCAATAGCCATTCAGCAAGGTCCAAGTAGTACAAAGACAAGTCAAGTTAGGAAAAGTCCGGAAATGAAAGTTAAGCTCAAAACCAGAAAAACAGGTTTTGACGTCATTTTGCGGTAATGGTACAAAAGGCGCTACGACTGTCGGATGAAGGTAAAAGATACACCGTTTCGAAGCTAAGAGATAGGGTTACAATATTACAGAAGGTCACTCAACCCAGTTTTGGGTGCAAACAGGTCAAAAATGCAAGATACCACATCAAAAATGTAAAACAGATTCACCAAAACGCATTCTAGCGGAAACATCATAACTCAGGCTCTACAAGTCCAAATCCAGAAATTCCAAAACCAGATGATAGCTAAGAAACAGGGCTAAATTTCATCAGAAGACCCCAACAACCAATTCGGAAGCAATTCCAGCCAAAACAACCAATTACAGGCGCAATTCTCCATTTCGGGTAAAACCAGAACAGCAATAGTAATTTCGACTTTTCTCATTCTACACTACTCCGATTGACCTGAAATTTTGTAGCCGCCTCTAAAATATCATTCCCTACAACTTTCATGAAGACCACTCAGTCCAGTTCTCACCCTAACTAGGTCAAATTTTCCAAAACAACTCCAGATTTTCCAGTTCGAAATTCACTGCAGAAATCAACTAGCAGTCCTGCTTTATTCACTCATATCTCAGCACACACAACTCCAATTCAGGTAATTCCAAAGCCATTAGAAAGCTAAGATACAAGGGTATAATTCCTAAGAAGACATCAACAACCAAATCGGTAGTATTCCCAGTCAAACTACCCAATTACCAAAGCTGATTACTATTCTCGGATAGAAACAGGATAGCAGGGGTATTTCGGTCTTTTCACAGGCTACCGAGCTCAGATTGAGCTGAACATTTACAGGTAACTATAAAATATCATTCTCTACAACTTTCATGTTCTGTGCTAAGGCCAATTCGGCCTCTAACCTGGTCAAACAGAAACGGGCAGAATAGGGGTTAGTGAAAGCCTAATCTGGAATTCATGCATTCAAGTGCTAATCTTCCACAAAACAACATCTAAAACAACTAAAAACCACTAATAAGCAATTAATTGAAGTAAAGAGGATGTTCTTGGCAAAATACCTTAAAACCACAAGAAAGGTAGGAGCTTAGGCTTTGTCCTCCAAAAATCCTTCCATTCAAGTTCCTAATCTTCCTTAACTAGCACTTTGTATGGAGTAATTTGAGTTTTCAATGGTTGGAACTTAAGATTTGGCTTGGATTTGAAGTTGAAGATGAAACTTTTCCTCTCTTTCTTTCTTTCAAGTGTTCAGCCAAGAAGGAAGAAGAAATGGAATATTTTTGGTCAAATTTTGGTATTTAGTAAAGGTAAGAAAGTTAAGTCAAAGTCCAACTCCAATCGGGTCGCGACACCTAGCACCTTTTACTTGTAACACTTATCCTTTTGTCTCTCCATCATTAACCATCTAAGCAACCTCTAATTATCTCTTAACATCCGATAAATTAAACCCAGTATCCAAAACATAACCTAACTGACCGAATTTTTCCGAACTTTTCGCACTAGCGGGTCCCACGTCCGATATACGCTCTTTACTTCTCAAAAACTAACCGATATTAGAAAAATCATTTTAAAACTATTTTTGCTCATAAACTTTATCTGGGGAATTTTTCTAATCAAGAAAATGTAGAAAAGGCGGGCGTTAAAAAAAATAAACCCTAGAAAATTAGAAAATTTCCGGGTTCTCAAACTCTTTTTTTTTCGGGGCGTCACAATCTCCCCTCCTTAAAAGAATGTCGTCCTCGACATTTCATCTTGTACCAATCAAGTCAAGACATCCCGCACAAATCTCTCAAGAGTCAAATCAAACCCACAGTCCGGCATCCTAAACTTCAAGCCTAGGATACACTACAGAGATCTGAAACCTAAGCTCTGATACCAACTGTGACGGCCCCACCTCACCCAAAGGCGAACCAGAGGGTTCGGCGGGCCGCCTGCCCAGCTCTCACCGGGACTCAGTCGTTCACTACATTCCTCAAACAGATTACAATATAAATCTCAAAAATTACATCAAATTATCCAATAATTACATGTTAAGCGAAGTGGAAACGATTCCCCAAACTATACATCAAATGATTCCAAATCCAAACTGTACAAGATATATGCCATCCAGTCACGTGAATAAGTACTACAAGTCCTTCCTTCGCCTTGAGCCCTGTGGAGGGGAATAAAACATTTTGGGGTGAGCTAAAAGCTCAGCGAGTAACCAATAAAACCAGTAAACAAATCAGTTTCACAATCGTTCATTTCAGTGATGCCATGATTCCAATATCAAATGTACATTTATTGCTCTCGTGAGCCAATGAAATCGTTGTACTTAAACACCCAACGCTCCAAACAAACATTTAACAGTAAACAGTCAGAGGGGGAGCCATTTGCTCCAGATGAACAGTACACAGAGGTGGAGACGTTGGTGTTCAGCACACGAATTCCAAGTACTCATTTAAGCCAAAACATGTCATGGGCCACATGCAAGCACTCATGATATGCAATCAAGTAAATAATGCAATAAACGGTTCATAAGTAACTTTGGAAACAGTTTAGGGTCACTCACCTCCATGGCTCAGAAATCATCCATCATATAACATTGCCTTGCTCAAATCCCAGTCTTAGATCACAAATTCAATGCAATCAAACCCTTTAAAACTTCGGACAGCACTTCCCCCAAATTTGCTTACTTTTCCAGCCATCATGGCTTCATTATTTCCTCAGCCAGTCCCAAAGGTACACACACAACAACAAGTTCATCCAATAGCCATTCAGCAAGGTCCAAGTAGTACAAAGACAAGTCAAGCTGGGAAAAGTCCGGAAATGAAAGTTAAGCTCAAAACCAGAAAAACAGGTTTTGACATCATTTTGCGGTAATGGTACAAAAGGCGCTACGATTCTCGGATGAAGGTGCAAGATACACCGTTTCGAAGCTAAGAGATAGGGTTACAATATTACAGAAGGTCACTCAACCCAGTTTTGGGTGCAAACAGGTCAAAAATGCAAGATACCACATCAAAAATGTAAAACAGATTCACCAAAACGCATTCTAGCGGAAACATCATAACTCAGGCTCTACAAGTCCAAATCCAGAAATTCCAAAACCAGATGATAGCTAAGAAATAGGGCTAAATTTCATCAGAAGACCCCAACAACCAATTCGGAAGCAATTCCAGCCAAAACAACCAATTACAGGCGCAATTCTCCATTTGGGGTAAAACCAGAACAGCAATAGTAATTTCGACTTTTCTCATTCTACACTACTCCGATTGACCTGAAATTTTGTAGCCGCCTCTAAAATATCATTCCCTACAACTTTCATGAAGACCACTCAGTCCAGTTCTCACCCTAACTAGGTCAAATTTTCCAAAACAACTCCAGATTTTCCAGTTCGAAATTCACTGCAGAAATCAACTAGCAGTCCTGCTTTATTCACTCATATCTCAGTACACACAACTCCAATTCAGGTAATTCCAAAGCCATTAGAAAGCTAAGATACAAGGGTATAATTCCTAAGAAGACATCAACAACCAAATCGGTAGTATTCCCAGTCAAACTACCCAATTACCAAAGCTGATTACTATTCTCGGATAGAAACAGGATAGCAGGGGTATTTCGGTCTTTTCACAGGCTACCGAGCTCAGATTGAGCTGAACATTTACAGGTAACTATAAAATATCATTCTCTACAACTTTCATGTTCTGTGCTAAGGCCAATTCGGCCTCTAACCTGGTCAAACAGAAACGGGCAGAATAGGGGTTAGTGAAAGCCTAATCTGGAATTCATGCATTCAAGTGCTAATCTTCCACAAAACAACATCTAAAACAACTAAAAACCACTAATAAGCAATTAATTGAAGTAAAGAGGATGTTCTTGGCAAAATACCTTAAAACCACAAGAAAGGTAGGAGCTTAGGCTTTGTCCTCCAAAAATCCTTCCATTCAAGTTCCTAATCTTCTTTAACTAGCACTTTGTATGGAGTAATTTGAGTTTCCAATGGTTGGAACTTAAGATTTGGCTTGGATTTGAAGTTGAAGATGAAACTTTTCCTCTCTTTCTTTCTTTCAAGTGTTCAGCCAAGAAGGAAGAAGAAATGGGATATTTTTGGTCAAATTTTGGTATTTAGTAAAGGTAAGAAAGTTAAGTCAAAATCCAACTCCAATCGGGTCGCGACACCTAGCACCTTTTAATTGTAACACTTATCCTTTTGTCTCTCCATCATTAACCATCTAAACAACCTCTAATTATCTCTTAACATCCGGTAAATTAAACCCAGTATCCAAAACTTAACCTAATTGGCCGAATTTTTCCGAACTTTTCGCACTAGCGGGTCCCACGTCCGATATACGCTCTTTACTTCTCAAAAACTAACCGATATTAGAAAAATCATTTTAAAACTATTTTTGCTCATAAACTTTATCTGGGGAATTTTTCTAATCAAGAAAATGTAGAAAAGGCGGGCGTTAAAAAAAATAAACCCTAGAAAATTAGAAAATTTCCGGGTTCTCAAACTCTTTTTTTTTCGGGGCGTCACAATCTCCCCTCCTTAAAAGAATGTCGTCCTCGACATTCCATCTTGTACCAATCAAGTCAAGACATCCCGCACAAATCTCTCAAGAGTCAAATCAAACCCACAGTCCGGCATCCTAAATTTCAAGCCTAGGATACACTACAGAGATTTGAAGCCTAAGCTCTGATACCAACTGTGACGGCCCCACCTCACCCAAAGGCGAACCAGAGGGTTCGGCGGGCCGCCTGCCCAGTTCTCGCCGGGACTCAGTCGTTCACTACATTCCTCAAACAGATTACAATATAAATCTCAAAAATTACATCAAATTATCCAATAATTACATGTTAAGCGAAGTGGAAACGATTCCCCAAACTATACATCAAATGATTCCAAATCCAAACTGTACAAGATATATGCCATCCAGTCACGTGAATAAGTACTACAAGTCCTTCCTTCGCCTTGAGCCCTGTGGAGGGGAATAAAACATTTTGGGGTGAGCTAAAAGCTCAGCGAGTAACCAATAAAACCAGTAAACAAATCAGTTTCACAATCGTTCATTTCAGTGATGCCATGATTCCAAGATCAAATATACATTTATTGCTCTCGTGAGCCAGTGAAATCGTTGTACTTAAACACCCAACGCTCCAAACAAACATTTAACAGTAAACAGTCAGAGGGGGAGCCATTTGCTCCAGATGAACAGTACACAGAGGTGGAGACGTTGGTGTTCAGCACACGAATTCCAAGTACTCATTTAAGCCAAAACATGTCATGGGCCACATGCAAGCACTCATGATATGCAATCAAGTAAATAATGCAATAAACGGTTCATAAGTAACTTTGGAAACAGTTTAGGGTCACTCACCTCCATGGCTCAGAAATCATCCATCATATAACATTGCCTTGCTCAAATCCCAGTCTTAGATCACAAACTCAATGCAGTCAAACCCTTTAAAACTTCGGACAGCACTTCCCCCAAATTTGCTTACTTTTCCAGCCGTCATGGCTTCATTATTTCCTCAGCCAGTCCCAAAGGTACACACACAACAACAAGTTCATCCAATAGCCATTCAGCAAGGTCCAAGTAGTACAAAGACAAGTCAAGCTAGGAAAAGTCCGGAAATGAAAGTTAAACTCAAAACCAGAAAAACAGGTTTTGACGTCATTTTGCGGTAATGGTTCAAAAGGCGCTATGATTGTCGGATGAAGGTGCAAGATACACCGTTTCGAAGCTAAGAGATAGGGTTACAATATTACAGAAGGTCACTCAACCCAGTTTTGGGTGCAAACAGGTCAAAAATGCAAGATACCACATCAAAAATGTAAAACAGATTCACCAAAACGCATTCTAGCGGAAACATCATAACTCAGGCTCTACAAGTCCAAATCCAGAAATTCCAAAACCAGATGATAGCTAAGAAATAGGGCTAAATTTCATCAGAAGACCCCAACAACCAAATCGGAAGCAATTCCAGCCAAAACAACCAATTACAGGCGCAATTCTCCATTTCGGGTAAGACCAGAACAGCAATAGTAATTTCGACTTTTCTCATTCTACACTACTCCGATTGACCTGAAATTTTGTAGCCGCCTCTAAAATATCATTCCCTACAACTTTCATGAAAACCACTCAGTCCAGTTCTCACCCTAACTAGGTCAAATGTTCCAAAACAACTCCAGATTTTCCAGTTCGAAATTCACTGCAGAAATCAACTAGCAGTCCTGCTTTATTCACTCATATCTCAGTACACACAACTCCAATTCAGGTAATTCCAAAGCTATTAGAAAGCTAAGATACAAGGGTATAATTCCTAAGAAGACATCAACAACCAAATCGGTAGTATTCCCAGTCAAACTACCCAATTACCAAAGCTGATTACTATTCTCGGATAGAAACAGGATAGCAGGGGTATTTCGATCTTTTCATAGGCTACCGAGCTCAGATTGAGCTGAAAATTTACAGGTAACTAGAAAACATCATTCTCTACAATTTTCATGTTTTGTGCTAAGGCCAATTCGGCCTCTAACCTGGTCAAACAGAAACGGGCAGAATAGGGGTTAGTGAAAGCCTAATCTGGAATTCATGCATTCAAGTGCTAATCTTCCACAAAACAACATCTAAAACAACTAAAAACCACTAATAAGCAATTAATTGAAATAAAGAGGATGTTCTTGGCAAAATACCTTAAAATCACAAGAAAGGTAGGAGCTTAGGCTTTGTCCTTCAAAAATCCTTCCATTCAAGTTTCTAATCTTCCTTAACTAGCACTTTGTATGGAGTAATTTGAGTTTCCAATGGTTGGAACTTAAGATTTGGCTTGGATTTGAAGTTGAAGATGAAACTTTTCCTCTCTTTCTTTCTTTCAAGTGTTCAGCCAAGAAGGAAGAAGAAATGGGATATTTTTGGTCAAATTTTGGTATTTAGTAAAGGTAAGAAAGTTAAGTCAAAATCCAACTCCAATCGGGTCGCGACACCTAGCACCTTTTAATTGTAACACTTATCCTTTTGTCTCTCCATCATTAACCATCTAAACAACCTCTAATTATCTCTTAACATCCGGTAAATTAAACCCAGTATCCAAAACTTAACCTAATTGGCCGAATTTTTCCGAACTTTTCGCACTAGCGGGTCCCACGTCCGATATACGCTCTTTACTTCTCAAAAACTAACCGATATTAGAAAAATCATTTTAAAACTATTTTTGCTCATAAACTTTATCTGGGGAATTTTTCTAATCAAGAAAATGTAGAAAAGGCGGGCGTTAAAAAAAATAAACCCTAGAAAATTAGAAAATTTCCGGGTTCTCAAACTCTTTTTTTTTCGGGGCGTCACAATCTCCCCTCCTTAAAAGAATGTCGTCCTCGACATTCCATCTTGTACCAATCAAGTCAAGACATCCCGCACAAATCTCTCAAGAGTCAAATCAAACCCACAGTCCGGCATCCTAAATTTCAAGCCTAGGATACACTACAGAGATCTGAAGCCTAAGCTCTGATACCAACTGTGACGGCCCCACCTCACCCAAAGGCGAACCAGAGGGTTCGGCGGGCCGCTTGCCCAGCTCTCGCCGGGACTCAGTCATTCACTACATTCCTCAAACAGATTACAATATAAATCTCAAAAATTACATCAAATTATCCAATAATTACATGTTAAGCGAAGTGGAAACGATTCCCCAAACTATACATCAAATGATTCCAAATCCAAACTGTACAAGATATATGCCATCCAGTCACGTGAATAAGTACTACAAGTCCTTCCTTCGCCTTGAGCCCTGTGGAGGGGAATAAAACATTTTGGGGTGAGCTAAAAGCTCAGCGAGTAACCAATAAAACCAGTAAACAAATCAGTTTCACAATCGTTCATTTCAGTGATGCCATGATTCCAAGATCAAATGTACATTTATTGCTCTCGTGAGCCAGTGAAATCGTTGTACTTAAACACCCACCGCTCCAAACAAACATTTAACAGTAAACAGTCAGAGGGGGAGCCATTTGCTCCAGATGAACAGTACACAGAGGTGGAGACGTTGGTGTTCAGCACACGAATTCCAAGTACTCATTTAAGCCAAAACATGTCATGGGCCACATGCAAGCACTCATGATATGCAATCAAGTAAATAATGCAATAAACGGTTCATAAGTAACTTTGGAAACAGTTTAGGGTCACTCACCTCCATGACTCAGAAATCATCCATCATATATAGGGTTGCAAACGAGCCGAGTCGAGTCGAGTTTTGACCTAATCGAGCCGAGCCTCGACTAAATTTTACCAAGCTCGAGCTCGAGCTCGAGCTCGACGAGCTGGCAATTTTCGAGCTCGAGCTCGAGCTCGAGCTCGAAAAAAATAAAAAAAAATTATTTTATTTTTAAAAAAATAAAAAAAATAATATTTTTTTCTGAATAAATAATAAAATATTAAGGATATATACGTAATTTCGCTATGAAAATAAAAAATTAAAATATATTTATATATAATATACGTAATTTTATTATTAAATAAAAATAAAAAATATATATAAATATATATACTCAAGCTCGCGAGCCGGCTCGCGAGCTAACGAGCTTAATAATCTGAGCTCGAGTTCGAGCTCGAGGTTGACTCGAGCTGGCTCGAGCTCGACTCGAGCTCGATTAATCTCGAGCTCGACTCGAGCTTGACTCGAGCCGCTCGCGAGCGGCTCGCGAGCGGCTCGATTCGTTTGCAGCCCTAATCATATAACATTGCCTTGCTCAAATCCCAGTCTTAGATCACAAACTCAATGCAATCAAACCCTTTAAAACTTCGGACAGCACTTCCCCCAAATTTGCTTACTTTTCCAGCCATCATAGCTTCATTATTTCCTCAGCCAGTCCCAAAGGTACACACACAACAACAAGTTCATCCAATAGCCATTCAGCAAGGTCCAAGTAGTACAAAGACAAGTCAAGCTAGGAAAAGTCCGGAAATGAAAGTTAAGCTCAAAACCAGAAAAACAGGTTTTGACGTCATTTTGCGGTAATGGTTCAAAAGGCGCTATGATTGTCGGATGAAGGTGCAAGATACACCGTTTCGAAGCTAAGAGATAGGGTTACAATATTACAGAAGGTCACTCAACCCAGTTTTGGGTGCAAACAGGTCAAAAATGCAAGATACCACATCAAAAATGTAAAACAGATTCACCAAAACGCATTCTAGCGGAAACATCATAACTCAGGCTCTACAAGTCCAAATCCAGAAATTCCAAAACCAGATGATAGCTAAGAAATAGGGCTAAATTTCATCAGAAGACCCCAACAACCAATTCGGAAGCAATTCCAGCCAAAACAACCAATTACAGGCGCAATTCTCCATTTCGGGTAAAACCAGAACAGCAATAGTAATTTCGACTTTTCTCATTCTACACTACTCCGATTGACCTGAAATTTTGTAGCCGCCTCTAAAATATCATTCCCTACAACTTTCATGAAGACCACTCAGTCCAGTTCTCACCCTAACTAGGTCAAATGTTCCAAAACAACTCCAGATTTTCCAGTTCGAAATTCACTGCAGAAATCAACTAGCAGTCCTGCTTTATTCACTCATATCTCAGTACACACAACTCCAATTCAGGTAATTCCAAAGCTATTAGAAAGCTAAGATACAAGGGTATAATTCCTAAGAAGACATCAACAACCAAATCGGTAGTATTCCCAGTCAAACTACCCAATTACCAAAGCTGATTACTATTCTCGGATAGAAACAGGATAGCAGGGGTATTTCAGTCTTTTCACAGGCTACCGAGCTCAGATTGAGCTGAAAATTTACAGGTAACTAGAAAACACCATTCTCTACAATTTTCATGTTTTGTGCTAAGGCCAATTCGGCCTCTAACCTGGTCAAACAGAAACGGGCAGAATAGGGGTTAGTGAAAGCCTAATCTGGAATTCATGCATTCAAGTGCTAATCTTCCACAAAACAACATCTAAAACAACTAAAAACCACTAATAAGCAATTAATTGAAATAAAGAGGATGTTCTTGGCAAAATACCTTAAAACCACAAGAAAGGTAGGAGCTTAGGCTTTGTCCTCCAAAAATCCTTCCATTCAAGTTCCTAATCTTCCTTAACTAGCACTTTGTATGGAGTAATTTGAGTTTCCAATGGTTGGAACTTAAGATTTGGTTTGGATTTGAAGTTGAAGATGAAACTTTTCCTCTCTTTCTTTCTTTCAAGTGTTCAGCCAAGAAGGAAGAAGAAATGGGATATTTTTGGTCAAATTTTGGTATTTAGTAAAGGTAAAAAAGTTAAGTCAAAGTCCAACTCCAATCGGGTCGCGACACCTAGCACCTTTTAATTGTAACACTTATCCTTTTGTCTCTCCATCATTAACCATCTAAGCAACCTCTAATTATCTCTTAACATCCGGTAAATTAAACCCAGTATCCAAAACTTAACCTAACTGGCCGAATTTTTCCGAACTTTTCGCACTAGCGGGTCCCACGTCCGATATACGCTCTTTACTTCTCAAAAACTAACCGATATTAGAAAAATCATTTTAAAACTATTTTTGCTCATAAACTTTATCTGGGAAATTTTTCTAATCAAGAAAATGTAGAAAAGGCGGGCGTTAAAAAAAATAAACCCTAGAAAATTAGAAAATTTCCGGGTTCTCAAACTCTTTTTTTTTTCGGGGCGTCACATGAATGGCTAATGAGTATTGAAAGAATTGGCAAATGGTATTACTCCAATAGCAACTCAAATTCTTTATATAAGAATAGAATAGCAAAATCATGCACATGTACTTAAATTGGAATGATTGGAAAAAAAACTACTAATTGAAGTATCTTTTTGACATAGTTGTTTATCTCAGAGATACCATCTTATAGGATAATTGCATCCTTTAGTACCAGACTATAAAACCAAATCGACCTTAATGTAGAAAAAAAAATTCTTCATATAAGAATAGAGCAGCAAACTCATGCATATACTTAAGTTGGAATGATTTGAAAAAAAAAAAAAACTAATTGAAGTATCTTTGGAGGCATACCTTTGGCTTATAGATTGGTTGGACGGGAGTTTTTTTTGGACAAAAATTAAATTTTTGGTGAGGTATTTAGGTCTCAATGGGAACTCAAATATTTCTCAAAAATTCCCATTAATTGATGGGTGTAAATGGAATCAGTCCCATATAAGACCCAACCTTAAAATTAGTAAATCCATACAGCCTATAATTCTATTGGGTATGGATAGCCCATTGGAACTTGGGATAGATATTTAAGTTGGAATGATTTGAAAAAAAAAACTAATTGAAGTATCTTTGGTGGTGTACTTTTGGCCTATAAATTGGTTGGATAGGAGTTTTTTTGCACAAAAATTAAATTTTTGATGAGATATTTAGGTCCCAATGAGTATCCAAGTATGTCTCAAAAATTCCCATTGTTGCTGGGCGTAGATGGGATTAGTCTCATATTAGGCCCAACCTTAAAATTAGTAAACCTATAGTGCCCCATATCCCTGGAGTATGGGTAGTCCACTGGAATATTGGTAGTCCATTGGAACTTGAGACAGATTACCATATCTAAAAAGCACACATTTTCGTTTACTTCTTATTCAATTTAGAGGTGGTAAATAAATAATGTATAATTTCAGAAACCTTCCCATGATTAAAGTATCGATAATTTTAGAAACCTCTTCTTTTGACAATTTCACTTGGTACTATCGAATTTTAAAAAATCTCATGATTTTTTTGTATAATTTGCAACCCATTTTAAAATATAATATTAAATAATTCACTTTTGGAGAGTAAATATAATCTCAATCATATTTTAACTAGTTCAACATTTTTTATACGAACCATTGACACACTAATATTAAAGAGTTTTTTGATCTCATTATCATCTTAACATTTCTTATTCGAACCAATGACACAACAATTGTTAAAATATTTTTCGATCTTGTTATCAACTTTTAGATTTTTATTAAAGAACTATATCCATCAATTAAAAAAAATTAAGAGATACAACTTTAAAACTTTACATTTGAATA
Source organism: Coffea arabica (assembly GCF_036785885.1). Lineage (NCBI taxonomy): Eukaryota > Viridiplantae > Streptophyta > Magnoliopsida > Gentianales > Rubiaceae > Coffea > Coffea arabica. The sequence continues at coordinate 41,436,060 of NC_092316.1, read as the reverse complement.
TAAAACTTTAAACTTTTCAGGGGAAAAAAAAACATTAACAAAGCAAATAAACCCTATAAATATTTCCAATTTTTAAAAGTCTTGCAAGGTGCAGAAGAAGCTGAGTAGTTAACCACTTCCTCAACTCTCTCCTTTCATCATGTTCCATTACCCAACCCACCCAGTAAAGCTCCCACTTAATTCCCCGTCATTTTTTTTTTATTTTGGCTGAGAAAAATCAGTATTTGTAATATCATTTTTATATATAGATTAGGGCTCTTTAATTGATTAGTTGTTGAAATTTCGCTAATTTCCGGTGATGATCAATGTCAAAATTGAGGGGAATCTCCTCGATCGCTCCGGTAGGAGGAGCTGACGCCGGCGAAGGGGATCATCAATATATAATCTTCCGGGGGTATCACGGCTTGTTCTTCTCTCCCTCCTCTCCCTCCTCTTGCCATGGATTCTGGCATAACGCGGCTCTTGTAGTGCCGTCGGCGTTGTTTATAGCGTACCTAGGGTTTCAGGCGAAGCGGAATATCAAGAAGCTTGGACATGGCAGGTCTTACGTCATGATTGTGTATTATGTTCTCCTATGGTCCGCTGCTGTTCTTAATCTCACTTGGTCCTCTTTTCAGGTTGCCTTTTTCGTTTTCTTTAATGTTTTTTCTTGATAGTTATTGGAAAAAGTTTAGAACTTGTGCTGGTCAATTTGGTGATGACAGTGAAATTGGCATCCTTGCCGGTCTGCTAATTTGCATAGTTGATAAATTTGTTTTTCTGGTCACCATTTTGTGTTGTGTTAATGAGAAAATGGAAACGGGTGAGTTCAATAATTATCTGTCTGTCTGTGAAGGTTTTTTTTTTTTTTTTTTTCTGTCTATGAGGATTTTAATGATGTTAAGAGTGTGGAACTGCTAAAGACAAATAAAGGGAAAAAAAATCATTTTGCATGTTTTAGAGTCGGAGTCTGCCAGTTCGTCTTGATGTACCTGATAAAGATAGTATATTTAGTGACATGACACTTATCTGGGGATTAACTTTTTGATTTAATTAATAAACTTGGCCTACACGATGAACTATACAAACTTTTATGCATTAAATTAAGTTGAAATTTTTTGTTGGTTTTGTGAAAATGGTTGCTTGCTCATGTGTACAGAAAAGTAAGTCTGTAGAGCCATAAACTGAGTGTACGGTCTGCAAATAAGTTTAGTATTGTTTCTCTGTGCCTTTTGGTTTAAAGCTCTGTCTTTAGTTCTCCTGAGGTGAATGTAGATGGATATATGACTATTTTGTGCAAAATTTATTTCAAATGGTTAAACTCTATTGCAGCCTAATAAAAGTCGCTGGTGTAACTTATGCCTTTAATATGAGTTTTTCTTACCTGCATGGTTGGCGGGTGACTTGATCATTTCAAAGTAATTGGTTTTGAGATCTTCTCTCTTAATGTGTTATTATGGGAGAAAATTTTGTCTGTTTTATAAGTTATGTATTCAAATGTTGAGTTAAATGATTATGAAATAACAGGTATGGCAGTGTGTTCCTGAGAAAGATGTTGCATGGAACCTATTGTCATTATCCACAGCTTCTCTATTGCTGTGTCTGGAAATTAGCATAGTGGCTTTTTTGCTTCAAGACAATTATGTTAGTGGCTTGGAGACTCTAGCACATACTTTCATGGTTTCGGGTGCCATTGTTGGTGTAGATGCTTTTGTCAAGGTAACACTTATTTGTTTCTCATCAAACAACTCCTTTCACTATATACTTCATAAAGGAATTCCCATTCATTTTCTTCAGTGTGACTGCTAATTAGTGATTCTTTTCATCTTACTCAGGCATTCATTGTCTAGCTTCACTCTCCTCCCCCCAAAAGAAATATTTTTCCCCTTTTATCTTTGTCAGGCTTATGAAACTTCTGATATCCTCCAAGAGAAATTTCTGATGTCCTCCATTTTCCCATTAAGGATACCTGCTTCTCCAAAATTCACTCAAAAATAACGACAATCAATAAGTAGTTTAATAAAAGCTTATAATTAGATATGTTCACATATTTACCAAGATATATGGGTGCATATCTGTCTCTTGCACTTTTATAGAGCTCTATGGTCAAGGAGAAAGATCCAAATTGGAAGTATATAATATATCAGTACACACAACTAAGGAAGGCAGACAAAGTACAGATGGGGAAAAATGGAAGGGAGAGGACAAGACACAACATTAACAACTTTTGTCAGGATTTACAAAATTGTGCGTTTGATCCACTTTGACCCACTTTGTCGGGAGTCGGCAAGGCTGTAAGCCGGTGAGTGAAGGTTTCATGAACCTGGTATTGATGTGGAATTGCAATGTCAGGTCACTTGTTAAAATGGATTTTCCTCTGCCCCTTGGATACAGCTTTAGTTTCACCAAATAAAGGAAAATGGGGAATAAACAAAAAATATTGAGCACTTTGGTGCAAAAAAAATGAAGGCAAATAATTTTGGTCTGAATTCGCTCAATCTTTTGTGACCCGACATTATGTACCCTATGATGGATTTCCATTTCTAAAGACTCATAATCCCTTGCTTTGTCCAATATATCCAGTAATACTTGTTTGCAGATGAGGATTTCGAATCTCGTAGGAGCGATTTTATATTCTGCACTCTAGTAAATTAAACATAACAATGTAAGCATGCCCCTTTTTTAAATCATCTATTTAGATACGATTACTCCTTTTGCCACATTGGTTTCAGCTGGGATGTCTCGGAAGCCTTTTTTTTTTTTGCCATTCTTTTTATTGACATTGCAATTAGGAGCTAGGGGCTTGGAAGATGGATTAATGCATAGTTATCTTTTTTCATATGGTGTATACAGCTTCTATGTTTCATTTGTCTGCTTATGCCATATAATAGGTCTTCTAAGCTAAAACTAGACTTGTTATGCCACATAATGGGTCTCTATCCTCATTCTGCTTACCTCTTCCTTCTTGCAAAGGTTTCAAATTCTACTATCATCACTAAATCCATCCTGATATCGTCTTACCCTCTTCCTCCTTCAAGGGTTTACTATTGCACTGTTGTACTTGAGTATCTGAACCCGTGCATGTAGCTTCCAGATTAACAAATTAGAAATGAGGAAAAAATAAGAAAGAAGAGATTTGTCACTACCATTCCATTAAATTTTTTCCTTTCCTGGCAGGTAATATGTATATTTGGACTTGGGGTTCCACTATTCATTGATGTAGAAATTACACATAGAGGAAAATGGTTCATCTGGTTCACCTACAGACTAGTGCTTTCAGCTGTTTATGCTTATATATTGTTTGTGCATTATTCAAAGTGGAGAGATAAGCTGCCACGTAAGTCTAATTCTTCTAGTGTTTGGCACTGTTTCTTCTTCTCTTTTTTTTTGTGATTCATTTTGGCTAACATAATCTATACCCTCTTTTTCTTGCAAATCTTGCAGCAAAACCGGCATTCTATAATTATGTTATTATGTTGTTCATCTTTAATGCAATAGCATTATGTGCATGCGGATTTGCTGGTATTGGTGCTGGCTTTGGACTTTGGTAAAGTATCATTTCGGAATCGAGTAGAAAATTTTGTATTCCAATTTGACATAGCTCACTGAAATTTAATGTTTTACAAAACCTTCCCTTTTATTTACAGGCTGTACAATTTTTCTGTCGTATGCTATCACTCGCTTTATCTTCCTTTTCTGTATGTTACTTTCCTGGCCGACTTTTTCGAGGTAATATTGTGCGCTCTCTATTTGGTGGAGTTGCTTTAGACGTTGTGCGAGGCTCAGTCATATTTAATATCCCTCTATTAATGCTATTCACAGGAAGAAGATTGGCTTCTAGATAATGCATATTATTCAGAGATGAAAGACGCGGGATTTTTTGACTCAGAATGGGATTAGGTAACTTGTTAACTTGTAAATGACAATGGCTTTGGATAGTCCTTGTAAATAGATGCTGGCTAACGACTACCCTACTGCTGCTGCTAAGAATTGTAGGAAATCCACAGAAGTATCGCTTCTTATTGAATAATGTAATGTTTAATGTTTTTCTTGTCACGTCTTAAGTCATAAATAAAGTGACCTTGCCATGTAAAATTTGTTAATCACCTCTTAGAACTTCACTAACAATTTGAGCATTGCCTGTAGTTGCAATTACCATTTATTTATCTTTTTACTTGTTACTATCCAAGAAAAAGATTGGCCAGTTTTCCCAGCTGCTTGTTCAACGTTATTCTCCTTAGTTTACACCTAACCTCACCATCCCAATTTGGTGATAAATCAGGGCTTCTTTTTTTTTTAAAAAAAAAAATGTGAGTGGTTGTGGCGGCCTGGTGGGGAAGAACCAAGGGGATAGAGTAGTGATGACTTTACTACAATTGGGGATTCCTTGGACAATTCCCTCTGGGTAGTGATCAGCTATGACTTCCACAAATTAGGTTATGTTTGGATTGTAATTTTTTTGAAATTTTTATAGAAAATATACTGTAGTAATTTAATATGTAATGTAAAAAAATGATTAAAAAATATATTCACAAAAAATATAAAAATTTTTTGGTAGAAAATTCCTTTCCAAATGAGGCTTTAAGGTTTCTTTGAACAGTTCCATTTGACGATTGCAAAAGCCATACAAGTGGACAGTCCTATTCCAGTTGCCGATGCCAATTGCCATACAAGTGGAAGGGTAAAATTTTTCGTGCTGCATTGCTAAATAATTACAACTTTTAATGAACCAATTTTTCAACAAAAAGCCTTATACAATAGTAAACAGCAATTCACCCCAGTCCTAACACATTCCTACGAGGTTAACTAAAACTGACACTGAGGTGGACAAAAATGGGGGGCCAGAGGTTAAAATAGGATGAGATGAGAAGCCCTGTACCATAATAACAACAAATGGCCCAAAAAGGATTGGCTGAAACCAGCAATGAGGTGGACAAAAAAAGGACGGGAAAGAGGCAAAATAGGATGAAAAGATGTTCATCACACAGTTGCCCTGATCTTCAAACATTATCAGAACAGTTAAACGGACTTTTCAAGGAGACATTTGTGTATACACATATACAGCAGAGAATCAACCGCTCCCAAGAGTCAAATCAGATTCATCTTAGACGATTAAGCAATTTATTCAATGGGATACTCTTGTTCATACCCCAAATAACAATCTGAAACCAGAATCAGCCTCATCTCCTGAAAAAAATGAAGCCACTCCATATTAAAATAATGCAGAAGGAGATTCCAGATGGAATAGAAGACATCACGAGTAAAATGGCCTAAACATGAAGCATGACCTTTTCATGTAACACAGGAATGGTAAAATCAATAAGCCAAGATATCAGAATATTCCTTTGTTTACTGATCATATGTTCTTTTTACTGTGCTCATAGGTTGCAAATAATGACAGTAAACTCTCAAACTTCACCACCATTCACCAGATCTTCAGAAGTAACTGAATAAGCAGCACTTGCCAAGGGACAGACAGAAAGCATTTTCAGTTAAGAATATGTGCAAACCTGCAAGTTGACTTGAGTTGATGGTATCTCCATGCGTGTCACCAAGCGATCTGAGAAAGACACCCTCTTCAAAGCATATAATTCAGAGGTAGAAGTGTCACCAAGAACCAGCCACCATGCTTCATTTTTTACCTGTAAGAATGACTGTCAAAACTTGTTGCACTATAGATCATCCACCATCAAACAATGTAAGCTGGTACCTTGGGAAACCGAGGAGTAAAAGCCCTTGATGTTCTATGATGGGTATTTGTTTTTTCCACTCTGATGTTCAGATTAAAACCATTGGAAATCTCAGATGAATTGCTATCAGAATTCCTTCTCTCAACTTTCAAATACACTCGAATACGAGGCAAATGCTGTAGATCCTGTAAAAATTATATGAATTCAATTTAAGCACATGCACAAAAACTTAGGGCCAAAAGGAAGGTATGCTTATTAATTATGATTGAGTGTTCAACAAACAAATCCACCACTGATGCAAAGTAGATTACATGACTCAAATGGCTGTTACTATTACAAAGAAGCCTCCATAATTAACAGATTTCAGAACTGGTTAGTGTCAAGTGGAGGAAGATGACTTGACTGGAATAGACAAATGTAGTATCTACCAAACAAATATTTGGGCTCATGTTCAGCACATGGAAATACACGAGGAAAAAGATAACATTAATGCCATGGGATGGGAAGAGAGATATGGCACCAAGTTTAAAATACAGCTAGGCCCCTCACTATAATAACATGGTGCATACTGATCTTATGACTCGGGATGCATCTGTATTTTAACATTCAGATAGCCACTTTGTGAACAGTAGTGACAAAAGCTAACTCTACCCTCAAGTTAAATGGGGCAACTTGGGAAATATTTAACATACTCTTACTACAAAATACAGATGGAACATCCATTCGCTCATCCACTTCAGCTTAAAACAAGGCCATATAAACCAACAGCACAAAAAGATGCATCAAACTTTCATCTACTCACACATCCATTCACGATGTACCCTGTTAGGTACATATTCTGAAACTTCATCATAACTTCAGCATGACAGAGTTCTTCAACAAAAACAACATTTTCGCCCATGAAAAACTATCTTTTTTTTTGACAAATTGTAAATGCTTAATCAATCTAATGAGAGGAGAATAGGAATCACCTGATGTAGTCTTGAGGCCGTAGCATTGTCAGCAATAGCCTGTAGAACTGTGGAGGGAGTGTCCAACAATTGCTGAATCTTTGCAATGCCTCTTCGGCTCAATGAACTAATCAGATCATCAGTCATGCATGGCAACATCCACAAAGAAGAATCTTTATCATACCATAAACCCTGCAAACAAATGAGAAACTATTCAAGTTTTTTGCTAAGACATCAACAACTGGTGATACAAGACATTGATCCCTGCTGGCTTTGTTTTTGTTCAGTGGTTCTGGAAAATGTAAAGGGTTTATACAGTAAGTCTAACAGCTTGTGATGATGACAAATAATATCCATGCTGTTGATAATGGGCACACTCATGCAGCCAGCATTTGTGCTTAAAGTGAAGAACAGAACCAGCTGGTGCCACACAGTTTGTCAGACAATTTATGCGAGCACCATTTGTTGCATAATGCAAAACAAAGTTGCTAAAGGCATCATCAATGTAGAAAACATGCTCGGCAAACATTAATGTACATCAGAGAATTTATTTGACAAATAATTCTTGAAGAAGCAAAGCACAGAAAAAGCATTACTCGTCTGCTTAGAGGGAAAAAAAAAATAGGACGCCTTTTCATGTGGAAAGTGAGGCGTATAATGATTTGATGCCAGCAACTTCTACAAGGGAGTCATCAATGTACAATTCACCTCCTTAGTTTCAGCCTATCAACAAATTGAGAAAAAACTATCCGATCACTAAATTAGGCAGTACACCAAGCAGTGACCATGGGAGATTCAAGAACCATACTAGGCAGTTAGTTGTGGAGAATTCAACAAATGATGATTAGATTATCTCTAATATTTGTGCTTAAAGGTTATAATAAGTACTACAGATATGCATGGTAAGAGAATATAAGTATTTTTGTAGATAATAAATTAGTAAGGATATTCTTGTAAATAGTTTGTTAGGTTTGTACTCTTATAAATACTAGTTGGTCACTCATAATATGGTGACTAGATGTTTTCCTCCCAAAATATCTATTCTCATGGTATCAAAGCTAAAGTCCTAGGATTAGAGTTAAACATCTAGCAAAAGTCTTGTTCACGTGACACTGTTCATCGAGCACTGTTCACGCAGTACTGTTCACGCATACTGTTCATCTCGAGTTTTGACCCTTTTTTGGTTTGAAGCGCTATTCGCTATGACTGAAAGTTTATCAAAAGGTATCGTGACGTCCACTAATATTATGCCAGTGGTGATGCCTCAAATCACAAATTGGAAGTTGAATGACACTAATTATCAACACTGGTAAAAAATCGTTAAAATTTATCTGACAGGCTTAGAAAAGCAACGATATCTCACAGATGACTCTCCTATGGAGGACAACAAGAGACTAATGTGAATTCAAGAGGATGCCCAAATTCTTGGAGCAATTTGAAATTCTATAGAGCCATAAATTGCATTCCAAATTGCTTACATGTGTTCTCATTGTGAGACAACAAAAGAAGTTTGGGATTATGTCTGGTTATTATACTGCAGTAATCTTTTACGGATGTATGATATTTCTTTGGAGTATTTTCAGTTGCACTAATATAACAAGACAGTAACTGAATACTTTGCCGATCTTAAGCGAGTTTCAGAAGAATTAAATGCTATAATGCCTCTCTCAAGTGATATTACAGTTATGCAGAGGCAAAAGGAACAAATGCTTATGCTCATATTCTTGGCTGGCCTCAAGCCAAAATTTGAACCAATCAAATCTCAAATTTTAGCAGGTAAACAATTACCATCCTTTGCAGAGGTGTATGTTCGGATCTTACGTTCTGCATCTAAGGATAATGCACAGGGTGATGGTGCTCAATCAATGACAAATCTGCTTTAATTGCTAACAACAATCGGATAGAGCAACTTAATTTTGGACGTGGCTCTCGTGGAGGAAGAAGTAGAGGAAATCATGGAGGTCGTGGAGGTTGAGGTACCCGTGAGTGCACTCATTGTGGTTTGAAAAATCACTCATGATAGTTGTTGGGATTTAGTTGAAAAACCTCGATTTGCTAATACGGTTACCACTGATTAAACTGAATCAAGTTCTTCAGCACAACGATCCCAGAAGACTTACCATATTCGAGGAAGATTATGTCAAATTTCTGCAGTACCAAACTGCAAATCACGCATCTCTTCCCTCTGCTTCTTTAGCATAAAAAGGTAATGCTATGGTTTGTCTCTTCACATCCTCTAATTTTGACTCATGGATTATTGATTCCAGAGCTATTGATCATATGTACTTCTACAAATTTTTCTAATTTTCAAGAATCTACTTCCTTCCCTCATGTTACTTTAGTTGATGGATCTACAACTAAAGTTAAAGGACTAGGCACTGTAGAAATTAACCCATCTCTTCCCCAGTCTTCTATTCTTTACGTATCCAATTTGCCTTTTAATCTAATGTCCGTTAGTAAGCTTACTAAATTTCTACAGTGTTCAGTTATTTTTTCTCCTGATTTTGTTGTCATTCAGGATTTGAAGACAAAGAGGACGATTGGTGGAGGGCATGAGCATAATAGTCTTTATTTTCTAAACTCCAATGGTCCGATTGCTTGTCTTGCTACTGTTTCTCCTCTTGAAATTCACTGTCGTTTGGGTCATCCGTCTATACAAAATTTGAAGAAGTTAGTTCCTACCTTTAGTCAGTTGTCTTCACTAGAATGTGTCTTGTCAATTACGAAAGCATCATCATGTTTCTTTTGCTCCTAGAGTCAATAAGCGGGTTTCGAAACCCTTTTTGTTAGTTCATTCTGATGTTTGAGATTCTAGTCGAATCACTTCAAAGTTAGGTTTTAAATATTTTATAATCTTTGTTGATGATTTTTTCAAAGTTACATGACTTTACTTAATGAAAGATTGTTCAGAACTATATTCCATTTTTTGTGCATTTGTTACAGAAATAAAGAATCAATTTGGTGTGCCTATACATATACCTCGCAGTGATAATGCGAAAGAATATTTTTTCACTCCTTCTGATACCTTAATGATTAAATCCGGTATTCTTCATCAGTCCTCTTGTCCTCACACTCTACAATAAAATGAAATTATTGAAAGAAAAATTGGACATTTAATCGAAGTTGCTCAAACACTTTTGTTGTACATGAATGTGCCCAAACAATTTTGGAGTGATGCAGTTTTAATTGCATGTTATTTAATTAATCGCATGCCATCCAATATTCTTGGAGGCCAATTACCTCACTCCATTCTTTTTCCTTATGAACCTAAATTTAAATTGCCTCATATTTTTGGGTTTGTGTTTTGTTCATCAGTTTGCTCCCAGGGTGGATAAATTAGATCATCATGCTATTAAGTGTATTTTCTTAGGATATACACGAGCACAAAAAGGGTATAAATATTACAATCAAGTTTTAAATCGTTTTTTTACTTATGTTAATGTTACTTTCTTTAAATCCACTCCTTATTTTATGAAATAAGGTATGTCTTGTGAGTTAGACTAGTGTTCCTCTTTTCCTTCTCCTGTTTTATTAGTCCCTTCATATTTATTACCTGAGTTATCTAGTCCACTAGATTCCACAACTCGTTCTAATTTTCAAATTTATTCTCGTCGTTCCGTGATTGAGAAAGCTCCTGATATGCCACGCATTTCACCAATTAACTCTCAATCTTAAAATCCAGGTCTGATGCCCTCCTATAAGTCAGATCTTCCTATTGCTTTACACAAAGGTAAGAGGCATTGTACTTCTCATCCTATTTTTAATTTTGTTTCTTATTCTCGTCTCTCTCTGTCATATTCTTCTTTTGTTGCTTCCCTTGATTCTGTATCTATTCCTAAGTCTATTACCCATGCTCTCAATCATCGTGGTTAGAGATTAGCTATGCAATAAGAGATATTTGCTTTAGAGAAAAATGTTACTTGGGATCTTGTCCCTCTTCCTTCTGGTAAGTCGGTTGTTGGTTGTAAATAAGTGCACACTATAAAAGTGCAGCCTAATGGTTGTATTGATAGATCGAAAGCTCGTCTGGTAGCTAAGGGATTTACTCAAGTGTATGGAATCGACTACTTACAAACGTTTTCTCCTGTTGCAAAGATTATCTCTGTTCGTCTTCGTATCTCTTTAGCCACAACTTATAATTGGCCATTGCATCAGTTGGATGTGAAAAATGCGTTTCTACATAGAGATTTGGAAGAAGAGATATATATGGAACAACCTCCTAGATTTGTTGTACAAGGGGAGAATTCGCGGTTGATTTGTCATATGAAAAAATCCTTATATGAATTAAAACAATCTTTGAGGGCTTGGTTTGGCCGGTTTAGTAATGTTGTCATGGAATTCGGTCTGACAAGATATGGAGTAGATCACTCTGTATTTTATCGGCATTCTAATGTTGGTAAAATTTTATTAGTTGTTTATGTGGATGATATTGTGATTACAGGTGATGATATTGGGGAGATCCAGAAACTTAAATCCAATCTGCAGGCAAACTTTCAGACAAAGAATTTAGGTCATTTACAGTATTTTCTGGGTATTGAGGTAGTTCGGTCTAAATATGAAATTTATTTATGTCAAAAGAAATATGTACTCGATATGCTGAGTGAAATTGGGATGTTAGGTTGCCGACCTGTGGATACTCCTATGGATCCTAATGTGAAATTAGTAGGAGATCAAGGTGCATTACTAGATGATCCTAGACAATATCGAAAACTTGTGGGTAAATTAAATTCTCACTGTAACGAGGCCTGACATTTCGTTTGCAGTGAGTGTTGTGAGTCAATTTCTTGATACCCCTCATACTAGTCATTGGGATGCTGTTATACGGATTTTTAGGTATCTTAAGAGTGTTCCTAGAAAAGGGTTGTTGTATCAAAATCATAGACACACTGCTATTAAAGGATATAGTGATGCAGATTGGGCTGATTATGCCTCAGATCGAAGATCGACCACAGGATATTGTGTGTTTGTTGGTGATAATTTAGTGTCGTGGAAGAATAAGAAGCAAACAGTTGTCTCCAGATCAAGTGTGGAATCTGAATACCGCGCTATGGCTCACACTGTGTGTGAGTTTGTTGATTGAAGAGCATGCTACTTGAAATTGGATTTGAACATAAACAGCCTATGAATTTAATGTGTGATAATCAGGCGGCTGTTCATATTGCATCTAAACATATTGAACTTGATTCTCATTTCATTCAAGAGAAATTGCTTGATGGAGTCATCAAGACATCTCATGTATCGTCTGTAGATCAATTGGCTGATTTGTTTACCAAGAGTTTATGAGGATTTAGGGTGAAATACATTTGTAACAAGTTGGGTGCTTATGATATATATGCTCCAACTTGAAGGGGAGTGTTAAGAGAATATAAGTATTCTTGTAGATAATAAATTAATAAGGGTATTCTTGTAAATAGTTTGTTAGGTTTGTACTTCTATAAATACTAGTTGGTCACTCATAATACGGTAACTAGATATTTTCCTTCCAAAATATCTATTCTCAATGCTAACTGGTCTTTTGTGAGTATATATCTAGAACAACAGTAACATAGTTCTGGTAGGTTTTAAATCTTCTATCATCATGAGAACTTTCTCTAGCTGCCACCATACACCACATATGATAGCAAAAGGTACATAGAAATTTCCACCAAATTCATCTAAAATACTTTCCAATGATGGTACTTGTAATAAAAATACTTTGTAGCTGGAACAAAGTACCAAAGACCACAGGACACCTTATGCCCATAGCATCAAATTGCGTATATTAAGTTTATTTGTGTAAACCTTGAGACATCACAGCTGTGTTCTTTCTACTTGATGAAAAATTCTACAAAAATTTAAAAACAAAAGAGAGAGAGAGAGAGCCTTTGCAGATATGCAAATTGACAGAACTCTCTATCAAGTGTTGATCCGAGAATTTAGATGATGGTTAATATACCAAATATTGGGATTTGTTATGGATAATTGACACAGTATATGCAAATTAAAGTATGACATTTCTCATGTTCCATCTTTTTCCCTAAGAAAAATTTTGTAAACTATGACTTATGATAAACTATCAAGTTGGCAAAACAACACGAGTGGCGACATTAATGCAAATATTATAAGCGAAATCAATGTGAGGACTAGTAACCTGATTTGATGAATAGAAATTCTAAGGAAATCAGTTTGCAAGAACTTATTAGAATAAAATGGGAGCAGGAAAATATATATGGCTTTAGCTTTTGTCAATGCGCCCTTCATCTATCTAATGAAAAGAGCTTACCTGCATAACCATTTGCAATAGATGCATGCAAGTCAGGGCACTCGAGAGCCATCCACTGTTAGCACATACGTCTATCATGGCCTGGATGATGCGTATACTTTGATCAAGCACAGACTTTAAGTCAGTAATGTAATCACTGATTGGTAGATCCAATTGTGAAAAATGTGCCTGTATCACAATTATAGAGAATAATATATCTGAAGAGACATAATATTAAGGAAGATAAGTGAACCTCATAATCTGCAGATATTTATAAGTGATTCCAAATGAGGAACTCAAGGATCTAGAATACCTGAAAAAGAAGATTTGCTTTCACATGAGGATCATCAAGTCGATTTTTGTCCACCATATATCGTACTCTTCGGGACAATCCATCATTATAATTTTCCTATAAAATTAAGTAGATACTTCAGAGAGAAATACTGCAAACTTTAGGAGTATGATTAGTTACTACAGCATGCAGGCATAGACTAACCATTTAATCACAAAACAATCGTGTATGTGGTCCGAAATACATTGTAGAAATTAACGTCGACTTCTTCATGATGGGAGCACAATAATATTCTTCTCTATCTTAATGTTCTTTCCTTGGTTAAAACACTTGTTAACTGAATAATCTTTGACAGACCTCACCTTTTGGAGGAAAATAGTTTTGCGCATCCAATCAAACCAAGAGAGTTGCACTTGATTGTTATAATAGGTTGAATAATGTGTAGCAAGGTTTTCCCGAACCCAAAAGCACAATCACAAGTTTCATGCTGGGAGCAAAGGTAAGTCACCTAAAAGAGTAAAATCACTCAACAGAAATTGCAAAGATATGATGGGCATCGGCTTTTCAGAACAAAAACTTGTCACTCCAGATTTCTGAAAATATCCTCTTCCTTAGTTCTGCCATATTACTAGACATGCAGGCATGTGCTATTCACAACTGATAGGTAAATATATCATCTCATGTAGCATGACAAATGATGCATACAAGATTAACCAAAAAAAGAAGAAAAACCAGGACCAAAGATATGTTTGAAGTACAAACTCAACAAAGAGTTCATAAACAGAAAAGTCTGACTGGAAAGATTATGGCTTGCGATTCTGAGGACAAGCTCTAATGGATAGCAAAAACTGACCATTAAATAAACCGTTGTGAATCTTGCTGTTATAAAATGCCCATTTAAGATTTATTTTGTTTTCTAATTAAATAATGACAAGACCTGTCAAACAAAGAATAATCTTCTTTGATTTTCATGAATATAAAATGAATTGTTTGTCACTCGTTAACTTTCATCAGCCTGCCTTGATAAGCAGACTAAGAAAAGAAAGTAACCTAATAAGAATTCAGAAGAAAGTTACAGCTAATTATAAATCTTTTTACTGGAATAAAACAACACCTATAAAACAGACACAGAATCAAACCATGATCTCTAAAGGCCGTAGCAGAGATTCTAGGTGCCCCTTTTTCACCTCCAGATTATTAAAAAAACAAAAGGCAGGGGGGGTCCTTTTTGTTCTATTGCATTAATGGATTCCAACAAAAACCTAATAAGAATTCAGAAGAAAGTTACAGCTAATTATAAATCTTTTTACAGGTATAAAACAGCACCTATAAAACAGACACAGAGTCAAACCATGATCTCTAAAGCTTGTAGCAGAGATTCCAGGTGCCCCTTTTCCACCTCCAGATTATTAAAAAAAAAAAAAAAAAGGGCAGGGGGGGGGGGCCTTTTTGTTCTATTGCATTAATGGATTCCAACAAAAACCTAATAAGAATTCAGAAGAAAGTTGCAGCTAATTATAAATCTTTTTACAGGTATAAAACAGCACCCACAAGAGGAAAAATCCAAGGAAGACAAATGTATCATTTAGAATATATTGAAGATATGTGATTTGATATTATGGAAAGATTTGATATTGTAAATATTAGGAAAGATATGATTATAGTATCATATATTAATTAAGTATCATATGATTATAGTATCATATAATAATTAGGTAATAGATTGATTTAGATTAGCATGATTTTAGAATCTAAATTAGATTACACTTGTGTGTATATATATGTATATTGTGTAGTCCAAATATATGAAGAAGAGTATTTTCTCTCCATTTTTCTTAGTTTTCATGGTATCAGAGCCCTACCATCAAGGTTAGGGTCTCTGTCCGCTGCCAGAAAATTCATTAGTCATCATTTAGTTCATCTGGTTCTATATAGGACATATCTGTGCTCTATTCGTCACTCTTGTTTTAAAGAGCTCAGATCTGTCCTTTTTTGTTTTTTTTTTTTTTTGTTTTCTGTTAATTCTAAACCCATGGCAGAAACGAAATCTGTCGTTACGTCTGATGTGGTTCCTGTGATGTCTAAGATCACGGACCACAAACTCAACAATTCTAACTATCTTGATTGGAGCAAAACGGTTCGTCTTTATCTGCGAAGTATTGATAAAGATAATCATCTGACTGATGATCCTCTAAAAGATGGTTCAAGACAGACATGGCTAAGGGAAGATGCTAGATTGTTCCTGCAAATACGGAATTCTATTGACAGTGAGGTAATTAGCTTAATTAATCACTATGAATTTGTTAAGGAGTTAATGGAGTATTTAGAATTTTTGTATTCTGGTAAAGGGAATATTTCTCGCATATATGAGGTGTGTCAAGCCTTTTATCGTGCAGAGAAACAAAATAAGTCCATCATGACTTATTTTATGGATTTTAAGAAAACTTATGAGAAGCTTAATCTGTTATTACCCTTTAGTTTTGATGTGAAAGTTCAACAAACTCAACGGGAACATATGGCAATTATGAGTTTTTTGGCTGGTCTTTCACCTGAATTTGAACCTGCTAAATCTCAGATTTTTTCCAGTCCTGAGATCTCATCCTTGCAAGATGTGTTTAGTAGGTTGCTTCGCATAGAGAATACCCAGTCTATTCAGTCCAACAGTGCTCTTGTTGGTCTTGAAAAACAGCAATACAAAGGTGGTGGTAAAGGAATTGACACTCGGGGATAGAATGCAGAAGTGGTTGTGTCACTATTGTCATAAGCCGGGTCATATGAAGCCTGATTGTAAGAAATTGCAGTACAAGAACCAGAGAACTCAATCCGCACATATTGCTTCTACCAATGATGCTATTAACTATGAAAAGTCTATTACGATCTCTGCAAATGAATTTGCTAAATTTTCTCAGTATCAAGAATCATTAAAGTCTTCATTTACTCCCGTAACTGCCATCGCTGAGTCAGGTAAACCAAACACATGCCTTGTGTCCTCGTCCTCCAAATGGATAATTGATTCTGGTGCCACAGATCATATGACAGGTAATTCCAGTCTATTTTCTACCTTTCAGCCACACACATCTGCACCTACAATTACCTTAGCTGATGGGTCAAAATCTCGTGTTCTTGGATCAGGCTCAGTTAACTCCACTCCATTAATCTCATTGTCATCTGTCTTAAGTTTGCCTGAGTTGTCTTTTAATCTAATTCCTGTAAGTAACTTACTCGTGCCCTCAATTGTTCTGCCCAATTCTTTCCTAACTATTGCTTGATTCAAGATCTTACGACGAAGCAGATTATTGGTAAAGGGCATGAATCTGGAGGTCTTTACATTCTTGACACACAGATACCAAAGTCCATAGCTTGTTCTGGAATTGTAACTCCATTTGAAGCACATTGTAGGCTGGATCATCCTTCTCTCCCGTTGTTAAAGATACTTTGTCCACAATTTCAGAGTTTGTCTTTATTAGATTGTGAGTCTTGTCAGTTTGCCAAACATCATCGTGTTAATCTGAGTCCTAGGGTCAATAAACGAGCGGATGCTCCGTTTGCATTAGTTCATTCAGATGTCTGGGGACCTAGTCCAGTCATTTCTAAAACTGGATTCAAGTATTTTGTTACTTTTGTCGATGACCATTCTCGTATGACTTAGTTATATTTCATGAAAAATCAGTCAGAGTTGTTTTCTCATTTTTGTGCTTTTTGTGCTAAGGTTAAGACCCAATTTAAGCGTTCTGTACAAATATTGCGAAGTGACAATGCCAATGAATATTTATTTGCACCTTTTCAATCTTATATGGTGCAAAATGGCATTATTCATCAAACCTTTTGTGTGGATACACCATCCCAAAACGGGGTCGCAGAACGAAAGAATAGACATTTGCTCGAAACTGCAAGTGTCTTATCATTTCAAATGCATGTTCCTAAACATTTTTGGGCTGATGCAGTGTCCACAGCTTGATTTCTAATTAATCGTCTACCTTCATCTGTTCTGAACAGTGGGACTCCTTATAACACTCTTTTTCCAAATAGACCTTTGTTTCCCATTGAATCTAAAATCTTTGGGTGTACATGTTTTGTCCGTGACTCTCGTCCCCAAGTCACTAAATTGGACCCCAAATCATTGAAATGTATTTTTCTTGGTTATTCCCGTGTCCAAAAAGGATATAGATGTTATTGTCCTAGTCTCGACAGGTACATTGTGTCAGTTGATGTTACTTTTCTTGAAAATACACCTTTTACCCCATCCTTATCTCATTTATGTCAGGACGAGGATGATGATTTGTTAATCTATATTGTGACATCCTCAAATTCTTCCCTGCTAAACCTCCAATTACTCAGGTATATTCTCGACGACAAAAGTCTCCTGATGCATGCCCTGAACCAGTTCATTCGTTACAAGATCCTATCTCAAGTGATGATCTTCCTATTGCTCTTCACAAAGGTAAGCGTCAATGCACTTATCCCGTGTCTTCGTGTGTATCTTATAATCATTTATCCACCTCTTCTTATTCCTTTATTACATCTATTGATTCCATCTCCCTTCCTAAAACTGTTCGTGAAACCCTATCCCATCCCGGATGGCGCAATGCTATAATAGAAGAGATGAATGCTCTAGATGGTAATAATACCTGGAAGTAAATTTATCTACAGGGAAGAAGGCCATTGGGAGTAAGTGAATTTTTGCAGTTAAATTCAATCCTGATGGTCGGTTGCTCGGTTAAAAGCTCGCCTTGTTGCCAAAGGCTATGCCCAAATCTATGGAGAGGATTATTTTGACACTTTTTCCCCTGTTGCTAAGTTAACATCTGTCAGGTTATTCATTTCTATGACAGCCACTCATAATTGACCTTTGCATCAACTAGATATCAAGAATGCCTTTCTTCATGGAGACCTCCAAGAGGAAGTTTATATGGAGCAACCACCAGGGTTTGTTGCTCAGGGAGAGTCTGGAAAGGTTTGTCATCTTCGGAAGTCCTTGTATGGACTGAAACAAAGTCCTCGTGCTTGGTTTGAAAAATTTAGTCTAGCAGTTGAAAGGTTTGGGATGCAGAAAAGCAAATCTGATCATTCTATTTTCTACAAACAGTCTGAAGCTGGTATTATTTTGTTGGTAGTATATGTGGATGATATTGTTATCACTGGGAATGCTGCTGTAGGTATTTCATCTCTTAAAATTTTTCTCTATAGTCAATTTCAGACAAAGGATTTGGGACTGTTAAAGTATTTTTTGGGTATTGATGTAGCAAAGAGTGGGAAGGGGATATTCCTGTCCCAAAGAAAATATGTTCTTGACTTACTATCTGAAACGGAAAAATTGGAGGCTAAACCAGCTAATACCCCAATGATTCCTAACTTGCAACTCACAAAAGAAGGTGAATTGTTAGAAGATCCTGGGAGGTATAGAAGATTGGTTGGAAAGTTGAATTATCTTACAGTGACTTGTCCAGATATCGCGTATTCAGTTAGTGTTGTTAGTCAATATATGTCTAATCCTACTGTTAATCATTGGGCAGCTGTAGAACAAATTTTGTGTTATTTAAAAGGAGCTCCTGGACGTGATATTCTGTATAAAAATCATGGTCATACTAGGATTGAGTGTTTTTCAGATGCTGATTGGACAGGATCCAAGGTAGATCGAAGATCCACAACTGGATTTTGTGTCTTTGTTGGAGGAAACCTGGTCTCATGAAAGAGTAAGAAGCAGAATGTTGTCTCGCGATCAAGTGCAGAGTCAGAATATAGAGCTATGGCACAATCGATATGTAAAATCATGTAGATAAATCAACTTCTAACTGAAATAGGTCTCAAAACCTCAATGCCTGCAAAATTGTGGTGTGATAACCAAGCCGCTCTTCATATTGCATCCAATCCCGTATTTCATGAGCGAACAAAACACATCGAAATAGATTGTCATTTTGTTCGTGAGAAAATACAGCAGGGCTTGATTTCCACAGGATTTGTAAGGACTGGAGAACAATTGGGAGATCTCTTTACGAAAGCTCTACATGGAGTTCGAGTTGATTACCTTTGTAACAAGCTGGGCATGAGCAACATCTATGCTCCAGCTTGAGGGGGAGTGTTGAAGATATGTAATCTGATATTATGGAAATATTTGATATTATAAATATTAGGAGAGATATGATTATAGTATCATGTATTAATTAGGTATCATATGATTATAATATCATGTATTAATTAAGTAGTAGATTGATTTAGATTAGCATGATTTTAGGATCTAAATTAGGTTACACTTGTGTTTATATATATGTATATTGTGTAGTCCAAATATTTGAAGAAGAGTATCTTCTCTCCATTTTTCTTAGTTTTCAGAATAATAAAAGGAAACAGACACAGAATCAACCCATGATCTCTAAAGCCCGTAGCAGAGATTCTAGGTGCCCATTTTTCACCTCCAGATTATTTAAAAAAAAAAAAAAAAGAAGGCAGGGGGGCCTTTTTGTTCTGTTGCATTAATGGATTCCAAGAAAGGTCGGAGAATCCCAGTTATAGAAGTTTGAAATTATAGGTGCAAATGTATGATTATATCTAAAGAAGTTCAAAGTCATAAATGTGAAATTTAGATTATCATCTAGATCTGTTACCTCATTATGCCGCACAGGAAGCTCATCATACTCTGAAGCACCAGATAATATATGGAGGAAGACCTATGAAAATACGCAAATCTATGATGATAAATGTTTGACGAGGGAAATAAGATGCAAAAGCATACGAGAAGCTAAAAGTGAATTCATAGAGTAGAGCTCAAGAAATATACTAACTTCAAGGGAGGTGTCTGGCCCTATGTTAGAACCAAACATCGACACAGTTGTGTATCTGAGATAATACTGGGACGCTATTGATCCTAACATCATTGGCTCCACATTATCTTCATTGATCTTAATGCATCCACTGTCTTCCAAATCTTCAAACGTGCTTTGCACTAAGCTGTAAAAGACACAAAACAAACTTAGTTATATTTTAGTCAAATTACTATCACAACATATTCTGATATAAAACTGTTAAATTGACATCTTATTACCTTGATAAATAAGAACTAACATTTCCTGGTTCTACATCATCCAGGCCGTAATAAGCAGGGTTCACCATCTGACAGAAGGCGACTTCACTAATAGAAAACAGAATAGTTGTCTTGGAGGCAAATATACTATCTTATTTAGAATATCTCAGTAGATTCCTTAAAGAAGGCTCAATAGCACATTTATATCATGTTACAACATGGACTCGCACGCTTACTCATATGTGTCTTTGTCTACATATATACTAAACCATTACACTTAATGAGAGTAAAGTTTGACACTAGCATGCTGGATAATGATTAGGATATTGCTGATAAGGGAAGCATAACATCCATATTTCCCAGGATAAAAGGAATAACCATGAAACGATCAAAGTTTCAATAGCCATGATTTAAAACTTATCAAAGTGTATGCTTTTCATTTTTCTTTAGTTACAGATGCTACTTTTTTGTGTCTTATCAAAAACTAAAAGCAACTTTAAACAAGTTCACCTGGATTTTTGAACTCACTGAGGAGATAATTATTTGAAAATCCAGCTTAAACAGGTCCAAATTCAGCAGAGATAATATTCAGAGGCCAAAAAAGGTTACCTTTATCTAGTTAGAGATTACATCAATGTCGCAGAGTGATTAAAAAATTTTGTGAAGGATCAAGGTTACATTGGTACACACTGCCAATGTTTTTACGATAGATTATTAAACATTTTCTGAAGTTTATTTTTTTTTCTCTAATAGCATATCTATTTTACTAACCAGAAAATTAGACACTTCCCAAATAAATATTGATGAGGTATAGATGCGAATGAACGTTTTTATACAGGAAACAATTTACTATTGAAAATGCAAAATCCATTTTATAGTAAAATTAACATTCTAAGAATCTATTTAGTCACAAACTTTATCAAAAGCTAAACCTAATCCATAGACTGAAATAATAGAACATGACTACTTATATGCTACGATTAATAACAATAGTGTCAAACTGCATAAGTTACTGATTACAGATTCAACAGCAAGTGAATGCAGCTACATGTTTTCATGAACAAAACATGAAGAAAACCTCTTAATTACATAATAAAATTGATTTTGACCAGTCAACAAGATCAACTTAAACAAGAAGACTATGGCATCTTCAGCCAACAATGCAAAATTAACTAATTCTCATAGTACATGATCTTTTCAATTTTGTAGGAAGCTTGCTCTAAAATCTGTGCAGATTAACTAAACAGCTATAAATAGAATTATACAACTAAAGTTCCAATTTTCCTTTACATACATGAAATCTAAAAGTTTTGTTTCTCAAATATTAAGTTGCAAATCTACGTATTCACCAAAATATGCTTTCCTTAGCAAATTAGATCCCATTATTGCATTCTATTCATCAATCTATTCATCGACAACTTTTCAAATATCACAAAAATGGTTTTTTCCTTTCAAACATTAGTACCCTTCTTTCCTTCCAAGTAACTTCCATCATTTGAAAGATGACACGGCAGGTCCAACTTGACCATATGGGATTAACTCTGGTTTTCCTGACTTCATGTTTATATAGAAGTCTAATTGGTACATAGAAATAAAAAGTAACTTTCAGCATATCTCATTCAGGGAAATTGAGGATGAAGCAAGAGTGTAACCAACTTATTCACAAGATAAACTGATATCATCCATATTATACCAGTCTTCGGAACAAGTAAGTCCAGGTGAGATAGTGCATTGCATCCTCCTTATGACAAATTGTTCCAGCAACTATTTCAGCATTGATGTGATCATGCAACTGCTCTCTCAGACTGCTTTCAACTGGAAATGGTTCATATAGAAACTGCAAGATCAACTTAAGCTATTAATCATCTAAAGAAACAGAACAAGTTTGGCATGAAAATATTTTTTGAATGCAACACTCAGATTTTTTTTACCTTCTTGTAGAAGCTCTTTTTTGGTTCATGAACAAGAATGACAGCTTTCCCATGTTGATCATATTGTGGTCGACCTGCTCGACCCATCATCTGTAAAATATCCGTGATGGGAAAATCAACATATCTTTTTGCTTTTCCATCATAATATTCTGTGCCCTGCATCAAGAAGGCATTGGCTTAATAGGACCACTAATTGAGCCATACCATGGATGGAAGTATGGGATAGACTTCCAAGTAATTAGCAAGAGGGTAGTCAAAAAAGGAAAACTTATATTTGACCCACGCTAGGAAAAAGAACAAAAAGGAGAGGAAAAAAAGCATCAGATTACCCAGTACCACAGTCAGTCAAATTTCCAGGCCATGTTCCTGAACATTTTGCTTTGAGAAATGATTTTAGAGGAAATGGATTTGCATGATTCATTATATGGGTTGCATATTCAAAGGATTTTGAATTCATCTGATGTGAAACCCCGATCTAGACAACCAAATCACCATGGCTTAGGCAGCGAAAATTTGACCCAACTAATCCCTAGAAGTCACGAACAATTTTGATATTATCTCAACCCGTAACTACTCGAATTAACGAACCAAATTGGGGGTAGTAGAACGCCACAATCAAGGAGATACTCGATTGATAAGTTCGGGTGAATAACTTGAGAAGATTCTCAAGTATTCAAAGGAAGCTCTCTTGCCAAAGAGAAACTGAAAACTCACTAATCGTATTTAATAGCCAAAAAACTGATCTGAAACAAAGAGGAAGTGGGGCTATTTATAACCCTTACAAGCATTAACCCTAATCCAAAAGTTGACCAAACTACCCTACATACTTAAGAAAGATTTTGGGCCTTACTTGCTAACAAATGGGCCGCAATTAAACTAGCTTAATTACCTAGACTTTCTAAAGCGAGAAATAACCAAAATCAACGAGGAAAATCAAATAATCCTACTAAACTCAAGCATTCGTGCAATCAACTAGTCTTCACTTGAATCTTCTAATTCCCCATATGCTTGAATGGGCCTTGGTCTTTATATTCTCATCATCATCGTTTTCATGTAGATCAGAAAGCCAATCTATTTTCTAGGGATCCCGAAATCTTAATAGAAATTAGATTTTTCTAAATATTTCAAATGGATGTTTACTATCAATCCAAGCGCACATTTTGGACTTGAGATCCGTCATGCTGAAATTCTAAAATTACAGGAATCAGCTGAACTTTCCTGGTTATAGTTAATTCCCTGGCTGGAAACTTGGAAGATCATTTTCAGAGAGAGAGAGAGATGAAAGATACTCCAAGAATGTAGTTTCAGTTAGAAAATAATTCCTTCCACTACTTAGCATAATGCGAGAAGTGAAATTGCAGCAGTAAAGCTCACCTTAATAACAACCAAATGAGCAGGAAGATTTACACCCCATGCTAATGTACTAGTACAAACTAAAACCTGCCAGCATATGAACATTTATGTCTGGTCAATGGATAAATGTCAAAGTTAATCCAATTACAGAATTTTGATTCATGCTAGAAAAAAAGTTCACAAGAATGAGAATTGCCTGGATCTTGTTATTTGCAAAAAGTTCCTCCACCAGAGATCTGTCCTTATCATTTAGACCTGCATGATGCAACCCAATGCCAAACTGTAAAGTGTGCCTCAAGTTCTGATCTGTGACCTGTGAAAGGATCATCTGAAGAGATTCTTCTGGCATAGCCAAGAACTGCCTTGGATGCTCATCTGAAGCTGCGAACTTCAATAACAGAAAAGACATTACGTGAAATGCATATAGAAAAACATTACTTGAAGAAGTGTTAATTCTTACTTGGATGAGGTCTAATGCCGTAAGCCTTGTTTGGCGACGAGATGATACAAATATGAGAACTGGTTTCGTAGGTGAATGCGTACATATTGCAGCATATGTGGGTTTATTCATGCTATTCATCCTTGGGCAGTAAAACTTCCCGGGGTACCCCTGCATACAAGATTTACATATTTTACTACCAAATTGTAGCAAATACCAAGATCTTAACCACTTCCAGTGAAACCCAACAAAAGTAAACAATAAATAAATAATAGCAGATAACATAATAAACCCTTTAAAGGCGGATCAAAATTTCATGTTGATATGCATTTCTCAACACAAGAATGGTCTTGTGCTAGAGATGCACTTACGCAATTACTATAATAACAATGCTCTAGTTATAATCCATCTGCTTATCTGCTCATGTGTCAAGAAGGACAAAAAATTTACTTCCATTTTTACAATATTGTCATATCCATAGCTTCATTTCAGTCTTACTGATGACTGTTTTTAGATATAACATGTAACAGCTACCCTAGCAAACTTCTAGCATATTTTCTAGTTATATACAGAAAAAGTTGGAGCTCATATAAAACGTACTGAACATATAAAAAAACTAGTTCCCAACTTGCCTGGATATGAACTTCAAGAGGAACAGGCCTGACACTTGGCTTGAAATTGAAAAGACCATTTTCTTCGACGCCCAACCAATCAGCTAAATTACTAATCAAATAAGACAACACAACAATCATTTTTTTTCAAAAATAAGAAATAAAGTTTCTTGATCATCAAACAACACATGGTGATGGTGAAGAATGCCAAATGAAAATAATTATACAGAGCAAACCCTATAAAGCAACAGTAAAGACACGCTTAATATATTTAATATATATATTAAATAATAACTTCAAAATGGCACCGGAATGACATAAAGATGAGAAAGAAAAGGGAATAGAGGTGAGTGACTACAAGTCAAAGAAAAAAATACACACTGTGCATTTGCTAGTGCAGTTGATAGGCCCACAAATCGAACTTCTCGCTCTGTTTGGGATGATATATATCTCATTCTTGAGACAATTACCTGAAAAAATCATGGAAAATGAAGCTACTCAAGAAATTGTAGGACTTAGAACTCAGCAAAGCAATATACTAAGGGTCATTATTATAAGCCAAACAGTTTGAGAAGCAATGAATCCAGTATACCTTCGAACTCTTAGAATTGGCAAAAGGATCATTTCTTATACAAGACCATTTGTTATCATTATCCTATTATCAGTGTAGCTGTTAAAGGAAAAGGCGGAAACTATAACAAAG
The DNA here is from genome assembly GCF_036785885.1 of Coffea arabica. Classification (NCBI taxonomy): domain Eukaryota; kingdom Viridiplantae; phylum Streptophyta; class Magnoliopsida; order Gentianales; family Rubiaceae; genus Coffea; species Coffea arabica. Next base: position 41,410,853 of record NC_092316.1, on the reverse strand, counting down.
GCTCGGCTACTACTACTTTCAAGTAAACACAACACACATATGTATGTAAATCTAGATATATATACGTATGCATCTAATAAACATCTGAAAACTTAACATAAAGTATGCATATAATGTTCATTGTCAACACTGAATCCTTTTTATTGATGCCCTAAATAGTGCAAAATGTCAAGAGGATATTTTGGACGTCCCCATATTAAGCAATATGACATGCCAACAAACAAAAGTGTCGGTGACAATTCCTACCTTACTACATATATGTACATTTGGGACAAAGATAATCACATGGTACTCGGCTTAAGCAATTACGAGTTTCATACCTCAAGAATGGGTCCACGATCAGCTCCAAGTAAATGAATCTCATCCAATATCATAAGCCCAACCTAATGTGAATTGAAAATTTAATTGTGCGCAAAGATATAAAAATGCACAAAAATGTAATAATGAATCTGTCGAAGATATTATCTCCTATGATTATGGGAGATATTATCTTCCATAATTACCTCCCATAATTATGGGATTTTATTGCTTATGATCAATCAAGGTTGAATAGATAGGATATGAGTTGATTATGTAATCCCTAAAATCATGGTTCTATTACCTTAAGTGGTGGCAGAACTATGATAGGGTTGTCCTATATATGCCTACCTTGTAAGCATATTTAGTTAGTGGGAAAATAAAGAAAAGGAGAGTTTTTTGTTCATTTTTTCCTTTTCTGTTAAAGTTTACATGGTATCAGAGCTCCGGCTCTGTACCAATTCCTGCCATGAACTACCGAGCAGCCATGACTGGATCGACTGCTCACACAAGAGAAGACTCATCCTCGTCTTCAGTAGTTATCCAAACTACAGATTACTCCGCTTCAAATTCTTCTTCCCTACAAATAACCGTTCATAAATTAAATGGTTCCAATTATCTGGAATGGGCTCAATCTGTAAAGCTGGCTATCGATGGCAGAGGTAAACTCGGCCACCTTACTGGAGAAATTCAACAACCAGCTGCTGAAGATCCCAATTTGAAGAGATGGCATTCAGAGAACTCTCTAGTTATCGCTTGGTTGATAAACTCTATGGAACCAGCAATAGGAAAGCCACACTTATTTCTGCCCACAGCCAAGGATGTGTGGGACGCTGTCTGGGATATGTATTCCGATATAGAGAATTCGTCTCAAATTTTCAATCTCAAGACGAAATTGTGGAAATCAAGACAAGAAGATAGAGATGTTACAACCTATTACAATCAGATGGTAACTTTATGGCAGGAATTGGATCTTTGTTATGAGGATGAATGGGACTGCTGTGCAGACAATGTTCGATACAAGAAACGGGAGGAGAACGACAGAGTCTATGTCTTCTTGGCTGGACAAAATCAAGAACTCGATGAGGTGCGAGGTCGTATTTTGGGCAGGAAGCCTCTCCCCTCCATTCGTGAAGTATTTTCTGAAGTCAGAAGAGAAGAATCAAGGCGTAAGGTGATGCTGAAGTCATCACCAAAGTCCAAGGCAGAGGATGAAGTTGAGACTTCAGCATTGGTTTCTAAGGGGACAGATTTGGACGGGGATAAAAGAAGGAAGCCTTGGTGTGAACACTGTAAAAAGTCGTGGCACACAAAGGACACATGCTGGAAATTACATGGGAAACCATCGAATTTCAAGAAGAAAAATGGAGGTGATAGCAAGGTGTTGCAGACTGTGAATGAGGATTCTCAAAAGCAACAAACTGACTTTGAGACACCAGCCTTCACAAAGGAACAATTAAGCCAACTGTACAAACTCTTTAAGTCTCCACAATTTTCAGTCACTGAGCCAAAAAGCTTCACTCCTTTCTGTTCTTTTGCTAAAAATGGTAAACCTTTTACTATTGCTCTTTCATGTAAAACATCAAATGCATCTTGTCCACGGGTTATATGGGTTATTGATTCTGGGGCCACTGACCATATGACTAGTGTGTCACAATTATTTTCTACCTACAGTCCATGTGCAGGCAATAAAAGGGTCAAGGTTGCTGACGGATCATTATCCGTCATAGCTGGCATAGGTTCCGTTGTCATCTCTCCTACTCTAACACTTCATAGAGTTCTTCATGTTCCAAAGTTATCATGCAATTTGCTGTCCATAAGTAAATTAACTAGGGATCTCATGTGTCGGATTAATTTTTTCCCCTCTTTTTGTGAGTTTCAGGAACTGACAACGGGGAGGATGATTGGATGTGCTAGAGAAAATGGGGGACTTTACTTCCTTGAAGATGGATCAGATATGACAACACCAATCAAAAAACACATGTTACGGGTCTGTCTCTATTACTAGTAATAAAGAGATTATGTTATGGCACTTTAGACTAGGACATCCTAGTTTTTATTACATGAAATACTTATTTCCAGATTTGTTTAAGAATAAAGATTCATCTTCTTTTCAATGTGAAATCTGCGAATTGGCTAAACATCATCGGTCTACATTTTCTATACATCCTTATCAGCCCTCAAAACCGTTTTTTCTATTACATACTGATGTTTGGGGTCCCTCTAGAATTTCAACTTCATCTGGAAAAAAATGGTTTGTTACATTCATCGATGATCACACAAGAGTTTGTTGGGTGTATTTGTTAAGAGAGAAATCAGAGGTTGCAAGTGTGTTTCAAAAATTCTACAGCATGGTTTTGACACAATTTCAAGAAAAAGTCAAAATTGTTCGGAGTGACAATGGAAAAGAACATTTCAATAAAATTTTGGGAAGCTTTTTTCTTGAAAAAGGGATTGTGCATCAAAGCTCCTGCAATGATACCCCACAACAGAATGGGGTAGCTGAAAGAAAAAATAAACATCTTTTAGAAGTGGCGAGGGCATTACTTTTTTCAAGAAATGTTCCTAAATATCTATGGGGCGAAGCAATTTTAACTGCTACATATCTCATAAACAGAATGCCCTCAAGAACCTTGAATTTCCAAACTCCTCTGAATTTTTTCAAAACCATTTATCCCATGTCTCGATTAACATATGAAGTCTCATTAAAGGTGTTTGGGTGCATATCCTTTGTTCACAATCATGGACAAGGAATCCGAACCTAGGACAGAATTTAATGTTTTTGAGTCATTAGATAAAGTTTCCTCTGATTCAAAGATTGCTGATTTGGATCTTCCTATTGCACTTCGAAAGGGAGTGCGTTCTTGTACCAAACACCCTATGACTAACTATGTCTCTTATGAAAAGTTATCCCCTACCTTCTTGACATTTACTTCACAACTTTCTTCTGTGGAAATTCCAAAGAATGTACAGGAAGCATTACAAGTTCCAGAGTGGAGAAAGGCTATTGAAGAAGAGATGTATGCTCTTGAGAAGAATCAAACATGGGAAGTAACAAACCTGCCACAAGGGAAAAGGACAGTAGGATGTAAATGGGTCTTTACCATCAAGTATAATTCCGATGGGACATTGGAACGGTACAAAGCTCGATTGGTGGCTAAAGGGTTCACTCAAACCTACGGGATCGATTATCTTGAAACTTTTGCTCCAGTGGCAAAATTAAACACTGTTAGGGTGCTTCTCTCAATAGCAGTAAACCTTGATTGGCCGCTCCAACAACTTGATGTCAAGAATGCATTTTTAAATGGTGATCTGGAGGAAGAGGTGTACATGGAGTCTCCCCTTGGATTTGAAGGGAAGTTTCAGTCTAGAGTTTGCAAGCTAAGAAAATCGTTATATGGTCTCAAACAATCCCCTAGGGCCTGGTTTGAAAAATTTACTAGGTCGGTAAAGAATCAAGGCTATACCCAAGCTCAGAGTGATCACACCATGTTTGTTAAACACTCCAAGGACGGGAAGATAGCAGTACTCATTGTGTACGTGGATGATATCATCCTCACAGGAGATGACTTAATTGAGATGGAACGGCTGAAGAAAAGTCTTGCTTCTAGCTTTGAAATCAAAGATTTGGGAACACTACGATATTTCTTAGGGATGGAGGTAGCTCGGTCCAAGAAGGGCATTGTTGTGTCCCAACGCAAGTATGTTTTGGATCTTTTAAAGGAAACAGGGATGAGTGGATGTCGACCTGCAGACACTCCTATGGATCCGAATCACAAGTTAGCAGATATAAAAGATGGAACACCAGTTGATACTGCTCGATACCAAAAGTTAGTAGGCAAGCTAATTTACTTGGCTCACACTCGTCCTGATATAGCTTTTTCAGTGAGTGTTGTGAGCCAGTTTATGCATTCTCCATATGAAGAGCACCTTGATGCAGTATATCGAATTCTGAGGTACTTAAAAAGTACTCCAGGAAAGGGATTGTTCTTTAAAAGAGGAGATCGAAAGACCATTGAAGCTTATACAGATGCTGATTGGGCAGGATCAGTCATTGATAGAAGATCAACCTCGGGGTATTGTACCTTTGTATGGGGCAATTTGGTTACTTGGAGAAGTAAGAAACAAAGTGTTGTAGCTCGTAGTAGTGCAGAGGCAGAGTACCGAGCTATGGCTCATGGTGTGTGTGAGATGTTATGGCTGAAGAGAGTTTTAGAGGAGCTGAAAAGACCTATTGAACTTCCAATGAGGCTCTATTGTGATAACCAGGCGGCAATTAGCATAGCTCAGAATCCTGTGCAACATGATAGAACCAAACATATTGAGATTGACCGCCACTTCATAAAAGAGAAACTTGAAGGAGGAATTATCTGCATGCCATTCGTTCCATCAGCTCAGCAAATAGCTGACATTCTCACCAAAGGACTCCTCAGACCAAATTTTGAACTTCTTACAAGCAAGTTGGACATGATAAATATATACGCACCAACTTGAGGGGGGGTGTCGAAGATATTATCTCCTATGATTATGGGAGATATTATCTTCCATAATTACCTCCCATAATTATGGGATTTTATTGCTTATGATCAATCAAGGTTGAATAGATAGGATATGAGTTGATTATGTAATCCCTAAAATCATGGTTCTATTACCTTAAGTGGTGGCAGAACTATGATAGGGTTGTCCTATATATGCCTACCTTGTAAGCATATTTAGTTAGTGGGAAAATAAAGAAAAGGAGAGTTTTTTGTTCATTTTTTCCTTTTCTGTTAAAGTTTACAGAATCAATTAAGTAGACAGAGAATGAACTCATTGATGGGCTTTTGGGGAAAAAAATGTCACCTTTTTAACATAATTTCGACTATGCCAGTTGCGACTGATACCATCCCACTTTTCAGGAGTAGATATAATAATATCTGCTGATAAAAGAGCCATCATGTCCGGGGTATAGTCTCCTGTCATTTCAACCTAATGAAAAAAATCATATTAGTACAAAGAGCTAATTGCAGAAATTGGATTATGCAAGAGACAATGATGTGCACCATCTGTTTTCCAAGTCGAGTAACAAGATGCTTCCTCCAATCGTTCATCCTTTCCCGAACTATAGCCTTCAGAGGTGCTATGTAGATGACCTGCATTAACATCATGACTTAGGCACATAACTAATTATATTCCGCAGCAAGACAAATTTTAGTTGTTCAACATTTTAAAGTCTTTATTTTTTTTTCATTTCGATGGATGGCCATCAATGTTAAGAACCAACATCCAATGAGGGTTTGCAACATCCAATGAGGGTTTGCACTAGGTCATAGTCATTGATATAAAATAAGAAGGTTCAAACAAGGAATTCTCTACAATACAAAGCGGACATTCTTTATTGGTTCTAAACTAATGTTCCAACTCCCAACCAAGCTAGAATCTTATCCTCCAAGTAACTAAACCCATTAAGACATGAAACATTGAATCATTATACATTGACTAAGAAACGGAAATTAGAAGAAAGCTCAAAAATAACTAGGCCAGGTGATATACAGTGCTTGAACGCTAAAGCTAGAGAGATGTAAACAGCACTTTTATGAAATATCGTTCTTCTCCTCTGTAGCATCAATTACTTGTTCTTGCAGAACACCATCAAAATAAGGGGGTAAAGAGCTTAAGCTTTCAAATTATTCATTATTTCAAAATTATATACGACAACCACCTATATCTCAAAGGAAAGTTCTTCATCACTCATTCCACAAATTAAAACTGGCTCGAAGTTCTGCATTCAGAGCAATGCAGAAGAAAAATTAGATGCAGCAAAAAATACGAGTACCTTCATGTCAGGCTGGGTGTTAAAGAGATGGAGCATAGCAAGTTCAGCTGATATGGTTTTTCCACTTCCAGTTGGAGCTCCTAAGAGAACATTTTTGTTCGAATGATAAAGCACATGAAAAGCCTGCCAAAAGATCAACAAACATAAACTAACAATACTGAAGCTAATTACTAACATGACTACTACTAAAGTCTGATTGAGAAAGTAAAGATACAAACCTGTGTCTGAATAGGATTGAAATGTGTAAAGTTGTACAAAGCTTCATATGTTTCATTGCCAAGTGCAGTCACAGGAAGGGGTTTCAAATCTAAAAGTTCAGTATGGGATGTGCGACCCTGAATGAAATATCATCGTGTTGTGAAGAATTTGAAACTAAATGATGAATGAACCTACAATTAAAAGACACTAGATGCATTCAAGAAATATATATGAGGAATAAGCTAGCAACACCACCTCTGGCAAGGCAAGATTATGAAAGGATATAGTGTAGAATGCCTCTGCATGCAACCAGGAGTCAGAAACTGCACGAATGTAATACTGAGGAGGATGTGGCTCAAAGATTGGCACGGTAAAAGATAGCTTATAAGGTTCCGCTTTAGCCATCCGCTTTGTCAATGTAAATAGCTCGGAGTGGTAAATGTGATCATTATCAGAATCCTGTGAGTAAGAGAGCACCAAAGTTCTGTAAAACTTATAAGGACTCTAGGTAGACGTTGAAAACAATAGAAAAGACATCAGGAAGTTTGAGTATAACCCATAAGTCTAGAGTGATCTTTTCTTTCTTCTTTACACACACACACTTCTTCTGTTGCAGAAAGTTTAATCAAGTATAGCCTAACTCCAATTGATGCAAAACGGCTTTGAAAAAGCCGCTATTGGCAATAAAATACCTACAAGGAGACTAACGCTCCAAGATAATAGACCAAAATGTAGCACCAGGAATTTTTGTCAAGCAAAACTGACGTAAAACAATTTTGAGCTAAGAAGACCAAAGAAAAACACACTCTTCACAGCAACATATGCTCCTTTCCCTTCATACAAACCAAAAAGAACCTAAAAAAGGTCGCTCCACATGTCATAATCTCATGCTTAATGTATTGATGATCAACCACTAAATATTAGTGAATTAACAAACTTGCAACTGAAAGATCATGCAGCCCACATGGTAACCACAAGACCAGTCTGAACTGCATGATTGTTTGTCAACATTCATCCTTTAAAAATGCAGAACTAAGCTATGGATGGGCTTGCATCGCTTTTCAAGTTTAAATTATTAAACAGACAGTATTTTTCTTCTTTTAAAAAAGATCCAGAATACTGGATGCCTTTCTAGAATCCAACCTAATATCTACGTGCAAATACTTTCATCTGAACATTATGGTAAACTGATAATCAGGATCAAGGGCAAATACAGTCATAGAGAACTAGTAAAGAGGACAAGGCTCATATGGCTCTTTTTTCAACTTGAGATTTTTACCATAACCTGGAGGAGTTTTTGTCCTTATAAGGCCAAAGTTCATCGGGTTTCTATCAGCTTTTGGAATGAAATCCTTGTCCCTTTCTGGTTATTATTGTGACTTGTTCAGAAAAATAACCTTCTTATCTAAAGCTAATTTGAAAACCACCTATTTAACCAAATGTTTAACTTGAAGGCTACGCTAAAGGAAGAAATGATCCACAGAAAGCTGATCAATAAATTTGTGCTCATAGGCTTCTTAGGTTTCTGTTCAAGACAGAAGAACGTAGCAAAAGTTCACCTCAACCAGAATCCACCACCTTAGGGCAGTGCCATGAAAGCGATCCTTCCACACAAAATCTGGTGTTATAATCAAATCCACCTAAAAGACAGCACGTGTCAATTTTGTACATTAATATCAAATTTGTAGTTCAAAAATGAAATGAGTTTGAAGAATCTTGTCAGATTGGAGATACCTTGAGAACAGTTCTCGTAATTGGACTTACTGTAGCAGACAACAGGACTGAAGGAAAATATCCCAAGTGTTGCTTGACCAACTTTTGTCTCAAAAAAGCCATACCAAAAACTATCAATGTCAAACAGCTACAGGTATTATTGAGGTGGTAAAATATAGCAAGGAAAGTACCCTTCCACCAGGTGCATAACGGATCAAAGCTCCAATATCTTTCTCTTGCATCTCTTGTAGGCGATCTAAATCAGCCCCTTTCTCTTCGAGCTTCCTCAAAACCTGAATGGCAGATAATTAGTCCAGGTCAATGGTAAACGACCTACATGATTCATTTCCAAAAAAACATTGTGCCAAAAAACCTCTGCTGAGATATCCTTGTCAAATTGTCTAAGAGGGTGTTGATGGGGCCAAATTTGGCGATCCACTGCCTTACAATAATCTAACATTAATGAAGACATCTCAGACCACCCTCTGCGTAAACAAATCTCAAATAGAGCCCGCATGATACGAGCCAAGCTTGCACTTATATATGCTCCATCAGAAACTAGTGAAAATGAATCGATGGAGCCCCGAGATATGTACAGCTGCAAATCAAAATAAGCACATAGTGGTAGTAAGAAAGTTCCATCACCTCAGCAGAAATATAGTCATCACAGTTGACAAAAGTAGTCTGCATCTACCTGAATAAGAATTGAGACTTTTCCATGTTTATTTGATGGACCTCCCTTAATTTCTAATGGACATGAAGTGCGGGCCAACATTTCTAACTCATTTTGTTCTTCGTCACGGAGAACGATGTTTTCAAATTCAGAAGAATGGGCAACCATATCAATTATCTACAAAACCAGAAAGAATTTTTAGTTACTTTCAGCCTTAAAAGATGGTAAATATCTGGTTGCAGAAATTTTTCCGCTCCTAATCTTATATGCTTTCTTCTTTATATACAACACTAACATATTACTCACAGACATATATAGTTACATAAATTTCCTTTCAAACATGAACTACAAAATAATTTAAGTTGTTGCCATATTTTCTTAACATGTTAGTTACAAATTAAAAAACAGGACAAGCCTTAGAAACAAATCTGACACTTATTGACATACTGCACTCAACACTCTTATCCAACTCCATGTAATATAGCTGACAGACTTTTAAGATGAGCTGATCATCTACAAAATAAGATTGAAAATCATTTTCCCTTTATAATTCTGAGTTCCAAAAAGCCATGTGCTACTTCATCAAGACAATTCAGAGCAAACATTCAAGTCTTTCATCATTTTGTTAAATTTTTTTTTCTTTGTTAACAAAGCAATTCACTATTACCCGTCCCAGCAAATTGCCAAATGACATCTGCTTCATAAAGCTTAGACCATTTGGGAGATAGATGTTTCAAACATTAAAATGGCATAATGCCAAAAGCTAACAAAAAGTGAAGTGAACGGGTGCATGCCAGACTATCTCAATCACCTCGCTTTCATTCATGTGCTGTCTTAGCAACTCATTGTAAGTTTCCACACTGGAGTACTGGATGTAAAAATGGCTAGCAATACGACCGAGCTCTGTGCAATAGATGTTGCCACTTTTCTCATCGAAACGCATCATTTTTGCTTTATCAAGAGCTCGTGCTGCATCTGCTACAAGAGCTCTCTGCTTCATGCTCAATGTAGGGTCTGCAATCACCTGCAAAAACAAAAGCCCTTGACTACCATCTTCACTTTAGTGAGGGAAAAAGTCATAGGAGAACAAGCAAAAATAAAGGAAGGAGGAAGAAGGAAAAGTATTATAGAAGAAAGTAAACGACTCTCTCTCTAGAGAAGCAAAATGCAAAGGAGGGAGAAAATGGGGAGACAAGAGTTGGGCTTTGGCAGAAGTTTCAACCTAGTACTCTTCTTGTTTCTTTACCAAACACGCCTACTGAAATAGGTGTTCAAAGAAAAGAAGCCCCTTAAACTCTATCCATCACAATACATTACCACCAAGCACGAACATAAAATTTTGAACCAATAGATGGGCATAATGAAAATATCCGATCTCTTCATCAGTCAAAAATATCAGAGGTTCGGGCCATAAGTTGGGTAACAGCCACAACATAAGGTATTATTTCACAGCTCTCTCTCTCTCTCTATATTTATATCCAGTGAATTCCACAGGGATTAAGCCAATCACATAGCCAAGGATATGAAATATTTACTAGAGCAATATATCAAACAAATGTGATTACAGATCCACCAACAAAAAATATAAAGATATCCTACAATACGCATATGTGTGTGTTTACACAAAAGCACGTGGAAACACACACACATAAATGTGTCGCACATGTAAACATGTATGCCCACGTGCACATACATAGAGAGATAGATTAATAGCAACGGAGAGGGGGAAAGGGCGGAGAGGGCGAAATAGAGACGAACAAGAAAGGAAATTTAAACAGAATGGCTGCCCTGAGAAACACACCTGGCAATTCCTGAACAGATATGAACAGATCAAACAAAAAAAATAAAAATAAAAATTTGACAGGTGAATATGATACCTCCTCCCATCCAATACCATATGCAAGGGGATTCATTTTCATTCTAATGAACAGATATGTGTATCCAAGCCAAGCACAAGCCTCCTTCACATTGGTCACAGTGCCCAGTGCCACCTCAGCATTTAAATTATCCTTCAAGGACTTAATGAACTGCAACAGATGTAAAATGGGTGTTGGGTACAATGGCAGTCATTTAAGAGATATGTTCAATATACATGTCCAATTGAAGGAAATAAGACACATACTAAGACAAAAATCATTAGGATCATATTAAAAATTAACCGATTTACTATCTTTCCAAATGATAACTAAATAATTTCAAGTCTACCAATACTTTAATTACTCATCTGAATAACATGGGCTAGATGAGGCAGAGGGCAGCCAAAGTAGTAAAAGCTCTCCAAATTGTAAAATATTGTTGTGGGTTCAGCCCTAACCTCCCTCACCCCACCCCATCAACAATTAAAATTATGGCCACTTGAGATGGGCCTTGGAATGGAAAAAATCTAGTTTCCTATTTCATTGCTAGGACAGGAATTCTCAAGTTTGAATGTAGTAATGCATTGCTTGTAAAACGTTATAAACACTGAAAGCAGAAGATGAATGAAAACCTTGTTGAGCCAGAAGACTGAAACAAAAGGGATATAAAGATAACAGAAAACTGTATCTCAAAGGCTCTGCTTGTAACCAGAAGAGAGTGTCAACCATAATTTAAGACAAAAGGTTAAATCAGTTCAGTGAACATTGGCTCATCTGTTTTCCTCATTTCATGTTCCAAGAACATGTTCCTCGTAGAAAGCTACTACTATTAGTTGACAAAATTCATGGCAAGTATGTGTGATATGACAAGATTAAAAAACCTTCTAAACAATTAAAAAAGATGCAATGGTGAAAAACATATGGCAGATTGCTGAAGCATTAGCATTTGTAGGCTGGACAACAAAAGGTTTAAATTCCTACACACTGAGCCCTTAATGAGCAGAGCTAGAGCACAACTTAGACAAATGAAGATAGCAAACTCTCGAACATATATGGATACACCAGAAAAATCAGAAACAGATTTAAAGGGCCAAAACTCCAAACCAAAAGACAAGTTTCACCTGACTTTCTATGGGTAGTTGACTGGTTAGAAGTCGCAAATAATAGGCTAACTTGTCATGCATGGTGATTATAATTCCTTCCCCACTTTTGTCAAACTGAGGTCTCCCTGCACGTCCAAAAATCTATAACAGCACCTCATTCAAAGAAAGTTACAAATTAATCCCAGTTGAGTAATGGATTTGGAGACACAAAAAATACAAGAGAAACAGTCCACTTACCTGCATAACATCAAGCATGCCCAAATCTCGCCATCCACCGGCCTTTGGATCATATATTTGAGTTCCCTGGACAAAAAACATGCACAAGATTGAAGCACCAAAATGGTCCAGATATTAAACTATGTCACAAGAAACTGGAAGAAAAATCTGGACCACAAGTTTAGGATTGTAAAGACATACCTATCTATATATATGTCCCTATGTATCTAGGTATCAACATGTATTTCACCTATTAAAGAAACAAACGACTCATGCAATGAGACTAGTTACATCCATGGTTTCCTTCCCAAAATAAAGATGACAAAGGTGGGTCATTAACTTTTTGTTCAAAAAGACAAATCTTAGAAAGCCCCTTCAACTTTGTTTAGTCGCAGCAAATAGTGGATAGAAAGATAAAAGATGAATAGCCTTTCTTTTCTAGGCAATTCCAGCCCAGTAACAAGGCATTACAATGATAATAAATACTATAATCAAAGAACTTGCAGAGAAAGATAACAATCTTGTCTATTGTGATATACTAATGGTTGTTTTGGCTATTAGTTTAGGTTTTTATTTGGCTCTTCAAAGAACTCTATGACAAGTAATATGAGCTCATAACCCACATAGTGACAACTTGGACAGGAAGCCTTCAACCTTGTTTCAGTCACTCAACATACTAGCTACTTAGCAACTTTATTACATTGTACAGAAGCCATATAGAAATAACATTGATGATAAATGGACAATGATGTGGTACAAATAATGTACCACACCAAGAAAGAAAGAGATGCTTAAAACTAGAATTTACTGCATCCTCTAAGGACTGCATATTTTATGTATCAAACAAAAGGAGAGGTGCTTCGCATAAGCTGATCTTGCAGAGACTTCCTCCACATTACAATTGTGCATATTGTAGAAAAACTTTGGATAGTGTTTACTCCACAACAGCTTTTACAAATATGCCGGTGTCATCCCTCCCCATTCCACCAGCTTATAGGCAAAATTCCCGAGCTCTTTTCTACACTAAAGACCTCAACTTGAAACTTAGAAAAACAGCACACCAGTTCACCTATGAGTACTAACAACATAAACAGTGCTCAAACCTTAATCACCACTGTGTGAGCAGGCAGATTTACTCCCCATGCCAGTGTTGCAGTGCATACAAGTACCTAGAAGAAATTTGAAACAGCTGAGTAAAGAAAGCTACATTAGAAAAAAAAAAAGAAAAGTAAAGAACATTGTTCAGTCACTGCTAGATGAAGTGAGGAAGAAAGATTAACATGACAAGTGGACAACTTACCTTCAAAAGTCCTTCTGAGAAAAGTCGCTCGGTGAGTCCCCTATCAGCCCGTAACATCCCCGCATGATGAATACCAATTCCATTTTCAAAAAGATCCACAACCTCCTTATTTCTGGACTTGAGAACTTCCCTCTGTAACACACAGATTAGCTGAGCTACAGAACACCTCAATATATAATCCAGCAGAATTGGCAAAGTATTTTTTTTTCTTGCCTTTTTAAGCTCAAATTGAGGATGTGAATAATTCCTAAAAAGTTCCAAGTCCTCGTATTTCCTGGCCAGTTCAACCTGCACAACATATCAGAGATGTACATGCATTACAAAATCAGCTCTCAGAAAAATTTCCTCAAAACCTGATGCCTTATCAAGCATATCTGAAGACCTAATTTTCTATCTCGAAATTTTGAGAAAACTGACGACTCAAAGAGGCCTAGCTAAGTATCTTGATTGTGGTTATCCACTCTTATAATTAATATAATCCTCACAAAATAACTTCATCTCCAATCGTAAATAAACAAAACACAACTGCCAATCAACCACACCCTCGTGAAACAACTTCCACCTCAATCTTAAATAAACAAGAGACAATTCCCAATCAAACAAATCCTCATGAAATAACTTCATCCTCAATCTTCAATGAACAAGATACAACTCCCAATCAGTCATATTTTCGAAGATGCATCTCCTGCTAGTATCTTCATGAAAATTTGCAAATTATTTTCAAACTTCACAACTATATCAGAATTAACATCCAACAAACTGTTAACAATGTGATACAGTTAATCTCTGTGGATAAAACCAAAGTCCTTGTAGTCTCTCGTGTTTCTTAGATAGACTTCAGTAAGCTGAAACTCAATTACTTACAGGAGTCAATCCTAAAAATGTACTTGCACCAGGAACTAAATAAAGATTAAGTGATCTCCTTTTGTATAAAAAATGGGAAGCAGACAAGAAAAATTGGAGGTAGCATAATAGAGTAGAATATCTCCTATGGATTAGAGAACAAATAAGATCACTCAGCAACAATATAAAAAGTCTTGCAGTTGGCTGGGGGAAAAAATATACAATAGAGCCCCTTGCAATAAAATCATATAACAATTTCTCCTACATTTCCAAATATTTAGACAAATGCCTGTAGCTGAAATTTCATAAGACAAGGTGATCTTAAATCAGTCCGCCATTTTCTTTGATAAGCGCTCTTCAACAGAAATATTTTCTCCTAAATACAAGCCTTCATTAACAATATTGTACATCTACCAACTTAGTTAGATGGTTGCAAGACTAATAGTAAAGGAGGCTACACATTGGAACTCTCAACATCATCCGAAAAAGAGAGAATCTCTTGAAATAATTGAGGGTAACTACCAAAAGAAGAAAACCTTGCAGCATTTTCAGACAAGACAGCCATGCAAAGCTTAATAGGATGCTACTTTCTTCAGATATCTGCTTATGTATGCAGTATCTTAGTGTGGTCTACAACCTGAAAGACTCCCTCTCACTGTTATCAAATACCATGACAAGACAAAGGAAAGGTAAAAACCTTTAAATTAGGTGAAATCAAAGAAGTTACTCCTGCTTTAAGACTTAAATTTGAGCGTACCAGTTTCTCAGCTGTTTTCCTTGTGTCTTTCCGGGAATGGACAAAAACCATTGCCTGATGCCCTTGCTTTAAAGAATCAACAACCTAGTGCAGGAAGTACAGTTTTACGGAAGGAATTCATGGATTGGGAATTAGAAATTATGTCTGAACACAAAAGAGTTCAAAGAACAAAACCTTATTATAGCATATCTCATTCAGCAATTCAACACGAGCCAGAAAGTTATGCTCACTGATCCCAATATACTGCTGGGCAAGAGGTACTGGTCGATAGCTAGAATCAAAGAAAAACAGACCTGTCTCTGTATTGACCCTTAGAAATTGTGCAACCTAAATGTCAACAATCCAAAAAAAATAAACAAATAAAAAACAAAAATAAAAATGAAAAAACACTTGCATATAATGAACAAAAAAAGGTAAACTAAACCTTAGCTAGAGCATAAAACTTTAGATTATGATACAACACTGCCTATGGGTTTATGAAAGATATCAAGTACCAACCTCTAAATAGTTTGGTAAAGTGGCTGAAAGGCCTACGATGCGGATCATGCTCTGTGTGGACTCTACCTGTCAAAAATTTCAAGCAAGTATGCTTAAATCTGATTTTTCCTAATATTGACTGCCGGAGAATTACACACCCCCAAGAATAAAATGAGAAGCAATACAAATTTATGAAGCCACAAAGTTTCCACTTATTTCTCTGAATAAAGAAAAAGAAGGTACTTAATCAATAAAGTACATAATTTGTTCCCATGATAAGACATTAGATAAAGAATCAGTAATTATTGAATGAAAGCCACAGGTGTTGCAAATTGTGGATCGAATTAGACTAGTGATAGAATCTGCACTGAAGAACCAGTACTTCTTGTGTATTAGGTTTGCTTCATGACATGAGCTCGCTTGTCATATACTCCATAAGCTACCTGATAAGTTCTATTTATCAGTAGCTGTCAACTTCATATACCAGAATCTATCTTTTCTACTAGGATGCTTCAAATCGTTATCTGAAACTTTTGCTGAGCCTTTTCAAACATAAGCCCCCAATATAAGATGATCCATCACCTTCCTCTAAGAAGACTTCCATTAATTTTTGAATTCTCACAAGAAGAATGAATAACAAGACATAAGAAAAAACTTCAGTACATTATTCCTCAACCACAATGATTGGGATAAAAAATTTTGACAGCACGTACATTTATGCAAAAACAAAAGAGAACAATGCAACTTATTCAATAACTCAACTTGTTTTAATGGTCAATTTCTTTGACTCAAATAAACAAGCAAATGTGGCAAAAAAAAAATGGAATCGAAGGAGTAGTTTCTTTGAAAATAATCAGGAACTTTGCTATTCTTTGAATCAAATTCCTGGAGATGGAAGTCCATTTCTAACAAAAAAAAAAAAGCATTTGGTGAAAATTTTAGACGGAAGCTATGTTAGTCCAATTTGGGGAAATCACCCATGATGGCATCCTGGAAATGAATTTCGAAAAGAAGTCCATCTAGGGATTGGACCTACTTTACTAAAAACATGAATATCAAATATAACCTCTGTCCTACAAAAGATCAGATCTCATGATAAATAAAAAAAGGAACAAAAAAGTGAGTTAATTCTATAGATAGAAGTTAACCTGGAATCCAGTAAACTGATACATTCAGGATCGACTGGGAAAAAAGAACCTTTACTGCCATTTTAGATGCATAAAATTAAGTTTTTCTTTTAGACACGGCAATAAAAACAGTTAGGTTATTTGTGAATGACAATACAATATTTGTCAGTTATTATTTGCAATTGCTTATGGGCAATTCATGGTTGCTGAAAAAAGCTGATAAATAAAGATCAGCAAAAGCTACTTTGGGTAAATTCTATATTTTAGCTCTTTTGCCAACTGAATAAATTATAAAATCTAGATCTAAAAAAGTAAACTAGAGCTTTAACAAAAACTGGGTTTTCAAAATCGAATTCTAAAACTAGGTGGAATCAACAAATGAAAACACCACCTATATGAATATCAAGTGCATTGTTGTTTAACAGATTAACTCATACAGAAAATTAACGTAATAGCTTGTTGACAAATTACAAGAAAGCGCAATGTTGTCAATTACTCTCATGCAGTTCTTGAAAGTTTCACCAAACATAATTTAAATGAATAAGTGGGCTTTTAGATCTAAAAGCACTTCTGAAATGCATCTCCATCAGATGTTTCTTATTTTGTAGAAGGCCATTTGCAAAAGTCCATCCATAAGATGGACTTCCATGCAGGAGATGTGGTGCCCAAGCCCATCTTATATCCTATTTTCTTACTACAATCAGAAAAGAAACAACATATAAGTTCCTCCTCTCTCTCTCTCTATACAGCACAAACACACTGATGCACATGCATATGTAAAATTTTAACGTTTCCAGCCCTTTACTAAATTAAATGGATATTTTGGCACCAAATCATGACTTTTGACTTTCCATTTACCAGAAAATATAAGTATGCAATCATCCCTTTCTGGCCATTCTCCTAGAATCTATTTTTATTTGTCCCAGGCCATATAACAGGGTTCACTCCCTCTTAAAATTTACACCTATCTGACCACAATTATCTCACATATTGCAGTGCACTGACAAAAACAACTGATCTGCTTCTTCAAATATAATAGATGAACCAAAATTCCTGACCTGTCGAAGAGTCCGAGCAACTAATGCCTCTATTACGGGACCTCTATCATCATTCAATAGATGCACTTCATCAATGATAAGGAGCTTCACAAGCAATGACAGCGACATATCACTGCTTTTACGAGTAATAACATCCCACTTCTCAGGTGTTGTCACTATCATCTGATTAACATGTATCAAAAGAAATATATGACAAGAAGATACAAAATCTATGACGAGCAAATGATGACAAGAAATCAAATATATCAAAGATATCAATATGTATGCCTAACAACCTGTGTTTCTTCAAGTTCATTTTTTGTAAGTTGCATATCTCCAGTAAGTTCTCTCACAATAATATTCAATGGAGACAATCGATGGCTAAACGTCGAAGTAACCTCTGCAGCTAATGCCTAGAGAGGACAAGATACAAAATGAGCCATAAATCAAAAGGAAAAAAAATAAGATCGAACAAAGCCAAACTGTACCTTCATAGGAGCAACATACACTATCTTGAATTCATCTTTATGCAAGTAACCATCTCTGAAATGATGTTTAATCTGCATTACAAGAATACATATATGAATAATAGACAAGTCCAGCTAAAAATAGTTACTGTAAAGTGAAAACTTTTAGAAGCTCTTCAACCTAATTATTTTTGCATCACTTTGTAGGGGAAAAAAGGTATTCGGTTTGATGAACTTTTTAGCTGAATTCTTTCAAATTAATAGCAGGAACAATCTAATTATTTGCCTGCTGATTAAACAACAAACAAGAATAAACTGCAAGCTTATGTGTATCATACTTCCAAGACTAGCAAGTCAAACTCTAAATTCTTCATTTTGCATTACCATCAAAATCTAAATCCTGTATTATGCACTACCACATATCTCTCTTAAATCCATTCAACAAGTTGATTAGACTAGCATAAGATACCTAGATGAACGATGAGGCCACATGAACATCAGGCTCTAAAATTTTTTATTTTGCACATAAATATATCCTCATATAGATGCAAAAAATTCATTAGAAAGCTTGATATCTTCAGATTGATAATCAGACTTCACGACCACATGATATCCCCTAGAATTATTCCAATACTAACTGGATCAGAAAACAAAAGATTGTCTTGATCCAGAATCACCCTGACCATGTTTAGATTGGCCATTATTTAGGATTTTTTTTTTTTTGGAATATTCTCTAAACACTTTTTGCAATCACCCATGAATATTCCCAACCATCTATTATCCACATACATACATCCCAAAATGAGCTCAGGATTATTTTCCTAGAAGTACTGCTAACAAATGCTATCCAAACGGAGCCAAACTCTGTCACAAGACCCTCACAAGTGCATTTTTCTGTTCAATGAAATTATAGGAATCAAAGCCTGAAAAGTTCCAGACCACAGACTAAAAACAAATTACTGTGACAACTGCAAGGGAGATTGTTGATCAGTATTAAAGTTTAAGAAGAGCAAGCAAATAAACCAGTAAGAAAACCTATGCCAGAAAATCTCAAAGTATAAAAAGATAGAGCACATGAAAGTCAAAAGCAAGCACATATCAAAATCCTGCATCATAAAGTCAAAAGAAGAGGGGCACGATCGAGAAGCTTTGTGGTACAAATGCAAAACAATCCGCTAGACATGACAAAAGTTATTAATAGTTGAAGAAGACATGAACAAAACATGCTCAAACTTATGTGCCTAAAAACTCAAAACTAGAACAGAAAATGTGATGATTGCTCCTGATCAAAATGCCTTCTATTACTGCAGGGAGAAGCATAGATGGATACCATCTGCATACCTCGTGTAAAATGGCAATCATCGCTATATTTGTTTTCCCAGCTCCTGTTGGAGCACAAACCTGAAAATATATGAAAATCATTCTGATATCTAATAGCTACATTTTCCTTAAATAATTTCTCCAAAGCATGCAATAGGAACTCACAAGTATGTTTTCATTTGTATTATATGTAGTCTGGAATATTCTACTCTGAATACGATTCAAGGTCTTGTAGCCATGGAAAGCAGCTTGAGCGAAGTCATCTAACTCCTTTATCTCAATCTGATAAGACACATCATAAGAAAGAAAAAGTATCTAGAACATCAAATCTGTAAACCAACAAAAGCGACTACTATGACAGAATTCAGACTGTACATAAGAAATACGCTACAAGTTTGAAACACTAAGCCCTTTTCCCTTTATCTCATATGCATGTTATACTGATACTGGAGATAAAAGACATAAAAAATAAAAAATAAAAAATCAAACGCATAAAGTTACGTATGCAACTGACAACATACACAGAATAGTTTTTTGGGCAACATAAATAGGCCAAGACCAATCAACTTCACACTTTTATTTCACATATTGTCTTGATTACCCAATCCATGACTAAATGAGAAAACTTTTCACCCTTTCATTAGTTTTCTAAAGCAGCTCCATCTTTTTCTATCATATTGAAGGGCATTCATGTAAGGCATGCTGCTGCCTAGGTGCGAATTTGAAGATATGTTTACCATGGTCCTTGAAGTACTTAATCAGTAAATCTATGATATATCAAAAGATAAAAAAGAAATTGACTAAAGTAGATAAAACTATAAATTTTATAGTGACAATGCATGCAACATTTTTTTAGCCAAGCTTTGTTTTACTAAAAATTTAGTAGCAAGAAATGCAATTCACTTGATCCATTTGAATAAGTTCAATTATTATCAGTCAGATGTTACTTTCCACAAGAATCATTTTTGGGCTGCTCCTGGAGATGTACTTCTAAAAGATTGGTCAATAAATAACTTCACAGTTATGCAATGAACAATCATGCAATTACTTGTGCCATAGCAACTCAACAAGTTCGTCTTTCGAATCATCGAAAAGTCTTCTCCTATTTGACAGCCAAAAAAAAAAATGTACTTTTCTCTTCTAAAGTTGTATGTACTTAATAACTTTCTGGTCAATTATTTCATACCAGTCTAATTTTTGGGGTTGAGAGGCTCTTTTCTCCTCCTATCCAACAAAATGAAATTTAAGGTCATTAAAGGACAAGTCTTGTTCAAACCTAAAAGCAACATTAGCACAGTATCAGCGAGCATTACCATTAACCGAACTAGTTGGATGAAGACATCTTAAAGTTTGACAATGAGCTTTGGGTTAAATTTCTGAAACTCATATATTATTCACCATTTTTTCATATTTTGTAATCTTCAAACTCCAAAGGGACTTGCCATCCATGACATCTGAAATATATCATAATTAGGCTTAAAAGACAATACCAGTTTAGCATATAGCTAAAAGAGAAGATCAAACCAAATGCCTGCTAAATCTATCAAATTCACCTCTCCCCCAGTATGGCAATCTCCAGCACCACCAACCCCTTCCTCCTTGCTAAATGTGAACACCAACACCTTCTTTGCCCCTTCCTCCCAATACCATCAATGCAATCTCTCATTCCCCACTTGCACAGCCACCAAACCTCATAAGTCTAGCACGATCAATCCCCTCTTCTTCAAGACTCCCCCTCCAACACCCTTAGTACTACCAACTTGCAGAGACCCCTACCAATGTCCAAAATCAGCAGATCCTCCTCTTCCCTCATTAGTTTCACACTAATTCTGCCTTTCATCCCAATTTTGTAAACAACTCCTTGATACCTCAGAAGTGCATGCCAAAAGCAAATAATCACATCCTATGCCTCCATAATCAATGTTCTACTACAGTGGTATTGATTAAGCAACAAATACTGTCTGCATCAAAGATTGAGATAACAAAATATAACGGTACAATACCTAGACGAAGGCTGTCAACAACTGGTGTACATCTTTTCTTTCATTTTTTTCCCCTTTTTTTCCTGGTTTCAAGGTGTTCTGCTCTAGTTACGGGGGTAAAAAGATTGTAACTCAACTAGTGGCTCCAAACAGCTTTGATTCCATTTGATAGGTAATACACTGAACAAAACTTCTCTTAGAGAGAGAGAGAGAGAGAGAGAGAGAGAGTTATTGTATTCTTTGTCCTTTAACTTGTTTATCCCTTCCCAGTACTCCCCTCCCACCAACCACCACAGCACCCTTTATTCTGTTCCCTGCCTCAAACCTTACTTTTTCTCTACTTCTGTTATTGTGGTAGATCATTCCAATATGACAGCACAAGATAGTCTCAAACAAACAAAATGAAGTACTACCACAGAACATTCTAGATATAACATAATCAGTGTTGGGTCTAGGCCTTAATTGCCATTTATGGAAGAGTTTTACACTTCTGCAGGTTGGGCACAATAGTTTAGCCTAGATTCATGATGATATCACTTAAGCTTCCTTGGCTTAACTGAACGTTTGTGCAACAAAATAGTTGGAGATGCACAGTATACTCTGGGGGTGGCTAAGGGGCTGATGGTGTCTGGCAAACAGTACAATGTATAGATAGGATTCCACTGCTGATTAGGGTGGGAGTCAGTAGTGGTTGTAAGGGTGGTTTGGGCAGTGGTGGAAGATGGTAAAAATGGCAGCACAGTTGGTGGGGGCTGTGAGATAGTGCCAGTCGTGGAGGGAAAAAGCTAAAAAAAGAATAGACATGACTAATACCCAATTATTTGAGTAATAAGTAATAAATAAAGGATCCAAGCATTTTCATCTTCCTAAAGCAACATTATGTATGACACATATGCCAATTTGACAATAAATGTTGAAGCCAACAGCTAAAACAAATGGAATGACAAATTCTTTACCTTTTAGAAGTTAAAAGGATAGTTGGTGACAAGTAGTTAAATAAACAAAATTAAACTTTGGTTATGATTAGTTCCTCCTAGGTTCATAGCCATTATATTTCAAGCCCAACATGCAATGAGGAGGAAAATCAAATAAAGAAAGCCTATCTTATTAAAATAGTACCAATAATGTCTATATGACCTCTGGCTGACATAGACCTAGATCATTATCACAAATTGGCCACCAGCTTGCCAGAGAAATCAGAAAGAAGCCAAAGAAACAGAAATTACCAGTTTTTCTCCAGGTTTCATTGGTGCAGTTGGCTTTGGAGGAATGAACACTTCTTCATAACCCTTGTAATGCTTCTTAATGGTGCCTTGAGGAAGTGCAGTAACTGGTAGCTCATGAGCATCACCTCTCCCAATGATATCATCAAATAGCCCTTTTTTCCCACTTGCTTGCACTAAGGAACTAAAAGTCATAGCAGATAAATCATTTTCAACTCCATGATCAGTTCCACGTCTGTGCTTCTTCTCTTCCTTCCGGCGAAGTTTATCAAATTGACGTTCAGACTCTGTTTGAACTGTAACCTGAAAGAGGAAAAATGGCAAAACTTGAATAAACCATTCTAGTAAGTACTACAAATCTTGAGAATACAGCAAGAAAGGAGCATATGGTAACCTGAGTGCCATAGCTAGGCATACGAGACTGCGCGTTAGAAGCATTCTTGTCAGACTTCAGCACAAATAGCCCATGATGAATAGCATCGAGAAGTTCCTTCCTATGCTGAACATGGAGGAAAAGTTTCAGAATAAATTAGTAAAGAAAAGATTGCTGTGGGGTTAACCACAAAAGAAACAAGCATTGAATCTGGTGGATAATCAGTGAAATGGGTTTCTGCCCCGTATTCTAGCCCGTTTTGGTCAATTGTGCAGTAATTTGCTAAAATTATGCAGAAGTGCCTCATGATCTACTTGGAATTTACAATCAACCTCAAACCTGGTGGCATATCCAACCTCAACAGCAAATGCAAGGCAGGCTATTTGATTCAGAACGGAAATGTAAATATGATGGCAAAGAGTCTGAATATATTTAAGACAATTCCCATTTCAATCTGGTAAGTCCTTATTTAAGCATCAGTTTCCAAATCAATATTCTTTTTTATTTTTTTTTCTTGTTTTTTACACCCCTGTTCCTTTTTCTTTTATTCTCCTCCTTCCCTAAGTTCCCCCACCAACTCAGCTGCACGTCACACTGCAGGTGACACTATGGTCATCTCATCTAGATACTCTAAGCAAGTTTTACTCTGTTTTCCACATAGATCCATTTTGGCCACCAAAACCATTAAAAGTAACCAAAATACACCAAAACTGAGGGCAACTAAACTCAGCTCCATTTGCTCCAAGCTTCAAAATATTCACTACTAATGAGCAGCGTTCCTCATTCAGAACTTACCCGACAAGGAATTTTGCTATATTAGGGCCATTATAGGTGTTGCCAGTGTTCATTGAGGCTTCTTCTATTCCGAAATTGCACAACTCAAATGGCCAAATTTTCCCTTAAAAGTATATTAGACATGAGAAAGCATCAAAAGTCAAAATGAAATGAAACATACAAAATGCCGCCTCTATCTTTAGAAATGATTGAGATGTAAAAAGCACAGATGCCGTCAACTTTCACAAACCATGATATGCACTCACAAGTGCAGAGAAGCCACCAGAACTTTCATTCTCTCTCTACTGCTACTCATTCCGCTTATTCCTGTGTGACTTAATTACATCTAGGTGTCCTACGAAGTTCCAGAAAAAATGGCTTCATCATTTTTATCCTATTTACCCATTTTAAATGAATCTAACCACCAACTGGTGAATCATTTGAAACCCACCAAAAAGAAAGGTAGACTTATGAGTTGGATGAATGGGCGCTTTCTTTCAACAGATTGGTTCCAACTGAGGTTTCAAATATGTAAGTTATCATCAGTTTCATGCAAAAAGTATGAAATCCTATACAAACTGTTTATTTCTGGTGATTAGACCATTGACACATGAACAATTCATCATGAGCAGAACAACTAACCAAATCATCGCGCAAAATAGCACACCAACTTTTATGTGACATTCTTATACATACCATGATGAGATCTTGAACAATTTCAAATGCACTATCACCAACAAGATCCAGCAAGTCTCCAGCTATCTTGAAAATAAAATGGTAAATGATATAAGAACTTGTGTTATTTTATGAAATCAAAATCCCAGAAAAAGGATCTTGGACAACAATGAAGCACATAGCCACTCACCTCGTCACCTGGTTTCTCTGAATCAAGTACTCGGCAAATTGCCATTGCCAGTTCATCTCGAGGTAGCTGCGAAATACTTTCACTAACTATCTTATCACAAGCATCCCTTAACCACTCTAAGTCAAAGTTTCCTCCACTTGCAGAAGGAATGTAAGTTGCTGAGTCACCAAGCTCATACCATGCACCATGATTTGGAATTTCAGTGGCCTCCTCAATAAACAGATCACTGTCCTCCAAGACAACATCAACTAGAAACCGTGTGGGGGCTCGAAAAACCAGATCTGCACCAAATTCCATATCATCAGCACTCTCATCTTGCCCTTCTGGTATATACACAGTTCCATCATCCTTCTTCTGCAACTCCAAAAGCCTCTTCACTAAAGAGAGTACTCTTTGCAGCTTTAAAAGAGGAACTTCATAACCGAACAGCTTTTGCAAATCTAATCTGGAACGTATAGAAAAAATCCATGAATTTTTTCAAAGCCAAAAACTTTAACATCGTATTCAACCCATATACAGTTAAACAGCTTTTATTAATACACTAGTATACTTAGGCCATCGAATTTCTAGCCATTACCAAGCAAAAACATGTTTACACCAATATCAACTAAGTATGCATGCCCTCTGTCCTTCTAAGCATATATTTATCCGATCAGCAATTGCAGATATTATTCAAAGAAGAAAATGTATTGTAGGATAGCCTAACATGTCTTCCTGCAAAGTGCAACCAATCATAGTTCCCATTCATATAGAATAGCCACATGCCAAATTTATTCAGCCCTTTAATGTTCATAGGGAAAGGAATACAAAACAGATAAAGAAAAAATTACCAATAACACTGGAACTACGTAAATAGCCAAGAGAGGTTCAAAGTCTTCCTTTAACAAACATTAGATGACCACCAGGTACAGAGACTAGACAGAAGGTCCACAATAGAATAGTTAACCAAACTTTGCGCATGCCTCTAATGTTGCAACTCCATAACACTCTCAAGTAAATTATGTAACATGACTAGTGAACCTCTTAAGAAATTTTGTGAAAGAACTGCCAACAAATTCAATGATCAAGATTCAAGGGGGCAAATGCTATCACAAAAAAAAATTGTTTGTAATCAATAAAACTTCTCTTCCTTACTTCTTCTCAGCAATAATCTTATCCACTTGATCATCTTCCACATCCTCCAATTGGGTACAAAAAAGCTTATATACACTCAGAGCCACCTCCTGAAACTCCTCTGACACCACTTCGCCGCCCATCAACTCCACCACCGCTCCAATAAATTGTTTGTACACTTGCCGCACTTCATTAGACGCTGTTAAAATTATTTTAAAAAATCAAAAAATGAAACCTGTAAAACTAATTAACTGAACTCTATACAACAATATAAAAATTTCTACAATACCATCATCCCATCTATATACAATCTTCCGAGCGAGTTGCGATTCTTGAACTGAATTGGCAGAACTAAAAAAAAAAAAGTGCATATTGCATTACCAAAAAATCGAGTTAAAAAATTACCAAAAGAATCCTAAAATTGGAAAGTTGGATGGGAGAACCTGGGAGGTTTGAGGTTTTGGAGGATGGTTTTGCGATGAAGATACGCTTGATCAACATCAAAAGGATCGCGGAGAGAATTCGTTAACCGCGGAAGTTCCAGCAGCATTTTCTCCCTGCTATTGAATTTTGCCACCAGCAGGTCTTTTAAGACTAGTGGTGTGGGCTTTCAGTTGCACAAAAATATAGGAAGAATTTCTCAATCGGTCTGAACCGGTTACTTTGTGATGAGATTGGGGAAAATGCAGAAAACCCTATAACAAACATACCAGTTGCAATTTGCAAACACAACTTTTGAACTATTCGACGCCAAATTGGTAGTTATTAAAACCAACCGGACATCAACCTGGCAGAGGACCGGATTGGTGAGTTGGCAGTTCAGGTGTAATTCACTATTTCAACTCACACTATAAAATAAAAAATATATATAATATAATTAAATAAATATATAAATTATAATAAGCACGGAAATTCTTAAATCTTAATAAACCATAACCTATTTGTACATTATACACACAAGCCATAATCATATATGGTATTTAGTTCATGAATTTATATTGATATTACACACAAACACAAATGATAAATATAAGTATCAAACCACCAAACCTAAGTCACGAACAATCAATTTAGTACAACCGAACATAAAGTCATAAAATGATAAACATAAATAACACCACAATTTATCGCTTCAATTGTTCACTGCATCTATTACTTATGCCAATGGTTCCCAACTTCTACCAAATTTAGTACCGCCAAGTTCATTGGCATCACCAAAATTGGATGCACCGTAGCTTGCATTAAGATGATTTCTTCCAATATTATCTTCATCTCTAATGTCTAATTCATCCAAATTTGGAGTTTCATCTATATAAGTAACAGAAACTAATGAACCATGCACTCAATTTAGATTGTATTTAGCAAAAAACGAAATAGAAAGATTAAGCAAGCATATAGCTCAAATAGAATAGCTCACCACTTTGTCGGCTGATAGCAAATGCAGCTATTTCATTCCTAAAACTTTCTAATTCAATTGATGTCAACTGTGAAAGTTTGTAGTCCAAATCCAAGTTTCATTGGTGTTGAAGTCCTCAAAATCAATAGGATCATAATTTCGATGCCTTGCATTTCTAATAATACAAAACATTAAAACTAGTTAAATAACAAATACTATCCTACTAAAACAAAAATTAGATTGCAAAAATTAGTTTACCCTTGCTGCAGTCTTAAATTGTAGTGTGCATAAATTAAATCATTTAGTTTTTGATACTCCAATCTATTTCTCTTCTTGGAGTGGATATGCTCAAACAAACTTTAATTCCTTTCACAAGCAGAAGCACTGCAAGTTTGGTTGAGAACATGTATAGCTAGTTTTACAAATTAGGTGCAGTACTACCATAACATGTCCACCATTCATCTATTGAAATAAAAAAAAAAAATCAGATCATAGTATTATACAATTAAAATCAAATCATCAATAAAAATGAAGTTAATTTCTGTGTACTTGGAAGCATGACATCATAATCTCGCAGGGCAGATACTCTACTGATATCACCTTCAATTTTACGAAATAATTTCATCTCTCTTGTCAGATTACTCATTAGACCATGATTTTCATAAGAGCATCTGACAATCGCATCAAAAAGTCCTAATGTCATGTGCCTGTGCTTTTCCATTTCAATCGAATTATATTGATAAGAAGGATTGAGTCAAAAACCAACAGAATGAAAATTTTTGTGAAACTAACTATCTCATCTTGAATCAATTATTCTCAAGTAAGGATCGACTATTTTATTTCTTCTTGAGAATCTTGTCAAAAGCTCTTGTCTAACTCTATGCATGGGAGCATACAAGTACACTATAGCAGGTTTTCATCACTATTAACAATAGAACTTGTACAAGTGGCTTGATTAATTAAACTATTGTAGCACATTCTTTTCAGAACATAGAATTTGTAGGAGCAGGTTGAATAATTTTTTTTCCCCTAGTGTGTTTTCTCATCAAATGCAATGGACAACAATGATTACATATGTATTTTGTTATCTTAGAAGCATGTCCAACCACTTTACTCACCTCATCTAACTTGCCTATATCATGCAACCAACTTGCCTATATCATGCAACATCAAATTTAGGCAATGAGTAGCACATGGAAACCAATAATTGGCAACATTGTCAATGATAAAACGTACCACACTTTCCACCCCCACAAATAAAACCACTTCTCTAACACAGCTTATGTAGCATCTTTGCAGTTTTTGAAGCATCTGCGGCATCAACTGATTTGCAGTAATGAACTGATTTAAAAAATGCATGATAATGCATCCAACTTCTTTCCAATTTGTGCAAAAGCTATTAACAAACTTCTTAACTTGCTCAACATTTTTTGTCAATAAATAGTCACCCAAGACATAAAAATTAGGAGCTCTGTAACCTGCTCTAAAAAAACAAGCAGTATCAAATATTGTCTAGTAATATGTAGAGTTTACTACATTGAATGGGATGCAAGCATTAATTATCCACTTCACAACTGTCAAGATCAAGCTTTTTTTTTTTGGATTCTTTGCCCTGTATCATGCTTTTGATGGATGGTTGATCTTCTAGAATAGCTCTTGGCATAAAAAAAATTCCTATTGTTTTTCCTTTTTCATGCTGTTGAACAATTTTTTTTTCTTCTTTAAAGTTTCAGCAGTGAGAGGTGGTTGAATCTCTTAAATATCGTTTTCATCTTGCATGTATACTCGCTCTTCATGTTGTCTTAGATTTTGACCATATAAATCACTTCCCCGTAAGCGTTCTTGCAAGCTTTTTACTTTACCTTCCACAGCTTACTTGTACTTGGTGACTTAGAGCATCAGCCACTACATTGGCCTTCTCTGGATAGTACTTTATCGTGCAATCATAATGTTCCAGAAATTCCATCCACCTACGTTGCCTTAAATTCCGCTCCTTTTGAGAAAACAAATATTTAAAACTTTTGTAGTCAGTAAAAACCTCAAATATTATTCCATACAAATAATGTCTCCACTTTTTTAAAGCAAACACTACAGCTGCCAACTCCAAATCATGAGTCCGGTAGTTTCCTTCATGTGGTTTCAACTTTCTAGATGCATATGCTATCACTTTCTCATTTTGCATTAAAGCACATCTCAAGCCTTCCTTAGAAGCATCTGTATAGACCACAAAGTTGTCTTTTCCATTTGGTAGAGTTAACACAGGTGCTCTTGTTAAACGTCTCTTTAACTCTTGGAAACTCTCCTCACACTTAGGACTCCATATAAACTTCCCACTTTTCTCGGTCAATTCAGTCATAGGTCCAGCAATTCTAAAAAAAACCTGGATAAACCTCCGGTAATATCCTGCTAACCCTATAAAATTTCGAATCTCAGTAGAGTTTTCCGGTCGTTTTCACTTTGAAACAGTTTCAACTTTAACTGGATCCACTTTTATCCCATCTTTAGAAATTATGTGTCCCAAGAAAGTCACTTCTTTCAATCAAAACTCACACTTGCTAAACTTAGCATACAATTGGTGTTCCCTCAGAGTTTGCAAAATAATTCTCAAGTGTTTCTCGTGATCCTCCACATTCTTAGAATACACCAAAATATCATCAATAAATACCACCACAAATTGGTCCAGATAATGCCTAAAAATCCTGTGCATCAAATCCATAAAAACAGCAGCTGCATTCATTAATCGAAACGGCATCACGACAAATTTAAAGTGTCCATATCTCGAGTTAAAAGCAGTCTTGGATATACCCTTCTCCAAAACCTCAATTGATAATAACCCTGTCTCAAATCTAACTTTGAGCATACTCCTGCCCCTTGCAATTGGTCAAATAATTCATCAATGTGGGGCAACGGGTACTTATTCTTAATAGTGACATCATTCAAGCCTCGGTAATCTATACACAACCTCAAACTCCCATCTTTTTTCTTAACAAATAAGACTGGGCTCCCCATGGTGAATTACTTCCATTTACAAAACCCCGTTCCAACAAGTCCTGCAATTGCAATTTTAACTCTTTTAGTTCAGTTGGAGCCATTCTATATGGAGTCTTAGAGATAGGTGCTACTCCCGGAATCACATCAATCTTAACTATTCTCTACTTAATACGGGCGAGCTCTTAAGTCTTCACGAGATTACTATCATGAATTACAAACATAACAAGATAAGGGACCTTATTCCTTAATATAAAAATTCCATGTCCTAGTTCACTCTTCAATACTTATCTACAAGGTTATTCGAAAAGAAATCATAATCTCTTGTTCTCACTAGTGCCTTATTGTATCCTCTCAAATCAATCTCAATATTTCGAGGTTAGATTTTCCGTGAGCTTAGATTGACGAACTTCAAGAATTGCTCAATTCCTCACACCTTTCTTGGTCACCAAGTTGGTTGGTTTAGATCTTTAATGCCCAACTAATCGTGCTAGGACATCAATCATATGGTCAATAGCAGCAACTACGTGATTGTTTTTCTTCATTTCTAGGGTTTTGGATCGGTCCAATTGCCGTTCCCTAAACATGCCCTTGAGTTTGGGATTGCTTAACCCCTCGCCCTCGGTTCCTTTCACTCCTTTGGTTGCTCGTAATTTTAACATTTATAAAAGCATGACATAAAATGAGTGTGCATAAACAAAATTTGAAAAATGACACTTTAATCATGCAAAATGAAAATAAAGGGGAAGACACCGGAATAGTCGCAGATGTGTGCAACCCAATCATAGATTTGAAATCATAAAATAACAAAGTTAAGCATCTCATGAGTAACGTTTAATTGCCTAAAAAAGATAGGAAACATAGTGAAACAAAATACAAAATGCATTGGCCTTTGAATGAGTATCACCCTGACTAATTTCGACAAAACCATTAAAGTAGACTAAGTCACTAGCGTAGTAATTGGTGGAGCCAGAAGTCTCTACTACTTCAGTAGGATCATTTTCATTTCCCGTACTAGGAGTTTTAATCTCATGTCCCTTATTGAATATCTTGTCATTATCCACTCGTTCAACCAAGGTAACACACCCAACCATCGACTTATTCGTCCGGTCTCTAATTTTATGTACTACCCTAGCACATCGGTTTTTAGTTTTTTAAAACTTCTCACAAGGAGCCTTTGTCTTTCTCGCTCCTCAAGTACCTCAGTCTCCACTTCAGAATTCTAGTAGTTTGGACATCCACAATTGTTCTCAGTTCTCCATTATTCTCTCGAACTATCCCTGTTTCCTCGGATAGTTATCTCCAATCATTGACCCCTGTAACATTCCGTTATTTAGGCATGAGTAAGTCCTTTGACAATTACATGGGATCCTAGTTCAGCAAGTTGGATCATATCTCCAATAAATTTTCCTTAGGCCTTTCTCAATAACGGATCACCGGAAGGCATCCCCGAGGCGGTTCAATACCACCGTTACCTTCCATAACTTACAATTAAAATTAAAAACTTAAATGGGTCCAAGAGTACTAAATAAACTGTATTTGGTCATCTCGTACCATTCCACATATCTCTTACAAGATCGAGACTCCCAATTGTTCATTAATTCAAACCTAGGTTCTAATTTTCATTCCCACAAACGGTCACTTAACTTTTCAACCAGTTCCACAGTCCGGCATCTTAAACTTTTAAGTTTAGGATACACCACAAAGATCTGAAACCTAAACTCTGATACCAACTGTGACGCCCCCACTTCTCCCTAAAGCGGACCAAAGGGTATTCGTGGAACGCTTGCCCAGTTCTCGCCAGGATTCTGTATAATTTTCATTCAAACTTAATACAATACTAGTCATTACCACGAAGTACAATAAGAAAGTGCAGAAATGATCAAACTTAACAATATATAACAACCATCCAGTCCTTACATCGGGTTCTCAAAAGCTACATCAGTTCCAAAATATACACAACCAAGAGGTCTAGTCAAATACATTGAAATCCTAAAACAAAAGTACATCCCATGGGTTTCTTCGAGTCTTATTCCAAGTCCAATCCTGTTAAGGAAAACAAATCACTGGGTGAGCAATCGCTCGTGAGACCAAGAAACACACATGCAAGCACGTTGTCCAAATAATAATTCCAAATCAATAAGTGAAACAATAACATTCGAGCAATTAACAATTCAGTGAAATATAAACAGAAATAATTCAAGAATATGGTAGCTTTCAGGAGCTAATTTCCACTTGCTTTGCAAATCTCATTCATATATTTTTCCGTGATGACTCTCCGTCAACCGAATCGATATTTTCAATCCGTAGAACTCCGCTTACTTCTCATGTCCGTCCACCGCACCGGACCCGCACGACATTTATAAGGTGATACTCTATGAGTATGCCAAGCGAGATCTCTCCAATAGATGAAACTTATCATATAATTCTCATGACTCACCGAGATTCCCGACCAAACCCATGCCGAGTCGAGTCCCAAGGTCGGCCTATGAGTTTGGGCGTCCCCCATGTACATTTAAGAGTCGAGGAGATTCACTCCAATGACATATGCAGCCATAGCATACTATTTTATTTCATTCAAGCATTCAATCATTTCATTTCATTCAATCAAGTCATTCAAAATTCATTCGTTTCATTTCAATCATGAGTCATTCATTTCAAATAAGAGCGAGTGCAGTAAAGTACACACTCGCATCCATTTTCAAAATCTCCAATCAATTATAACAATTAAGCATGTATCAAGTATTCATACACTTGACACTCACCAAGTAATCAAGAAGCAAGTACAAGTGTTTGTTTTAGGCATCTCCCGTGAGATCCTCTTGAAGGTTCTCTTGAGTGCCTGAGCAAATAATAATGAACTATCACTTATAAACCCCAATTATCAAGGAAGATTGTACACTTGTATAATCTAAGAAAATTTCATAAAATTGAGTCTTAATTACTCATAAATCGAAATTCAAAAGTGGGGTTTTAAAACACAAGCGAAATTTGATTTTCATCTTTGAAATCAAGTGTAAAACGATCAAGTAATATCGAAGGAAAAGATGAGTTTGAAAAACTCCATTTCCTTTAAGTTAGGAATTTTCAGATTTGCTACACCTATTTTGAAAAATCGTATCTCACCCTCTACAAGTCCAAAATTGGAAAATTTGGTACCGTTGGAAACTACTTCCAAAGTACTAAAAGTTCCTAAAAGACACCTTTCCATGATTCCAAATGGAAGATATTCAAAATTTGGATCAAAGTGGCTATTTTGGAATGCCAAGACAGATTTGTGTTGATTTTCGGCAAAGTTTGGAAATTCGGTAAAATTCACACAATGCGAACTAGCCTCTGAAATTTGGAATTCAATTAGAGTTACAATCAAAGTTTTCAACACAATAAAGCAGAACAAGAATTGGAGTTTTGAGCACCAAGATATGGTAGCTAAAAATTGCTGCAAAAGTGAAATTGTTAAGCAAATTCCAGGTTTAAATCACGTACTTCGGGACTTTTTTTGAGCTTCAAAATGGACTCAAAATGGCACTAAATTTGGTATGATTATACTACCATATAAGGTCTATTCATTTGTCAAATTTTATAGAAAAATACGTACGGAAATTCAGTTAACAAAATCATTAAAGCTCTATGAATGTCCAAGACAAAACTGCCTTGGGGTTCCGTTTTCAAAACGTTTGGCCAACAAAATGTCTCAAACACAGTCCATTTGTGTAGACAATGTCTAAGAAACATCCAAAATACATTTGGTAGGTGATCAACACCAAAAATTTCTAAACAACAAGTCCCAATCAAGATCTAGGCATTTACTAGTCAAAAAGAGGGTTTTCAACCACTAAATCAGTTTCAAAATTCGGCCACAACTTACTCAATTTAACTTGGAATTGAGCATGGTTGGTGGCATTGGAAACTACATTCATAAGGCTAAAAGTTCACAGAAGGAATCACTTTAAAAATCTGTCCACAACTAGCCCATATTCGAGCATCAAGTTGCAGCTCATGACCTGCACTCCAGTGAATCAGTGAAACAGGGCAGTCATGTTTAAATGATTGGTACGGTTCACTCAGGTAGAATCAGGGTATAAATTTTATACTATTAAAAACTGGAAGTGTCTAGTTTCTAATGCCACTGACGACACTCGATTTTAACTTCGGAGTAAAAAGTTATAGCTGTTTGAAAAACACTGCCAGACCAATACGAGAAAAATTCCAGTTTTGATGAACTTTCGAAATCACAACATTTGGCCAACCAAATCACGTAATTTTTGTGTGGAAACCTTCCACACAGCCCACACAACATATATACATCATAAATAAGTCAATTGAGCCTCAAAAAAATGCTTTAAGGGTCACGGCATTGATAGGGGCAGAAACGGAAAAATTCTCCTCTTCACTTCCTTTGAGTTTCCATCCACAATATTACTTATTTCTACTAAATTAAGCACTAATCCAATATTAATAACATCAAAACTCATCAAATCAGTCCATCAAACCATAGTGAGAGTTCATAGAACCCACTCACCAATCTTCAACAATTTAAAGCTACCCATGTGAAACTATGAACTCATAAGTGCAAGATATCTCCTATAAACCAAGAATTGAAAGGTTGATCGTTAATTACCTTTGTTGGTGACTCAAGCAGAAATTTTCGGCGCTTGATAGCTAAAGAAAACTGTGGAAAGCAAGCTCTTTTTCTAGCTTATGTTGTTCACCAAGTGTTTAGCAAGTTGTACATAAAATTTGAGGTGATTTGGTGAAGATTTGAAGATGAAATGAAGAAGAAATGTGGGCTGTTTTTCTTCCTCCTTTGGCAGCTGGAATGAGAGAGAGAAAGGAGAGTGTTTGGGCTGCAATGAAGCTTCCTTGAGAAGCTTTAATGTGTGGCTCAAAATTGTACAAAAGTCAACTTTCTCCCCACGCGCGCACGCACATTTTTCGTGCTCGATTCCTCTCGAGTTTATTTCACTAGTGCACTAAACCTCTAATATACTTTCATTCATACTATTATTATTCACTCTTAATGGTCTAAAACTAAAGGTCTAAAGTCCCTCAATTAATTGCACACGCAAAAACGCGCATTTCCAAATTGTACGCGATAAAGTGAAATTTTCAAGAAATTCTTATAACGATAGTATCACTAACTAATAATTGAACATTTAAACATAAAAATACCTATTTCAAGACTAATGTACAAGTCTCCAATTTTTCAAGTTTATTGTATCCTCGATTCGATTATTGTCTCCAAACGTGCATCCACTATTCATTCTAAACGAGCTTTCAAAAATAAATTTTTGAATCAAGGCATTTTTAAAATATTCGTAAGCCATAGTTCCATGTAATTAGGTCTAAAGAGGTTGAAATAAAAAATTCGGAGTAAACGGGCAATTAAATATTTAAACAAAATCAATAAGAATTTAAAATAAGAAAATTTACGAATCCTCACAAGGTAACTTTTAAGAACTAGTACGGTTCATTCAAGTCGAATCAGGGGATGCATTTTATACAGTGTCTAGTTTCAAATGCCGCAAACGACACTCGATTTCGACGTCGGAGCAAAGAGTTATGTTTGTTCAAAATTTGCTGCCAGAGTACCTCTGTACAAGTTTTCTAGGTTTGAAGGATTTTCGAAAATGTAACTTTTACCCAACCAAATCAAGTGATTTTTGGTGGAAACTTTGTACGCAACCTATACAGCATATTTACATCAAAATCAAGGTCATTTAACCACAAAAAAATTGAACCAAGACCTCTGCAACAACATGGCAGAATCGGCTCTTTCCTCCCTTTGATTTCCTTTTGTTTTCCTTCTATTTTTTCAACTTATATCCACTAGTTTAACACTTAATCAACATAAATAATATCCAAAATCATCATATCAGTGCAAAATATTCATTGTGGGATTTCATAGAGCCCACTCACATGATTTTCAACCAACGAAAGTTACCCACATGAAACTACAAGCTTCCAAGTGCAATCTAACCCACTAGAATCAAGTTTCAAAGGTTGGATGATTTATTACCTCTTGGTTGATGAAACTCAGAAATTTTGGTCACCTTGAAACTCCAAGAAAACCGTGAGAATGAAGCCCTCTTCCTAGTCCAAGATAGTCTCCAAGTTGTTTTGAGTTTGTACAATAAATTTGAAGTGAAATGATGCAAGAAATTGAAGTGAGATGATGAAGGTTTTGGTTCTTCTTCTCCTTGGGGTGGCCGGCTGCTTTGAGAGAGTGAGAGGGAGTGAAAATCTGATATGAGAAGGTTCTTGGGGAAGCTTGGTGGTTGGTGGCTTTTGTGCACAAAAGTCAACTCTCCAATAGAGTGCGTACCCGCGTATTTCGTGCCCGTTTTCTCTTGGATTTGTTTCACTTGTGCACTAAACCTCTAATGTACTTCATTAAATATTATAATTATTCACTCTTAATAGTCTAGATTAGGTTTCTTAAATCTCCACTTAGCCGTTTCGGTTCAATTTACGCAAATTTTCGATTTGCGCGTGATAAAGTGAAACTTAAAAGAAATTCTTGTAACGATAATAGAAGTAACTAATATTAGGATAATTAATCATAGAAATAGTTATCTTAAAATTAAACCATGAGTACTCACACATTGATTCCTCAAGTCTCCAATTTGCCGTGTGGTGTGATTTTCGAAAACCTTCGACGCGAACACGGGGTAACTTAATTAGAACTCATTCACCTCTACTTCCTCAATTAATTTTTCTCAATCTACTATTGATCATTCTTAATTCTCCAAGATAATTGTACTTTCGGCTAAAATATCACCTCGAAACACGTATACTCGTTATTCCTCATTTAAACGAACTTTCGAAAAATTAAATTTGCTAACGGGATGTTTTAAAAATATAAGAGAAACATTGTTCCATACGAATGGACTTAAAATGGTTGGAATAAATTATTCGGAGAAAACGAGTGAAAAAATATTTAAATGAACCAATAATATTCGATAAAAATAAGAAAATTTTTCGGGTCCTCACAACATATTACAGATATTATGGATAAACCTCAAGCCTTTGTAGGGGAATTTTACGCATCTAATGTTTGGAATAAGTAACGGTTTCGTCAATGATTATCACTTTCTCAGGTTGTTTATATATAGAAGATTCCTTTTTTTCTGATGAGTGAGATCAAAGGATTTGGTCTCCTTCTTCTATAGGTGAGTTCTCTGCAGTGTCAGCTTGGGAGCTAGTTCGCTAAAAACACAATGTTTCTTTGGTTGATAAGCTCGTGTGATATTCACTTATTCGCTTAAAGGTTTTTTTCTTTGTTTGGCGATTGATGCGTCGTTGGGTTCCTATTGATGATTTACTAAATAGTAAAGGAGTAGTTTTAGCATCGAGGTGTTGCTGTAGTAATGTGCAATCTAAGACAATTGAACACTTGTTTATGATTGGTCCTCTATTTTCGGAAGTATGGCAACTTTTTATACATCAATTTGGTATGTTGGAGTTGAGAACTAGAGGAATTTCATCTATATTGTTTGCATGGTTTGTGTCGCACAACTCTATATCAGTGAATCATATTCGGATAGTGACTTCTTTGCTTACTTTGTGGTTCATATGGAAGGATTGTAGCCAGGCGCACTTTCAGGAGGAATCTTTTCTCCCACTCATGTTATTTTTCAGGTGGATCATTTTATTACGTAGATGGAGTGGATAAATATTTTCGATTGATAGATTTTAAAGGTGATCTTGATCATTTTTGGAGTCATTTGGCTTTTCACACTAATAAGGAGATCCAGCTGGATGTTGTGATGTGGACTAAACCATCGCATAACTCTTTTAAACTGAACACTAATGCTAGTGTGGTTTCTACACAGACATTTGGAGGAGGTCTTTTACAAACTTATGAAGATAAATTAGTCTTTACATTTTATAAGGAATTTGGGGAGGCGAATGTGTTGATTGTTGAGACTTTGTCGTTATTATGGAGATTACAACTTTGTCAAGAGAGGGGTGTTAAAGATTTCAAATTGGAGGTTGATTCACAGGTTCTGATACAGTTAGTTAAATCCAGGGTGGTAGGAAAATAGCCAGTGTAATGTGTTGCAGAATATAAGGTTTCTGCTGTATGGCTTGGGAATTTCGATGACTCATATCTTCAAAAAAGCAAATTCTGTGTATGATGCATTGGCTTCTATAAGATTGGGATTGGATAACATCTTTACTTTAGTAGAGTCTCTTCCACTAAAGGTTAGATTGGCAATGCAATTAGATAGGCTATCAATAACTTTTGTCAGGCACTGTGTTATCAAGAAGTCTTAGGTTTTGTTGGTTTTTATTTCATGTTATTGAAGTCAAGTTTGGCCCCCTTAAACTCTTTGTAATTTTCTTTTTTATTCAGTAATATGAAGGAGGGGCACCCTGCCCCGTGAATGGGGTTAGCCAAAAAAAAGTTGAAATTTCCTAATTATTAGACTAAATAGGCCCAATTACCTCAATTTTGCTGCAAGTATATGGGTCAACGAATATAGTGATAATTAGGATCGATCCCACAAAGATCATTGTCAATTATCATTGTGAATCAAACTCTTTTATTATTTATACTGACACAAGTAAAAAAAAATAAATCCATACTATTAACATGAAACAAAAGTAGTAAAATTGGCAAAAAAAATGTACCTATAGTTATGGAATTTCCATCTATTCATACAAATGAAATAACTGGTTAAATGAGTCCATTACCTTAACTACATTACAAGAAAATTGGTTTTTAGTAACAAGCCATTTTCGTCACAAAAAAAAGAAAAAGTCGTCACTGATAAGTTTTATTGACAACTTTCTAGTCATCACAGAGTCGTCACTGAAAGCCCGTCGGTAAAAATATACAGGGACAACCTTAAAAGTCATCCGTTAATAGTACTGTTCTGCGACAACTGGTGTCGTCAGTAATTATTGTAATTTTAGTGATAACATAGTATCTTATCAATGATGTACAAAGTAATGTCGTCACTAAAACTAATCCATAGTTGACACTGGTATAAACTAATGATTGACAACTTTTATTGTCACTAAACACTTTTTAATTGTATAACAATACGTGGTTGTCAATGGTGAAATCTGATTCAGTGACAACACTTTACCACCATGAAATTTGAAGATTTTCCTGCTACAATTATATCTAAAAAATGAAAAAAAAATGACAATGCTTTACAATTAACAAATGAAGGCATCCATTACATTACGAAATGCCAAAATATCATTTTAAGCATTCGAAAATCATAATCAAGTTGAACAACACCCTACAAATAGTTTGATAAGTGATATTTGGCCTAAATTTCAAAAATAAGTCAAGGCAGCTTTACAAAATAAATCCAAGTCCCTAAAAAAATGTGTTGTCAAAACATTTCCTAAGTATAAGATTTTCTCTATAGTTCTTGAGTCAATTAGCAATTCTTGCCGCCGATCTTCCAAAAATCTAAAATAAGCAACATACCTACAATGAAGTACTTCAATTATTAGTAGGAGATAAGAAAAACTTGAGACAAGAAAGCGAACTTAAGAATTTGCAAGAAAATAATCTAAATCATTTCTTTTAAGTATCATCTAGACAGTGACTAAATAAGAGTAGAGTAAGAGATAAAGCACTTAGAACTTTAGAACTCAAGAAACACTTCTTTTATTTTTACTACGATATTAAGAACTCAAGAAACAATTAATATGTTTATGCTACTGTATTAAGAACAAAACAATAGCTTTAACAGCATAATAGTAAGTAGTTATCAAGAAAAGTATGCATAAGATATCATAAAATGCCAGATCAAGAAATTTCTTTTCTACTAGTTAGCTTAGAGAGACCGCTTGTAGCTTGTTTATATGCAATGTCTCCTAGACCAAAGTGAAAATTGTCACTTTTATCGAAACTTTGTTAACAAGGCCCAAGTGTTTGAAACAAGTATAACATAGATGGAAAGGAGTATATATTTAACCAAGAAACATCATAATAATTGGAAAG
This sequence comes from Coffea arabica, assembly GCF_036785885.1. Taxonomy (NCBI): domain Eukaryota; kingdom Viridiplantae; phylum Streptophyta; class Magnoliopsida; order Gentianales; family Rubiaceae; genus Coffea; species Coffea arabica. The sequence goes on along the minus strand of NC_092316.1, from coordinate 41,370,970 downwards.
TTCATAGCAAGGACCAATAGCATCAGCATAATAAGCTGCAAGACAATAACAAACCAATGAAGTCCCAATAAAATGATACTATGCATTATGAGCTTGAAGACAATGGATAAAATGGTAGCTGTAGTTCTTAGTGATACTACTATCTTCCATAAAAAAATTGAATCAACCAGAAGATTTTTGTTAGCCAATCAGAGAATTGAGCCGACTCCATGGAATCTAACAAATAGCAAGCATTTCCTCAGGCAGTTTAACTGAAAATAGCAGATTGACACACCTTGTGCTCCTCACAGTATAACGGATCTGAAAACCAACTTTCATCTACTATGACACCATCCTTTTAGTTTATCATTGCAAGTAACTACTGCAATAGAAGATGTTAAAATCACTCTTTTGATAGATGAAACATTGGCACAAGACTGTACCACATTCAGTGTTCCCTTCACTGCAGGATTCAATAGTTGTGCCTAAGAAATTAATAGTAAAAAAAGGGAATGAAGTCGTTGCAATGTGGTTAATTCATCAGCTCCATTATGCTTTAAGCCATACAAAATAAGTGAAGTCATTGCCTAAGAAATTGTTATCAATACCATTTTATATATAGTGTATGCATCACACTTTTGAGCCTATACTAGTTCTAATGTTATCCAATTGTTGTCCTTTTTTGAACTTTTTCTGGATGACAGCTTATTTTACAGATGTCGTTCATCCTGATTACTCTAAACACTTAATTAAGACTTGAAGTTTCTGCAAGTTACTTGAGGAAATCCACAAACACATAATCATAGAAACAGAGACTTGCAAGATGCTCTTTGAATACTACCATTTTGTCGGCAACACCGTATGGCTGCTGAGAAACTAGAATACTCACTCTCTTTACACTTGAGACTTCTAATACACAACAATTTTGTAACAGAGGAAGTCCCAATAAGCTTCAGTGCTAGCAGCAAGATAGCAACCAAAAACAATAGGGCATTGACTGCCAAACTGTTAAGAGGAAATGTATGACCAAGAACAATGACAACACGACTATAAAACAAGTTCAATAGACATATATTTGGTCTACCAGCCTACCAGCAAAGACCAAAGCTTCAAACAGACCACAAAATTCATCCAATCACACCTCCCACCTCTCAAATCTTTTCTATGCCATTTCATTAAATAATTGTAACAGCATGTATACCATATATGTCAATATAATTATTAGTACTATTACTAATTAATAAAGCTTGTTAATTGAGAGCCAGTAGTTCTTGCTTTGATTTTTGATAAAGAAAACCAAATAATTTCGAAGAACCCCTTTCAAGAATCGTTTTTTGTAGGTGCTTTAATGGGTTGTTCAGTTTAGCTTGGTTTCCAGCAAAATTTGAAGCTTTCTGGGAATTTTGAAGATTAAACTTTAATGCATTATCTCTTCGCTCAGCTACATAGATAACCAACTAATGACTCTCCAGTTCCCACTCCACCCAGCACCACTTAACCCACTATTTCTCTCACCTGCAGCCACTCATAGCAACATCATACCATAATCACCTCCTTGCTTTCTTCCACTCCCTCCACCACCATCCAATTAGGCATCAGCTTTTGCCCCACCTAGTCCCAACCCAAAACCGCACCCGCACATAAATCCATTGAATCTTGTCACCGTGAATCACATATGGACTTGGGTGATCAAGTCTACATCCTATGGTTGTACAAAAGTAACTTAAGCAATTGCAACTATAGATCAAATAGTTTTACTAGAAGAAGATGATTAAATCCTTGACTCAAACTACCAGAAGGAGATGCAAAAAATATTTGGGGAAAAAATTTAGGGCAAATTAATTGGGAAAAAATTAGGGAAACAGGGAGAGACATGAGAGGACCTACCTGAGAGTTGCTGCAATAGTGCCAGCGCCACACTTAGCATTAGGGCACTCCTTCCTGAGCCTCTAGACCCTTCCGAAGTTATCAACCTTGTAGAACTAGATGACAACAAGCATGACCTTCTTCTTCTTGGGCTTGGTGTAGGTTTTCTTCTTGCGCTTCTTGAAGCCACCACGAAGTCGAAGGATGAGGTGGATCGTGGACTCCTTTTGGCTCCTTCCAGATGTTGTAGTCGGCTAGGGTACGGCCATCCTCCAACTACTTGCCGACGAAGATGAGGCGCTGCTGGTCCGGGAGGATGCCTTCCTTGTCCTGGATTTTGGCCTTTACATTGTCGATGGTGTTGCAAAACTCCACCTGAAGGGTGATGGTCTTCGCCGTTAGGATTTTCACAAAGATTTGCATCTTTAACAATAGCAACAGCTGCCGGTTGCCGCCTCTGCTGCTGCTCGGGTTTTGGGAAATGAATAATGGGGGTTCAGAATAAAGGGTTTGACTGAGGGATTAAGAGTGTGAGGAGCACAGAAATCGTCTCGATATGGGGAGTAAGAGTGGTTCCTTTTCTTAGTGTATAGTACCCGCGCCATTTTTTTCATTTTTAGTTTGAACAAATTTTTGGTACTAGTCAATCAAGACAATCCAAGGCAATTTTTAGCTTCAATTTTTATTTAAATTTACTAATATATTTCTAATCACTACTTCTTAACATATTTATTAAAAATTATAATGGATAAAAATTTTTTGCTAAATTCAAACAACTAATAAATGTACTTTTTCTCAAGTTGTAATAGTTTATATAGTTGTTATAACTAGAAACTTTCATTAATTTTTTATAGTTAAAGACCTATTATAATTTGAGTAACTATGACTAGTTTAATAAATCACCAAATTTAAAAAAATTAAATTAATATTGAGGCTTACATTTAAATAATTGCATTGGAGATGTTTAAGTTAGTGATGATACTTTGTTGTCACTAACTACGCTATAGTTTTACTGACAAAAATTGATCCTCAGTAAATATAAACAGTGATAAAAATGAAAAGTTGTCCGAGAAAGAGATAGAATTACTGGTGACTTTTTTCAAGTTGTCACTATCGCAAAACTCGCGCCTTCCAAGTCTCATGGCACGAAATAGTTTTGTAATGAAAATTAAGGGTTGTTACTGAAAACTTAGCTGCTTTGAGTCAATTGTGACAACCTTCAATGTCGTGACTAAACAACCTCATTTTGTGACGACTTTTTGTTATCACTAGGAAATGTTGTCACTAATGACTTTTTTTATTGTAGTGCTAGTTATGGCGCAACTTCTAAATATACATGATACACATTTTCATCGATATATCAACAATACCCATAACTACCCCACACCTACTAATGTGATAATAAACCAGTTATAAATTTATTAAATTCTATGAAATTACATGAAATAAACCATCGAAGATGCAAAGATATAACCACCCTACATTAGTGAGTTAATTCTCTAGGTTTAACACTTTCATGAACTAGCATTGAATCACAACGATTATTGATGAAGCAATACCTTTAAATAATCACAACTAATAGTCAATTAATCGTGATTGTAGTAGCAAAAGTGCTAAATAACTTGTTCGAGAAATAATCTCAAATAACAAGAAAACTTTACTTAACAATCATAGAAGTTCATCCACTCCCTAGGTTTACAAACTACCAAAACATAAAAGTTAAGAAAACAAAAACCAAACTTATATTATAACTAAACATGCAAATTAATATAAAAATTAAGTGATAGAAGAAATTTCACCCATGTCACTTGAACTCTAAACTCTCTATCTTCATCCTCAATTTCATATTTATTTAACTACATACAAGGATTGAATGAAACTAACTATAATAAACTATACTACACTAATGAACTAGAAAGTTTTAGTGAAAAATTACATTTTATGCAGTTTCTCTAAACTCCAAAGTTATGCAAAAATGTGTCTTTGAAGAGTCTATTTATATAAGATTAAAACTCCAATCAATCATGTTAAAATAGGTGCAAAGTGGTTCTTGGAATAGCCAAAAGTTGATTCTTGAAATCTCCATAATCTCCTTGGGCAGTTCCTATCGAATTTGACTAGAAAAATGGTCCAAAAAATTTGTGTGAACAAAATGCAAGTTGCAAAGCCAAAATCAGGGATCCATGAGGTGGAAATGCAAGGTAGGTTCGCATTTCAGTCTCATTTCCCTTCTCTTGTAGGTTTTGCACTTTTTGATCAATCTTCGACTTTGCTCTATTTTTGTATGAAATTGAATTACAAATTTCTTGATGATGAAAGCTGAACTAGTTTTTACACAAAATATAAAAGTTGTTGCTCTTTGAATTAGCTTTTCAATTCATAAGAATCATCTCATTTGGAACTCTGTAAACTAAAAAATAATGAAAATACCCTCAACTGATCAAACCCTTATTTCAATTTTTTGCAATGGAAATGCATGACTATATTTTGACTTTTTGACCATAAAAACTTATGAAATGGATTTCACATCTCCATAATAAATACAGACATATATCTTAGTTTCAAAATGGTTTAAAAATCATTTCAATACAATACTTGTAAGTCAAGTTATAGTCAAAATACCAAAAGGTATCAAAACTGTCAAACTTTACTTCTTTAGAACTTGATTACATTTCACGCCTTTGATCATTTTATAGATCTATATCTTAGTTTCAAAATGGTGTAAGAATCAAATCAATCGAATGCTTGTAGTTCAAATAATAGTCGAAATACCAGGTATCAAAACTGTCAAACTTTTCTACTCTAGAACTTGATTGCATTTCACACTTTTGCTTATTTTATATTTCATATTTACTTTAAATAGCTTCAAATCATCCAGGATCATCCAAATATCTTCTCAATTCACTTCATTTGATGATTGAGTCATTAAATACGACAAAAATATGAAGTTTTCACCACTTTAATCCATAGAAATGCACTTATTTCTCATCTAAACCACAATATGCAAGTTCACTAGAAACCTAATTATTTAGTTATTAAAATATCTAAAACGCACCAACAATTAAATAATAAAACACACTTAACTCATTCAAAATAAACATTTATCAAATTTCTCCAGAATTAAATCATTGTTTGTCTTTAAACAATAAGAAATATAAACCAAAATAACGATCCAAAAGTTTGAAACAACATATGTACACAATTCAAATTCATTTCCTTCAAATCGAGTAAATAACTATTATGCAATTATTCATTTAAGATCAAGTACTCATAATATCAAGTAAAAGAGAGCCAAAAATATTGTAATTTGAACACATCATCTCAACTTCTCATCCTCACTCAATTTCACAAGTCAAGTAACTCACAAGTTCAATAAAAATGCTTCCTAAGACTATTATCATCTTTTTCTCAAATTCAAAGAAGGATTTATGCATATAACATGTCTAAATATTTACTCAACATATAACATGTGATAGCCCCACCTTCCCCTAAGGCGAACCAAAGGGTTCAGCGGGTTGCCTGCCTAGTTCGCGTCAGGACTCACTCATACGATCGAATAAAATACTTCCAAAGTATTTAAAATAACAATTTCACTGCTTATAACACAACTAAGTTCAACTTACAACCCTACTAACAAAATACGATCCAACGTACTTAAGATACCGTCAAAGTTCATCTTACAAGCTTCCAAAATATCGAATTCAAAGTTTAACAATCCAAAAGAAAATACAGAAGAAACGGGATCACACCCTAACCGACAGTGGCTTCACTCGAGTTCTCATTTCCTGTTAAAGAAAACAAATTGGAAAGAATGAGCTAACGCCTAGCGAGTTCCCAAAAAGGCATACAGTCACATAGAACAGTTCAAATTACACTTCAAGCTCACAATTCAAGCAAGTAAATAAAGCGATTAACAATATCAAATAGTAGGATACGGGTGGCTCTCAGGAGCCAATATCCACGAATCTTGATCTTATTTCACGTAGTCGACACTCCATCGACTTTCAAGTATCATCACCATGTAGAACTCCACTTACTTCATTCTCCTTCCAACGACTCCCCCTATCAAGCCCGCAATCCAAAACACTTAAAATGGGTATTGCTCGAGCATACTATAGTTTTCACTTCAAAAGGGACAAGTCTAAACGTCAAATCCAATGAATATAAAACACTCTCCTATGACTCATCAAATCTCCTCGATCAAGTCCCATGACTGGCTCGAATCAACAAACTTACCTATAGGACTTAGCAATTCCCAAAAATTAACATGCACAATCAATCGCTAATCGTCGATGAGATAACAACCCAGGTGACATCATAGCACTTCAACAATTTAGAACACTATTCATCTCAGTCATAACATCAAATTCACATCTATGTCACATTTGCAAATTCAAGACAGCTAACATGCATGAAAACTCATCAATATATCAAAACTCCGATTCCAAATTAGGATTGGTATCATAGTTTTCAATCACTCCTATAAACAAGTAAAAAGAGACAATGAGTTTCGCTCTAACAATTCGCAAAACTAAACCAAATTCACTTGAACTTGACGCGTAAGCTCGAATGATGAAAACAATATGTATCTATAATAGTTTTGTCCAAAATTTGATGCATGAAAACACAAAATCAAGGGCAAAACAGTCTCAAATTCTCTATTGCTGCTCGGATAGTTTTTAGTCCAAAAATAGTGAAATAAAGTGACTTTTAACCGTTAAAATTCCTAACTTTCAACTCCAATTCAACATATAATCATTGTTTAACATAATACCAAGTCACTTAAGTGAGATTTAGTCAAAAAGGACACAAAAATGTCAAAAATGAAGGTGGAAAAATTAACCCTTTTCATTCGGCTAACTCCTCCGAAAATTCCTCAAGAATTTCACCAACAAAATAACGATTTAGTCAACCAAGATGGAGGAAGAAATGAAAAGCTCTCAAGTCTCCCTCTTGATGATCTTGATCCCTATCTTTTGATGTTTACAAAATAATTGGATATTACTATTCTCTTTTCAATAAGAAGTATTTTCAGTTTTGAAGCAATTTGATTCAAAGAACAAGAGCAAATTGATAGAAGATAAAGGTTGTTGAAAGCTGTCGGACGCTCATAAAGTCAATACCGGACGTCCGATAAATAGGGCAGATCATATCGGATGCAGAACATTCTCACCGAACGTCCGACAGAATTGAGATAATCTTTCAAACTCTCTGTCTACTATCGGACGCAAGCATCGAAAATACCGGACGTCCGATAGAATCTTTCAAACTCTCTGTCTGCTATCGGATGTAAGCATCGGAAGTACCGGACGTTCAATACTCCCAATGGCTAGTTGACTCTTTAGCTATTTTCTATCCGTTGAAAATAGTAATGAAGCACTTGTTTGGTCTTATATAAATAGTGCATGGTTAGAAACTTCAAATAACTTTTGCACACTGAAAATACAAAAGATATAAAGTAATTTTAGTGAGAAAACACTCTCCAAGAAAGATTTGTAGTTTTGGTGGTGTGAAGTTCATTGTAAACTTTTCATTTGTGAGTGAATACTTCAATAGTGTAGTTCTGTGAGAGTTGTCTTGAGGGATAGTAAAATTTCCTAACTTGACCGAGTGGAGTTTCGAGCAAAGAGGAAGTGAGCTTTCCTTCATACACAAAATTGGTTGTATTTCATCAATTTGAAGAAACTTGTTTGAATTGATCTTCAAACTCAAGAAAAGCTTGGTAGTCAATTGGTTTGCAATTTCTTTCTTCTCATTTACTTATTGTTATGTTGTGATCCTTAAATTGCTTATCTCTTTTACTTCTCTCAAGTGATATTGTTCATTCATTGATTGATTCATTGTGTGATCACTTAAAAAAGAGGGTAAATTTAATATTGAGCAAAAAGTGACCATAACTTGATTAACTTTTTAATCAACCTAATTCACCTCCCCTCTTAGGTTGTATTCGGGCTGAACAATTGGCATCAGAATTTGGTCTCCTAGAGATTAAGTTCAAGCTATTTAAGAGTAAAGATGACAATCAACAATATCATGTTTTTTGAAGGACAATCTGTAACTAGACCTCCAATGTTTAATGGGTTAAACTATGTGAATTGGAAAATAAAAATGATTATTTTCTTGCAATCGATTGATATAGAGTTGTGATTTATTGTTAATGAAGATCCATATGATGCCTCTATAATAGATAAAAATACTCATAAACCTAGACTAAAAATCAGAAATGAATTGACTGTAGATGATAGAGCTCACCTCACCTTAAATGTAAAAGTTATGAATGTGGTATATAGTGCTTTAGACTTGAATGAATCTATTAGGGTCAAAAACTGTAAGTCAACTAAGAAAATTTGGGAGAAATTGAGAGAAATTTATGAAGGTAGTGAGAATGTTAAAGAACAAAGAAATCTATCTTAGTTATCAAATATGAGTCATTTAAGATGAAATCTCATAAAGACATTGATAAAATATATTGTAAATTGAATGATCTTATTAAAGATTTAGAAGTTTTTGAAAAGAAATACTTCTTAAGAGAGAAAACTAGAAAAATCTTGAATGTTTTGTCTAAAGATTGGGAGAGTAAAGTGACTGCTATTGAAGAGGTTAAAAATTTGAATTCTATGCCTATTGAATCTCTTATTAATTCTCTAACCTCTTATAAGCAAAAACTTAAGACCAAGGTACAGGAAAAAAAAGATGCAAGAGCAAAAAGGAGCATTGCTCTAAAAACATCTCAAGATGATGATGATTCGATTTCCTTGAATAAAGAATATATTGATGATAATGATCTAACTCTCATCACAAAAAGTTTCAAGAGAATCCTCAACAAAAGAAGATTCAGAAAAGGAGGACCTAGCAATTCAAATTCCAATCAATTCAATTTTACAAGAAATAAAGGAATGCAAGAGGCCAATAAAAAGTAAGCTGACAAATGCTATGAATGCGGCCAATTTGGACACTACATGAAGGAGTGTCCAATGAAGAAGAAGAAAGAAGAAAGAAAATCAAGATTCAACAACTTTCAATTTGTGAGAACCCGTATTTTTCCCTTAATGTTTTTCCTAGGGTTTTTCCCCTTTAATTGCATGTTTGCTGCATTTTCTGGCGTAGGAAAAATTTCTTGGTGAATTTTATGAGTAAATATAGTTTTTAGATGATTTTTCTAGCATTGGGTAGTTGTTGAAAAATTACGGATATATATTGGACGTGGGACCCACTAGTGCGAAAAATTCGAAAAAATTCGGTCAATAAGGTTAAGTTTTGGATACTAGTTGAAATTTATCGGGTGTTAAGAGATAAGTAGAGGAGGTGAAGTGATTGATGTGAGAGGAAACAAAAGGATAGAAATGCATTTAATGGAGTGACAAGTGTCACACTTCCATTGGTTGAAGCCTAAGACAACTATTCACCTTTTTGACCTTTCTTACCCATTAAATAAATATCTCAAAAATTGACCAAAAATTCACTCTTTCTTTCTCCATGTTGGCCGGCCACCTTAAGCTCAAGAAGGAAGAAAACTCTTCAAAGAAAAACTCTCCATCTAGTGCAAATCATCCAAACCAAGTGCTTAAATTTGTTTCTACTCCATAAAATCTCTCCATTTGGTGCTAGTAAGTGTTTTGTGGAAGTGTCCAAGGAAGCTAAGGTGTCCTACAACTCCTTCTCTCTTGTTTACTAGGTAAGTGGTGCTTGAACTTCCTCCTACACCTAATGATGCTTAATTTGTGCCTAGTGGTGGCTAAAGTGCTGAAATTTGTGGTTTATTTCTTGGTTTGAGATGAATTGGTGAAGTTTTTATTTTATTGATGAATTTTCTGGTTTAATGTGATCATGATGTTGTGGTTGTTTATGATGGTTGGTAATGAGGGGTAATGACTCTAGTAGGTGTAAATGATTGGTAATTGCAACCAATTTTGGGTTTGGAAGGAATTTGAGGAAGTTAGGGTTTCATAACCCCCTTTTCTGTCCGGTTTTGTATCATATGGTTAGAGGCTGAATTGGCTTTTGCTTAAAACATGAAAGTTGTAGGTATTGATGTATTTGAGGTGCCTGTAAAATTTCAAGTCATTTGGAGTAGAGTAGAGTGAGATATGTCGATTTTACTGTTGCTGTTCTGGGTTGATCAGAAGGTGCAAACTGTTCTTGTACTCGTCTGTTTTGACTGGAATTGCTTTGGATTTGGGTGTTGGTGTCTTCTGATGAAATGTAGCTGGATGTCTTAGCTACCGTATGCCTTTGGAATCAATGCATTTGGACCTGTATAGACTGAGTTGGACTAATTACAGCATAGTGTGATTTGTAAACCTGCAATTACGGTTCTGGTTTGGTATTCTGCATTTTTGACCTAGTTGTGCTAGGATTTGGACTGAGTGGCCTTCTACATTGTTGTAGCCCTGTTTTTTAGCTTCGAGATGGTGGATTTTACACCCTCATCCGATAAGCGTAGCGTATTTTGTGCCATTACCGTAAAAGGAGGACGAAAACTATTTTTTTTTGTTAAGGTCAAGTTAGTGCATTGCTGAAATTTCTGGTTATCTATGCTACTTGTCTATGCATATGAAACCCTATTGGGGTTGTGATTGGCATTGCTTTATGACTCGTTATCGAGTCTCATTGTATTTGTTTGCTTGTTCTAGGAGGTAACGGTGGTGCACGACGTTCGTTTAACGACGGTGCATGAAACATCACTTTCTTGAGTGGTGAGTATACTACTCACTTGAATGTTACAATGTGGCTTTGCTATATGTGATTTTGATGACTTGAAGGCTTATTTGGCTACTAGAATTGATTGAGGTGAGGGTGTACTTGACCGCCCTCACCCCTTGTGATACCGTTAATGACTGTTTACCGCTTCACTGATATACTGCACTTGCTATATGAGATATTGAATTCACTTCATGAAAAACTGATTTGGTGTCGTTTGGACGAATATCCAACGGCCTTACTGTACTACTGAGCTCAACCCCGTTGGTAGTCAATTGAATCGAGCCGGCGAGGGCTTGGTCGTGAAAATTGACATGCCACGGGAACTGTACTGGGGAAAGTTGTAGTAATGAGACTCTTGATTCCGGTGAACTTGAGTATTACCAAAAGCTACTGATTGGAGTGCGGGCCCGGTTGGGGTATGTTTGGTGGAAGGGATGGGAGTGAAGTGGGTTCTACGGTTGGTACTCTTAACATTGACGGAGGGTCAATGAGGTTGGATCAAGAATGCAAGCGTGGGAATGGGCTCTTGAGAGCCGTCCGTATCCTTTTACTGACTTGTTTTACTTCTTAATTGTGTACTTGAAATGAAAGATTTTGCTTATGTGATCTTTGTTGCTTATGTGGTAGTAACTCACTGGATTAAGCTCATTCCGTTCCATTTGTTTTCCTTACAGGAAAATGACCACTTTTGGAAAGGTTATACTTGTTGGTTGTCAAGTTGAGCTCATGTAAATGTATCTTTTGGATAGCTCTTCGAATGAAACCCTAATGTGTATTGGGTTCACTTTCTTTTGATTGGCAAACCGAACATGTATATTCGTAATGAATGGTTTTGATATGCCGCTTTGGCTTGAAAATGTTACATTTCAAGGTGTGTATGTTTGGTTGATATTTGGTTGAATTTCGGATCAACTCGTATTTCAAACGGCAAAAGAAAAATTTTGGCTACTCTCGGCCTAGTATCTGGATGCTGACGTGGCCGGTACTGTTCATCATCGGCTTCGATTTTTTTTTCGTTTTTTTATTTGTGATTTTGACTTGTTTACGCGCGTGGGTAAGTTCCGGAACGTTTTAGATCGGCGTAACTGATCCGTTAGTCCTGGCGAGAGTTGGGCAGGCAGTCCGCCAACCCCTTTGGTTCGCCTTAGGGGAAGGTGGGGCTGTTACACAATTCACATGGAATGAGTGCAAGTTTGATGGTGAAATTGAAGAGGAAGAAGAATTTGCTCAATTAACTTTTATGACCATTGAAGATAATAAGGTAACAACTTGTAACCCTTAATTTGAAAGTGATGATGAAACTGATGATGACCTTGAATCATTCATTGAAAAATTGCATGATGGTTTGAAAGAATCTTATGTTAGAAACAATGAATTAAAACACAAAATTAGTTTTCTTTTTCAGGATAATACACGCCTTTTTCAAGAAAACAAGAAGCTGAAAATTGAAAATGATTTCTTGAAAAAAATTGAGATTGATTTACAAAATAAACTTGATAGACAAACAAGGATTTGTGAAATATTCAAAGAGGAATAAGGTGATCTGAAAAGAAGAATGAATAATTTAAATGAGTTTCTCCAATATAAAAAATAAAACTGCTTTCAAGAAAATGGAACAAAGTCTCATCTTGGCACTTATGAGAAGAAGATAAATTTTGGTGCAAATGATTTTGCTGTTTATAAGAGAAGACAGGTAAGATTTATTAAACCTGTTTATGCAAATAACTCATTGGTTATATGTGATTTTTGTTATCAAAAAGGTCACATGAAAAATAACTGCTATGTGAGAAAGAATATGAGAAGAGGTATGAAATACATATGAATAGTTGACATGATGCTAATTCTTAAGAACCCAAAAATTAAAAGGTACCAAATATTAGTTCTTGAACTCTTGAGTAGATGAACCTGGTAAACATCATTAAGGAATCAAAGTGGTTCATAGACAGTAAATGTTTAAGACACATGACCGGTGATCGATCACAATTTTAGTTTCAAAATTTTTTGACCAATTGGATGTTCTCTTTTGGTGATATTTTTCTATTATTGACTGATGATGGTTGCAACTGTTGTTATTTTTTTGATGGCAATTACTCTCTAATTTTATGATGACAAAAAGGAGAAGAATAATGATGACATAATGATATTCTAATGATCTTAATGGTTTTGGTGTTTTGGCTGAATAAGAGATGCAATATGTAAGGGGGTGTTATTCTTATGTAAGGGAAGTTATTTTGGATGTTTTGGATTTTGATGTTTTGGCTAAGTAAGGGATGCAATGTGTAAGGGGGAGATGCTATGAGATTGATTTTTTTTTATCATCATCCATTATTTTGTCATCATCAAAAAGAGGGAGAATGATGATCTTGATCCCTGTCTTTTGATATTTACAAAATAATTGAATATTACTAATCTCTTTTCAGTTTTGAATCAATTTGATTCAAAGAACAAGAGCAAATTGATAGAAGATAAAGGTTGTCGAAAGCTATCGGACGCTCACAAAGTTAATACCGTACATCCGATAAACAAGGCAGATCATATCGGACGCAGAACATTCTCACCGGATGTCCGATAAAATTGAGATAATCTTTCAAACCCTCTGTTTGCTATCGGCCGCAAGAATCGGAAGTACCGGACATCCGATAAAATCTTTCAAACTCTTTGTCTATCGGACGTAAGCATCGAAAGTACCGAACATCTCATACTCCCAACGGCTAGTTGACTTTTCAGCTATTTTCTATCAGTTGGAAGCATTAATGAATCACTTTTTTGGTCTTATATAAATAGTGCATGATTAGAAGCTTCAAATAACTTTTGCACGCTGAAGATACAAAAGATATAAAGTAGTTTTAGTGAAAAAACACTCTCCAAAAAAGATTTGTAGTCTTGGTGCTGTGAAATTCATTATAAACTTTTCATTTGTAAGTAAATACTTCAATAGTATAGCTCTGTGAGGGTTGTTTTAAGGGATAATAAAACTTCCTAATTTGACCGAGTGGAGCTTGGGACAAGAAGGAAGTGAGTCTTCCTTTGTACAAAAGATTGGTTGTACTTTATCAACTTGAAAAAACTTATTTGAATTAATCTTGAAACTCAAGAGGAGCTTGGTAGTCAATTGGTTTGCAATTCCTTTCTTCTCATTTACTTATTATTATATTGTGATCCTTAAATCGATTATCTCTTCTACTTCTCTCAAGTGATATTGTTCATTCATTGATTGATTCATTGTGTGATCACTTAGAAAAGAGGGTAAATTTTATATTGAGCAAAAAGTGCCCATAACTTGATTAGCTTTTTAATCAACCTAATTCACTCCCTCTCTTAGATTGTCTTCGGATCTAACACCCCTCTCTCTCAAAATTTCGGTTGGCTCAAGGGGAAAGAGAGAGAATGAACTCTCAAGTCTAGTTTCTTCCTTTAAAATGTGGTAGGGGACCACCTCACTTACTTGTTTATGTGTCGCATTCTCATGCAAAATCTTATCCATAACTAGATTTTTCTCAACCAATATTATCCTATTATTTTTCTATTTCTTTAAAGTTTCTACATGTTCTAAATTCCATCTTAACACTAAATTTCACGTCACCACTCCAAAATTTCACACTTAATGCTAGTCAAATGATAACCGGACAATTATTAATAACAATTCAATTAAGATATAAAATGATATATTAATATATGAAAATACCAAAAATTTAGTAAAATCACATAATATAAATATTTTTATCATTATTATTTATCTTTCAAAAATAGTAAAATTTTTAGAGCCCTCACATCCTTCCCTCCTTAAAAGAATTTTGTTCTCAAAATTCTTACCTTTCTAAACGAACAACTAAAGATACTTTTTCTGTATTTCCCCTTCTATCTCCCAAGTCTCTTCCTCGACGTCATGATTTCTCCAAAGGACCTTAACCAAAGGAATTTTCTTGTTTCTCAAGTCTTTTACATCTCAATCAAGAATCTTCACAGGACGTTCTTCATACGAAAGCGACTCATCTAGTTCAATATTTTCCCACTGTATCATATGACTTGGATCCGAATCATACTGCTTGAATATAGAAACGTGAAAAACGTTATGGATCTTAGACATACTAGTAGGCAAATCCAACTGATATGTCACTTTTCCAATTCGTCGAAGAATTTTAAAAGGTCCAATATACCTGGATTTTAATTTCTTCCCTTTCTTTGATACAACTCCTGTTTTCATGGGTTTAACTCTCAAGAAGACCTTATTCCCCATTTCGAATTCCAAATCTTTTCTCCTATTATCAGTATAACTCTTTTGTCTACTCTGAGTGGTTTGGAGCTGTTCTCAAACTATTTTTACTTTCTCATATGCTTCCTCAACCCAAGGTATAGTGGTCGGGTCTAAAATTTCTCTCTCCTACTTCATTCCAATGGATCGGCGATCGATATTTTCTTCGATAAAGTGTTTTGTAAGGTGCCATTTGAATTGAAGCATGGTAAGTGTTATTATACACAAACTCGACCAATGTCATATGGTGACTCCAACTTTCTCCGAATTCCATTATACATGATTTTAACATATACTCCAAAATATGGATTGTCCTCTCTGACTGTCCCTCTGTTTGGGGTTGATATGTTGTACTCAAGTTTAACTTGGTCCCTGAAATCTCTTGAAATTTTTGCCAAAATTGGAAAACAAACCTCGGATCTCTATCAGAAACGATACTTACAGAAATTTCATGTAATCTCATAATTTCATCCATATAAAGATTTGTTAGTTTCTCTAAAGGGTATTTCATATATCACCGGCGGGAAATGTGCAGTCTTAGTAAGCCGATCTACTACCACTCAAACCGCGTTATACCCCTTTTGACTCTTTGGCAACCCTGTCACGAAATCCATGATAATATGTTCCCACTTCCACTCGGGTATATCTAGAGGTTGCAAAAGTCCCAAACATTTCTAATGCTCAGGTTTAATTTGCTGGCAAACAAGACATATTTGAACAAATCTAACCACCTCCTTTTTCAAACCATCCCATCAATACAACACTGTTAAATCTTGGTACATCTTATTACTCTCAAAGTGTATCGTATACTTAGATCGGTGTGTTTCCTCTAATATTTCCCTTCTTATTCCTTCATCACCGGGCACGATGATTCGATCTCAAAATCTCAGTAATCCTTCAAACCTTGCTTTAAAATCTTGGGTTCCCTCTTTTGTACTTTTTGCAACCATTTCTGCACCATATCATCTCCTTTTATGCCTCTTTAATGCGTTCTAATAATGGAGATTTTAATGTCAAATTCTCAAATACAACCTTTTGTCCCTCTAGGCGAGGATTCCACTCGCTCACATTCTCCAACATATTTCACTCTCTAACCATTAAACCTGCCACTTGAGCTTTTCGATTTAACGGATCCTCTACTACATTAATCTTTCCAGGGTGATAATTAATTGTGCAGTCATAATTTTTAAGAAATTCTACCATCACCTCTATCTCAAATTCAACTTTTTTTGAGAAAATAGATACTTAAAACTCTTATGGTCCGTAAAACCTCAAATGTCATCCCACATAAATAATATCTTGGCTTTCTTAATGCAAAAATAACTGCAGTTAACTCCAAATCATGAGTTGGATAATTCTGTTCATGGGAAATTTTTGAGAGGCATAAGCAATAACTTTCCCATTTTTCATCAAAATGCACTCTAATCCTTCCTTAGAGACATCTGAGTAAACCGTAAATCCTTTCTTCTCATTTGGTAATGTCAATATCGGGGCCATTGTCAAACGTCTCTTCAACTCGTGAAAACTAAATTCACACTTAGAATTCCACATAAACTTGTCATGCTTCTTGGTCAGATAAGTCAGTGGCCCACTAATTCTCGAAAAGTTCTTAATAAACCGACGGTAATATCCCGCTAAACCCAAGAAACTTCTAACCTTGATAGGGGTGTCTAGTTGTTTCCATTGAGTAACAGTGTCAACCTTAGTTGGGTCTACAGAAATCCCATCTTTAGAAATTTTATGCCCTAAAAAGAACACTTCCTCCAACCAAAATTCACACTTAGTAAACTTAGCATACAATTGGTGCTCTCTTAGAGTTTGTAGCACTATCTTCAAGTGTCAGACATGATCTTTTTAGGTTTTAGAATACACCAAAATGTCATCTATAAATACCACCACAAATTGATCTAAATATGGTTTAAAAACTCGCTACATTAAGTCCATGAATACGGCAAGAGCATTAGTCAATCCGAAGGGCATCACCACAAACTCAAAGTGCACATACCTCGAGTTAAAAGAAGTTCTCAGTATATCTTCCTTCGTAATTCTTAACTGATAATACCCTTGTTTGAGATCTAACTTAGAAAATACTACCGATCCTTGTAACTGATCAAACAATTCATCAATAAGCAGTAAAGGATACTTGTTCTTTATTGTCACATTATTCAACCCTCAGTAGTCTATGCACAACCTCAAACTCCCATTCTTTTTCTTGACAAATAATATGGGCGCTCCCCAAGGCGAATCGCTTTCCCTAATGAATCCCCACTCTAACAAATCTTGTACTTGAATCTTTAACTCCTTAAGTTTTGCAGGGGCAATCAGATACGGGCTTTTAGAAATGGGATCTGTCCCTGGCATTAAATCAATCTTAAATTTCACCTCTCGCTCGGAAGGTAAGGATTCTAACTCCTCAGGAAAAACGTCGAGATAATCTCTCACTATTGGCACATCTTCCAACTTTATTTTATCACTTGGAGGGTTTATTAGAAAAGTCAAATAACCTCGAACTCCCTTACTTATTAACTTTCTAGTCCAAAATTCTGAAATAAGGGCAAACGAACCTAATCTTCCCTTCATATCCAATTTTAATGTTGCTTCCATCGGAATGCAAAATTTCACAATTTTCGTCCCACAATTCAAGTTAGCATGATATCGGGCTAAACGATAGATCTCTATAATAACATCATACTCTTTGATGTCCAAACTTACTAGATCTACCAATAACTTTCTTTCTCCAACTCAGATTTCACAGTT
Source organism: Coffea arabica (assembly GCF_036785885.1). Lineage (NCBI taxonomy): Eukaryota > Viridiplantae > Streptophyta > Magnoliopsida > Gentianales > Rubiaceae > Coffea > Coffea arabica. The sequence continues at coordinate 41,353,413 of NC_092316.1, read as the reverse complement.
CATATACACCAGATTCGTAATCAGGTTTTGGTTTCCCGTAGGTGTTCTAACCTTTAGGTCATAAGGTAATTTAGTCGGCTTTATATCTACGCCACACATAAAAGCAAAATTCACAAACAAATGCGAAGCACCAGGGTCAACTAAGACTTTAGTTAAACGATGAAAAATAGGAATAGTACCTTCGACAACCTCCGTTGGATTGGGAACTTGTTGATGATCTAGGGTATAAACCTTAGCTGGAACTCTAGATCGATTCCCCACTGCACTAGTCTGACTGGGTGTTGGCTTGTCCGTCTGACGAAGTCCACTTCTCTCTTGAGTCTTAGGACACACAGCTAGCTGATGATCACTACTTCCACATTTCAAGCATTTCCCCTCTTTTTTCTAACACCTATCATCCGTGTGATTAGTCTTCCCACAATAGTTACAATACATACTAGGAGTTGATGCTTGGCTTTCTTGTGAAACATTCCTTGACTGTCCCCTTCCACTTAATGTCTCTCTAGAAAATGCCCCTCTCGACGTAGCTCCTCTCGTTATCGTTTCTCTTGCTGCTCCTGAGGTGTTCACTCCACTCACTCCTCTCCCAAACTTGGGAGGTGGAGCATTCGTATCCACTAGACCACGGCTACCACTAGGAGCATTCCTTTTTCTTGCATTAAAAGCTCTCACTGAGTCTTTGTACTTTCAATTCTCTGAGCCCTCTCAATTGCATCACTAAAACTGGTGATTTGGGTCGCTGCTAGACCTTCTTGTATTTCCACATTTAAACCTTGAATAAACCTCCTTATCCTCCTCTGTTCGGTCGCCACCAACTCAGGGGTGAACTTTGATAACTTGATGAATAGTGTCTCGTACTCGGTGACACTTAACAATCCTTGATTACACTTGATAAAATCATCTTCACTTTTCTCTTGGATTAGCGGATGGAAGAATTTAGCATTAAACTCCAGAGTAAAATTCACCGAAGTTCTAGGAGTCTGTTCTCTATCCCACTTAACCATATCATGTTCCATCATAATCGAGCAGCTCTCTCAAATTGAAACACGGCAAAGGCCACTTGCCTCTCCTCCGTATAATTTAGAGCAGCAAAAATATCAGCAATTCTTTCTAACCATCCCTCAGCCATTTCCAGATTGGACCCTCTAGAGAACTTAGGTGCGAAAAATCTCTAGAAGCGCTCTACAACTCTATCCTCCCCACCCTCAGGGTTAACGGTTTGGTTTACAGTTCCAAGACCTGGTTCGTTAGCTAAATGTTCTAGAATATCTGTCATTTGGTTAATGGCAGTAGCCACTTGTTCCCCAACCTCACCTCTAGATCCAAGATTTTGGTCGGCACCCGACTCTCGGTCGCCTTCCATGTTATGAGATTGTCTAACTCCTCGCCCTCGACCTCTTCTACCTTCCTTGGTCTTATAGAGAGCGAACATTTTAAAATAATTATAAAGATAAAGTATTAGCAAGTCAAACTCCAAAGATAATCGAAATACTTTATATTCATATTAGAAAGGCGTACGAATACATCAGATGAGCATGCTTCTACAAAAGATATACGAAAGTCACAACCAAAAGTAAATATGAAAGTAGCAATCAAAACAGTTACGATAGCATGTATTTACAGGAATGAGAACCACTCTAACAGTTTCTTTCACAAAAGAAGGGTACACAAAAGCACTGCTTCCATCCCTACTAGCCTAATTCGCCTCAAACGCGGAAGTCTCCGAAGACTCGGAACTGGCAGTCCCCTCCTCTTGGGGTAGATCCGTCTCAACCACAGCTGCAGCCCCAGGAGACTCGGTCATAGGATCTCCTCCCATATCCTCATCACTAGGAGGTCCAACTGTAGGGTTCACCTCCTCTCGACTAGCCTCAAGTACTCGTCCAATCAACTCCTCGCACTTAGCTACAATGCCACTGGTTCGATCGCGAGCAACCCTCACCAAACTAGTCAATCGCTCAGTGGTCGCGCAAATCTTAGTTGTCTAAGCCTCCTCCACAGCCAAACGTCTATCAACTTCCTCTCATAACTCCCTATTGATCCTAGTCAGACGTCTCCTCTCATGGTAGAGTGATAGGACCACATGGTCAGGGTAGGCATGAGTCCTCCAACTCTCACACTGGCACCTAGCTCAAGTCATGGGGGTTATAGGCCACACAAGAACCTCCTAATCCCATGCAATAGCCGATCACTGGACAATGAATCCTAGGATGCTCACCATCACCCTGTTGATCCATACCCTACAAGAATAAATTGGATTAGATACTTAAACATTCTAAAACTCAGACACACCTAGTCTCTCTTGTCTAACACTTCGTTCTATCCTAAGAAAACTCATAAATAAATATCTTAATAACTCTAACACTGCCTAGATCATTCAAACTAAGGATCTGATACCACCTGTGACAGGCGCACCTTTCCCTAAGACGAACCAAAGGGTTTGGCGGGCTGCCTGCCCAACTTACGCCAGAACTCACTCATATGATCGAATAAAATACTTCCAAAGTACTTAAAATAACAATTCCACAACTTATAACATAACTAAGTTCAACTTACAACTCTACTAACAAAATATGATCCAACGTAGATACAATCAAAGTTCATCTTACAAGCTTCCAAAATATCGAATTCAAAGTTTAACAACCCAAAAGAAAATACAGAAGAAACAAGATCACACCCTAACTGACAGTGGCTTCACTCTGGTTCTCACTTCCTGTTAAAGAAAACAAATTGGAAAGAATGAACTAACGCCCAGCGTGTGACGGCCCCACTTCCCCCTAGGGCATACCCCAGGGTTCAGCGGGTCGCCTGCCCAGCTCTCGCCAGGACTCACTCACTATGGAACTCAAATCATGTATATACATCCATAGACAATAGATGCTCAAGTAAAAGATAAGAAACTTCTACACACCAGAAGTCTTCAAAGTTTTTACCATTCAAGTACAAACATCGAATATACAAGGGTTCTCATTCCTCATACAACCAGTCCGTGCCAAGCACTAGGGCGAGAACCATTACAAGGCCAAGGAACTAGATCAACTAGACTATACAGAACGCTCGTCCTTGCTCGCCTTCCCCTGCTAAGGAAAACAATTGACGTGGTATGAGCTAAAAAGCCCAGTGAGGTTCTATATATATAAGCAAGTAATTAAACAAGGAACATTAGTCATGTAATAACATTTAATCCAGAAAACATGTTCAATATAAAGCAATGATAATACATTCATTAAAAGGATACAGGCTCACGAGGAGCTATTTGTTTGTTCGTTCGTTCCCCTGACATTTTCCCTTATTCCTCCAATCGTTTGAAAATACATTTTTTTGTAAGTAGAATCCCTCGTTCATCCTTTTGTTCGTTCATCCCCTTTTCCGGACGTTGACCGGACTCCACCCATCCGGACATTGGCCGGACTCCAAGGTAATACTCGAGTATACCAAATTCACCCAGGTCACCATATCGCCCGACCGAGTCCGCTTCTGACTCGAGTCGATCGGTAACAAGAGCAAGGGCCCAGTTCAGCCAAAAGGCTTACATTCATGCGCAACTAGTATTTCAACATTTAATCACCGAAAATTTCATATTTATTTAGGTCGAGTGCGATAAAGTACACACTCACCTAGCAAAAGTTCATTTTAAAAATCATAGAAAACAAGTAACATTTAATCAAATAGTCACAAATAATCACATAGATCCAACAATCCACATAGTCATAGAAACAAAACGTATATAGAACACTCACCTATTTACGCACAATAACGTGCAAAATATCCTTCCGGATATTACCCTTAGTCACCAATGAAACCTATGGTTGAACAAGAGAGCATATTACAGTTTATCGAGCAAAACATTTAAGGGAAACAAAGAAACCCGACTAATTAGGAATGAAACGTGTAAAGATCACTTTCAAGTAAGAAGAGGGTTGTTTGAACCCAAGGATGAAAAATCATGTTTTAAAATGGAAAACCGGTCATGGTATTGGCTAAACAAAAGTATACAAGTTCAAATAGAAACCTAGCCCTCGAGCGAAATTTTGGGCAGCACGCCCTTTGTGTTTACCAAATTTTCCAGCCATTTCGGCTTCATTATTTTTCCTCAACCACAACCCAACATCACACATAAGCAATTCAAGTCAAGAGCCGTTCCATAGGCTCACAATATCATAAGAATAAGAAATACAGTAATAACAAGTGCAGAAATTCAATTTAGCAAAAGACAGATTTGACGTATGAAAGCGGAAATAACTTATCCGAGGCTACGCTTATCGGATTAACACGCAACCTATGCCGTTTCGAAGCTAAGACTCAGGGCTACAATGTTCATGAAGGTCACTTAGTCCAGTTTCTAATGTAACTTGGTCAAATGCTCGAATTACTAAACCAGAAACCAATTCGTCGGCTGTTTAAACGCAGAACACTGTAATGGACATATCTCAGAGTACACAAGTCCGAATCAGGTGTTCTTAGAGGCATTTGAAAGCTAATTCAGAATGCTATAACTTTCATGTTTTGGTAAAACACTAAATCAGAATGAATCCTAGTCAAAAAACGTGATAAACTGGACTTAACTGATCACACGGACTGCTTGGGAAATACTTAAAATAGTAAGGGTATTTTGGACTTTTCACATGCTACCAAGCTCGGATTGAGCTGAAATTTTACAGGTAACTAGAAAACATCATTCTATATAACTTTCATGTTTTGGGTAAGAACTGATTCGGCCTCTAACATAGAGTACTAAAACCGGGCAGAAAGAGAAGAAATGAAAACCCAAATCTGGAAATTCATGCATTCAAGTGTTAATCCTCCATAAAATCACATCTTTAACCAAAAATTAAATGAACAAGGACCAAGATCAGACTTTATACCTCAAAAGCAAGGCTTGAATGAGTGATACTCCACCTCCTTTGAAAAATTTTTAGTTCCACAAGCTTCCTAACTCACAACCCACACTTTAATCGGTTTAGAATTCGATTCTAGCACTTGGTTGGTGTAACTCAAGAAGAAAATTGTTTTCACTTGCTCTCCATTTCTCTCTCTCTTTGGTCGGCCATGAAGAAGAAGAAATGAGGAAGATTAAGCTTAGTTTGTCTTATAAGAAGGTTGGAAAGATAAGAATTAATTCTAGCCACAAGTTTGGCTAACACTTGGCTTACTTACAACCACAAAATTTTCTCTTTCATCCCTTGCACTTGGGCCACAAATTTCGGCCAATAGGAGAGCCAAGAGGGGGAAGATATTTTGCTTCACTAGTGTTAAACTTGTATGGCAAGAAAGTGGTGGTCAAGTGATGGTTCAATTGGTAATACACGGTACACGTCGGTGTGACGCGTTTTCTCTTAAATCGCACGTACTAGGGTTTTTACTCCCTATTCCCTAACTTTTTATCATTGCTTCTAATCACATATTATTTCTCACTTAAAAGTCACTCTTAAGCACCAAATTTGATCCCTACTCGGTACCGGATAATTATACTGCGGTTACACGAAAAATCCAATTTCACCTTGAATTGAAAACGAATAGGAAAACCCTAATTTCCTATGGTTATTGGCACTTTTCTAGGGTGATTGAACCATGGATAACATGAAATAATAGTTACCAAATAATTTTCAAATAAAAGGGAATTTTTGAGAAAAATACAAGAAATTTGCGAGTCCTCATGTGACGCCCCGAAAATTAGGGTTTTTATTTGATGGATCTTTTGTTGGACGAGTGGAGTAAAATAGGTTTTCAGCTTGGAAAAGAAGAAAAATTTTGGGAAACATGAAGGGGGCCAAATCCGGCCGGAAATCCGGCCAGTTTTTGGCCGGATTGCCTGGCCATTTTGAAAAAAATTGAGTTTGCTTCGGCCTCGAATCCGGCCAAGAATCCGGCCGGAAATCCGGCCAGATTCTGGCCGGATTGTGACGTGTCACAGCCGGTCAGCTTTGACCGGCTGCCTTTTTCTTCCTTCTTATCTCACTTTTGCACCTAAAATATCTCATTTTCTTTCCCTGGTTCAGCCGAGCTTCATAAGAGAGAAAACTCTTCAATTTTCTAGTTTTGATTTCTACCAAAATCTTGTGATTTCACCAATGATTTTGGACAATAATTCACACATGGGCTTGCTATGGTGGCTTAGAGCTTTTGATGGATTGTTTTTGGAGGGGAGGCTCTATGTTGATGGTTTTCTTGAATTTGAGGTAAGTGGCATAAACAAGTTTCCTTTTGGTCTAATATTGGTTAATTAATGATTTGTGGTGGTTAAATGTGTTATATTGTGAAGTATTTCATGGGTTGAAGGAATTGATGGTGAATTGTTGATTTATTGGGTATTTTCCTGATTTTATATGAAAGTTATGATTAGGATTGGATTGATGGATTGAAATGGTGTTAATTGAAGCTTTTATGCGTTAATTGTGATCGATTGCAGAAAATTTATGCTTGTAGTGTGATTTCCGGTTTCTAGGGTTTCGATTTGGGGAAAATTCTAATAGTTGGCTTATAAGCTTCTAATTGGCTTGCTTGAGGGGCATTGTGGCCCTAATTGAGTATATTTACTAGTCTATAAATTGTATGTACAAATGGAGTTGAATTGATATATATTTGGTATTGAATGGTAGGTTGGAAATGTGTTAAATTAAGGGGTAATACTGTCCCATTTTTGGAGAGTATATGATTGATTTGAAGTTGTGTGATCTTGATTAAATTTATGGAAATTCTTGTAAATGGGATGTTGGGTTGTTAAGAGTCCATAATGGTGACATTTCTAAGCTTTGTTTAAGTTCATTCATCCTTGTTTTGGCATGTACATGACTAGTATAGACTAGTCTCATGTTAAGTGAGGATTTCTAGCCCTTAATTGTGGTTAGTGATGGTTATTTGCAAAGATTGGCTTGGAAGTGTAATTTCAGCTTTTGTTGTATTATTTCTGCCCTGTTTTCGTACTGTACATTTGACCATGTTAAAGACTGATTCGGCTCTTGCTCAAAACATGAAACTTGTAGATATATGAGTTAGCTAGTTACCTGCAAAATTTTAGAGTGATTGGAGTACTGTAGCTTGTGAATTGACTGAAATACCCTTGACTGTTCATAGACCCTATTTTGCGGACAGTTTTCTGCCCTCTTCGAGATTTCGATATTTGATCCTGAAAATGTGTGATTTGGCCTTGGAAATCTTCATAAGAAATGTTGACATATGTTTTAGCTTTGTAACGCCATAAGATTTGTTTCGATCGGATGGGTGTAACTTTAAAATGCCAAAAGGCAATAGAAGCTTGTTAATGTTAGAATTTTCCTTGCTTGACTTGATATTTGGTTTTAGGATTCCAACTTGATCAAGATAATGAGGTTTGCCGAATAAGCTTCGTGAGCCGTGCTTGGTGAGTGTATCATTAAATGGTTCAATGTACTTGTTATATGACTTGAATAGGTCGAGAGTGTACTTGATCGCTCTTGACCACTTATTTGCATTTATCATTATCGTTTGGATGTGAAATGGTATATATACATGATTGAACATTTGATGGGGCAATGCCTTAATATTAATGTGAACTTGAGCTCATGCCCTTAGACCGTTATTCGAGTCGTGCCGGCAAGGGCTTGGGCGATTCGTTAATGAGCCTTTGGGTTCTTGATAGGCGAGTGGAGTGTTAACTCCTCGACCTTGTGGTATACTCGAGTATTACCCTTTGAAACTATGAGGTGTGCGGGCCCGATCAGGGGGTGAATGGTGGAAGGAAATGGTGAGAAGAGGTGTCTACGGTTCTTGGTTATCCTCGATGGTTGACGGAGTGTCAACGAGTACGATCAAGTATGGACATCGGAAACGGCCCTTGAGGGCCGAATGTATCCTTTTATAAATGGATGTTTGAACGAAGGCACTTATGCATATATGTTATTTGGCCATATCATGTAATTGTGCATTTGGTACCTCACGAGCGCAAGCTCACCCCCGTTGTTTTGTTTTCCTTACAGGGACACTGTTGGACTCAAGTTTTGAAATGAGTGGAGCTAGTTTTGAGTTGCTCCTCGAAAACTTGGAATTTTGATGTAAATGCATTCAAGTACTTCTGAAGTGTACAATTGAACCTTTCTCATGTATATATATGACACATATATATGTCCTTATCAAGTCTTGGATAAACTGCATTACGTGTTTGATGTGTTTATGCGAGTACCGGTTTCGAACAAAGGAAGAGCTGTATTACATTATCTGTGTACCTGGATGGCTTGTAATTTGTATAGTTTAGATTTGGAATCGTTTGTGTAATTGTTGGGCTAGGGGAAATTGGAATGGATGGAATTACACCTTGTACGGTTTGAATTTGGATCGCCTCTTGTGTAATAGCTTGTGGATATGGTTTGTAATGAATGATTGGACTTGAATGGACGTACGTGTACATTCCGCAGCGTTTGTGATATGTAGTTCTTGGAGAATTTGATGTATATATTTGGGATTTATATTGTAATTTTTGGAGAACTGTAGTGATTGACGGAGTCCTGGCGAGAGCTGGGCAGGCGGCCCGTTGACCCCTCTGGTTCGCCTTAGGGGAAAATGGGGTCGTTACACCTCACACAGCGAGTTCCTAAAAAGGCATACAGTCACATAGAACAGTTCAAATTACACTTCAAAATTCACAATTCAAGCAAGTACATAAAGCAATTCACAATATCAAGGGGTAGGATACGGGTGGTTCTCAGGAGCCAATGTCCACGAATCTTGATCTTATTTCACGTAATCGATACTCCGTTGACTTTCAAGTATCATCACCATGTAGAACTCCACTTACTTCATTCTCCTTCCAATGACTCCCCCAATCGGGTTCGTAATCCAAAACACTTAAAATGGGTATTGCTTGAACATATCATAGTTTTCACTTCAAAAGGGACAAGTCTAAACACCAAGTCCAGTGAATATAAAACACTCTTCTATGACTCGTCAAATCTCCTCGACCAAGTCCCATGACTGGTTCGAATCGACAGACTTACCTATAGGACTTAAAAATTTCCAAAAATTAACATGCACAATCAATCACTAATCATCGATGGAATAACAACCCAGGCAATATCACAACGCTTCAACAATTCAGAACACTATTCATCTCAGTCATAACATCAAGTTCACATCTATGTCACATTTGCAAATTCAAGATAGATAACATGCATGAAAACTCACTAATATATCAAAACTCCGATTCCAAGTTAGGATCGGTATCACGGTTTTCAATCACTCCTATAAACACAAAAAAAAAACAATAAGTGTCGCCCCAACAATTCGCGAAACTAAACCAAATTCACTTGAAATCGACACGTAATCTCGAATTATGAAAGCAATATGTATCTAGAATAGTTTTCCCTATAATTTGACGCGTGAAAACACAAAATCAAGGGCAAAATAATCTCGAATTCACCATTGCTGCTGGGATAGTTTTTAATCCAAAAATAGTGAAATAAAGTGACTTTTAACCATTAAAGTTCCTAACCTTCAACTCCAATTCAACATATAGTCATTGTTTAACATAATACCAAGTCACTTGAGTGAGATTTAGTCAAAAAGGGCACAAAAATGTCGAAAATGAAGGTGAAAAAATTAACCCTTTTCATTCGGCTAGCTCCTCTGAAAATTTCTCAAAAATTTCACCAACAAAATAACGATTTAGTCAACAAAACTCACTCAAATCTACCTTAGATCTTACTTAAATCAAGTAAATCTAACATTTTCATGGCTAGAAATTAAAGATTAAGGGTGATTTTTGGTTCTTACCTCAAGATCTAACTAAATCTAGTGTGATTCAATCTCAAAACTTCCTTCCAAACTTCACCCCTTCAAGTTTCCTCAAGAAATGTCAAATCTTCTAGGTTGCTTGGTGATTTCTTCCACAAATCCACAAGGAGCAAGATGGATGGTGTCCCTTCTCTCTTGGTTGTACACTCTCTCTCTCAAGCTCTCTTTCTCTCGCTCTCCGACTTGCTCTCTCTCCCTCAGTCCTCTCTCTCTCTCTGCCCTCAACAACAAAAGAAGAAAAAGAAGAGGAAAAATTGTGGTGGGTGATGGGTTGATTTTCAAGAGCAAGATGGAAGAAGAAATGGAGAGCTTCCAAGTCTCCCTCTCTCTCTCTCTCAAAATTTCGGTTGGCTCAAGGGGAAAGAGAGAGAATGAACTGTCAAGTCTAGTTTCTTCCTTTAAAGTGTGGTAGGGGACCACCTCACCTACTCGTTTATGTGTCGCATTCTCATGCGACATCTTATCCATAACTAGATTTCCCTCAACCAACATTATCCTATCATTTTTTTTTATTCTTTAAAGTCTCTGCATGCTTTAGATTTCATCTTAAGACTAAATTCCAAATCACCATTCCAAAGTTTCACACTTAATACTAGCCAAACGATAATCGAGCAATTATTAATAACAATTCAACTAAGATATAAAATGACATTTTAATAGATGAAAATACCAAAAATTTAGCAAAATCACATAATATAAATATTTTCATCATTATTATTTACCTTTCAAAAATAGTAAAATTTTTAGATCCTTCACATAACATATCTAAATGTTTTCTCAAACTTAAGTTGTGAATGTGTCTTTCGACACAAAAATCGATATTTTTAAATGAAAACCCCCATTTACTCAACAGTTGCAATCTTGAGTTGTTTTGCATACTATTAATTCAAGTATCATTTCACACAAAAGTCAACATTTTTAGCTGAAAAATTCCGATTACTAAGTCTAGAACCATTGAAGTAGAATAACTCTTTTTCACTTTTTTTCCCTTTTTCTTTTTTTCTCACTTTTTCTTTTTTCTTATTTTTTTTCTTTGTTTCCTAAAATAAAGATAATAAAATAAACTTTTTCTCAAAAGAATAATCATAGGAAGCATAATGCATTTATTAACTACATTTATCAATCAACTTTGCAAAATCAAGTAAAGGGAAGGAATTTCATCAAACATGTAAAATTTAGGTATAATTTTCTCCACTTTATAAGATATACTTTCCAAAATATATAAAATTTCTAATCACATAATAGCCATTTTCAAATTAAATAAGAAATAAATTTCTCAAGTCACATATATTTATCTCAAAAGTAAAAGAAATTTGAGTTACTAATTGTATGGAACATATTGTCCTTTGGATTAAAATGAAAAAATTTGACAATTTTGGGGGAAATTTGAAATTTTGGACAAGTTCTTGAAAAAATTGTGGTAGATTTTCTCCTTATAACAGGAAGAAACTTCCTACCAACAAACCCACATTTGAAAATTTTTGTATCACAATAACATTTCCAAGCTCAAATCCAATATTTTGAATCAAAATTCAATCACATATAATGCATATAAGCACAAGTTTTTCCCTCCCCCACACTTAGACCGCACATTATGCTCAATGTGTAAAGCAGGTAAATAAGATTAAAAAAAATGAATACTCCCCTATCGATCTGATTGAAGTCTTACGGAAAATCATGAAGTACACGATTCATTGTCTACTTAATTCCAAATCTTCGCGGGTTTCACTTGATAACTAGTAGTACCTTAAAAACGAAAATGCAAAACAAACTTCAATGAGTCAAGAAATGCAAAAATAACAACAAAGACACACAAAACAATGCTCTGTAGCTCTACGCATTTTGTCTCGAATTTGTGCCTATATAAAATTTGATAAGAGACACTTATGGTACAATGCAACACTTCACTTCCTACACTTCGTATGCATTTAAGTGGCCTACAATGACCACACATAATATTATTAAGATATTCTCTCATTAATTACTCATTAATTAGAAGGATAAACAACTATGGCCCCATTTGGGGTTGCGGTACTTTTGGTAAAACAATCACTTTTAGGTGCTAAAAGTGCTTTTAAAGTGTTTGATGAATATTGTAACATCCCGAATATTAGGAGGTTGTTTGTGAAAAAAATATTAAAGTATATTTCTTCGGGTTTGATTTAAAACCTTATTTTATTTTAAAAGACTAGAAACCCTAATATTTTAGTCAAAAACCCTAGTTTACTTGTGACTAACCGGTTTTCTTAAATCTCTCACATTTTAATTGAAACCCTAATTTTAATTACTGGAATTGGAAAATTCCACACGTTTTCTTAAAAATTTCCTTTTATTTGGAAATTATTATTTATTAAGGCCCTACTACCCAATTGTTCAACAATAAGTGCAGATGAACCTGGAAATAGGGTTTTACACTTCGGTTTCAAGATTTGAGCAAAATTAGGGTTTTCGCGATTTTTCGCCGGATGAATTTTCGGTACTGACCAATGATCAATTTGGTGATTAAAAGTGACTTTTAAGTGAGAAATAATATGTGATTAGTAGCAATGATATAAGGTTAGTGAATGGGAAGTAAAAACACTAGTACGTGATTTTTCAAGAAAAACAGCGCGAACCGGCGGGTCCCGCGCACTACCGATTGAACGCACCGCTTGACCACCATTTTTCTTACCAAACAAGCTTATTGAACTTGAGCAAAATATCTTCTCTCTTGGCAGCAAGGTTGACCAAATTTGAGGGTAGAAAAATAGCAAGAAAGAAAGAGAAAAAAAAGAAAGGTGGTGGTGGCGACAAGTGTCGCCACCTTAGAGCTTCTTGACCAAGACTTGGTCTTTCCATTTAAACCCAATTTTCACATCTTCTACCCCTTATTTCTGTTGCTTGGCCGAGAGGAAGGAGAAAGAAAAACACTAAGGGAAAACACTCCATTTCCTTCTTGATTTACTTCAACCCAAGTAACAAATCCAATTCTAAACCGATTAAAGTACTAAGTGTGAGTTGGGAAGCTTGAGGAACCAAGAAATATCAAAGGGGGTGAAGGATCACTCTACCAAGCCTTGCTTTTGAGGTACCAACATTTGATCATGATCTTTGTTGCTTTGAATCTTGCTTTAAGATGTGTTTTTAGCTTAAGTTTTGGCTTGATTTCATGATTATGCAAGTGGGTGTGATGAATTTGGAAGTTTTCCCCTTTTATATGATGAACTAGGGCTTGAGGAATTTCTGCCCAATTTGTTGTATGATGCTTGTATGTTGCAATTGAGGTTGTATAAGGTGTTTTGGTAGTGATTAGAACAAGAAAATTGAGAAAGTTCCATTGATTACAAAAAATTCCAGAATCTGGAAAATTTTTCCCAACATTCTGTCCGAATTTGTAACTGTATGTTAGAGGCCGAATTGGCCTTAGGTCAAAGAAGGAAAGTTGTAGAGAATAGTATTTTATAAGTTCCTAAAAAATTTCAGCTCAATCAGAGCAACGTAGGTTGTGAAAAGTCCAAAATACCCTTACTATTTTAAGTTTTTCCCCAGCAGTCCGTGTGATCAGTTTGTCCAATTTATCGCATTTTTTGACTAGGATCCGTACTGATTTAGCTTTTTACCAAAACATGAAAGTTGTAGTATTCTGACTTAGCTTTCAAACGCCTCTAAGAAAACCTGAATCGGACTTTTGTAACCTGAGTTATGACCATCACCGTACAATGCGGTTAGACAGCCGACGAGTTAGATTTTAGTTCTTTAAATTGAGAATTTGACTAAGTTACATTTGGAACTGGACTAAGTAACCTTCATGAACATTGTAGCCCTGTGTCTTAGCTTTGAAACGGCATAGGTTGCGCCTCAATCCGATAAGCGTAGCCTCGGATATGTTATTTCCGCATTCACACGTCAAATCTGTCTTGTGCTAGATTGTATTTCTGCACTTGTTATTATTGTGATTCTTATTCTTATGCTATGATGAGCCTATGGAACGGCTTTTGATTTGAATTATGATATGTGTGACTTTAGGTTGTGGTTGAGGAAAAATAATGAAGCCTAAATGGCTGGAAAATTAGATAAACACAAAAGGCATGCTGCCCAAATTTACGCTCGAGGACTATAAAATTACACTTGCGACTTGGGTCGAATTGATATGAATAGTACTTGAACCATCTAGGGTACTTGAGTCTTCTTGTTCCGAGGTATATAAGTAAGGACTTGGCCGAACTTGTACCCTTGAGAAATGCAATCATGATTGCTCGAAGTATGTTTTCCTTGTATTTTCCACTCGCATGACAATTTCAAGTATAAAAGTTACAAAGTTTTACCGTTTAAAAAGCGAGCAAGTGTTTCACTACTACCATCCGAGTGAATTTTAATTTCTTGATTTTATTGAACGAAACGTCTAAGTTTCGAATCTTAGTCATGTTTCAAAGTTCTCAAACTGAGTTTTATCGCAGATTTGGACTCCGAACCCGGAGTATAACCTGAAAGTGACCAGTAAAAGCACTATATCTTTTGGTGAGTGCTTTCAAATACTGAATTGAACTTGATACTTGTACTTGATACGTGCCAATATGATTACATGCCACATGCGTGAATTGTTAGGGCAAGAGTGTACTTTATCGCACTTGCCCTTACATGATATACACTTGTTTATTGTTGCAATTGACTTGACATACTTGTTATGATGCCCGCACTTCTTGGAATTCCAGAAACCCTGTGGCTAGTTAATCGAGTCGAGCCGGCAAGGGCCTGGTCGATTAGATAACGAACCCTGGGTTACTAGTTAAGTCGAGTGGAGTGTTATCTCCTCGGCAATCCGGTATACTCGAGTATTACCACCCGTGTTTATTGAGGATTTTGGGCCCAACTGGGGGTTTGAACGGTGGACGGAGAGTCGTGTAAGTGGTGTTCTACTGGATTGGTTACTTACTTGAAAGTTGACGGAGTGTCAACTACTACGGGATCAAGCTTCTCGTAATGCAATGGGAATTTGGCTCCTGAGAGTCATCCGTATCCTTATACTTTGGAGTGATTATTGTTTATTGGATTATTGTTTCTTTTGAAAAACTTCTACACTTGCTCATTTTAAGATTGCTACTTGACATGTTACTGCTCACATTTATGAACTCTTTATGCTCGTTACTTTGCTATATCGAAAACTCGTACTTATAAATAATGGTCAATTTGCTATTTGGAACCTCACTGGGCTTTTAGCTCATTCCACTCCATTTGTTTTCTTTTCAGGGGTACGAGCGAGGTGTGAGATATGTAAAGTCTAGCATAGACTAGTTGTTTGATTTTGACTTGTACTCGCGCTGTTACTCGAATAGAATGTTTTGTATCTGGATTGTGTATACTTTGAACCAGTTTGGGTATATTGAGGTTTTGTATCTTGATTTTGCATCAATGTAAATTATAAGCTTGAATTGCGATGTTATTTGTGGTCCATGAATGAATGCACGTGATACGAGTGAGTGAGTCCTGGCGAGAGTTGGGCAGGCGGTCCGTCAAACCCTTTGGTACGCCTTAGGGGGAGGTGGGGTCGTCACAAATATCATTCCATAAAATTAAGAGTAGAGTTTTTGGCGTTAAAAACACTTTTAGCAAAAGCTCAAATTTGGTGCTTTTAGAATAGTTTTTGTGGTTTAAAAAATAAAACATCAAATTTAATCATTTTATCCTATATTATGAACCCAATAAAGAGATAAATACTTTTAAAAATTTTCAAATTACATATTATCCAATATAATAAGTACTTATTGAACTATGTTTGCAAACAATATATTTAAAAGTACTTAAGTAGTTAATAAGTACTTTAATTAAAACTCTAACAGGGAAGTACTTTTCAATGAACTACCACAGCTCCAAATGGGCCCTACATAATAGAAGATATTGATAACTAATTACACAATTCTGAAAGGAATAGATAATTAATGGAAGTAAGGAGATGTATGTTATAATAAGAGATCGGGTCAGCCAATCAATTATAACAAGAGGATGCAACAGTTCCTCTCGAATGCTAAGTCCTCTTTGCTTTCTAATGATTAATGCCATAAGCATTCTTGTTTGGAACATATGGGGTATTTCTCGATCAGACACCCAAAAATTTTTATTAAATATATGTTCTAAAAATAATGTAAAGATTTTGTGTTACTTGAACCTATGACAGATATGGCTCAAATAGATTCAATTGGCCGAATGCTTCATGTCTCTAAGAGCCAGTCTTTTTGAAGAATAAAATCTGGGCTCTATGGAAGGACGAGGTGACTATGGTTCCTCATGTTTTGGTGAGCAACTTGTTCATATGGAGGTAGGACGGTTAGGCTTTCTTTTCAACTTTTCGGCTGTCTATGCCAAATGCACGAGAGTAGGGAGACGTGAGTTGTGGGGGATGATGGCTATGGTACATGCTCAGTTTTCTAGTCCTTGGACGGTGGCAGGGGACTTTAATGTCATATTTAAGGTTGACGAGAGGTTGGGTGGTGCCTCCCCGAACCCGCGGAATATGGAGGAGTTTAATGAAGCGATTTTTCAGTGCAATTTATCTGAAGTAAGTTTTGACAGGTCATCTTTCACATGGACTAATGGAAAGGTGTGGCAACAGTTGGATCAGGCTCTGGTGAATGTAGATTGGGCAAGGTTGTTTGATTGTACTAAAGTATCACACTTACTGCGAGAGCGTTCAGATCATGCTCATTTGCTGATCAAGTATGGGAATCCGAGAAATAGAGGTTTGTCGTTCCGTTTTCTTAATGTATGGTAAAAGCAACTGGAGTTTCTAATAGTGGTAAGAGAAGCATGGTAGGCGCCAGTTCCAGTTGGAGGGATGGCTGGATATTTTTGGAAACTGATGAATACCAAGGAGAAACTTTGGGAATGGAATGTGCAAGTTTTTGGTAATATTTTTTCAGCTGTAAAGGATGCGGAGAAGGTTCTACAGCTGACGGAGGCGGAGTATGACCAATATTGTGATGAGAAATCTAAGACGAGAGTGGCGGAGGCAAAGGCGGACCATGCTTGAGTTTTATCAATAGAGTGCGAGTATGGAGACAAAAATCTGCTATTAAGTGGATTATAGAGGGTGACGCAAATTCAAAGTTCTTCCATTCTGTTGTTAATCAATGCCGCAGTAGGAACTTCATTGCTTGAATAAAACATAAGTCTGGCCACTGGTTTGAAGACGAAGATCAGATTTTTAATTCAGCGGTTTACTTTTATGAGAAGTTGTTCCAATCTAACCGGGTGGGTAGGGTGTTTCCACAGTTGGACTTTCCTTTGCTTGGTTTGCTACTAGAAGATAACGATTTCTTGCAGAAGTTACCCATATTGAAAGAATTGAAGGAGGTGGTGTTCTCGATGTCAAGAGAGAGTGCTCCTGGGCCAGATGGGTTCGGTGTAGGATTCTATCAGGGCTATTGGGAAATCATCCGTGAGGACTTGCTGCGGCTTGTACAGGATTTTTTTAATGGGGTACAGCAACCTAGGGGTTTTCTAACACAACTATTGTCTTGATTCCCAAGATACCAGGAGCATCTTGTTGGAAAGAATTTAGGCCAATAAGTTTATGTAATTTTAGCTCCAAATTACTCTCTAAAATTCTGATCAAGTGATTAAATTCCTTGCTGAACAAGTTAATAGTTCCATGGCAGTCCGATTTTGTTCCTGGCAGAGGGATCACTGATAATATTTTGTTAGCACAAGAAATGGCCCTGGAGTTGGATCAAAAGTTGGGTAATCCAAATCTAATGTTGAAACAAGATCTGGAAAAGGCGTATGGCAGGGTGGAATGGAGCTTCCTCTTATTGATGTTGTGCCAATTCGGGTATCATAAATAGGTGATCGACCTTTTGTTTAGGACCTGGTCTAATAATTGGTTTTTCTATGTTGATAAATGGGGTTCTAGTTGGGTTTTTCAAATCTACCAGGGTTGTTCGTTAAGGTGATTCGCTTTCTCCGGCATTATTTTTGCTTGTCTCAGAATTTCTTGGTCGGGGATTACTGCATTTGCTTATGCAGAATTAGAGCAGATTTTATGTTACAGCAGGTTCCAAAGTGCTGTATCTTGCCTTTGCGGATGACTTTTTATTTTTGCCATATGTTCCGAGAACTGCTTAGACGCCCTAGTCGATCTCTTTTCCCAATATCAGGAATATTCGAGTCATTGGATTAATACTCATAAAAGTTCATTTTTGATTTCGAATAGAGCAACAAATGGTCAGGTGGCTATGGTGATTACAAAACTGCACTTTCGACATCAATCTTTCCCTTTCACTTACTTGGGAACTTCTATTGCAAGGGGTAGAACCGGTGTATTTTGTTTGATCTGATTCTTGTCAAAATGAGAGACAGGTCATTTCATGGGAGTGCTAAGTTGTTGTCATTTGGTGGCAAACTGGTCTTGTTGAGGCATGTTATCTCTTCTCTGCCTATGTACTTGTTATAAGTTTTACATCCGTCCAAGGCTGTCTTCCAGCAATTGGCCAAAATTTGCAACTTATTTTTATGGGATAAATCTGTGGAGACTGAAGGCATACATTGGATATTGTGGGAGAGAGTTTTCTATCCGCTGGAGGATGGGGGTCTTGGATTTCGATCATTTGAAGATATGTCCTGGTCATTTGCTTGCAATTTGTGATGGCGATTGCGAAAGAAGGAATCTATATGGGCAAAATTTATATATGAGAAGTATATTAATGGTTGTCACCCTCTAATAGCTCAGGTTAATAGAGCACCACCATCCTGAAGAAGGTTACAAGGTGTTCATGATTTGGCTGAGAGTAAAATTTGGTGGTGTTTGGGTAAGGGTTTTGTTGATTTCTGGTATCATTGATGGCTATTTGAGACGCCAATAGCTAATATGGTTTCTATATACGATCCCTCTCATATGTTATTGGCCAAATTCTATAGGGAGAATGGTTGGAATGTAGAGCGGTTGAAAGCTTGGTTGCCAGCAGAAGTTGTCGTTAAGATTTAGGAAATACAGTTGTACCCAGACCAAGAGAACTGCATGGTATGGCTTGATTCACCTTCTGGGGATTTCACAGTTAAGTCCGCTTGGGAGGCTCTAAGGCCACGAAGGAATAGATCTACAGTTGATAAAATTAGGGAAAATCGCCAATTTTGTTCCTAAACTTTTTTTTATTGTCGATTTAGTCCCCATAAATTTTTTATAGCCAATTTAATCCCTAAACTTATATTTCGATTCCAATCAAGGAGTTTAGCGGCGACGCCACCGCATAATTTCCATCAGCTCAACCCAGAAGGGGTATTTTAGGAACTTTCATTCTGGAGCCTTAACCAAAATTAATCGAAACCAGTCTTATGAAAAATACCCACCCAAAACCCAAAATGAAAACAAAAATGACCTGTTAATGTAGATTACTCAAAACAATGCTTTCTTCGGCTTCTTCTTATAAGCAATTTATCTCACTTTTAGTACTCACAGCCTCTTTTTTTGGAGCAACGGCTTTTTTGGCTTCTTCTCACCGGCGACAACAATGGCAATAGTAGTCTTCACAGGAGCAGGCTGCTTGGATGCATTATTCACCTTAAATAGTTCTTCCAATGCCAAATGCCTTTTTCAACTAAACCGACAAAAGCTACTTGAAATTTGCCAGCAATTTCTACTGCTTTTTATGAAATTTGCAGACAATCGGGTAGGGACCAGGTCTAGCTCTCTCCTTTATCACAATAATTGCCTCCTTAATCATCTGAAAATTGGCCATGGATGAAAATTGAAAATCGCCATTGCTGAAATTGAAGACCGAAATTTGGATCAGATTCAATAGCGACCTTGTTGCGACCAAATTTGACATGGAGGAGATGGGTGGAAGTGCTAGAGACGGAGAGAAAGATGGAGGAGGGGGGTAGAATAGGAAGAGGGAGGTAGAGAGGTTGCGGTTGTGGGAGAGTGCGGCAGTGGAGGTTGGGAGGGGAGTGATGGTGAAGGAGGGGATGTTGGGATGGGTGTCGGGAAGGTGGTGGCGGTGGTGATGGAGGAAGGAGAGGTGGTGGTGTTGGTTTGGAGACGCAGGAAATTGTGGAGCAGAGGAGAGTGGCATTGGAAAAGTATTTGAGGAGGTTGGCCAAGCATCCGCCCATTCGGAGGAGTGAAGAGTTGAGGTTGTTTCTAGAGTCGCAAGGAAAGCTGCCACTGGTGAAACCTACGGATGCTGCGTCGAGGATGTTCGATAGGGCGGTGAAGTTGCCGAAACAGTTGTTTGGTGCGGAGGTTGTTGCAGGAGTGGTGGATGTGAATGAGGTGACCCAGCCTGCAAAAGGTGGGAAGGATTTGCTGAGGCTTTTCAAGGAGTTAAAGCAAAGCGTTACTGATGATTGAGGTGCAACGAAGCCACCTTTGGTAGAGGAGGACAAGGAGTTTATGGAGAGGGAAGATAAGTTGCAGGAATTGGAATAGCGGCTCAGCAACGTCTCTCAGTAGGATTGAACCTTTTTTTAATTTTGGTTAAGGCTCCAGAATGGAAGTTCCTAAAATACCCCTTCTGGGTTGCTCGATTGGGAAGCTGATGGAAATTATGCGGTGGCGCCGCCGCTAAGCTCCTTGATTGGAACCGAAATATAAGTTTAGGGATTAAATTGGCTATAAAAAATTTATAGGAACTAAATCGACAATAAAAAAAATTTAGGGACTAAATTGGCGATTTTTCCATAAAATTATATGGAATAAATTAGTTCCGTTAAAAGTTTCCTTTTTCTCTTGGAAAGTTGTGCAGGGGTTTGTGCCAGTGGGGTTAAACCTTAAAAAGCATGGAATCAACTTGGTTTCACGCTATTTTTGTTGTGGTAAGCATGAAGAGTCTGTGATCATCTATTTCTTGCTGGCCTTGTAGCATCCAAGGTTTGGAATCACTATAATTGCAGATTTGGCATTTTAGAGGTCAAGGCTACATCGATCACTGCCATGATTTTATCTTGGTTTTATTCATCCACTTTTGTGTCCGCAGATCATATTAGGGTTGCGTTGCTGTTGAGATATTCAATCATATAGCTGTATATATTGTTACCATATATATTTCTGTCATGACGTGATTGTAGGAGTAGTTTTAGCTTTCCATTACATGATTTTAGGAATGATTGTATCTTCCCATTTTTGTCAAATTCTTGTAACTATATCAGTAGACTATGGCAATCAGTAATACACGCTTGAAGTTTTTCCCAATCTGAATCCTTTTCTTCATGGCATCAGAGCAGGTTGAGCCTTAACAATTGTTGACAATAAAATATGTCAACTCCAGAGAATTCAACGAAAGGGGGAGAGGTTACAATATATGATGACTCCCCCCATGTATTGTACCCTTCTGATCATCCAGGGCTGCAATTTGTCTCCACACCATTCGCAGGAGAAAATTTTGCAGCATGGAAAAGCACCATGGAAACAGCCCTATATGCCAAAGGCAAGGCTGGTTTCATTGACGGCAGTCTAGAAGTGCCAGATCTAAAGTCACCAGACTTTCAACGGTGGAAGAAGAATGATGCAATGGTTAGAGCCTGGCTGAGGAATTCCTTGGCCAAGGACATAGAAGAGAGCGTTGTCTACACCGGCACGGCACGAGAAATTTGGACTGAGATTTGTGAAAGGTATGGACAAAGTAATGCACCTCGACTTTATAAAATAAAAAAAGAATTTTTCAACATGTTCCAAGGAGATGGGCAGCCTTTAACTCAATATTATACCAAGTTCAAAACTTTATGGCAAGAACTGCAAATCTGTGATCCATTGCCTTATTGCAAATGCGAGGCAGCCAAGGATCACTTATTACGCCGAGAAAAAGAAAAAGCCCTTCAATTTCTACTGGGATTGAATGGAAATTTCGATCGGTTGAGATCTAATGTGCTGTCCATGGAACCTACACCTTCACTCAGTAAACTGTTTTCCTTGGCTTTACAAGAAGAGCAATCCTTTGTACGAGTAAATGAACAAACATCACACAGCCTGGAAGGAGCGGCTTTTGCAGCAAAAACTGATCGTAGGGGCAACGAAAATACCAGGAGTCAAGCCCCAAGAAGTCGATCAAGTAAAAGGTGTGAACATTGCAAGAAAATGGGACATCTCAAGGAAGAATGCTTTGAGATAATAGGGTATCCAGCAAATTGGAAGAATAATCAACAAAGCAAAGGTGGCAATCGTGGTGGAGGCAAGAACAATTCAGGGCAGATGCAAATCTATGGCAACATAGCAGCAACTGACCACCAATTTATCAACCCAAGTGAGAAGTCACAGTCACAACAACCTCTTGGATTGACAATGGACCACTACAACAAACTCATGCAAATCCTTGGACCACCAAATCATGATAATGAGGCCTTGGCCAACTTTGCAGGTAAATGCAATTCATTCCATAACTCATGGATTTTGGATACTGGTGCCTCTAACCATATGGTTGGAGACAAAAGTATACTTGACAATGTTAAATGCATCTCTTCATATCCAAATGTGAGAATCGCAAATGGCTCTAGTCTCCCTGTAACTCACGTTGGTAATGCCTACCTAACACCAAATATCAATTTGAAAAATGTTATTTGTGTGCCTGGTTTCAAGTTCAATCTCCTCTCTATTGCCAAAGCTACAAAGGAATTAAACTGCTCAGCAACCTTTCTTCTTGATTCTTGTTTTTTTCAGGACCTGTGTACGAGGATGCTGATTGGAGTGGGTAGGCTCCGAGATGGGGTTTATCAATTAGAAGGAGGCCACGGGCTCGCAAGTCTTAGTGTTACTGAATCTGATGCTACCTTGTGGCACATGCACTTGGGTCATCCTTCCTTTAGCCGATTAAAATTAATTTCCAGTATTCCTTTTCCTAGCAATTTTAATCACATTTGTGATGTATGCCATAGGGCCAAACAAACAAGATTGTCTTTTTCAAACAGCAATAAGAAAAGTGTTAAACCTTTTGCTTTGATTCATGTTGATCTTTGGGGAGCATATTCTGTCTCATCACTTAGTGGTGCTCATTATTTCTTAACTATTGTTGATGATTTTTCACGATGTACTTGGGTCTTTCTTTTGAAAAATAAATTCCAGGCCTATGATTTTCTAACCATGTTCTGCCAATCTACACAAACTCAATTTGGTTACCCAGTACAGGTTGTGAGAAGTGATAATGGGAGTGAATTTGTCTCAGGGACCATGAGAGTTTTTTTGCTAGTCAAGGGATTGACTATCAAACCTCTTGTGTTGATACTCCACAACAAAATGGGCGAGTGGAGCGCAAACATCGCCACATTCTTGAGGTTGCGCGAGCATTGCGTTTTCAAGCCCATTTACCTTTGAAATTTTGGGGAGAATGTGTTTTGACAGCAGTTCACCTTATCAATTTGATGCCCACTCCTACTCTCAAAGGCAAGAGCCCATATGAGGTACTTTTCAAAAGAAAACCCAATTACAATCATTTGAAGGTGTTTGGATCACTTTGTTATGCTCATAATCATGACAAACACCGAGATAAATTCTCGGCTAGAGCCCATCGGTGCATTTTTCTTAGTTATCCCCATGGACAAAAGGGCTATAAAGTCTATGATTTGGAAAGAGAAAAAAATATTTGTATCACGGGATGTGATATTTTATGAGACAGAATTTCCTTTTCAATCAAATAACGAGTCTAAACCTTCAATGTGGAGTGTGCAACCCCATATAGATCAGCATGATTACTCACAATCTGACCCAATTCCACCTCCTATAAACTCCACTTTGATGGACACCACACCATCTCCTATTGAACATACATTTTCCCAACAAACCCAACATGAAAAAGATAATTCTACACTACAACCACATACTGGCAGCCCTAGTGGAAATATAATTCCTTCCTTGCAGCGTCTACATCGAGTAAGGCATGTGTCCACAAAGCTTTCTGGTTTTGATTATAAGTTGTTACCCTCCTTGGAACCATCTCGGGAGTCCCCTCCATCAGCAAACTCAGGTACAATTTATCCTTTCTCTCATAACTTGTCCTATTCTCATTTCACTGATGCCCATAAAGCTTTTTTGGCCTCCATCACTTCATTAGACGAACCAAAGTTTTTTTCCCAAGCAGTTAGGGATCATCGTTGGAGACTTGCTATGCAGCAAGAAATTAAGGCACTGGAGGAGAATCAAACTTGGACCTTAGAGCATCTACCACCTGGTAAGCATGCCATTGATTCCAAGTGGGTGTACAAAATCAAGTACAAGTCTGATGGCACAATTGAGCGGTTTAAGGCACGTTTGGTTGCTAAAGGTTTTACACAGGTTGAAGGACTCGATTACCATGATACTTTTGCTCCAGTTGCAAAGCTTACAACTCTACGTTGTGTATTAGCTATGGATGCAGTACGACATTGGGAATTACATCAGCTGGACATTAATAATGCCTTCCTGCATGGAGATCTACGTGAAAAGGTATACATGAAAATACCACAAGGCTTTGCAAAACCAGGTGACAATCGGGTTTGTCGACTTCGGAAGTCCCTCTATGGCCTTAAACAAGCCTCTAGAAATTGGTTTCAAACATTTTCAAGTTGCTTGCAGAATATTGGTTTTAGTCAATCTGCTACAGATAATTCACTTTTTACATTCACCAATGGAGCACACTTTACTGCCTTGTTAGTTTATGTAGATGATGTTATTGTGGCTGGAAATGATTCAACCACCATCAATCGTGTGAAGCATCATCTTGATTCAGCTTTTCGCATCAAAGATCTTGGGCAACTCAAATATTTTCTTGGCATTGAGGTGGCTTGTAATAAGGAAGGAATTGTACTTAGCCAGCGAAAATACACTCTAGACCTCCTTGAAGAGACTTGTCATCTCGACGCACGTCCTGCTGACTTTCCTATGGAACAACGACACAACTTGGCAGCGGGAGTTGGCGCAGTAGTTAAAGATGCTGGTCAATATCGTCGTCTCATTGGAAGGCTACTTTATTTGACGATAACTCGACCTGACATTAGCTATCCAGTACAAGTTCTCAGTCAATTTATGCAAGATCCACGTGTTCCTCACTTGGATGCAGCTTATCGAGTCCTTCGCTACCTCAAAAGGGCACCAGGCCAAGGTATATTCTTGTCATCTGCTAGTTTGCTACAACTCACTGCTTATTGTGACTCAGATTGGGCCAGCTGCCCAACATCTCGACGATCAACTAATGGTTATATTATTTTCCTCGGTAATAGCCCAGTTTCTTGGAAGTCCAAAAAGCAAACTACAGTTCCCCGCTCATCCGCTGAAGCAGAGTATAGGGCAATGGCCAATGCTACTAGTGAACTTCTCTGGCTGCGTTCTTTGTTTGCAGATTTGAAAGTTTCGTTAGCATCACCCATGTCTCTCTTTTGTGACAACCAAGCTGCTCTACACATTGCTGCAAATCCAGTTTTTCATGAACGAACAAAGCACATTGAAATTGATTGCCATTTCATTCGTGATCGCATACTAAGCAACGAGTTGCAGACTGTTCACATTCGCTCATGTGATCAAATTGGCGACTTGTTCACCAAAGCACTTGGGAAAACTCAGTTCCACTATTTGTTGAGCAAGTTGGGCATTCGCAATCTCCATGCTCCAACTTGAGGGGGAGTGTTGAGATATTCAATCATATAGCTGTATATATTGTTACCATATATATTTTTGTCATGACGTGATTGTAGGAGTAGTTTTAGCTTTCCATTACATGATTTTAGGAATGATTGTATCTTCCCTTTTTTGTCAAATTCTTGTAACTATATCAGTAGACTATGGCAATCAGTAATACACGCTTGAAGTTTTTCCCAATCTGAATCCTTTTCTTCAATTGCCAATACTAGTTCTATGGATGCTATGGAAGGCAAGGAACAAGGCACAATGTGAAGGTGCTCAATTTGAAGTGCATCAAGTTATTGCTATGATACATCGGTTTGTGGATCAATTAGGGAGGGCAAAGGTCTTTGTTGTCTCCAGCTTCAAGGGTGACTGTAGCGACCCCTGGGCTAGATTTGTTAGGCACTTTGTCGTGGGTTGTACGGAGTGTCTCAGTGGTGTGGAGGCGGCCAGCAAATCCTTTTGTCAAGTTGAATACTGATGCGAGTGTCTTTCAAGGGCGTGCTTATGGGGGAGGATTGCTCAGGGATCACAAGGGTCGTTTGATTTTTGTCTATTACAAGGAGTTTGGAGAGGCAAATGTACTACTGGTAGAGAGATTTTTATTGCTATATGGTCTTCAGATTTGTAAAAACAGGATGGTTGATAACTTGCTAGTTGAAGTGGACTCGGTAAGCTTGGTAAGGTTGGTAACCTCCAAAATGGTATCTAAGTGGCCGCTTTGTAATGTTTTGCGAAGAATTCGAGCTCTGTTATGGGGTTTTCCCTTGTCTGTTACTCATATCTTCAGAGAAGCTAATACCTCTGCGGATAGATTGGCGGCGTTGCGATCTTCTCCACATCTTTTTTTGTACCTCTCTTTTGCAGCTGCCTGGGGATGTTAGGGCTGCTATTCGACTTGATTCCATGGAGTTTTCCTTTTTGGGTGTGCAAGTTGTACCGGAGTAGTACTCCAGCAATCTGATTGCGTTAAATTACGATTGGTTTCTACGAACACTGTATTCTGGTTTTATTCAGTAATAAAATAGTATGGTTTTTCTTTAAAAAAAAAAAAAGGAGATGTATGTGAAATATATTTAGACTCTTTTATGATCATCTAATTAGTAGATGGAGTCTATCTACAACTCTAGACCCATGATAAGAGGGCTTCTAATCTTTATATATAATCAAGCTCTTGGTTTCTCTCTCTCTATTCAAGAAAATTTATGTTCGTCTGTTTATCCATTACTTAGTATAAACATAATAGAAAGATAGAAAAGAAAGATCAAGACTATCAACTGATCGCCTAGACAACCATATTAATAGAGTAATTGTGGGTGCTTAATATCAACAGATTATGGAGTTATAACTTATCGCTCATAAAAATATTTTTTAAATTTATTGTCTATGGTTCACAAGTCTAAACTAAGATCTTGTTCTTTATATCTAACAAGAGACTTACAAGTTACTTTTGGGGCGAGTGCCCTTTATTTGTAAATGCTTGTAAGTACAAGAGACATTTCGATATGAGAGGAAACAAGAAAATATAATAGTCATGGCTAACGATTTAGTAAATAAATATTAATATCATTGTATTGGCAATGAATAGAAGAGATGCCAAGGAGAAGGAGAATGAAAGATGCCTTAAAAGCAGGATCTAACTACATGAAAAGAACGCGTGCCATTAAATTTGTTAATGGAAACACATAAAAATTATTTTGTGTAAAAAATACTCACGAAACTATTATCCAAAAAGCATATATAGTAAAGTTAGTAACCAAAATATTTCATCTCAGAATTTTAGCTGTTCACTACAAGCATGCCAGCTATTTTACCACATTCATAGCTCCCCTCCTCTGATAGATGTTCATGATTTGTAGTGGAAGATCTTAAATAGCTAGTAGTAAGTTGTTGAATTTATTGAACTTTGTTTCACGCTTTTGAATAGAAGTAAAATACTTTTGGAACTTAGTTCTTGATTTGGAAAAAAAAAAAAAAGGATAGAAAAAACTACCTAACAATAGGTCGTGCGAGAAGCTTGGACTGCGAAATGAAGATGGAAACATGGGAAACCCCAAAAATTCTCTAATTGCCAAAATTGATATCGAACAAGAGTTAATCACACTTTGTCCGAGGAGGGTTGGGTGGTACGGGGGGAGGGAGTGTAAGCAAGAGGTCTCGGGTTCGAGTCCTCCCGCTTACAAAAAAAAAAAAAAAATCACACTTTGTCCGCTGAACTTCAGGAGTAGTCACACTTTATCACTTCCAAGCAAGCAATACCATTAGTATTTCTTAACAGTGACAACTTACATGAACAATTTTATATCAAAATTGCCTCTACAGTAATATGTGACTTTTTCAAAGTTCAAAGAGGCAAAGTTTATATTTTCAAAATTTAAAGGTTATTACATCTAAGAAATAGGCGATTTGTAAGATAATAACCCATCATTTTTTCATTTTTCCGCTTAACAATTTATAATTCAATTTAACTATATGCAAACGGTCAAAAGGTAACTGTGACAGTTCTCAGGGTCACATCACAGGGTACCTATCAGCTTGCCACCCGCACGCGGGCATCCCCTACGGAGAGTTTCTGTGAGAACCCAGAAAAAAAAAAGAAATTTTTTTTTTAATTTATTTATTATTTTATTCCTGTGCACCGTTTTCTTTTATTTTCTTTATTATATTACTTTTATCAGCATTTTATCAGTAAATATAGCTTTTAAATTATTTTTCTAGTGTTAGTGAGTTCGCGAGAAATTAGGAACATATTTTGGGCGTGGGACCCGCTACTGCATTAAGTGAGAGAAATTCGGCCGATTAGGTTAAATTTTGCGTAAAGGGATTTTATTACTAGGTGTTGGGAGATGATTAGAAGTTATCTAGATGGATTAACTCTGGAGGGACAAGAGGATAACTCTAAACAAAACAAAGTGACAAGTGTCAAAGTGTTATTGGACCAAGCTACCTAACTTTGCCTAACTTTCTTGTCATTACATAAAAGTCAAAAATTGGACCAAATCATCTTCATTCTTCATTCCTTCTTGGCCGAAATTCCTCTAGCAAGAAAAGGGAAAATTCCTCAACCTTCTCTCTCCAAATCCTTGCTCAATCTTGAAAATCAACCGATTGTTTCTTGAATTAGTCCGTAGAATCATCTTGCTAGGAGTGTTTGAAGACCTTGGTGGTGTTATTTTGGAAGGAAACCCTCTAAGCTTCAACCTTTCTTGAAGATCTAAGGTATCTTGCTTGAAACTCATCTTTTGTTTCTAATTTTGGCCAATTGGTGCCTTATAGTAGCTATTTATGCGATTTTACGGAAGATTTGGTGGATTGGAGTGAAGTTTTCTAATTTTCTGATTTTTCTTGGAATTTTTCTGTTTTCCTATGATGGATATGATTGAACTTGAATTGGTGGTTCTAAATGGTGTTTTCTAGCTCTCTTGTGCGTTAATTGCGGGTAATTGCGGGAAATTTCGACTTGTGCGGAAAATTTCAGATTTAGGGTTTCAAATTGGGGGTTTTCTATGGTTGATGGTTGATCTTCTAATTGGCTATAATTGAGGGGTATTGTGACCCTAATGAAGTATATTGAATGGCTTATATATTGTTTGGGTGCTTGTGGTTGTGTTGGATGGCTTTTATTGGTGGTCTTGTAGGTTGGAAAAGCTGAAATTTTAGGGGAAATGCTGTGCAAGTGTCTAGGGTATTGGATTCTTATGTGTTGGGTTGAGATTTGATAGAAATGAACGGTCATAGGGTTTGTTTCTACCTTTAGCCCTAAATGTTATGTATTTTCATTTCCAAGATATATTTGGGTCTTGCCTTGATAGTTCCTATTAAAAGGTATTCGACTTGTGTTTTGGTCTTAATTGTACTTTTTTTATTATTATAGGGCGTGCCGGTGACCCGAGGTTCACGTCGGGCGAAAACTTGTGAAATTTCTTTGTTTGACTTGGTGAGTGTACTACTCACATGTTTGTTATTCCGTGGCTTTCTTGTACTTGAATTCTGTGATTTGGACTAGGTGAGGCGAGGGTGTACTTTACCACTCTCGTACTCTCTGCCCTCTTGACTGTTTATTATATCACTTGAATACCCTTGAATGTACCTGATTTGGTGTCGATTGGATACCATTGTTTACTGTATCTCTGAACCTTTACTGTTCACTCTGAGCTCTACCTCATTGGAAGTCAATGGACTCGAGCCAGTAAGGACTTGGTCGGGGACATTTGACAAGCCATGGGGACTGTATTTGGGAATCTTTGGGTATGAGACCCTTGATTCTGGTATACTCGAGTAATACCAATTCTGTACTGTTTGGTGTTCGGGCCCGATAAGGGGAAAGTGAGGTGGACGGATAATTGGAGTAAAGAGGAGTCTACGGTCATGATTACCTGATATACATTGACAGAGGGTCAATGAAATGAGATCAAGTATGGCAAAGCGGAAAAGAGCTCCTGAGAGCCACCCGTATCCTTTATTCCTTACACTTAGGTGTGGTTACTATTGCTTACTTGACATGCGTATTTGGATTGAATATTTCTTGTGTTTACGTGCTCTTGGTATATGTACGTGATAGTACCTCATTGGGCGAAAGCTCACTCCGTTAATTTTGTTTTCCTTACAGGGAATTATCTTTTGGACTTTTGATTTTGAAGAATGAGTTGAGTAGAGCTAGTCAAGAGATTTTGTATAGCTCCTCAATAGTTGGAACCTTAATTGTACTTGGATTTAATACTTCCTTTTGGCTTGTAAACATACGAATGTGGTTTGTAATAGTGAGCGTACTCTTGTCCAATGTATTATATTTGGCTTTTATATATTCTTTTAGTGAATGTTAGATTACCTGTATTCGATTGGGTCTTGGCGGATGGTGACGTGGCAGTCACTATTCACCCTACGTTTTGACTTTTGTTGTCCGTTTTACGATTGTTGGGTTGGCTTAGCGCGCTAATAGTTTCCCGAACGACTTGAGTCAGGATTTGACATTTTAGTAGTCCTGGCGAGAGTTGGGCAGGCAGTCCGCTAACTCCTTTGGTACGCCTTAGGGGAAGGTGGGGCTGTCACAGTTTCGCTTCGTGACTCTTCACGAACGAGAGGCTCGGGGCTTTTCCAGTAAAAGGACGTAGAGTCCCAACCGTCGGCATATGACTCTGATACCAACTGTGACAGCCCCACCTCTCCCTAAGGCGAACCAAAGGGTTCGGCGGGCCGCCTGCCCAGCTCTCGCCGGGACTCAGTCGTTCACTACATTCCTCAAACAGATTACAATATAAATCTCAAAAATTATATCAAATTCTCCAATAATTACATGTTAAGCGAAGTGGAAACGATTCCCCAAACTATACATCAAATGATTCCAAATCCAAACTGTACAAGATATATGCCATCCAGTCACGTGAATAAGTACTACAAGTCCTTCCTTCGCCTTGAGCCCTGTGGAGGGGAATAAAACATTTTGGGGTGAGCTAAAAGTTTAGCGAGTAACTAATAAAACCAGTAAGCAAATCAGTTTCACAATCGTTCATTTCAGTGATGCCATGATTCCAAGATCAAATGTACATTTATTGCTCTCGTGAGCCAGTGAAATCGTTGTACTGATTACAGCAGAATGTAGTTTGTGAACCTGTTATTGTGGTTCTGGTTTAGTGTCTTGCATATTTGACCTGGTTGTGCTAGGAATTGGACTGAGTGATCTTCTACATTATTGTAGCCCTGTCTTTTAGCTTCGAGATGGTGGGTCTTGCACCCTCATCCGATAATCGTAGTGCCAATGGTGCCAAAACCGCTAATGACATCAAATCTGTTTTGGATTTTAGGGCTTGGATTCGGACAAGATAATGGTATATGACGGATGGGTTCTGAGCCGTGGAGGTGAGTGACCCTAAACTGTTTCCAAAGTTACTTATGAACCGTTTATTGCACTATTTACTTGATTGCATATCATGAGTGCTTGCATGTGGCCCATGACATGTTTTGGCTTAAATGAGTACTTGGAATTCGTGTGCTGAACACCAACGTCTCCACCTCTGTGTACTGTTCATCTGGAGCAAATGGCTCCTCCTCTGATTGTTTACTGTTAAATGTTTGTTTGGAGCGTTGGGTGTTTAAGTACAACGATTTCACTGGCTCACGAGAGCAATAAAAGTACATTTGATCTTGGAATCATGGCATCACTGAAATGAACGATTGTGAAACTGATTTGCTTACTGGTTTTATTGGTTACTCGCTAAGCTTTTAGCTCACTCCAAAATGTTTTATTCCCCTCCACAGGGCTCAAGGCGAAGGAAGGACTTGTAGTACTTATTCACGTGACTGGATGGCATATATCTTGTACAGTTTGGATTTGGAATCATTTGATGTATAGTTTGGGGAATCGTTTCCACTTCGCTTAACATGTAATTATTGGAGAATTTGATGTAATTTTTGAGATTTATATTGTAATTTGTTTGAGGAATGTAGTGAACGACTGAGTCCCGGCGAGAGTTGGGCAGGCGGCCCGCCGAACCCTTTGGTTCGCCTTAGGGAGAGGTGGGGCTGTCACAGTAACCATATAATTTCAATTACATGGAATAAGTTTAATTTCAAAATATTTTTAACAAAAATCCCATCTAGTTCTTGACAATTTCATATAGCTTCAAAATAAATTCAAAATCTCTGATCATTAATTTCACAATTTATTCTAGATAGAGTTAGTGCCTTCCATTATTAATGTTGTTTACCATATATTATAGACAACCGTATTTGTTTAAAAATCTTTTAAAAATTATGGGTATTAATCTCAAGATCTTTGATCTCAATGAACACCTAAGAAAGGAATTGAGGTACGTAAAAGGTTTAACAGATTTGGTATCAAAAAATCTTTTTCAATTTTTTTAAAACAATGTTTCAAGCTATTTTTTTAAAAAGCACTTTGTCAAGATTATAACATGATAGTACATAAAATATCACCAAAAATTGATGGCTATTTATTTTGGTTATTTCAAAATGATATTGATATATTTTATTATACTTAAAACTTTCTCCTTAGCAAGAAAATATATTTATTAGAAAAAATGCTTAATAATAATAATAATAATAATAATAAACGTAATATTATTTGTACTCCCCATATGTTATTTGCACTCCCACTATCTCATTTTTATTTTGATGAGATCATATTATTCCCTCCATAATTTCTTCTCCTTGCCTGTGAGTTAATTTTACTAGATTTTTTCTTACATTCTAAAACCAAATAATTATTCCATTACACATTAAAATGGGCAATTTAAAATTGTCACTAATGTATATTATGTATTTTTCTACAAAACTTTATGAAATTTTATGATGTCAAAGATCAATCTAGCAATGTAATATGAACATATTCCAAACTTTAAGATCAAATAAATAAATAAATAAATCTCAACCTTCAAAGATGACCAAAAACTGAGTATAAATACAATGTCTCATAAATAAGACACTAAACTTTCAAAAATTCTATCAAGAATAGCTCATATAAGCCCCATAGAGGGAGTAAAACTTTCTAATATATTTCAACAAAAACACAACAACATCTGGTATCCAGATGATGCAATGGAACCTCAATTGTGCTCATCAAAAATCTATAAAATTGAAATTGAAATAAGAATATGAAAAATAAATTAAAAAAACAGTTATGTAGATTTAGAAAAAGAGAAGCAAATGTTAAATTTTTTTACCTTTTGGACATGTACGACAAGATAGGGTATGAAAAGAAATTAGACCAGGGGTAATATGGTCTCATTAAGATAAAAATGGAGTGGTGGGAGTGCAAATAATATTACCCTAATAACAATAATAATAAAAGCATGCCTTTAGACAATTGTCAATATCAATTCAAACAGAAATCATTTTCTTTGGATCCTTAATTGAAATAATTGATAATACTAAAAAAAAACATATATTTTTGTATGTTCAAGTTTGATTACTCTTAAAACACGTCAAATTTTTAGGTAATTAATTTTTGCTATAATGTCAAATAAGTATGATACCTAAATTTGGATTTTCAACTCTCATAAAAGGAAAAATGTCATTAGAATCAACTTTTTGACAGAATTGACTTCTCTAACGTTTAACCAATTTTTATGGGGGGCAAAGTATATATTTTTAAGGTTGAAGATGGTAAAGTATAATTACCTCTAAAGTTCAGGAGGACAAAATGTAATAAACTCTAACCCCAAGTTTGATATGCAAGAATGGCCTAGAAAGGAAAGTCCTTTCGAGCATGTTCATTCCATTCCAAGTTTAGCATGGTTCATTTAAGTGGGAAAGGCCTTTTTCCTTGAAATGCTCTTTCCAACTTTTTTCTAAAATTACATTCCTCAAAAGAAATCTTGGGAAAGTTCTTTTTAATTTCATTCTAGAATGCCCAAATTAACAGGATGTCAAGTTTATCCTTATAAACTTTTGAAAATTTTTGTGAATTTTTTTTTGTATTTTATATAAAAATAAAAATAATATGTTTTAAAAATATATTATATTTGTTTGGCTTCATGTAATTTATAGTTTACATTGCTAGTTAATTAATTATATTGCTAGTGGACGTAAAATTTTAACACAAAAATCTATATGCTAGAATGAATTAAATATTACAATTGAAAATTTTTAATATCAATCATCAATTATTTTGAAAGCAAAAAAATGTCAAAATTCCATGTAAACAAACAAAAACATAGTATAACAAAAACAAATATTATGTCCTCTAAACTAATTTAGCGCAATTAATTCAAATTTGTATTAATTATATTCTATTATGATATTTAAATATGGATTATACCAAATACCAAAAAATGAATTAATATTCTATTTTGACTTGTTTACCACACACTGAAATGATAAAATTTTCTCCCTACCATTTTGGGTGGAAAGATATTTTGGATAGAAAGACATTTCTATTCTGGTTATTCCTATATACCAAATGAGGGGTAAGAGGAATGTACAACAAAAATAACGTTAAGGAAGAAGGTATAACATCACATGAAACTTTTGGGGCTTAGTCTTGACCCTTTCCTACCTTCTTTGTCAAAAGAAAAAAGATATATCTAAGATGTATTTCAGATATTAGATTTTTAAACAATTATGATTAATTAGAGAAAATGTATAAATATAAGTGGATTAATTACAGAAAGGGAAAATCGTCCAAAACGTCCCTCACATTTTGTAAAATAACTGTTTTCGTCCATCATTTTTAAAAGTGTAATTTTATATCCCTTACATATTCACATCGGACAAATTTAGTCTCTAACTAGGTTTCCGATCATTTTTTGGTCGGAATCCATCATGTGCAAGGCACGTGATCATTTTTTAAGGGTAAATTTGTCAAATTAAATTTTACATAATCTGATCTATAGTCCTCCACATTTTATAAAATAAATTTTTTCGTCCCTCACATTTTATAAAATGATTTTTTTCATCCCTCACATTTCACAAAATGAATTTCTCCAACCTCACATTTCAAAAAATGAAATTTTCATTTCTCACTAATTATGTGTATGAATACATTTTTTTAAACACATGTATATGTCTATTTGATTTTACTTAAGAATAATAGCATAAACACATGTATGTAATTTGGCCCAACTTGTGGGGTATCTTCTTTTTTTGTATGATTATGGCTAATATTTACCAATAGAACCTTAATTTGCATATTCTCATTGTATTTTGACCGAAAATAGCTTTGGCCAACTTAACAATGAATACAAGATTATTTACTAACTAATACCAGATGAAATCAAATGATCACGTATAATATATGGTATTCGTATTATTAAGTGAAATCAAATAAACACATACATATATTTATGCTATTCATATTATTAAAGCAAAATCAAATAGACATATACATGTGTTTAAACAAAATGTATTCACACACATTATTTTTTAGGGTTTCCCTCACATACATAATTAGTGAGGGATGGAAATATTCATTTTTTAAAATGTGAGGGATAGAGAAATTCATTTTGTGAAATGTGAGGGATGAAAAAATCATTTTATAAAATGTGAGGGACGAAAAAATTTATTTTATAAAATGTCGAGGACTATAGATCAGATTATGTAAAATATAATTTGATAAATTTACCCTTCAAAAATGATCACGTGCCTTGCACGTGATGGATTCCGGTCAAAAAATGATCGGAAACCTAGTTAGGGACTAAATTTGACCGATGTGAATATGTAAGGGACATAAAATTATACTTTTAAAAGTAAGGGATGAAAAAAATCATTTTACAAAATGTGAGGGACGTTTTGGATGATTTTTCCTTACAGAAAGTTCATAAATGCAAGAAAAGATAGTCATTATTAGTATGTATACATACATGGTAAATTAAGTGAATTGTAAGTGTGTTAGCAAGTGTTTATTGAATTAGAAAAATTCAAAAAACAAAGAAAAAAATGGTTGGACTTATGAACCGACACCAGCCTGGGCCATGTTCAGCCCGGGCCACGTCCAGCCCACCATGTATAATAAACATTAGCTCTTGCGCAATTGATTTTTTCCTGTCTACAAAATCTAGAATTCTACCCATTTGCTAGCCAAGAACGCCACTCTACTCACCTACTCGCTCACTTCTCATTACTGACAACGCACTAAACTCACAGCACACCCAAGTGCTCAGCACATTTTCTGTTAACCAAATTATATCTCTTCTTCTTAATCTTGTATTTTTCTCTTCTCAATATCATGGCTGGTTGGGTGATAGGGATGCTTATTTTGGCCATGGCCGGTCATTCAAGTAAGATTTTTAACTTCTTTTGTTGCTATTTACCTTTTATTCATTCTTTCTTCAGCTGCTAAAGCTGCAACGCATCATATAATATCGTCTGCATTTCCATTTTCCAAGGTTGGCTAATTTTCTGATCATAAACTTTGCCATATTCACACACCCCTTTCGAACTTCATCTTCTGAACTGTCTATGGATAGATTTTCCTTGTTTACAGCCAAAATATAATTTACACAACAGCACTAAATATAATTTAGTACCACTTTACTTACTGCTCATGTTGCAAAACGTGGGTTAATCTTTTTTTTTTTTTTTGTATTTCTTTATTTTTTTTCGGTTGGATACAAATAATTCACTGATAACTCCTAACTTTGCTCAATCTTCTTCTTCCTATCTATTCTCTCTTCTTTTCGTTTCTTTTCTTATTTTTTTTCTTTTGTTGGTTTGGACCATTTTGTTTATTTTTTATCTCTTTTATCTTTCCACAAGAAAAAATTTATGTTTGTAGAGCCTTTTTTTTCTTTTCTTTTCTTGGTGCTCCCATCTCTATATTATTTCAGCCAAAATCCTCATTCAAGATCTGGTGATCTGCAGGTGCAACATGGTGCATTTGCAAGGAAGGAGTGAACGATGCAACTCTACAGAAAACACTGGACTATGCTTGCGGAGCTGGGGCAGATTGCTCAGCTACTCATCAAAATGGGGCTTGCTATAGCCCCAACAGTGTTAGAGCTCATTGCAGCTATGCTGTCAACAGTTTTTTTCAGAAGAAGGGCCAAACTCCTGGCTCCTGTGATTTTGCTGGCACTGCCACTGTGGTCACAAGTGATCCCAGTGAGTGTCACTAGAAAAATTATTTACGATGATTGTAAACATATTCTTTCCCCAACAAAAAAAAAAAAAAATTTACTGAAATTTCTGTTCTTGTGACCAATTATTACAGGCACAAATGGTTGCGTTTATCCTGCTAGTGCAAGGTATGATTTCTTGATTTTCACAGTGCATGTTTTATTTCATCTTGTTTAATTAATTTATTTAGTTTATTGGCTAAACAATACACTAGTAGATTTAATTATGCTATATTAGGGTTTTGGATTCTTGTATCCATCCTGGAGTGTGACACTTCATTGAGTACCCGCTGAGGTGTGATGTTGCCTTTCGTTGGTCCCAAGGCTGAAATACCTATTCTAACCTTAAAAGTTTCCAGAGAACTTAGAAACAAATTTATAGTCATGTTTTTTATTTCTGGAAAGAATTGTTAGTAGTCACATATAACATTTGGTAGAATTTTGAAGAGTCATCTTAATTTCCTAGTCCTTTTCATTCTTGGTTGTGTTAAAGGGAAAAAAGAAATTATTGTCTAGGTATTGATAAAGTTTCTAGGTAGCCTGGACCATTTATTTTAATTCATTTGAGCAAACTACTGAAATTATTTGATGTAGGTAAATAAAAATGCTGCCGGATTTTCAAAAGTTTTCCATCATTCCCATAAAGTTAAAGTGCTACACCTCCATGGCTCCACCACCAAGATGAAAGGGGTTGTGGTCAATCACTTTGCATCATCCAAGTAGCACCTAGAATCAATTTTTTCCGATAACCAAATAAACAAGCATATTAACCTTATGTACCTTAGAATAAATTTTTGTACTGGGTCACCTAGGGGTTGCTGAGATGAAGTATATTTATTTTTTTTTCAAAAAAAAAGGTTTATTAATTTATACTACAGAAGAAGAATCAATTAGACAATAATAATAGATGTGTTTGGATTGTATACATGGTTTATTTTTCCTCCACCTAAGGTGCTCCATATTCTTATATTTTTCAGCTTTAGTGGGATGGGCATCTCTCCTATTCTTTCTCCATAAAGTATACCTTTGTATTAAAGCACTTGAGTATCTATCCGTCCTGCTCATTCAGATGATTCCTTATCTTTTAGTAATCATACTTCGTAGCTATTTAATTATAAAAAAGAAAGAAAAATGTTAATCATACTTTATTTTTTATTAATTGTATTCTCAGTACAAATGATAGTAAAAATGAGATTAACAAAAAGCAAAATACAACTATCATTTTTAAAAAAGAAACATACTTTTTTTTCGAGAATTTGAGAAAAAAAAAAAAAAAGAAACATACCTTGTAGCTGCATTTTGAAGGTCCAATCATGTATACTTTATCTTGCACTTTTGTTCTCTTGTGTGTGACTGCGTGTGCCCTTTTTGTCATTTTGACTGTGTGTTGTAATTGCATGATGGTGTCTCTGACCATACCGCCTATTATTGATTGTACTGCTGTTTCTAAAGATGGCGCAATTATTGTCATGACTCATCATAGGCTCATAGCATCTAAAGTTTTTACCTTTCACTGTTTCACTGTAACTGTGGTAAAACATTTCATATTGTGGTACAAGTTTTTGATGTATTATTTATTTGTTTTGACATTTTTAGTTTTGAAAAAGGAAAAAATATTCTTAAATCTTGATTTTAATTACAATTTTATCGTGAAGAATTATAATAATTGTCTAATTTATATGTCAAACGGCCAAAGGAAGTGTCAATTTTTTTTGTTAAACAACCAACGGAAGTGTCATTGTCATAGACAAATTAAAAAGCTACAAACATTCATTTCCTGTTCCTGTTTAAATAAAATTTGCAAATAATAATTCCCCAGTTTCAAACATTTCACATAAATTTATTCAGATAAAAAAAATCTTTCCGGGGAGTTTTGTGTCTTTCGGGGATTGAAAAAGTGATTTTATGTTTCTCTATTTCTAGTCCTTTTTTTTTTTCCAATTTTGAGTCTGGGGTGGTGGGGTATGTATGGGGAGCCAAAGAATTCTCTGTTGCAGATAAATTTTGGACCGTACTGAAAGGGCACCATCAATCTTTGCTGGCTCGAGAATTTATGCCAGGTTGCTAAAAGCCGTTAGATTAGATCTACTTTAAATGGTTGATATCCTCTTGGGTAGTGTGATATTTTTATCCCACAACTTTTTTCTTTGGGGAGCGTTTTAACTTTTATCCCACAGTTATTTGGTTTTGGTCGGGCCCGATTTCCAAATTGCTTCTTTTTATCGAGACGTCCAAATGAATAAAGTAGTAACATAGCACTATTAACTAGTAATTTTTGGTATATTCCTTGAATTTGGCCAAAACTTTTTGGACCATTTGAGAAACTCTCGCTGAAACATCACAGTACACATCTTTTTGAAAAAGAACAATTTTTGAATAA
The DNA here is from genome assembly GCF_036785885.1 of Coffea arabica. Lineage (NCBI taxonomy): Eukaryota > Viridiplantae > Streptophyta > Magnoliopsida > Gentianales > Rubiaceae > Coffea > Coffea arabica. The sequence goes on along the minus strand of NC_092316.1, from coordinate 41,314,145 downwards.
TATAAAATGGAGTCCTAAATATATTTCTTTTTATCCAGAAATTACTGCATGAGTCCTTTTTTTTATTTTTCCACTTTTCATTTTCAAATATATGTTAAGTCCAACGAGAATATTAACTTGTTGCTGGAAGTGTAAATTGACTAAATCTTGTAGTACAGAGATCGATGTTTATAAATTGGAAGAGACATATTGGATTTAATTAGTGGAAGTACATCTGCAAAACTGTAAATTTGACTATCTTGCTTGTGCAATTTGGGCTCTTTCTACCATATCAGCTTAGGACAAAGAGTGGAAAATAATATCATGGTTTTCTCCTTTTTTTTCTGTTCATTTTTACAATTCCTATTTGGTCACATGCCTTCTTTGTCCTATATTAATTTTCGTAAAAAAAAGAAAGAAAAAAACAAATATGTTCAATATAAATTTCTCCGAGAAAACTCACTCTAAACTTTGACTTGAATGACAAGCAAATATAGAGTGTGTTTGGATTGCATTTTCCATGAATTTTTCGTTGGAAAATTACTGTAGCGATTTGATGTATGTGAGGTAAAAAAATGATAGGAAAATGTGTTCACGGAAAACAAGACCATTTTTTGGTGAAAAATGGCTATCCAAACAAGCCCATAAACATTCCCTTTTCTTTGTTTTCCCTGTTCAAAATTTGGGACTTGGCTTATAAATATCTCAAGTGTTTAACATTATTGTTGCTGTTCATTTCGTACCCAAAAATTTTTTTTTTAAAAGTAAAAATTATTACCGTTATCATTTCTTTTTGGCCAATTTGTTGAGCTACTAATTGTCCCTTCATGACACATTGAATCGCTCCAATCTACTCGGCCCAGTGGCACAATTGCTCCTCCTGGGACAACCACCACCCCTGCCACGCCGACCACTGCAACCCCGACCACCGCCACCCCCACCCCCACTATCAATAGTCCCACAGGCACTTCTCCTCTAGTCACAACTCCATCAACATCATCAGGACTCGGAGCTGGAGGATTCAACAATGGCTTAGGTCCATCTGGCACCAACCAAGACATGAGTGAAGCTGCAGGCAGGGTTTTACTAGCCAAGATTTGCCCAACATCCTCTTCCTTGATCACTCTCCTGTTTTATGGACTTGTATTTTGGTGGGCTTGATCAAATTGTAGTGGGGAGATAATGCGTGGCAAAAAAAAAAAAAAAAAAAAGTTATGTCCAGAAGCAGTTGTATCTTGTATGCATAGTGCATGTGAATTTTAACTACTAGTGGCATGAAATGTTAAAGAGTACTATGCAGGGGAATATATTGTATAAGCTAATCCAGCCAGCTTGATTTTGTTGTCTTGCTTGCCCCTGTTATATGCAAATTATTATGGGCTTCGGATTCCTTTTGGATGGTGCTGCTACTGCTCGATGCTGTCTGATCTGTCATCTCGTCTCTCCTAACTTTTCCTATTGCATTTGTTAAGTTCCGGGAATTGTCTTCGGATGGCAGATTTTTTGCGACAATTCTTTTTTTTTTTTTTAAATGATAACATATTTTTTATATGAAATAAAAAGAAATAAAAAGTGATTGAAAAATAAATTGACGATGAAAATAAATAAAAGTTGATAAACAATCTACTATGCAAACAACTAATTATTTATTACAGGGTTATTATTACTTTATCCCTTTAAAATATATCATTACTATTAATTTACTCCATCATATTATCTTTTCGTCATTTTATCGATAGGGATGGCAACGGGGCGGGGTTGGGGCGGGGGACCCCTCCCCCGTCCCCCGTCCCGTTGCCTATTAGTTCCCCCCGTCCCCCGCCCCGTCCCCCGCCTCCTGCTCCCCCCGCCCCGCCTTCTCCCGCGGGTTAATAAAATTTTATTATATAATTTTATTATAATTAAATTTTAATAAATAAGCAAGTACTAAAATATCAACACATCATCAAATTATTATTCATTATAATTTTACAATTGAAACTCATAAAAACAATCAAACAGAAGTTATTTGAATACAATCCAATATGATGAAATAAATATAACTAAAATAGTCAAATTTTCACTTTTAGTACAAATGCAATCACTAATTCATCATTGTGTTTGTGCTTTTTTTTGAGCAAAAAGTGTTATTCTATTAAGTGTAATTAGAAATTTAGTATAAATGTATTAGTAAATTTAGTATAACTAATTAATAAATTCTATTAGTAGACATGTATAATTATTCATATAATTCATAATATTAATTATATTACATAAACTAATATACATTATATAATACATCTAACTAATAATATCATTATTATAAGTTTATAACTAATTAACTTACATATAATATATAGTCATTTATATATATATTTATATATATACATTTTTTTTTGTTTTGCGGGTGGCGGGGCGGGGGATGGGGCGGGGGTATACTCCCCCACCCCTCGCCCCGTTTCTAAGGGGGGGGGAATTTTTCCCCCCCGCCCCTGCCCCACCCCCCGCCCCAACCCCATTGCCATCCCTATTTATCGATAGGTAATTCAATTCAATATGTTAAATTTTTTTTGACAAAAGTACCATTTTATTTTATAATATTATTACATTGCTATTATCATTTTATCCCTTTAAATTATAGTGATATAATTGTTTTACTCTTTAAATATTTTGTCCTATAGTTAATCTAAAAAGTATGTTAAAAAATGTTTAAATGTATTTACCCTTTTTATATATAATTAAAATAAAGAAGTTGGAATAATTATTCTTCCTTTTTTTTCACTCTCCAAAAACATAAAAATAAAGAGTTTTCTCAAAATTCTTTTTTCACACTTATTAATACTTGAAAAATAAAAGGAGATAGGATAGAAGAAAGCAGAAAATTAGATTTTGTTAAGAAAGAAAATAAGGAAAAACCTAATATTATAGTATTACTTTAATGTCCTCAGGATTGGAATTGAGTAATAAACTAAAAAGCAAAGTAATTTTAAAATAATAAAAATATTTAATTCTTTCTTTTTTGTATTAAAAAAAATTGAGCTATCTCTCTCCCTCCCCTATTTTTTGCAATATTAATAAGATTGCCAAAAAGAAAGTGATTAATGTTTTGATTTTTTTTCTTGATACTAAAAAGGAGAAGAGTTATTCTAAATTCTTTTATTGTTTTTATTATACAAAAAAGAGGGTATTATTTTCTAAAGTTTTTTAACTTGTTAAGTTGGTTTAATGGTAGAGTAAATTGCCTAAATAATAAGTCTAGGGGGTAAATTAATAATAAAATTATAGTTTATGAGGGTAAAATGATAATAATTTTAAAGGTTAAACATGTCTTATCACTTGAATTAATAAATTACGTCAAGTTTGGCCATTAGTCATAGGTGTAAAATGACTAAAAAATAATATTACAAGAAAAATTGATAGTGACGCCAAACTTTAAGAGGTAAAAGTGATAATAACCCTTTATTGCATGACGTGATTTGAGGCCTGAACTGGCTTATCTTGACATGGATGGATCCGACTATTGAATTCAAGTCTATGAAAACAGAAAAGGAAAAGTTTCGCTTTTAGTTTCAAAGCCTAAAAAGCCTCGATAGCATGGGGCAATATTCTCGAGAAGTTAACTCTTTTTATCGGAAAAAAAAAAAGCTGGTTCAAAGATTTTTCTTTTTAAAAAAAGGCAATTGATGAGGCACCTGGTTCTTTGTCTAGTTAGATACGTCTGTTTGGATTGTAAGTTATTTAGGATTATTTGAGATATTTTTACTGTAGCACTTTTTGTGATGTGATGTATGTGAGATAAAAAGATATTGGGAAGATAAAAAGGTGTATTGGAAATTGTAAAGATGATGTAAGCAAATAAAATTGGGAAAATATGAAGCAATCTAAACAAACCGCGCCGGTTTTCGGTAATCTGATAATTATTGTTGGGTTTTTATGAAATAACTAAAACATCTAGTTCAAGTTCAAACTACTTTTTTTTTTTTTTTTTTTTTTTGTGTGGAGGTGGTAAGCTTTTATATTATAGACTAGGAGGTATAAACCGCGCGATGCGCGGTGGATATAAAAATGTGCATGCCCAGTTTAGCATAGATAGCTGTAAAATATCTAAATTTCCAAGGACATTACTATTCTTTGAAACATAAAGAAATTGGAGTAAAAAAATATAACACAGGATAGGTTTAATTTAAGTTCTAAAAAAAAAAAAGCTCATAAATTCAGGCTATTACATTTACACGATATATACCAATTGGGACATTTGACGGATCCCATTACGAGTTGAAAAATATTTTATCCCAATAATAAAATCTAAGCTTAGGATTAGCAATGAGTCAAATCGAGTTCAAATATTGTGATTATGCAACTATGCAAATAGAAGAGATAAACTATGAGAGAGAGTGTGTGTGAATATGTTGTACACCGTGCAAAAGATGGGTAAACAACCAATAGTGAGAGACAGAGAGAGAGAACATACACAATCTGTCCCTCTCTCTCTTTTTCAGACACACACTCTATCTGTCTCTCTCTTTCACACACAAACAAATGTATACCTTTTTTGGTCAACAATTACAATTGCAATACTAACACCGAGGGAGCTATACAAATCTTTTGGCAAGTATTTCATAAAATGCAGGAGAAGAACTTCAGTTTCAGACTTCTAAGTGATTACCACGTCAAAGTAATAAAATCTTTAAGGATAGCCCTCTTCTCGTCATTGTAGTGAAGAAAAAATGCGAGACCACCAACTCCACCCAAAACAGTACCATGCTGCAAAAGACAAACTAAGTGAATAAAAATGGCAGGGAAAAAACAAACTAATAAAAAGATGTGTGAACAGGAGAATTAAAAGAAAGCAAGAAAGTTCAGTCATAAAAGGTTTTCAAAGAAAAGAGCAAGTTAATTAGCATACAACTATATAAGGTCTCCAGGAATTAGAGGTGTTTTTTGGAGGCAATAAAGGACGAGAGTTTGTGCTCTTTGCTGATTGCAAACATCTGCCAGAGTGGAAACTCTTACAGGGAATAAACCTACAGTAGTATAAAAAGAAACAATATCATTAGCTTTAATGTGCCAAGAAGGAGGTTCAGGGCTGTGTCTCTGTGTGTGTGTGCGTGAGAGAGAGAGATCCCAGGAAGGAAAAGAAGACTTGCAAGCTTAGAAGAGGATTTATGTTTTACAACTTCATTCTGCCACAACATTTTGTCTCATTTGAATAACTCTAACAAATATCCTCAAGATTAGACTATTTCACTTTTCTTGCACATACTGAGCCCCAACCATATAAACAAAACTCAATTGAACTCAATTTGAATATGTGCATGAACATGCATCAACAAATTGACATGCCATCAATGTCAGCAGCAAGATTGTATAGTGAAAAATTAGTCATGTACATACACAAAAAAAAAAAAAATGCATAGGTTCCTCATTAAATCCAAAAGCCTCAAGTCCAAGTCTTAAAACATTCAAGCTTTATATATTGATGAAAGTTTGTGTGTACTAAATCACGAGAACAGGAATAATGGCGAATCAGAGGGACATCTCTACCCAGAGAGTTGCATTTTCTTTTCAATATCCTGCAGAAGTCTCCTAGAGTAGTTCAACGTGCTTTGAAATGTTCTGATTGAACAATAAGAAACTCGCTCATCCAGGTCATGCAAAAATTTAGTAAAATTACTGGCAAAATGAAATTTCTAATGATATCTCAGAAAAAACCAACTAAGTTGGTCTTTGCCTCCACAAAGAATCTTCATCAGCAACTTAAACAGGAAATGGCAGTTTCTAACCATCCATCTGACATCCTTCAGCACGATAGTTTTTATAGCTGACAACCTGACCAGTAATAGAATACTCCGTTTCTTATTCAAGTCCACTAACACTAAATTCATCATCAGTTTATTTCTACATATCTTGATGATAATCCACCTCTGCTGTGATACATCACCAGAGAGATAATAATAAAAAAAAATCACTGCCAAAATGCCTAACATGATAAGTACTGGATATCCTCCTTAAAACGCATTCATTATGATTGAAATGAAATATGCTTTCATATCTCTCAATCTTACCGCACAGATAATAAAACTTTGATATCTATAATCTACACAGAGAGAATAAGGGTAATGAATATTTTTACATAACCAATTGTACATCTCTTATGTTGATTCGATCAGCAAATATGGCAAACGTTCAAGGATTGGCAAAACAACGAAGTCATGCAGAATAATCACATTGCCCAAGTAATGCAGAATACTGCCTTGGAATCTCTTACTCTTCTAAATCAAACAAACAAACCTCATAAGATACATGCTATTTTGTACGTTCTAAGCCTCCATTATTTTAGATTTACCATTTCGCATTTTCAACCGCTCAAGCTAAGAACAGTTGACTAAAAATCTATATGAGCCCATTTCCAACGAGACTTTGCAAACTCCTCCTTGGCCATAATGCATTAAGGAAATCTCAGAAAAACTTGAAAATTAAACTCAACCCAGAAGAAAACTAAAGAGTTGAATTGCAGAGTAATCAAACAAACAAAAATAATCACCTGAAATAAATTACTAAACAAAGCTCACATGCTTAAACATGAAAACAAACTATACCCACAAAAAAAATCTATCAAAATATGCCAAAAAAAACAACATAGATATGTGATGTGTTATACCTTTTTAGAGTATTAAAGGATTCTGCAGAGAGATTTCTTAAGAAGGAGAAGATAACCCTTGACATTGATATTGGTACTGATACTTTTTCCCCCCCTTTTCCTTCTCAATTTTCTACTTTCTTTTACAAATTTGGCACATGGGTAAGTGGGGTTTTCTTTATTTTGCAATAAATTTTGCCTGACCACAAACAGAATGCAAGAATACAGAAAATAGGTTCACAAAAATCTGTAATATTCTTCACCAAAAACAATGTTCAAGTTGGCCATTTAAAGGTAAAAAAAGGAAGGAGAAAATCGCATCTAACAGTATGAAACCAAAACAGACATGCAAAGATGAATCCTCCCAAATTTTATCAGAGGCATACAAGGCAATGACAAAATGTAATTACAACCTCCCACCCAAATATTCAGTAGATAGCCCAACCCAAGCTAGAAATTTCCATCTTCAATGATGTCAGTGACCCATTTGGCAACGTGGTAATTAGAAAAAAAAAAGAAATGCTAAAAAATATCGATTAGGCCAACCTCAGGTAGTTTACTGTAGCTGAATAATGAAACGGGTCAGATGAAATGCCCGAATTGGCTGAACAGAGAATCCAAGATGTCTATCTTTCTTTATTGATAGAAAGAAACAACATCAAAATTGACCTGCCACAAGAAGTTTAAAAAAAATGAAGATTTACCATTTGACATATATTTCATCTAAGCAAGTTTAAAAATCAACAACAAACTAATCGGACAAAAAAAAAGAGAAAAAGAAAAAGAAAATTGTGCTGGGACAAAAAGGAAATAAGAACTATAGAATGGAACCAAAGGGAGCATTAACTGAAAACTAAAGGTAGATTTTGTAGAAAAGTTACCTGGATTATGTTGATAAACAGTTTCGTGTAGATTTTTTTTTAAAGATGAAGAACAACATCACCAAAAAAATCACTCGATCTGAAAAGGGTAAGAAAAATACGGCACAACAACAACATAAAAAAATTAATTTGATCAGAAAAGTAAATAGGATAAAATAAAAGACTTTCTAACCCAGAATCTATGCAAAGGTCTACCAAAAATCTCAAACTTTGAGTTAGAAATGATGCCCACAACACACACTGAAGAATTTCAATACCAACTTCTCCAATCGCCATCGCCTAACAAAGCTGCAAACTGACACAAATAAGGAAGCTGCAAATTGACAAAAAAATAAGGAAGTTGCAAATTGACCAAAAAAAAAAAAAAAGAAGCTAAGAGCGAGGAGGCTCATCGCTACAGCCTCCACTGGTCGTATCATTTGGGTGAGGAAAGGGGCGGAGAGGAGAAGCGGCGGAGAGGCATTTGTTACAACAGAGTCTATTTTTTTACGCATAGACGACAGTTTTTTGGGAAAACACAAGACAAAAAAACGCAACACCCCAAAGACCAGAACATCACGTGTCAAAAAACGCACAACCACGTATGGTTCCAGACAGAATAGAAAGAGGGATATGTTTTTTTCTTGCGTCTGAGGCACACACCACAGGGGCCTTCAGGAACACAGGCCAATAGCAAACACCTGTAGACCAGAAACCGGAACCACCAAACCAAACATAGCGCAAGTAGAAGGGAAGAAATACCAATCCTAGGATATAACTTACCGAGAAAACTCACAACAAAGACTGCTCCTAAGCTGAAAGGAAGGAGAAGACTTACAACGAAAGAGGAGGAGAAGAACCAAACGGATGACAAGATCGTACCTCTCCTGAGAGCAAAACAGAAGATATGCTAAAAGGTAAACAAAGAACAAAAAAGAACAGAAAATATCAGTTCCAGGCTAAAGCTTACAGAGAAAACTCACAGCGAAGATTGCACCTCACCGGAAAGGAAGAAGAAGAAATCTTACAACGGAAGAGGAGGAGGAGGAGAGCCAAAGGTATGGCAGATGATCCGGACCACCGCAACCCAGAGAACGCGAGAGACAAAGGCTCGATGCTCCTTTCGTGGTTCGGAAAGGGAAACAAAGAACAAAGAACAAAGATATCAGCTTCAGGCTAAAACCTACGGAGAAAACTCAGAGCGAAGACTGCACCTCTCCGGAAAGGAAGAAGAAGAAAACTTACAAAGGATGAGGAGGAGGAGAACTGAACGGATGGCAGATGATTTGGACCACTTCAACCCAGAGAACCCGAGAGAGAGAGGCTCGATGCTCATTGTGTAGTAAGAAGAGAACCAAATATCTCAACAGGCTCTTGTACCAGAGCTCAGAACATCCGGATAAGCAAGAGTGCAACATTGTCCAAAAGGAGGAGAGAGAGAAGGTAGCTGGAAGAAAGGGCCCGGGATTCTACCAGATACAGAAACAAGTATATCAATGCGGCAGACAACGCAGCAGAAGGCACATGGGATACTGCGAGAGGAGAAGTTGAGAATAGAGCGGAAGCCGTCGCGCGATGCGCGAACAATATAATGCCCTCAACCCACTTGCACGGCACGTGAGAGGACGACGAAAACCTCCAGGTCATCACAGCTCTTCGCACGTTATCTACTTATGTTGAAAAGTAGGGTAAGACCTAGCAAATATACATGAGTTCTTCGGAGAGACTTTAACCTCTAGGAGTAAGGATTCACTTCCTGCGGTCATCTAAAATTTTTATTTAACTGTTTGGGATAATTACAATCGATTTGTAAAGTGTAGTTGATTTCAAAAAATATCTAATTACAGTGGGCGCAATAATTGTATTTGTATGTAGTCACATAATAAGTATAATTTATGTGTGCTAACGAGTACTCATAGATTGAAGACTTTAGCATGTTGGATAGGAGATTATTTGAACTATTATTTTAAATAATTACTGTAGCAAATTTTTTATGATGTGATGTATATAAAATAAAAAAAAATTTGGAGGGAGAACTAAATTCACACTCTTCCATATTGAATTCACTAGGGGTGGCAATCGGGTCAAGTTCGGGTTGACGGGTCGGGTTGAACCCCAAGTATAACAAAAAACTCGCTGACCCGAACCTGACCTGCAACCCGAAACGGGTCAGGATACCTGACACGAACTTGAAAATTTCGGGTTGGCGGGTCAATCCGAAATGACCCGAAACTTAATTTTAATTTATTAATTTATCATTGTAATTTCTAATAAAATCAATTTCTCACAAAATTAATTACATCATCAAGTAATAAAAATTTAAATAAATAATTTCAAACCAAATCTAAAATAAATTAAACAACGTAAAAGTGTTTTATCCCAAATCAAATATAAAATAAATTAAAACAGCATAAAAGTAAAAAATAACATAATATATTATTTATCCAAATATAATAATTTCAACTTCACACAAGTTAAATAAATTCATTTAGGATTAAGTAATTAATACCTTTGAAAAAAAATGATTTAGACTATTTAGTTTAGTTAGATAAAATAATTTTTATATTTATTAAATTATTTTTAATTCGTAAACGGGTCATATCAGGTCATCACGGGTTGACCCGAAATCGACTTGTTTTCTTTTCGGGTTTATCGGGTTCTACTCGATTTTGACCCGAATCCCCAAAACCTCAACCCAAACTCATTAATTTCGTGTTAGGTCCGTGTCGTGTTTTCGAGTCATGTCAGGAATTGCCACTCCTAGAATTCACACCTCATCCATTCATTAGACAATAATCCCCTCATTTATTAAGTTTATTTAATGCTTCTTATAGTTTTAAGAATCATATATTCATGGAAAAAAAAGAGGGATAAAATGTTTACATTGTATAAAAGAATATTTTGAAACTTTTTATACACACTTAAGAATATTAATTTGTAATTTAAATATAATTTAGCATTCCACATTTTTCAATAACGACTAAGCATATAAATAACAATATCTATATATTTCAATTCCATAAAATTAAAGTCATTGCAATTTTGAAGGTAGAACATGCAATCATAATGACTTCTTCATAATAATATATGCTATTTGATTATGCATAAATTATTATAAAAAATAATTCAATAGAATAAAGCTAGTAAACTCATAAAAAGAAGAAGAAATATCCCAAACAACATCAAAAAATATATAAAATTTGAAATGAAATAAACAAGAAAATGTGACGACCCCACCTTCTTTTAGGGCGTATCCTAGGGTTAGCGGACCGCTTGCCTAACTCTCGTCAGGACTGACTCACTCACTTTAACTTAAGAGATAACATTTCATTAACTAAAGTCATTAATAGTCCATCATACATTCCCACAAAAGTAAAGTTGTCTTAGCCTACAACATTTAATATGTACAATTCTTAAAAATAATAAAGTCGGTAAAGTTATATCATTAAGTACAAAAAATTCATCCAAGTACAATTCAAGTCTCGGGCTTAATTTTGGCTACTCTCTACACCTATCCTTTTCTAAACGGATCAAAATACAAGTTGTTCAATCAATTCACTAAATACAAATAGGATGGCAATTTACTTAAAGCAAAGACTTCCACTCTTGAGCTTACTATTCCTCGATTCCACGTTTCAACCCTGGTTAAGGAACACAAACTAATTGGTGAACTTATGCCCAATGAGGTTCTAAAAAAATAAGTAATTTTAAATACAACATTTCACACTTTCAGTAATATAATAGGAATAACAAACCAATTAATATCAGGATAATTTGTGAAACAATTCTTAACAAATGGCACAATCAATATCAAAGGATACGGTATGATACAGACCCTAGAGGTGGCTCCCATCCGTTTCCAGACGTAGCACTTAGCTCCGTTCAATAATTCATTGCACAACTTCCTACAATTCACTTCACACTCCACCATCTCCTCTTTGTATCCTCCTAAACAGTAAATAATCCCCTTCAATCATTAGTCACTTTGTCACTCCAATAGGCGCCTCATTAAAGGGGTAATACTCGATTATACCAAACATTTCAGTGCCCAAGGTCTTCCAGCCTACTCTACCAAGGCCGTTATCGGCTCGAATAGATTGTCCAACAATGGGATTTGGGGCCCAATTCAATTGATGTGATAAAATACACATTCGGCTTACATTCATGCACAATTAGGCATTTATCATTTCCAAAATTCACCTAGGTCGAGTGCGATAAAGTCTGTACTCGCCTTTCAGTAAAAGAGTAGCAATTGACAAATTTCACTCTAAACAATTCAAACATCAATAATCCAACAAGTATTGATCAACTAAACACATAATATTTATGTTCATCATGTATTCAATCATTACAAACAAATATAAAACACTCACTCTAAGAGAACAATTTACACCTTGGCCTCAGGGTTCCCTTCTTGCACCTTATTGTCTCTTGAGACAATTTATAATCACCATATTATTTAACTATTCACTTGGTAAAACTCTTAAGAAAAGATCTACATACATGCTATTTCCTAGCCTCCAATCACAATTCCAAAAACTATAGCCACGTTTAAGTGAAGCAAATTACCATATTATTTACCTATTCACTTAGTAAAACTCTTAAGAAAAGATCTACATACATGCTATTTCCTAGCCTCCAATCACAATTTCAAAAACTATAGCCACGTTTAAGTGAAGCAATCAGCTCACCTTTCCCAAATTCTCATACAATAATCCCACTTTTAATTTTCAAAGGAGTTCAATCATGCAACCAATGTACATCTAGTAAAATAGGTGGGAAGTAACAATTCATCAAAACCATTAAATTTTACGGCTACAAGCTGCACAAATAACCAACTCAAGTTCGGCCAAATTCATTAAATAAAACTTCAGGAATTTTGTTCCTCATTTTCTTGCAAACTCACCCAAATTCCTTGCTTAAATCAAGTAAATTACCACATGCATGCCAAGTTTTAGATATTAAGAGGTATATGAAGCAAAGATATACTTATCAAAAACTAAAGTTATGGAGTTAAAGCTGAAAATTCTCAGCTCTCCCTCTCTTCAACCCTCTTCAAAATTGCTAGCAATGTTCCTTAAGTTTTCTCTCTTAAAACAACCAACTTTCACTAGAACCAAAAGCGAAACACATGATACGACATCTATACAACAAAGAATGAGCACATAACAAGAATTCTTCAAGCCAAATTCCAAAAAATTGGATACAAGTTTGGGAAACCAACCCCTCTTTTCTCTCGGCCAAAAAGCTATAAAAATTCCAGCAAAGCAAATTTTTCTCCAATAAAACTCTTCATTTTACACTCAAATCCAACATGCATGTTAAGATTAAGGTGCTGTAGACACCAAATTTTTGGTGTAATTTCATTTACTTTTTATTTTTAGTTTTTTATTTTAGTTTTATTCACTTTTTAGTTTTTAGTTTTTTTTAGTTTAGTTTTTATTCTTAGCATAGAATTTCTAGAAAAAAAGAAAAAAAAGAAGGAAAAATATTCAAGAAATATGTTGAGTTGTTTTAATACAATGTTTTCTTAAAGAAAAATAAAAAAAAGTGAAAAACGAGAAAAATGAAAAAAAAAGGAAAAATGGAAAGTTGCATTTTGTTGTTTCTAGTTTATTTATTTTTATCCAATGTTAATTAAGTTGTTTTTGTTATTATTATTATTGTTATTATTATCAATTTTGTTTAATTAATTAGTTGAAAAAAAAAAAGAGACGCGGCATGAAGCTGCGTATTGGCCGCAGCTTGCAAGGACAGCCACGGAGGGCTGGATGTGAAGGCAAGGGAGGTTTTGCATCCTCACCATTGGGGTGAGGGTTTAGGAACCTTGGGTTCCATATAAAAGGTAAGACAAACAGCAGCCGCAGGGAGAGATTTGGAGGGTACGGGGATAGGAAGTTTAGAGAGGGGACGGTTGAAACCAGAGAAAGCGGAGAGAGTTTCTTGAGGGAGAGAGGGGACGGCCAAGAGGAAACTGGAAAGCAAGAGAGCGAGAAAAAAAAAAAAGCAGAGGGGGATAGAGTGACGGCTGTAGACACCAAATTTTTGGTGTAATTTCTTTTACTTTTTATTCTTATTTGTCGTGGTCGTTTTTTAGTTTTTTTAGTTTCTAGTTTTTATTTTATTTTTAAGTTTTAGCGTAGAAAATCATGCAAAAGAAAGAAAAAGAGGAAAGGAAAAGAAAAATCATGAAAAAAGAAAAAAAAAAAGAGAAAAAAAAGGAAAAAATGATGAAAATGGAAAAAAAAAAAGAAGAAGAGAAAAAATTGGATTTTACACTTTGTTGTTTCTAGTTTATTTGTTTTATCCAAGGTTAATTAAATTATTTTTGCTATTTATTTTTATCGATATTGTTTTGATTAGTTTAAAAAAAAAAAAAAAGGTCATGCATGCCAAAAGCTGCGTGTTGCCGCAGCTTGCAAGAAGAAATTGCAGGGAGTCCTTGGGGAGTAAATTTGGCTACAAAGGCCAGGTGTCTAGGACACCTGGCAGGGGGATGAATCTAGAAGGAGGGGGGCTAGGTTTTTGAGCTAACGGAGAGAGAGTCTGTGGGCTAAGAAAAACAGGAGGGGGAGACGGCTGAAAAAAGGAGGAAATCGAGAGAGAGCCGAGAGCGAGCGAAGGCTTGAAGGCTGAGAAAAGAGAGACCGAAAGGAAAAAAGGAAAAAAACTGCAAGCGGTTTTTGGGCAGATTAAGCAGGCTAGAGAAGAGGATCAGGAGACAGCTGCAAATCTAAAAAAGAAAAGGAAAGAAAACTGGGAGAAATCGGATGAGAGTCGCGACCGAGAGAGAACGTCTGGAAAGTAAGGGCTGCTACCAAGAAAGAAAAGGGAGGTTTTTGGACTGAGGAAATCAAGCAAAAGAGCTCACGGCTGAGAAAAAGGGCTGGGCAAAATCAGAGGTCCGGGAAAAGAGTAAGCGGAAAAGGAGATCTAAGGCAGGAAACCCAGAGTCAGGTTTGGTCGTTGATATCCTCATCGAGCCCAGGCAGCACAACAGGTAATCCTCAATTTTTTTTCCTGCTCGTTCGTCTTAATCCCAAATGGAACCAAATCTGCTAAACTGAAGGCTGGTGATTTGCTTGTTTGCCGGTTTTTGCTAAAGCCAAATCTGCGTTTTTAGGATGATTAAGGTTGTATTGGTATTGTTTTCCTTTAGTCGAGCAAGGTTACTGTTTTTATTGTCAAATATTTTCCTCTCCCTCCTGTTTCATGTTCACCAAGAATCTGCTCCTTCGTTTGTGAGTTTAGAAGGTCAAGTCTTAATGGTGCTGTTGTCTTAAATGGTTTGCACTAGCTGTCGCGTAAGATTGTTAAAGTGTCAAAGTTCCAAAGATTGCCGGAGTTGCATGTTTTTCTTCGGACTTTTCTGTGTTCAAATCCAGGTTTTCATGTTGAAAAGTATAAAGAATGTTTGATAATCCTGTTGATTGGTTTTAGATTGCGCATAAAAATCTGCTGCAACAAGTTTAAAGTTCTCGGTTTGCTGCAGCCGTACGGGCAGACAATTTTTTTTTTTCTTTCTTGAGTTGCTGAAGTTGTGGCTTGTTTGATGTCCTTGTTTTTGTTTGCTGCATAACTGGGTTGCCATGGACATATTTGCTATCAAAGCTGCATTTAGAATTTTCCTGTTGGAAACTTAGAGACAAAAGTCATTAGCTCTCTTTCATGCGTGAAACCAATAGGGAAAAGCTGCGTTCGTTTCTTATGTTTCTGCTGTTTTTTCCTGGCGCAATAGCTCATAAGCTGGTTTTAGTCATTCAATTTGCTGGTTCAATCTTGTGTTTATATGATCAATGATGAAGCTGTATGTTTTGATCCGAAGCTGCTAATGTTTTGGTGTGAATGTCTTGCTGAATGGGGTTGCAAAAAGAACAAAAGAAAAAACAGAAAATTGCAGAAGCAATGACAGCTTCGAATGGCTAGCAATTTACGTATGCATGCATTAAAAAAAAAAGGGAAAAATTGCAGTCCAACCCCTTGGCTTCTATCTAATGCCACTATGACCCAGAAAATTGAGAAAACTAATCAATTGGGTCCCTCTGACTTTTGCAGCAATACATTATGGCCCAATTACATTACAAATTCTTGCAATCAGGTCCTGAAGTAGTTGCATTTTAACCTTTACTTGACTTTTTCTTTGCCCTTGGATCCTTGAAGCTCTTAAAAATGTTTAATTAGGTTTGAGTGCTTGGCTAATGTTCGCAATTGAGTCCTTGGTAGCTTCAATTTTTCAACTTGATTGTTTGTTTGCTTTCATTAATTACCATGTTTTGTTAGAATTGGTGAACTTTGAGTCTAAACGAGCTTGTGTTTCTCCTATTTTCTTTAATTCCCCTAAATAAATTGGCTTTGGCCTTTTTCTTGCTCTTTGACTTTCAAAGTTTCTAAAATGTTCAATTGGCATTGAATGGTTGATTAATGCTTGCAATTGGGTCTTTGGTGGATCCCTTTATTGAAAACCATGTATTATTTGATTTCATTTAAATTGCAATTAGGAGAGATTTGGTGACTTTGTCATACTTTACTATTTGAGGTACCGTGACCTTTCTATTGTTTTGAAGCCATTTTTCTTTCATTTGGACACCAACTCAAGGGAGGTATAACTTCTTTTATCTTTTTTGTCTCTCCTTATGTGAACCAACGTGCTACGTGAGAAATACATGTCTACTTTGCTTTCCTAGTCTTTCTTTAATTTCTTTCATTTACTTCATTTACTTTTGCTTTTTATTTAAATTATTCTTTATGGGGTATGTGTACACCTCTTGGCTTGTAATAGTTAGGGATTTAATTATTTTATTCCTTTTTCCCCTTTTAGATTGTAGTAGGGTCTCCTTAATGTAATAGATAGGGCTTGGAGGAGCATTCAATGAAAACCTATCGAAGTCATGTGCCTAGCTAGCAAATGTAATAGTTAGGGCTTTAATTGTCTTATGCGTCTTGCATGCTTAGTTGCTACGTGTTAATTTGCTTTGTTAGGGCCTTGCATCTAGTCGAGCATGCTAAGTGTTATGTGCTATGTGTTTACGAGTGTTTGGCATGTCTACTCGCTTTCCATGGCCATGAATGAATGTGATGGATGAATATACGTTTCCGCTAGTCCAACGCTAGTCGGAGTTCATAGAATGGGCTAGTCCAACGCTAGACCCTTAGGGATTTCCCCTCGTTAGTACATATTTGCATGTTCATTACATGTCATGCATTCTTTCTAGTTTTATCATTTTGCATGCCCCTCGAACCCCTTTTCCCTTCATTTTAGGATTTTTGCATTTCATGCTAGTTATAGGGTTCATTTGCTTGAGAGTCCCCTTTAAATATGGGATATAGACGAGTGTGGCTTTTTCTAAACCTTAGCACGCTTGTATTCCCTCTATAAAAGGGCAAATTGAGTCACGATTTAGGTCTCCCCGTACCCAATATGCATGAATTCCCTAGGTTCATGCATCCACTCTACCATTTTCTACCCTCATCACACTTTCATTTTTTCCTCCCATTTTGCACATGCGCACCTTTATATTTTCACTTGCACACGAACACTTTTATCATCACTTGCAAACATGCATTTCATATTATCATTTCACATACCGTACCTTGCCCACTCACATGCACATTTTCATTTACGTATTATTGCCTTTTATGGTTTTTTCAAACTCATGTCCTCATATTGCATACATGCATTCCATTCATTTGCATCCCACTCGCATTATTCGTGACTTCTTCAAAGGATCGTTATTGGGCTTCACAATTAATGTGATTGGTACCACTCAACCTTTGAAGAGAAATTTCCCCCAATACCCTTAGGTCTAGGGTTTGCATTCATGTAGTGCATCCAAATGTAATAAATTCTTTGGTTAAAACAAGAAAATCTTTGATTAAATCATGCAACTAGCCTTGGCTAGGTCAAAGGGGTGCCTTGGATTTTATCCTTGCCTTCCCCTTTGTCAAATGTGACTCCCGAACCTTTTTTCTTTGGTTTACGTGGATTAGGAGTCGTTTAAAAGGGGTTTCTTACTACTTTTTCCTACTTTTCTTTAAAAATTCATTTTTTGGTGACTTGGTACACCTTAACTCGTTACCAAGTGGCGACTCCGATTTTAATTTCAAAAACCCTTTTTAAACTACATTTTGGGTCAAATCGTCGCATTCTCAAAACCCCATTTAGACCCATTTTCTTTTTAAATCTCAATTCATTTTCCAATCACAAATACATTTTTTAAATCATTTATTTATTTATCAAAAAATGGGGCGCGACAACGGCCGGCTAGAAATCAGAGGGGAGAGGTTTTTGGAAGAGCAAGAAAGAAAAACAGCGGCTAAGGAAGTGAAGAAAAGGGAGAAACCGAGAAAAATCTGAAAGGGAAGAGGACAGAAGCAGAGCATGGAGGGACAGCTGGAAATCTGAAAAAAGGGAAAGGAAAAGATCTAGTGACAGTTGGAAAGGGGCAACCGAGAGAGCCGAGAGTGAAGGGAGCTTAGGGCAGCGGAAGGAAGGAAACTAAGGGAGAACCCAGAAGAGCCCGCAAAACTCCATAACCACCGCCCACGAACCTCCAACCACCAGTCCGCATCTGCTGCTTCTACTGCTGTGGACTTCACCAGCACACTTCACTCCAAAGCCCACTGGCGCAACCTCCATCGCAGTCACCCACAACCTCAACCTTTCTTCTCCAGTGTAACCAACAAGTGGCCAACGGTTTGCCGAAGAACCGGAGCCGCCATCGCTACTGGAACTGACCATCATCCTCTTCATCGAAGGAAAATATCATTATTGTAAGTAGTGTCCTCTTTTAAATTCCAGAATCTCTTAAAACGCAGACCTTTGAAGCTGTCCCAGCATGTATGAGTGTGGTTGGAATTTGTGAACCTAAATTTGTTAGTTTTCGTGTTTCTTTTCTGTCATAAAGAATGAAACGGATGTCATCTGTGGTTGATTTTTTTTTATGGCTCAAAGATGCTGTCTTTTCGCTGTTATTGTGTATGATGAGGCCTGAAATTTAGTTGGTATTGATTGTATTTCGTTCCTAGGCTTTAGTTTAGTAGCAAGATCCCAGCTTTACCTGGTCTGTCCGTTTGAAATACTAGATATGTTGCAAAATAGAGTGGCCTGCTCCATGTTCTTTTTGAATCTGTCCTGGCTTGTGCAAATGTTGGAGTCTTGTTCTGGTTGCTGCTGAAACTTTTAATGTGATAGAAATCCCATCTATGAGATCGCTGTGATCTAAAACAACAATCAGTAGCAACGCAGGCCTGCTGTCTTTCGTGGTGCTGTCTGCATTTTTCTTGTTCCTGTTCGTTTAGTTGCTTAAATAGCTATCTTCTTACGACTCTGTGGAGTCTTGCTCAAGAGCACGTTTGAGAGATTTTGATTTGCTTTACTATGAATCAAGACTTCCAATGCTGTTTTTCTTTTCATAATGCCAATCCAGCATGAGTGTTATTTGGTTAAGTAACTTCCCCTGGGTAAATTCAGAACGGGTGGAGATCTTTTAAATGAATCAGATTCTGCAAACCTTCGCCTTGTTGGTTTTATCCCCTTGTACGTATGATAATGCATGGAGATGATGAGTTTTAATAAAAATTTGGGGTGGGATCTTTGTTTGAGGCAGTCGTGTAAAGTTTTGTGGAAGTTCATGGCTGTTGGTCTTTGTTAGATAATTTCCGGATTTTTGCAGAATATAGTAAATTCATCTGGCTGTATGATCTTGTGCTAGACTCCAAATCTTATGTTATCTAGTTGAAATGATGGCTGAACATTAGAGTTACATGAAAAAGGCTTCATTCATGCAAGATCAAGTGTTTTGTTTTGGTGTGAAATGCGGGTGCCGCTGCTATGTTTTATAATAGAAGATAGAATTGCATGAAAGCTTCAAGTTGCAGAAATTCTTCTTCTACGTAGATTGCATGCATGAAAATCTTTCAAAAATTGCATTCCAACCCCCCAAGTCTCTCCTTGTTCCACTAGGACCCAATCAATTAAATAATTTCATCAATTTAGTCCTTGGTAATTTTAATTTGCGCAACTTCATTGCTTGTTTGATTCAATTAACTACCATACTTTGTTTCAATTGCGCTTAAGTCATGACTTTAGGGACTTTATGATCAAGTGAGTTTTGTTTTGCACATTTCTTTTAATTTTTCTTAAATAAAGTGGTACCTTGACATTTTTATTGTTTTGAAGCCATTTTTACTTCATTTGATTACCATCGAGGGGGAGGTATAATTTCTTTTATCTTTTTTGTCTCTCCTATGTGAACCAACGTGCTACGTGAGAAATACATGTCTACTTTGCTTTCCTAGCCTTTCTTTAATTTCTTTTATTTATGTCATTTACTTTTGCTTTTTATTTAAGTTATTCTTTATGGGGTATGTGTACACCTCTTGGCTTGTAATAGTTAGGGATTTAATTATTTTATTCCTTTTCCCCCTTTTAGATTGTAGTAGGGTCTCCCTAATGTAATAGATAGGGCTTGGAGGAGCATTCAATGAAGACCTATCGAAGTCATGTGCCTAGCTAGCAAATGTAATAGTTAGGGCTTTAATTGTCTTATGTGTCTTGCATGCTTAGTTACTACGTGTTAATTTGCTTTGTTAGGGCCTTGCATCTAGTCGAGCATGCTAAATGTTTTGTGCTATGTGTTTATAAGTGTTTGGCATGTCTACTCGCTTTCCATAGCCTGAATGAATGTGATGGATGAATGTACGTTTCCACTAGTCCAACGCTAGTCGGAATTCATAGAATGGGCTAGTCCAATGCTAGACCCTTAGGGATTTCCCCTCGTTAGTACATGTTTGCAAGTTCATTACATGTCATGCATTCTTTTTAGTTTTATCATTTTGTATGCCCCCTAAACCCCTTTTCTCTCCATTTTAGGATTTTTGCATTTCATGCTAGCTATAGGGTTCATTTGCTTGAGAGTCCCCTTAAATATGGGATATAGACGAGTGTGGCTTTTTCTAAGCCTTAGCACGCTTGTATTCCCTCTATAAAAGGGCAAATTGAGTCACGATTTAGGTCTCCCCGTACCCAATATGCATGAATTCCCTAGGCTCATGGATTTTTAAATCAACTCTACCATTTTATACCCTCATCACACTTTCATTTTTCCTCCCATTTTGCACACGTGCACCTTTATGTTTCTTCACTTGCAAACGAACACTTTTATCATCACTTGCACACATGCACTTCATATTATCATTTCACATACCGTACCTTGCCCACTCACGTGCACATTTTCATTTACATATTTATTATTTTTTATTACTTTTTCAAACTCATGTCCTCATATTGCATACATGCATTCCATTCATTTGCATCCCATTCGCATTATTCGTGACTTCTTCAAAGGATCGTTATTGGGCTTCACAATTAATGTGATTGGCACCACTCAACCTTTGAAGAGAAATTTCTCCCAATACCCCTAGGTCTAGGGTTTGCATTCATGTAGTGCATCCAAATGTAATAAATTCTTTGGTTAAAACAAGAAAATCTTTGATTAAATCATGCAACTAGCCTTGGCTAGGTCAAAGAGGTGCCTTGGATTTTATCCTTGCCTTCCCCTTTGTCAAATGTGACTCCCGAACCTTTTTCTTTCGTTTACGTGGACTAGAAGTCGTTTAAAAGGGGTTTCTTACTATTTTTTCCTATTTTTTCTTTAAAAATTCATTTTTTTGGTGACTTGGTACACCTTAACTCATTACCAAGTGACGACTCCAATTTTTATTTCAAAAACCATTTTTTAACTATAATTTTGGGTCAAATCGTCGCATTCTCAACCCCCCATTTAGACCCATTTTTTCTTTTAAAATCACAATTCATTTTCCAATCACAAAAAATACATTTTTTAAACCATTTATTTACTTATTTATTTATCAAAAATGGGGCGCGACAGGTGCTATAAGGTGTATTGAATCACAATATGAAAGTTTGCAGTCAAAATTCATAGCGGAAAACTAGAAAAATTCTTCCTTTCTCTCTCGGCCATCTCAATAGATTTCCAGCAAATTCCTTCAACATTTTCAGCCAAGTTTATCAACGTTTCACTAGTTTCAAAGATAAATATCTTATATAAGACAAGAGACAAAATATATATCATGCATTCCTAGTAAAATTTCTTCCAAAATTTTGAATGAAAAGCTATGAAACTCAAGCTTTCTTCCTCTCGGCCAACACAGAAAACTTCCAGCAGGTAAATAGTTTTTAAGCAGAGTTTTCCCCCAAGTTTTTACACTGATCCTTCTTTTCTTCAAGTGAAATTCTGCATGCATGACAAGATAAAAGAGCTAGAGTGTGTGTGTTGCACACAAATGGAATGCAACAAATTTTGTGAGAAATAGCCACAGCATTGCAGATAGATCACTTGCAGTGTGTTTAGCAAAAAATATTTCCAGCTTTCAAGCATTTTTTTCCCAGTTTCAATTCGTCTTTTCTTGATAGTAGTTCAAGTTAAGACATTATAGAACTAAGGTAGAGAGAAAATGAGGGAAATTTATCAGGTTTTACCTCTTGTTTCCTCACAACAAAAACTGGAATTTGTAGACTATTTTCTTTCCTTCTCCCTCGGTTTCTCAAAGGCAAATGCTCTAATGTTTCTCCCTCAGTGTAGCTGATTTGGACACCAAGAAGCTACAATCTCTTCTTCATTCTCAACTCTCTTTCTTGGTTTGAAGTGATAAGAGGAAATGGTTTAACTCTCTCGATTGTTGGCTGGAAGATTAAGGAACTAGAAATATTTTCTCTCTCTTTCCCACGATCAAGAATTGTTTTGCATGTCAAGGGTCAAATATGGTGGTTTTAGCTTGGTTTAGTAGTTGGACAAATGTCCAACTCAAGCCAAGTGTCAAATGCATGAACAAAAATATTTTAAACCTTGCACTTTCATTCCATCTCACTATTACCCCACTGGTTTCTTGTCTAATGATAGCCCCACCTCCCCCTAGAGCGTATCCAAGGGTTTGGCGGACCGCCTGCCCAACTCTCATCAGGACTCAGTTGTAATTCATGAAAATTTACAAATAGAAGCTCAAAATAAAACGATATTAATTATAACCATCAATATAGATACATTCATGGACCTTCAATGTCCACACAATATATATTACAGCAAAAGAATCGAACTTGCCAAAAATCAAACCAAACAATTCGGCTAGACACCTATGCAGTGCTCACACGAGCCACTAACAAACTTAGAAGAAATTGAGGCCTTCCTCAATTCAATCTCTCCTGTTCTCACCCTGTAAGGAAAACAAATGGCATGGAATGAGCTAAAAACCCAGTGAGATTTCAAGTAACCAAACAGGTAAAATAAGAGACAAGATAGCATACCCAGACATTAAGAAACAAGTCAAATTCAAATGAATCATGACCCAGTATAAAGATTAGAGTCGTTGGCTGTTATCCAACGCTCACACAGTAAAGATTGGAGACGTTAGTTGTCACTTAACGCTCCGTATTCAGAAATAAACAGTGGTGGTAATACTCGAGCATACCAATTAGTCGAGGAGATAACACTCTACTCGACAAAACAGGATAGAGGTACTGAGACGGGATGAGAGGCACCTCCCACTCGGATGGAGTGTGGTACATGTGACCGCTCAGCATTAGTATCGACGAGATAACTCTCCAATCGACTTAATCAGGATAAAAGTATTGAGAGGGGATGAGAGGCACCTCCCACTCGAATGGAGTATGGTACATGCGACCGCTCGGCACTTGCAAGTCAAGCACAAGTACAAACACAAGTACAGGTGAATCAAGTTCAAACGAGTACAAGATCATTCAAGAAGGGGAGGCCGAGTGCGATAAGGAGACACATGCCTAGCCAGAATTAAGTTACAAATACTGTCCAGCAATTCACATTCTCAAGTATTTCAAACATTTCAAGTCAATATATAGGTCATATAAAAATCATGCTACTGGCTCATGCGTAAATGTGATATCAAATGTTTAGTCAAGTCAGGTAATTTGAGTGTACATAAGAGCACACTCGCTTAAACAGGTTCAAGTCATAATTAAGCTCAGCATATCATGTTTCAAGCATTTCAAGTATTTCAAGTCCAAATAATTGAAAATCAGGTGGTTAAGAACTTTGATCAAATAAGAAAACTGGAAGAAAGCTGCAGAAATCAGAAATTTTCTCAACAAATCCCGCCAAATATTGGCCGGATTCAAGGCCGGATTGACTGGGGAAACAAAAAAAATTTTGAAGCTTATTGCTTGAAATCCAGCCAGAAAGTGGCCAGATTTTGTGTGACGACCCCACTTTTCCTTAGGGTGAACCCTAGGGTGTCGGCGGGCCGCCTGCCTAACTCTCGCCAGAACTCACGCACTCATTCAAGCTTAATAAAGAATTACAAGTCAATCATCGACTTAAATAAGAAGTACTTCGAATATACAAGCCATAACTTCTAAAACTAGCAATTACAATTACCATCCACCATACCCAAAAATAACAGAATTCACACTTTAAAAATCTCCAATAACATACAAAAGGTTTACTAGCTTCCACTAAAAGTCGCTAGTCTAGAAGCCCCAATTTCCACTTCCAAAGCCTGTTAGGGAAAACAAATTTAAAGGGATGAGCTAACGCTCAGTGAGGTCAAGAAAAAAAAACAGGCAAGCAAGCAAGTACAACAAGTATTAAACTTATAAAACAAAGGCAGTCATAATATTCATGAAATTCATAAAAGAAAACAAGACACAATCATTAAAGCATACGGGAGCTCTCAGGAGCTAACTCCACACTGCTTTGTCAAGGTCTTGATCCAAAATTTCGAGTATTGACATTTTGTCAACCGAGCAAGTATCAAGTCCGTAGAACCTCACTTACTTTCTCCATCCACCATTTCACTCTCTCGGATCCGAAACCAAACACGCACCAAATGGCTATACTATTCGAGTATGCCATGCAAGATCTCAAAAGTTCAAGCTTTATAATTTTCCATGATTCACCAAACTTCTCAACCAAACCCATGCAGGCTCGAGTTACAAGGTTAGCCAATGAGATTTGGGCGTCCCCATGAGTACAAGTATAAGTCGATGAGATTTCTCTCAAATCGACACCAAGTCACGCACAAGCACGAATATAATTATTGAGTACGAGCAAGTTAATTATATAGTCAAGCAAGAGAGAACGAGTGCGATAAAGTATACACTCGTCTCGACAAGTCCAATTCACATGTTCAACAAGAAGTAGTTCAAGTATTATGCAACAAGTCATGCACTTGACACTCACCAATTTCGAAAGCAAGTGAGCAAGAAATTCCTTTAAAGTTCCAAGCCAGAATTCCTTTCGAATCCCTCTTGAGCACCTAAAGAAATATTAACCAACCATCACTCACGGATACCCTAGGTCATTGAGCATACAAAGAAGAAAGTTCGTTTGCCTAGAACTAGGACAATGCACCAAAAAGGTTTATTTCATTGAAAATCGAGATTCACAAATGAAGGTTTAAGGTCACAAGTTTGAGTCAAGTTAAAGGAGCTTTTCAAGCTAAATCATTGAAATAATGATCAAAGAGAACTCAAAAGTCGTTTTTGATTCATGTCGGGGTAAGTAAATCTCAATTCCAAAAGAAAGTACCATATTTACTTTCGGCACGAAAATCGAAAAAAGGGTAGATGGTTTGCATCTCTCAAAACTTCTAATCTCATATCCAAACTTTAGAATATAAAGAACATTCATATTTTTTAAACTAACGGAGTCAAAACTCATCCAAAACTCCACTTATTTTCATAGCAAATGTCAAAGTTAAAGGTTCCAAGTTTCGAGTATAAAACTAGTGAAATTCTCCAAGAATTACTCTAGTCAAAACGCTCCCTTTTTAAATGTTCAAACTCATGAAAATCAAGGGCACAAAACTAGGGATTGAAGTCCATTTCTCAAGTTTAAAAAGAAGTGCCATTAACCAAGAAAGTTAAACAAGCAAGAAAACGCATCAAGAGAGGTTTAATCCTTTGGAAACCAAGATTAAAAGTGAAGGTTTAAAGTTCAAAGAGATCTTGTATCCAACCATGAAACTAAGCTTAAAACGGACTAACATTCTCAAAGAAAGTTTGAAAGTGCTTAAAAGAGTACTTTGTTTGAAACCAGAAAATTTCTAACTTGGTGCGACGCTACTTGGAAAAATCATATTTCGAGTTTTGCAAGTCCAAAAATTGGAAAATTTATACCGTTGGAAACTAGACTTGATGCACTAAAACTCTCTAGAAGTTCTCAAACTCCAATTCAAAATCATTCAAATTTTAGCTCAAAGCCACTATTCTAGACAGGACATAGCAAAACAGGCTTGCAATTTCAGTAAAATTTGAAAATTTAGAAAAATTTGTAGAAATGGAATAAACCCTTGAAATTTATATCACAAATAGAACTCCAATTCTAGTTTCAAATGCAACAAACGAAACTTAATTTGGAGCTTTCTACACCAAGATACAATAGTTTTAAGAAAGCTGAGTTTTGGAACCCGTTTCACGAAATTTCTAGTTTAGAAGGCTTGACAGCATTTCAAAGTCTGATCATAACTAAGCTACACAACTCAAAATTTAGTATGGTTTGTGGCATTGAAAACTAGATTCAAAATGCTCAAAATCACTAGAAGGAACTGTCCTAAAATTCGTTTTGCAAGATAGGTGAAATTGAACTACAAATTGCAGCTAGGCTTGTTTCTCGGATGAAACCAGTGAGAAAAATCAGTCAATTTTACGGTTCACTACGGCTCATAGGAAACGAATTAGGAGGTGAATTTTATACCGTTGGAAAGCTTTCAGAGTCTAGTTTCAGATTCCATAAATGCACTTGATTTCAACTCTCAGAAAAAAAGTTATGACCCAAAATGTGAACACTGGTCGGGTCTCCTGATCAGAAAATTTGCCAGATTTCTTCCTCACTTTAACCCTACTTTAACTCAACCAATTGTAAAGCTTTTTGGGAGATATTGAACACACATAAACACCAACATATATCAAGCATTATAGCACCAAAATAAAAAAAAAATTTGAAATTAACATGAGAGATTCAACCAGCCAAAAATTCTGACAGCAAGCCTCTTTCTTCCATCTAGTTTTCTTTTCAACTTTCCAACCAAAACTAAACCATATCTTCTCAAAACAAGCATCAAACAAACAAGTAAATACACAATAATCCTCAAGGCCTCTACCTATAAAGCCACCTCAAGTCCTCTATCTAGTGTCAAGGTTCTTGTAAATCCATCAACAGCTCAAAGACTAACTAGATTAACTGACTAATTACTATAAGTTGAGAGGGAAAAGATGAGAACTTGGAGGGTTACCTTGCTTCCAAGAATGAAGACCAACCACTAGTGTATAAGCTCTTGAACCACCAAAGTTCCTTCCTCCTTCAAGCCACCCTGCAAACTTGTATGATGAACCAAGAAAAGAAGCAAGTTTGGAGTGGAGCAAAAATGGAAGATTAGGAGCTGAAATTTTTGGTGAGAAATGGGGGGGGGGGAGTCGGCCAAGAGGAGAGGAGGAAGAAAGTGTTTTGGGTGGTAGGTGGTGAGTGATTGAGTGAAGAAAAGAAATGACATAAAGGTGATTTGATACCCCAAAAGTCAATGAATGAATAGGAGGTCATTAGTGCTCCTAATTGAGCATAATTTAACTCACTCACCTCTAATCCCTCAATTAACTTTTCTTAGTCTACTATCGATCATCCTTAATTCTCCAAGATTATTGCACCCTCGGATCGAACTTTGCCTCAAAAAAATGTGTAATCGCTATTTCTCACTAAACGAGTCGCAGAAAAATTATATTTGCTAACGAAACATTTTAAATTATAAAATGAGACATTGTTCCAAGCTAATGAATTTAAAATGAATGAAATGAATTAATCGGAGTAAATGAATAAATAAATGATTAAATAAGCCAGTAAAATAAAATAAAAGTAAGTAAAATAAGAATTTGGATCCTCACATTCTGGCCACTTGTCAGTTGTAACAAAACGGCTAACATATATTTTAACAAAATCTCACAAATTGAGTCGAGTTAGGTCAAGTGCGATAAAGTACTCACTTGCCTATGAGACGAGAAATCAAGTACCTAGCATTGTCTAACAATAATGAGCATGTAACACGTAAGTCGGTGGGATAACCACCCGAGTGACCAACAAGTCAAGTGCAAGCAAAGCTCTTCATTTCATATCAATATCACGAAGTGAACTACAATGGATCGAGTATGATAAAGTACTTTCTCGTCCCAAAGGTTATCAATTCAAGAGCAATTACTTTAACCAAGTAAGCATGTCATTCAAGCAGGGAGACATTCCATGTAAATATTTTCATGTACTTGGAATACTCACCAATCAATTTCCACCCTTCACTTTAACCCTGGTTCGTCCTCTTGAACTCACTCGTGTCTTGTGGTCATATACTATATCAAAACATTTGCAATACCAAGCCAAAATACATGAAGAAATTAAGGTTGCTAAGACTTCATTTCTTTTCACTTAAACCTTAATTCCAGTCATAAACCATACCCAAAATGATTTACCAATACAAAACTTAAAGTGGGAAATGAAAGTAAAAACGGTTATAAGAGAATAGAATTTCTTGGCTTTGCACAATACTATTTGAAAAATCATATCTTAAGTTTCTTAAGTCCAAATTTGATAAACTTTATACCATCGGAAAATAGATTCAAAGGGTTACAATTTCCCAGAAGAACATTTGTAAGATTCAGTCCGCAAATTAGTCAAATTCTAGCCTCTAGTTGCTGCTTCATCCAGTCAAAAGACAGAACAGGTATGAAAAATCAGTCAAATTTGAAAAATCACAGATATTCATAGAAATTAAGAAAAGTTATGAAATTTGTACAGTAGAAAATACTCTAAATCTAATTTCAAATGCAACAAACGGAAAGGCCCCTTCCGTCTCTACTATTGCACCACAAGCCCCGTATCACCCTCTCAAACCAAAATTTCTTCCTTTCGAACCACAATTGAAAATTTTCACTTAATTTCAAGACTAAATTATAGTAATAGATTCATGGATAAGGATCCAATACTGCTCAACTACCAATATTTAATATCACTTATAAAACAACCGGTACCAACTCCACTGTTCCAAACGGGAATACAACTTACTATATAAAAATTTCACTACACATAGTCTAATGATTACAACTATTTTAGGCAAAACCTCATTAATGGCTAACTTTGACTAAGAATGTCTTGATATGCTATTCGACTAGACAAATGCACTAATTCAAACTTATTCCACACCTCTTCGAGGATCTCTTCGAGGATCTCTTCATATTTCTTTTTTTTTTTCAATTCTATATTCTTATGCAGTAGCTCAATTTTCTCCGAATAGTCCTGTTCCTATTGCCCTTCTCAGTACTCAACTAATATCTTTTGAAACTCTACTTGCTTTCAGAGAATCTCTATTTTCTTATACAGATCAGTCAAATTTGTCATCTCGCCGATTCACTTAACTCAATGATAGCTTCCCGGGCAAATCAAAGGAGTAGAATAAGTAACTAATTACAATTGAAAACTCTAGCCATATAACTTTTAAGTCCATTCACTTCCAATCCAACCGTGAGAGATTAAACTTAGCTATTCTCAAATGAGATAGACAAGGAAGTAGAATACAGGTAGGGCAATATATCAAAATGCTATGCCACTTATTCTTATTCCGAGATTTTAACACAAGGAGTATCCCTATTACTTATGTACATAATGAAATCTTAAAGCATACTTCGTATCTCAAAAGTTCCACACCCTATCTTAAGTTTTGTATATAGGTATAGAACCCAAATTTTTTTTTCTCAAAATTCCTAATCCAAATCCTTTTTCACAGAATCTTCATACATGATCCAAAACTCTCAATCTCAGATAATATACAATCTTACACGTTTATCAAAGTACTAATCACTAACACAAAAGTGTCATGCAATTTATGGCCTTTAGTACTTCATCCCTTATCTCGGCCCTGGGTTCTTGATTTGGTCAGCCGCAGATTTTCAATCACCCTTCCTTAATCCCGAGGTTGTCTAAACCTATACAGATGGCCAAATATCATTTTCCTAGCTTTTTTTTTCCATAAGTCCATATATATATATACAGAAGAGGATAGGATTCAGTTGGCATGTAAACAAAGGCAGTCAATCAAGAGTTCAAAATACATTTATTTGATATATCACAAAATAATTACATATTTAGTTTAAGTTAGTCCATATCAAAATCAAATAAACACATAACAAATTTGCACATGCATAGGAGAAATGAAATAGGTTTGCAAAGCTATCACTTTAACATTCACAGCAACTATTAAAGTTCACAGCTACCCACAATCTATCAAAACCCTAGTCAAACATTTATTGGACCAGTCCAAGATAGCATTTATCGTTCCAATCTCCTCAATCGGTTCAATTTCAAGTCCAATAAAAGAATCCTTCGTGCTCTGACCTTTGCCATTATAACTTATCTCAAATTCACTTATGATTTCTATTCACATCATAATACATTAGACTATATTCCTTCCAAATTCACAAGTATTCCCTCAAGAAAAGTATTTAGTACTCAAGTACAAGAATCCAAAACTAGGAGAATTTACGACTCAGGCCGTATGCTCTCAAGTATAAATCAACAAAGTTTAAGATTTCTACCTGACGTACATATCTATCTGTCTCAAGTATCATGGTAAAGGTTTTACGCTTACCACTTTCATAATTCACAACTTACGCCCAAGAAGAGCACTTAGTTCTTTATACATATTCACATAATTGGGACTGTATCACTACTTGGTCCAAGCTCACTCCGCGCAGAGACCACGCGACGCAGTTCTGATACCACCTGTGACAGTCCCATCTCCCCCTAGGGCGTACCCAAGGGTTTGGTGGACCGTTTGCCCAACTCTCGTCAGGACTCAGTCACAATTCATGAAAATTTATAAATAGAACCTCAAAATGAAATGATATTAATTACAACCATCAATATAGATACATTCATAGACCTTCAATGTCTACATAGTCTATCATACAACCAAAGAGTTGAACTTGCCAAAAATCAAACCAAACAAGTCAGCTAGACACCTATGCAGTGCTCACACGAGCCACTAACCAACTTAAAAGAAATCAAGGCCTTCCTCAATTCAATCTCTCATGTTCTCATCCCTATAAAGAAAATAAATGGCGTGGAATGAGCTAAAAGCCCAATAAGGTTCCAAGTTACAAAACAGGCAAAATAAGAAACATGATAGCATACCCAGACATTAAGAAACAAGTCAAATTCAAATGATCATGACACAGGATATAGTTAAGCAAGTAGCTAGATAAATCATGCAAAACGGTATAGTAAAGAACACATTCATGGCAAAGGATACAGGTTACTCTCAGGAGCAAGTTCCACAGTAGCTTGATCAATGTCCGTTGACTCTCTGTCAGCCACGAAAGTATAACGTCCGTAGATCTCCACTTTATACCAATTTCCATCCACCGATCAAGAAGTACCAAGATTTGTCGATCTCCTCGACCAAGTCCTTGTTGATTCGATTCGACCAACTAACCCTATGTTAGACTTGGAGTTCCAGATATTTAGTAATTCAGGATATGGCTTATAACCCCAAGTATTCAGATAATCAAGATTGAAGTCATTGGTTGTTATCCAATGCTCACACAGTAAAGATTATAGACGTTAGTTGTCACTTAACGCTCCGTATTCAGAAATAAACAGTGGTGGTAATATTTGAGCATACCAATTAGTCGAGAAGATAGCACTGTTGTCGACAAAATAGGATAGAGGTACTGAGACGGGATGAGAGACACCTCCCACTCGGATGGAGTGTGGTACATGCGACCGCTCAGCACTAGTGTCGACGAGATAACTCTCCAATCGACTTAATCAGGATAAAAGCACTAAGACGGGATAAGAGGCACCTCCCACTCGGATGGAGTGTGGTACATGTGACCGCTCAACACTTGCAAGTCAAGCACAAGTACAAACACAAGTACAGGTCAATCAAGTTCAAACGAGTACAAGATCATTCAAGAAGGAGAGGCCGAGTACGATAAGGACACTCTCGCCTAGTCATAATCAAGTTACAAATAATGTCCAGCAATTCACATTCTCAAGTATTTTAAGTATTTCAAGTCAATATACATGTCATATACAAATTATATTACTGGCTCATTCGTAAATGAGATATCAAATGTTTAGTCAAGTCAGGTCATTTGAGTGTACATAAGAGCACACTTGCCTAAACAGGTTCAAGTCATAATTAAGCTCAGTATATCATGTTTCAAGCATTTCAAGTATTTTAAGTCCAAAAAATTGAAAATCAGGTGATTAAGAACCTTGATCAAACAAGAAAACTGGAAGAAAGCTGTTGAAATCAGAAATTTTCTCAACAAATCCGACCAGATATTGGCCAGATTCAAGGCCGGGTTGATAGGGGAAACTAAAAAAAATTTGAAGCCCACTGCCTCAAATCCGGCCGAAAATCTGGCCAAAAAGTGGGCAGATTCTGGCCACTTTTCAGTTGTAATAAAACAGTTAACACATGTTTTAACAAAATCTTACAAATTGAGTCGAGTGCGATAAAGTACCCACTTGCCTATGAGACGAGAAATCAAGTATCTAGGATTGTCTAACAACAATGAGCATGTAACATGTAAGTCGGTGGGATAACCACCCGAGTGACCAACAAGTCAAGTGCAAGCAAAGCTCTCCATTTCATATCAATATCACGAAGTGAACTACAAAGGATCGAGTATGATAAAGTACATCCTCGTCCCAAAGGTTATCAATTCAAGAGCAATTACTTTAACCAAGTAAGCATGTCATTCAAGCAAGGAGACATTCCATGTAAATATTTTCATGTACTTGGAACACTCACCAATCAATTACCGCCTTTCACTTTAACCATGGTTCGTCCTCTTGAACTCACTCGAGTCCCATGGTCGTATACTACATCAAAAGACTTGCAATACCGAGCCAAAATACATGAAGAAATTAATGTTTCCAAGACTTCTTTTCCTTTCACATAAACCTCAATTCCACTCATAAACCATACCCAAAATGATTTACCAATTCCAAACTTAAAGTGGGAAATGAAAGTAAAGACGGTTCTAAGAGAATAGAATTTCTTAGCTTTGTGCAACACTATTTGTAAAATCATATTTTAAGCTTCTTAAGTCCAAATTTGATAAACTTTATATCATCAGAAAATAGATTCAAAGGGTTACAATTTCCAGAAGACATATTTGCAAGATTCAGTCCACAAGTTAGTCAAATTCCAGCCTCAAGTTGCTGCTTCATCCAGTTAAAAGACAGAATCGGTATGGAAAATCAGTCAACTTTGAAAAATCACAGATATTCATAGAAATTAAGAAAAGTTATGAAATTTGTACGGTAGAAAGTACTCTGAATCTAATTTCAAACGCAATAAATGGAACTCAATTCCGATTTTTCTACACCAAGATATAACAGATTTCCTAATACTGCCCAAGGTTCCCTGCGAACAAATTTTCAGCAGCACTTCCTTTGTGTTTACTAATTTTTCCAGCCAATTCAAGGCTTTATTCTTACCACAAAACAACCTCAACTCAAGTATATACATACCAAGCCAACAATTCACTAAATAAAAAAAATATATAGCATATAACCATCACCTATTCAAGTTAGAAAATGAAACCCTAAGCTGAATTTCATAATCACAAGCCGGAATTTTCTTTAGGCAAGTCAAACTAGCATATAAAAGCTAGATATTTCACATAGCAAAGCTACCAAACCATGGACAACACTTAAGCATCATATGTGGGCAGAAAATTACCATAAAAACTGAAAATTTCACATCACAACTTCAAACCATGAAATTTTCTCATGAAATTACCGAAATTGAAACCCTAAACCACTAGTTTGCATATATTTGAAGTAAAAGAAAGTTTATTGCTAAAGTTACCTTGTACCTCCAAGAAAGATGGAAGCTTAGTACTTTTCCTCCAACAATCTCTCCACTCAGGCTCTTAATCTTCCCTAATGAACCACTTTTATGGAGTATTTTGCAAGCTTGTGGATTGAAACTCAAGATTCAAACATGAAGTTGGGATTGAAGAAGAACTTTGCTCTCTTGTTTTTCCTCTCCATATGGCCGGCCAAGCAAGGAGCAAAATGAAGAATTTTTGGGTCAAATTTGGTTTTAGTAAAGGTTAAGAAAAGTCCAAGTCAAAGTCCAACTCCCAATAGTTTCGTGACAGTTGGCGCTCCTAGAGTTTAATCTTATCTCTTTGTTTACCAAAGGTTAATCTATCTAGCTAACCTTCAATTATCCCTTAGCACATTATAAACTAATGTCCCTTTATGCAAAACTTTACCTAGTCATCAAAAATTTATCGCACTTACTGTACTAGCGGGTCCCACATTCATAATACACTTCAAACTTAACATGAACTAACTTACACCAAGAAAATGATTTAAAAACTTGACTCCCTTATAAAAATATTGAGGAAATTAAGGCAATTATTTAAAGTAAAGAAAATGCATTCAAAGAAATAAATAAATACAACCTAATTTTTTGGGTTCTCACATAATTCATATTAAATTCCATGAATGTGAATCATGCATGAATTTAAAATATTCTAATACACTTAAGTATAAAGCAATCAATTAAATATTCCAAGTAGTCAATAATCTAACAAGATTGCATGTTCAAAATTTCTAATGGTATTGTATGCAATTAGGTATAAAATTCGAGCTCTCTCACTCTTCCCTCTTTAAAAAAATTTCGTTCTCGAAATTTCTACTTTTATTTGCAAAAGTTCGGGATCTTTCTTCAAATTGATCATAGCTTGTTTCACACTAACTGCCGGGTACAAATATCCCAATAATATCATCCCATTAAATAGAACTATCAAGTCATGGTTTCAACATTAGTCTGTCCTTACTTGTAAACTTATGAGACGATAAATAGATCAAACTTACTAACTTTTAAATTTCCAAACATGATCTCACTCTCTTCTACTTCTTGCTATCAATAATTGTTATGTCAACTCTTTATAAAACATGTTACGATAAGCATTTCCTTAGACCCATAAACTGCAATGATTCACCATAATATCATTGCCCTAATAATCAAAACCCACTCCACATATTACATTTCTCTTAATTCCACTGCAAAATAATTCATTTTCTTATTCTATGATGTACCATTTCCAATATCTAGGTATCATTAACCTTCCAACTAGTTCCTTACAAAATTTCAGAATATTTCATTGTAGTACCTAACGATTGGCTATCGTATTCGAAATTAAAAACTTGAATCTACAGTACAATAACTTCCGAAAGTCAACAACAATCCTATAGAGAAATCAATGCTTAATTATAAATTCAATTTGGCATTATCAACCAAACTAATATATCTTGAAAACTTGAACAAGATTGATGTGACAAAATCAAAAAATATATATATACATACATATTTTTGAAGTTCTAAGGAAATGCCGTAAAAATCATCCAAATAATTGAAACAAAAAAAATTTCTCAAATTCTAAGTTGCTTTCAAAGCCAAACTTTTAGTCAAATTTAAAGATCAATAAATAGGATAGTGAAGAAATAAAATTTTTGATTAAAAGCTTTTTGAGTCCCATCTTTGAGTCAAACTTCACATATAACGGATAAAACTTGATTAAGATGTTTAAACAAGAAGTACCGAGTATACTGCAAAAGTCAGGTAAAACTGGCTCCATTGATGGAAAATATGTTATAGTTCTTCCAATAAGTGATAGCTACACCTAATATTATATGAAAATATCATACATTCCTTTCAATCATGGATACTTAAATCTTACTAAACATATATATAAAATCCTTCACTACCCGTACAAATAGCTTATAACTCTTAAACTATGACTGTCTACATATATACACAATTATAATCGAATCTAGATTGAGCACCAAATCAACATCTACCAATATACTTCATGTATAATAAGGACAAAGTTAGTCATCAATCTTACATCAAATTACTCCCATAATTTCAAGAAATATTCAATACCATTAACCATCGTGTCCTTTCTATATAACTAATATTACATACATCAAAATATTTATATAATAAATCTCATCCATTGATAGAAGCCTATCTTATACTAACTATCGTGTATGATCATCCCAACATAGCCAAGGTGACAATCTCTTCAAGCGCATTTACTAACCCAATTACCTCATTAGTAAGACTAATCAAAAATTCCTTAGTAAATGGTGGATCCACTACATCCGATACCAAATCAAATAGTATGATCATTACCTAAATACATCAATGGCTCTTAAGTATTCTAAATGAACTCAAATATTTCATACATTAGATTTTCTAATAACTTAACAACTAGGTATTTTATCTTATTGAACATTAGCCCCAAATAATCCTCCAATAAATTTTAAGGAGCCACAATTTCATCTAGAATTCATATATAATTACTTGCAAATAGTAGCATACTAATTCACATGGCAAATTTGTCAAATGTATCTCATCTCAAGTTGAAAACTCTCCTAATGGTTTAAAACTATTCACAGTTGCATGGTTATAACTGCTATTTCACTTAAATTCCAGGTCTAAAACCATATTTCTAGGCAAGGGATGACATATAATCCATTTACCATTGAAGGACAAGTAAATTTATTCACCTTAAAATGGAGAATTTGCACTAATCTTCAAGATCTCACCACTGCCTCTTCACCATTAACTTTCAAAAGCTAGCCTTAGTTTCTTCGGCTCTACTTCCCCAAATTCAATTGTGATTTCTAATCACATCATAATGCAATATACTAGGTCCTTCCCAAATACACCATTAAATGAAATATTTGGTACTCGAGTATAAGAATCCGAAAATAGAATAATTCACAATTCAAGTCGGCCGGTCCCAAGAGTAAATCAACCACTTTTGGAATTCCTACCCGACATACAATTCTAATTTTCCCGAGTATCATGATAAAGGTTTTGTGCCTAATATACTAACATTCATGGTTTAATAATCCTTTCCTAGCTTATGCTCAATAAGAGCACTTAGTCCTTTGCACTCATTCACGTAATCGGAACCATAACACCACTCGATCCAAACTCACCCCACGCAGAGACCAAGCGAGGCTGCTCTAATATCACCTATGACGACCCCATCTTCCCCTAAGATGTACCCTAGGGTTTAGCAGACCACCTGCTTAACTCTCGCCAGGATTCACTCACTCACTTTAACTTGAGAGATAACATTTCATTAACTAAAACCATTAACAGTCCATCATACATTCCCACAAAATTAAAGTTGTCTTAGCCTATAACATTTAATATGTACAATCCTTAAAGATAATAAAGTCGGTAAAGCTATAACATTAAGTAATAAAAAGATTCATCCAAGTACAATTCAAGTCTTGGGCTTAATTTTGGCTATTCTCCACATCCGTCTTTTACTAAACGGATCAAAATACAAGTTGTTCAATCAATTCGCTAAATACAAATAGGATGGCAATTTACTTAAAACAAAGATGTGATTTCTAGACCCTTGACGAGACTAGAATTGCCCCACAAGCCCACGACCCTTGAAAAGGTATCAAAGTTTGGATTTGGCGGATTCGATTCCGAACTTGGACAGCATAAGAACGATTCGAATAGTGTAGAACGACGCCATAGTCAAATGTGTTGCTTGATTGATAAGTCGGTGATCACCTAGAGTCAACTCTATGATGCTCAATAATAGCTCTCACAAACCCTAGAGAATGTTTCACTAAAAGAAATGAAACCTGGAAATTTTCTCAAATATTATTCACCACCCCCAAAAACATTACAACTAAGGCTTATTTGTAGCTTTTCACATGACCCACTCCTAATCAAATTAGAACTCAAAAAAAAATTAACCCTTAATTCAGCCAACATAGCTTACTAATTCTAACCATGGCTTACTATGGTCAACATGACTTTAGCCAATTTATTTAACTAAACCAATGACTCAAGTGTGAAACTAAATGTTGGAAAAAACTTATGAGACACAAAAGAATGGGAACACGCTACATAACTAACATAAACAAAAGAAAACGACTTGATTTGATCCAAACAAATTCCAAGTGCTCCAATGATGACAAGGAGAGTTACATGCTGACAGGTTAGCCTTGCGATGATCACTAGTGGCAATGCTTGAAAAGACCTCGTTTAACTCATTGAATTGCACAAACCAGTCACAAATCATGACCCACTAGATTTGATTCTTCACAAGAACACAAGCAATCAACAATGGCT
Source organism: Coffea arabica (assembly GCF_036785885.1). Lineage (NCBI taxonomy): Eukaryota > Viridiplantae > Streptophyta > Magnoliopsida > Gentianales > Rubiaceae > Coffea > Coffea arabica. Next base: position 41,276,453 of record NC_092316.1, on the reverse strand, counting down.
AGTGTAAGAGTACCTGAAGTTGTACCTCTGGTTTCCATGAGATAAGCATCTTCAAAATGGTTCGAGGTGTATCCCACGAAACTGAATTCCTTAAACTTGAATAAGCTTGCAAATTACGCAAGTTGATTTGGCACACAATTAGCCCCATAGTCTCCATCTTCACAAAAAGACATAGCAACAAAAGAGAGTGAAATCCTACAGTAATCATGCATGTCCTTGGCCTCTTGTTTAACCTGTGAAAAAGAAAGGAAACTAGTAGCAAATATGTTAGTAAACAAGCTATATTTCCTAGCTTCGTTCACTCCTTTAGTCGAGCAGACAAGAGCTTTTCCCTCTTCACCATTCTCGGCCAAGCTCTCCAACTGTCCCTCCTTATTCCCTTCCTTTTTCCTTAGCTCACTTTGTAACTTGTATTTGTCACGTAATCTCACTTGATCCTCATGCACTTGTCCAAGAGTAAGAGGAACAAAAGTGATCTTTCTGTCACCATGTGACGGCCCCACCTCCCCCTAGGGCGTACCCCAAGGTTCGGCGGACCGCCTGCCCAACTCTCGTCGGGACTCAGTCGTTCACTACATTCCTCAAACAGATTACAATATAAATCTCAAATATTACATCAAATGTTCCAACATTTACATATCAAAAGCGAAGCGTCCACGCTTCCACTACGCCACTCTGATCCATGATCCCAATTCTTATATAAGAGGAATTCCACAACAATAAAATCACAACAAGCCTTCCTTCGCCACGAGCCCTGTGGAGGGGAATAAAATAGTTTTGGGGTGAGCTAGAAGCTCAGCGAGTAACCAGTAAAATCAGAAATCAAATATATTTCACAATAATGCATTTCGATCATTTCGATGATGTCATGATTCAGAGATCAAATGTACGTTTATTGCTCTCATGAGCCGGTGAAATCATTGCACTTGAACACCCAAAACTCAAATAGATCATTTAACATTAACATTGAGAGGGAGCCCCTTTTTGAGCTCCAGATAAACATGAACATGAACCATAAACAAGGTGGAGACGTTGGTGTCCAGCACTAGACTTTCCCAGAACTCATTGAAGCCAAATCATGTCATGAATCCACATGCAAGCACGCATGATATGCAATCGAATAAATAATGCAAGAAGCATTTCACAAGTACTTTGGAAATAGTTTAGGGTCACTCACCTCCATGGCTCAGAAATCATCCATCATATAACATTGCCTTGCTCAAATCCAAGTCTTAGATCACAAACTCAATGCAAACAAGTCCCTTCAAAGTTCGGACAGCACTTCCCCTGAATTTGCTAAATTTTCCAGCCATCATGGCTTCATTATTTCCTCAGCCAGTCCCAAAGGTACACACACAACAACAAGTTCATCCAATAGGCATTCAGCAAGCTCCAAGTAGTACTAGTACAAGTCAAGCTAGGGAAAAGTCCGGAAATGAAAGTTAAGCTCAAAACCAGAAAAACAGTTTTGACGTCATTTTGCGGTAATGGTACCAAAGGCGCTACGATTGTCGGATGAAGGTTCAAGACCCACCGTTTCGAAGCTAAGAGACAGGGTTACAATATTGAAGAAGGTCACTCAACCCAGTTTCGAGTGTAACCAGGTCAAAATGCAAGAAACTACACCAGAACCGGAAAAATAGATTCACAGAACGTATTCTAGCGGAAACATCATAAATCAGGCTATCCAAGTCCAAATCCAGAAATTCCAAAACCAGATGAAAGCTAAGAAACAGGGCTAAATTTCATCAGAAGGCCTCAACAATCAATTCGGAAACAATTCCAGTCAAAACAACCAATTACAGGCGCAATTCTTACATTTGGGTAAAACCAGAACAGCAATAGTAATTTCGACTTTTCTCATTCTACACTACTCCGATTGACCTGAAATTTTGTAGCCACCTCTAAAATGTCATTCCATACAACTTTCATGTTTTAAGCTAAGGCCAATTTGGCCTCTAACTAAGAGCTAAAAATTCAGACAGAATGCTCCCTCAAGAACCCTAATTTTCTGAAATTTCTTCCAAAACAGAAATTGATTGCAATTGACCACTTTTTCCACCTCATAGAGTCCTTAAACATCATTTCCAATCATCATATATAACCACACAACCATGTTCATATTAAAACAGAAAAATCCCCAAAAATTATAAAACTTCATCAAGTCCACCACAACTCAAGATATAATCCATCAAACCATCTCTTTAGCCATCACAAGTCACTAATTTAGCATAATCAAGAACAAAGAAAGGATTGCTAGACATGAACCTTGAAGTATCAAGAAAGTTGATGGCTTAGTCCTTTGCCTTCTCTAATCACTCCACCACTACCTTCAATCTTCCTAAACAAGTGACTTTTGTGGAGGAATTTGAAAGTTTAACGGTTGATTCACAAGATTGAGCAAGAAATGGAGTTGGAGTTGAAGGCTTTCTTCTTGTATTTTTTCTCCAAGAGGTTCGGCCAAGACAAGCTTAAAATGGAGAGAAATTGGTCAATTTTTGAGGTTTAGTAAAGGTGATGCAAATTAGTCAAAGTCCAACTTTGAATAAGAAGGTGACACATGTCACCTTTTTGGTTTAAAACTTATCTTTTTGTCTCTCCAATACAAATATCTTAACACTTTGTAAAATAATATCACTTAATACAAAATTCCAACAAGTTGTCAAAAATATAATGCATTTACCGCACTTGCGGGTCCCACGTTCAAAATACGCTCTTAATTTCTCAAAAACTAACCGATACTAGAAACATCATCTTAAAACTATCTTTGCTCATAAACTTTATTTGGGGAATTTTTCTAATCAAGAAAATGTAGAAAAGGCGGGCGATTAAAAAAAAATAAACCCTAGAAAATTAGAAAATTTTCGGGTTCTCAAACTCATTCTTTTCGGGGCGTCACACACCATGCATAAAGAAATACTTATTAGCTTGTCTATCGAAATTGACAACTTTGTCGAATTGCCAAGGATGACCTAAGATCGCGTGACTTGCTTGCATTGGCATCACATCACATATCACTTCATCTTCATAATTACTAATGCAAAATGACACTCAAACTTGTCTGAACACACACAGATCATCACCTTCATTAAACCATTGTAGTCGATATGTTTTAGGGTATTTGTTAGTAGAAAGACCCAACTTCTCAACCGTAAGCAAACTTACTATATTGGTACAACTCCATTATTAATTATCAAACTACACACTTTGTTCATGATTAAATAACGAGTGTAGAAGATATTCTCTCTTTGCACGCTGGTATCGTCATAGTTGATTCGGGCAACAAGTTTTTTTTTACATAACCAAACAACCTATTGGTCCATCCACGGGTTGATCCTCATCCAATTCACTATCTTCTTCAACTAATGGTGGCATATCCTTATATGCATTCTCATCATTAGTCATAACCTCTCCACTTGGCAAAACAATCATGGCACATTGGTTAGGACATTGAGAAGCTATATGCCCAAATCCTTAACACTTAAAGCACTTCTTGTTCCGATTATATGATTTAGAAACTTTCTGGACAGCTTTAGTGTCTACCTTTGGAACCAGCTTTAGAGTGGTAGTTCTCGGCCTTGGTTGTGAGGTGGAGGCCGTGGCTTCCTCCTCTCTTCTAGGCTGAGAATTCCTCCAATTTTCAACTTGGTAGTTGGTATTTTGGCATGCACTACCCCTCCTCTTGAGATGCCTTTTCACTTTGACAGCCTTATCCAACATCTCACTAATGTCTAGGTAGTGTTGGAACTCAACTACCTCAACTATTTTTTGTTTTAATCCATGCAAAAACCTCGCCATGGTTGCTTCTAAATCTTCTTGCAGATCAGCTCTTATCATGGCCGTCTCCATCTCCTTGAAATAATCTTCCACGGACATATTGCCTTGAGTAAGACCTTGTAATCAATTGTGAAATTTTCGATGATAATAGTTAGGCACAAATCTCTTTCTCATCAATCCTCGTAACTCCTCCCAAGTCTCTACAGTTCTCTCACGATTCCTTCTACGACTAAGGTGTAGTTGATCCCACCATACCGATGCATAGTCATTGAACCATGGCTGCAAGTTTTACTTTCTGCTTCTCCGTGTAACTATGACATTCAAAAACCATCTTGATCTTCCTCTCCCACTCCAAATAAGTTTCGGAATCAGATTTCCCTTGGAATGTAGGAATTTTGAGTTTCACACCCTTAATGACATCATCTCCACGCTTAGGGGTACGCAGGTCAGCTTTAGAATGCCTCTCAAACTCCTTTTCTTCCTCATTAGAATTACCCGACTCCGAGAGAGTAAGTCTATGACGACTAGATTTTGTTGGAGTATGAGATTTTTCTATTCGGTCCATCCACTCTTGAATAGGTTCCAACTCCTTCCTCATCAACCTTCGCATTTCAGCAGTCATAGCCTCCATGAAGCGGTTATGGTCAAATGGTGAACTTCCTTCTTCCTTAGACATTTTGTTAGTGACCTGCAAAAAGGTTAGTAAAACACGAAGATAGATCCTCACAGCATTCCCTCATGTGTTTCACTCACCCTCATGTATCACTCAAGTGTCTATTCCCTCTAATAAGCTCACAAAAATAAGTTCTCAAGGCTGCTAATTGCCCCTATTGAATAATTTAGAGCTTTCTCACAAGTTACCAATCGACTTATTCAAACAACAATAATATTGCAGCGATGAAAACCAAAGAGACAATTACATCAAGCTGAATTTAAGGAACAAAATGGACGAAAAATCATACCTAAATGTACTATGGAAGACACGAAACAAACTGGAACTTTGAAGAGGTATATGGGACTAAAAATTACTAGAATTAAACTGGTAATTAGCAGCTCAAACAACTAGCAAAGTTGCGACTCAAGATTAGTTGAAAATCTGGAAATTTTGGTTGAACCTTAGGAGCTAAACCACTGGAAATTTGGGCATGATTTTTGGACTTCTAAGGATGAATTTTATGGCTGGAACTACTGGAAAAGAAGGCTAATTAATGACACAAAAGAAAGGCTAAAGACTCGAGGCAAGACAATTGGAAATGAAGTGACTCGATCCTAACTCTTGACTATTCGTGACTGGTTGTGCAATCTGGAAATTTATTTGGACTGTGATATCTTGAAACAAGTCTGGTTCAATCCCCTTTGCCCAATGGAATAAGGTTTTCCAAGGCTGGTTTCATGGTTTAAATAAACAGGAATGGTTCAAACAAGTTTCGGATTCAACTAACTAGTAATCCAAATTGGATTTGGATTTTTTTAGCTACTGTAGTTCTTGGTTGTTTCCTATTTAGCTGTATGAAAACCTATTAAAGCACGAATTAGGTGTGATTTCTAGCATTAAATGAACTAATTTTTGTGGCTGGAACAATTGGTTTGTGGTTCAAGTTTGAATCAAGAATTGCAGCCAAGGATGAGCAGGGTAAAGCTAGTTTTAGCAGCTGGAAAATTACAGATGTTGTTCGAATAGGTTTCAGCCCCCAAATTCCTAGAAAATTTCTGGAATTTTCGCACAAGAATGCATGAAGATGCTCCAAAATTCAAGAATGAAGAAAGGTTGAGGTGAATTCCTCAAATCAGTCCACGGTTTCTCAGGTTTCACCAAAACAGATTTCAGGTTCTCACTCCAACTTTGAAATCCGACTAAGACTCGAGAAAATCCAAGATTGTGCCTTCAAACTATCAAGAATTTCAAGAATTCTAAAGTTTTGATGTTGGTACCATGAAACTTTAGCACAATCAGACCAATTTCTTCCCAACTCAACACAAAACAATCAAGAATTTCCTAGAACAAGTTCGGTTTCATCCAAAATAATCACGACCAGAAATTTTGTCTAAGAACTAATGACTGGTGTGTAGTTTTTTTTTGACTCAAACGTCAATGAAATCACAACACAACAGTGATATATTATGCTGGAAACAAGGGACGCGTGCAACCAACCACAACTAATGTGGATAGAATCAAGAATTCGAACTCTACTTTGGTTGTGACTAGATGAACACCTAGTGGGTAGAATTTTTTTTTCCAGAATTTTTCTGGGATGTTTTACTAACAAAAAGGACATGAATGGTCAACAAGAATGATGTACAATTTGCACAACCATCAGAAGATACTAGTGATTGGAAGTTGCAGACAGATTGTGTGAGAACTCGTAACTTATTTTATTTTATTTATTTATTTTATCAATTTATTCACTTATTTATTGGTTTACCCTAAAAGGGTTATTTTTATGTTTAAGTACTCAAGCATATTTTAGTTATACTATCGTTATAAGAATTTTTTAGAAATTTTGCTTTATTGTGCACAAATCGGAAGTACGCGTTTTCGCGCGCGCGATTAATTGAGGGACTTTGGACATTTATTTTGAGACTATTAAGAGTGAATAATAATAATGTTAATGGAAGTGCATTAGAGATTTAGTGCACAAGTGAAACAAACTCGAGAGGAAATGAGTACGAAACGAGTGCGTACGCGCACTATTGGAGAGTTGACTTTTGTGCATCTTAGAGCCAACTACCAAGCTTACTCTAGAAACTTTTGATCAGCACAACACTCTCTCTTTTCTCTCTCAAACAGCCGGCCACACCAAGGAGAAGAAGGAACCAAAACTTCTTCATCATCTCACTAAATCTTTCACCAAATCACTTCAAATTCATACCACAACTTGCCAACAACTTGGAGATCATCTTGGACTAGGAGAGGAGCTTCATTCTCACGGTTTTCTTGGAGCTCTAAGTACCGAAAATTCTGAATTCTTCATCTAAGGAGGTAGCAAATCATCCAATCCTTAAATCTTAGCTTTTGTAAGTTAGATTAGACTTAGAAGCTTGTAACTTCATGTGGGTAGCTTTAGATGGTTGAAAATAACTTGAGTGTGAGGACTCGCAAAAACTATTATTTTATGCCTAATTTATGGCTTAACAAATTATTTAATTGGATTTTATTTCCAAGGAATATTTTCTAGTCCTGTTAGACCTATATAAGTGGTAGTATATCTTCGTTATATTTTTAAAATGATTCGTTTCGAAAATTAATTTCCTAGAGCGCGTTTAGTAAAAATAGTGAATAGTACTTGGAGATTTTATCCGCGTAGTAGCACGATAAGCTTGGAATATTGGAGACTTGTACTATGGTCCTAAAATAGGTAATCTTATGAATAAATATTCAAGTGATAGTTAGTAGTGCAATCGTTATAAGAATTTTTCGAAAGTTTCGCGTTATAGCGGTAAAATTGACGGTACGCGTTTTCACACGCGCGACTTCATTTGAGGGACTTTAGACCCTTATTTCGGGACAATTAAGAGTGAATAATAATTACAAGAATATATATGCATTGGAGGTTTAGTGCACTAGTGAACCAAACGCGCGAGAAAAATCGAGTCCAAACGCACCCTAAATTGCACTATTTCAAGTTGACTTTGAGGTGCATTTTGCACCACACAAAGAATCTTCCTTTGGAAGCCAATTGCATCAGCACTCTCTCTCTCTTCACCTCACTTGGCCGAACAACAAGAAGGAGAAGAGCTCTCCATTGTCTTCATTTTTCATCTTCAATCCATGCACCAAAATCACCTCCAAATCACACCAAACTTGGAGATCTCTTAGCAAACCACTTGGAGACTACATCTAGCTAAGGAGGAAGGGAGCTCTCACGGTTTCTTGGAGCTTCAAGAGGGCCGAAAATTCTGACCTTGCAAACCAAAGGAGTAGGTAATGATCAACCCTTGGATTCTTATCTTTTGGAGATTATATGACAAGATTAAGCTCATGCATGCACTTAGTTACTTGATTATGGTGTAAAAATGTGGTTGTGGGCTCTTGGAATTCCCACACTTGGGTTGTTGTTGCTGATGTGATGATTAATGGTGATTATATTGTTGGTTTAGTGATTATAATGATGCATTAGTGATGGGTAATTAGTGGAAACTTCATTGGGTGTAAGAGGCTAAAACTTCCGATTTTGCCCCTACTATATTCGGCCATTTCCAGGCCAATTTTTAATGGTTTAATTGCTTGAATTGGATGTTTGTAGGATGTATTAGATGTGTGAAAAATTTCATTGAAAAATAATGAGGTTTGAATGGGCAAATGAATTTTTTTTTCGAAACCAGCAAATCTGGAAACTGATTCGCGTATGTCTCTGTCCAGCAGTAGTATTTTGGCTATAACTCTGTCCTCGGATGTCGAAATCATGTGCCGTCGGTGGCGTTTGAAACTAGACATTCCTAGCTTTAATTTGGTATATAATGCACGTTCTGATTCTTTGTGACCAAGTCGAACCAAATGTTTTAAGTTCGCTGTCCTGTCACTCTGTTCATCCGGAATGAAGTGTTCAGGCAGCAACTTGATGCCCGAATTTGAACCAGATGGGTGCCGAATTTGGAAATGATTTCTTCTGTGATATTTTAACTCTATGAATGCATTTTCCAACGGCGTAAGCCATGCTCAATTTCGAGCTATATTGACTGAGTTGTGACTGAAACAAGGGGACTGCTCTGTTTTGGAAAACCCTAATGTTTGGACTGGTTTGGAACAAAATCTTGGAGTGAACTTGTTAGTTGATGTTTTTGATATTAAACACTTACCAAAGGTATCATGGGTATATCTTAGACCCTTATTTCACAAACGAACCATGGTTGGATAACTTTCTTGGTTAAACGGTTGGAAATTTGGAAAATGAAAGTCCAAGGCAGATTGCCTTAGGATTTTTCTTGAACTTTGGTTGGCTAATTAACGACCTTGCCGAAGGTATTTTTCCCCGAAATTCGATAGAGAGATACCTTCCATATAGTATTGAAACACTGCCAATTTTGGTGCCGATTCAAGTTCGTTTCGATAACCAATTGAATTACTAAAGTTAGAGGTTCAAATCTGGAAAATTCTCATCCAGTCTTGAATTTGCTCAACTTCGGGCTACCGTATCTCGGTGCTCGAAACTCCGATTCTTGATCCGCTTGTTTTGTTATAAACTTCACTTGCAACACTAATTGAGCTGCAAAATTCAGAGGCCGGTTTGCAACGTGTGAATCGTGCCGAATTTCCAAAGTTGGCCGAAATCCAACTTCATTCTGCCTTGTGAACCAACCCTGCACCTTCAAGCTCATTTTTGACCACTTTTCACTTCGATTCATGGAAAAGTGTCTTCTAGGAACTTATATAGTACTCTCTAAGAGGTTTCTAACGGTATAAAGTTTTCCAATTCTCGACTTATACCGAGCGAGTTATGATTTTTCAAAGATTCATCATAAAACTGGAAAATTTTCCAATTTCAAAGAAATAGAGTTTTTCAAAAAAACTCTTTATTCTTTTGATGTTCTTAAACGTTTTGCTTACGAATTTCATGATAAAAACTCAAATAATATTGTACCTAATAAAAGGCAAGTTGAACCTCGATTTACGTGTAATTGAGGTTCCTTTTTGCAAAATAATTCTTAGATTGTACTAGTGTACAATCTTTCTTGATAAGTGGGTTAATTGTGTGATTATCCACTATTAAATTGTCAGGCGCGCAAGGAGACCTTCAAGAGGATCTCACCGCGGACACTTGAACTCCCAGAAAATAATCCTTATTAAATTGCTCGGTGAGTGTCAAGTGTATGAATTTGATACTTGCTTATTTGTGATACTTGTTGGGAGTTTTAAAAAAAATAAGGGCGGGTGCGTACTTTATCGCACTCGTTCTAATTTCAAATGAATGAATGAATGAATGAAATGTATTGAATGAATGAATGAAATGCAATGTCATGTCATGAATGCTTGTGTCGTTGGAGTGAATCTCCTCGACTACCAAATGAATGGGGGACGCCCAAACTCATAGGCCGTCCTTAGACTCGAGCCAGCAATGGGCTTGGTCGGGGATTTGGACGAGCCATGAGACACACATAAGCTCGACCTAATAAGAGGTCTTGCTTGGCATACTCGTTGAGTATCGCCCAATATTGGCCATTGTGGGCCCTTGGGGTGTACGGTGGACGGAGGGAAGTAAGTGGTGATCTACGGAAATGGAAATACCGACCCGGTTGACAGGAGGGTCAATGCGGGAAAGTATACGAATGACAACGGCAGATCGAGTGGAACTTAGCTCCTGAGAGCTACTATATCCTTGAATTGTTTCTGATTACTTTTTCCTGTTTGATAAATTGATTATTGAAAAGACATGGCTTTATTTATTAAAGTTGGGATTGTTATTTGATTACGTGCTTGCATGTGTGTTCTTGGCCTCACGAGCGTTTAGCTCACCCTATAGTTTTGTTTTCCTTAACAGGACCGACTCTTGGAGAAATATGGAGAAACCATCCGTTGTAATTTTGTTAAGACTCCTGTTATATATTTTGACTAGGCCCTGGTTTGGGTTGTACTTTTGGAAATTGTAAACTTGAAATGTTTGGGCCCTGATGTGTACTTTGAATTGAAGTCGTTTCATGATTACCCGATGTACTGGTTATACATTAAGTGACTTATTAAGCTTGAACGCTTCCGCATTATTGTATTCATGTTGCTCTCATCGAAGTGCTTAATTCGGTTTTAAATTGAATGGAATGGCTTGAGTCCTGGCGAGAGCTGGGCAGGCGTCCGCGGATACCCTTTGGTCCGCCTTAGGGAGATGTGGGGCGTCACATTGAGTGGGCTCTATAAAATTCCACAATGGACTTGATGATCTGATTTGATGAGTTTGGATGTTATTTGCATTGATTAAGTATTAATCTAGTAGAGATAAGTGGAAAAAGTGAAAAGAAAATCAAAGGATGTGATGCATGAAGGGGGGCTGAATCTGCCCTGTTCTTGTCAAACCTTTGGTGCTGTTTTTTTGTTGTTAAATTGACTTTATTTTGATGTAGATATGTTGTATAGGTTGTGTGGAAAGTTTCCACAAAAAATCACTTGATTTGGTTGGGTAAATGTTTGGATTTCAAAATTTCTTCATGGCTGGAAAACGTGTCCAGAGTTACTATGGCAGCGAATTTCAAACGATTATAACTCTTTGCTCCGATATTGAAATTGAGTACTGTTTGTGGCACTAGAAACTAGACATTTCTAGTTTTCTAACAGTATAAAATATATCCCCTGATTCCACTTGAGTGAACCGTACCAGCCTTTCAAAGTCACCTGTCCTGTTTCTCTGCTGTGTTGGAAAACCTGTTGTGTGCTGCGACTTGTCACTCAAATATGAGCTAGTTATGGGTAGAATTTTAAAATGATTTCTTCTGTGAAATTATAGCCTTATAAATGTAGTTTCCAATTCCATAAACCGCACTAAATTTCAAGTTGAATTGAGTGAGTTGTGACCGAATTACAGACCTGCTTCAAAGAAAGAAAACCCTAATTTTGGGCTAGCCAAAGGCTTATCTTGAATGGGGCTTGTTATTTTGAAAATCTTAGTGTTAATCACCTACCAAATATATTTTGGATATTTATTAGACCTTGTCTTCATAAATGAACCAAATTTAAGTCAATTCCATTGGCCAAAAGTTAGAAAAAGGAAAACGGAATTACAAGGCAGATTTGCCTTGAAAATTCTTGGAATTTTAGTGGCTTTGTTAACTGACCTTCCATGCGAATTTTTGCATGAAATTTAACATAGGAATAGCTATTATATGGTAGGGTAATACTACCAAATTTGTTGCCATTCCAAGTCCATTTCAATGCCCAACTGAAGTCCCAAAGTTCATGTTCAAATTTGGAAACCCTTGTTCAGTGAGAAATTTTCAGCAACTTTGACCTGCTATATCTTGGCGCTCAAAACTATGATTCTTGTTCTGTTTATTGCGTTTTAAACTTTGATTATAAATCTAATTGAGTTCCAAATTTTAGAGGCCAGTTCACACTCTGTGAATTTTACTGAATTTCCAAAGTTTGCCATAAACCAACCCGAAATCTGTCCGGGGAGTCCAAATCATCAACTTTGAGCCGAATTTTGACTGTTTTCCATTTTGAATCATAGAAAAGTGTCTTCTAAGAACTTTTATCACTTTGGAAGTAGTTTCCAACAGTACTCATTTTTCCAATTTTGGACCTACAAAGAGTGAGATGTGATTTTTCAAAAATCGCACCTCAAATCTAAAATTTTTAAACTTAAAGGAAATTGAGTCCTTAGCACTCTTTAATTTTCTTTGAGATTGCTTGACCGTTTTACATTTGATTTTATGATGAAAATCACATTTTTCCTTGTATTCTTAAACTTTTGAGCCTCAATGTACGTGTAATTAAGGCTCATTTTCATAATATTTTTCTAGATTGTACAAGTGTGCAATCTTTCTTGATAATTAGGGGTTTTAAGCAATAGTGTGTAATAGTTCATTATTAATTGTTCAGGCACTCAAGAGGACCTTCAAGAGAATCCCACGGTGGACGCCTGAACCCTCAAGTAGGCACTACTTCTTTGTTTTTGATTGGTGAGTGTCAAGTGCGTAAAATACGTGTTATGTGTTAATTATTATTAATAATCGAATATTTTGAAAATGCTGAGTCGAGTGTGTACTTTACCGCACTCGTTCTCGTTTGAAAAAATCGTGATTGAATTGATTGAAATATATTAAATAAATTGAATGAAATGAATGATTGAAATATATTGAATGACTAAATGAATGAAATGGTATACTATGGCTACATACGTCGTTGGAGTGAATCTCCTCAACTCATAAATGTTAATTGAGGGACGCTCAAATTCTCACTGGCCAACCTTGGACTCGAGCCGGCATGGGATTGGTCGGACTCCTTGGCGAGTCATGAGAAAATATAAGTTTGACCTATTGAGAGGTCTTGCTTGGCATACTCGAGCAGTATCGCCTCAAACAAATGACAGGCGGGCCCGGTACAGGGGTATGTAATGGTGAACGGGGACATGATAAGTGAAGTTCTACAGACTATAACCTACCTGATTGACGGAGTGTCAATTCGTGGAGGTTCTTGATCGTGCAAGTGGAAAAATAGCTCCTGAGAGCTCCTATATCCTTAAATTGTTTCTGTTTACTTTTCTAGCTCGAATTGTTATTTATTTGAATATTGTTGTTTTACTCATCAAATGGGATTATTACTTGAACAGCGTGTTTGAATGTGTGTTTTATTGGCCTCACGAGCAATTGCTCATCCCGTAGTTTTGTTTTCCTTAACAGGAATGGACCTAGAGTGAATTTCGGAGAAACCCCCTTTGGATGTACTTTTGTATTAGGGTTTCAAACGTGAATGACTAGACCTTTTGGCTGTTGTATATTTTGAAAATTAATGTATCTTTTGGATACCTGATGTAAGAATTGGATAGCTGATGTATTTTGAACTCGTGGTGTAAGGTTTGGGTATTCGATTATGGAAGCGACTTTTCTTTATTTGGCTTGTATTAATCGTTATGTATCGTTAAGCGTGAATCGATTTGTCTTGAGTCCTGGCGAGAGTTGGGCTGGCGTCCCGTGGATACCCTTTGGTTCGTCTTAGGGAGAAGTGGGGGTATCATAGTTGGTATCAGAGCGCTAGGTTAGAGATCTATTTGGGAGATATACTAGAAACCTTACCCTTAAAATTTGAGGTAGGATGATTTAGTCATACTTTAAGTGATATCTGAGCGAGCTAGTGACTAAGTTTCTAATCCAAAAAGTGTGGTTGTTTTGCAGGGATGGAGAATGGGAACGGGACCCCTGCAACTAATGGGAATGGCCATGCTAATGGCCATGTAGAGCCTCCTAGGCCTATTTACTATCGAGCTCTTGGTGGAGGAACTCGCGTGCGCTACTCACCCGCTAATAGGTATTCTCGATGTTTGTGTAGGTTGACGTATGCCTACCCGAACTACCTTGTACTAGCTCTGGACGACGAGCGTCGTCAGTTGGTGAACACCAACCGAGATTTACTTGAGGAGGTGGACGAGCTGAGACAGATGGTTAGTGTTCAGGGTGAGAGGATCGCTGAGTTTGAGGAGGTACTAGCTGGTGAGGTGGCTACGGCTGAGGTCACCCGTGATGAGCTCCAAAGGGCTAGGGCTCGACTTATTAGTTTAGGTGAGGAGATCCGAGATTTGGCTTCTGGGATCCTAGCATATACTGGTAGGTTGGTCGATGAGGTGATGGACCTTATCCAGAGTCCAGATCAGGAGGAGGATCCAGAGGAGGAGCCTAAGGAGGAGATTCCACCTGGCAGCCCTACTGTAGACTAGACCCTGAGTGATTGACTCTTTTGACCCTTTTGACTGATATAGTTAAAATTAGTTGGGGTGATGCTAGTGCTAAGACCATTGTATTTTTGTATGACTGTGTGGCCTATTTTTGAGACACTTGGCTCTACTTTAGTCGTATGTGACTGAAAGTACCTTTGTGGCACCTGTGTGCTGTATTTTTGTACTCCCCCATGACTTGCCAATTGTATAGATCTTGACATGATAATGAATGTAAATTATTGTTATTTCTAATGTTTTTGATGATTGGTCCTTGTTTTAAGTATTTTTCCCTGCGTAATTGATTCATTTCTTGCACTAGGCACAACTAGGATAATGGAAGGATGAAAGAGTGGTCGAGGCCGTTGGCGAGGGACTAGACAATCCCAACCTCATAGGAATGATCAGGGATTGGTAACTAGACCGACCCAGGGACAAGAAAATGTATAAGGAAATCAAGTGGCTACTACCATTAATATGATGACTGATATCCTTGAACATTTAGTTGAAAGACAGGGTCCTGAACCATTTAACCAAACAGAGAGACAGGATAGAGAGGAAGATAGAGCCTTGGAGAGGTTCCTGAAATTTAATCCGCCTAAGTTCACTGGTGAACCTGACCCTGAGGTAGCAGAGAATTGGTTAGAGAGGATGACTAACCTATTCACCGCCATAGACTATACAGAGGATAGGCGAGTGAACTTTGCTGCTTTTCAATTTGAGGGAGTGACACGTGCTTGGTGGGACGTGATAAGGAGAAAGTGGGAGAGAGCCCAAACCCCTTGGAATTGGGAGAATTTCACGAGGGAGTTTAATGAAAAGTTTCTTCCACCGTTAATCCAAGAGAAGCGGGAGGATGAGTTTATTAAGTTGAAACAGAGAACCCTTAGTGTAGTGGAGTATGAAGGGAAGTTTACTAAACTTTCTAAATATGCCCCTGAATTGGTGATCAATGAGCGAAAAAGAATAAGACGGTTTGTACAATGGCTTAATGTAGAAATTCAGGAGGGTTTGGCCGCAACCCAAATCTCTACATTCACCGAGGCTTTAGAGAAAATGCAAAAGGTTGAGAGTGCAAGAATGCAAGTTAGAGACTTCCATTATAGGAAGAGAAACTTTTTAGCCATATTTCTGGACAGGCTAGTAAGAATACACAGCCTTCCAAATTGGGAAGAGGAATGGAAGGAATGAGGACCGCTGGAGCTTCAAAGGGAGCTTTATCCAGAGGAGGTCGTAGTGGACCGGTTCAAGCTAGGGAGGGCCTTCTAGTGGTTCGGCAGCAATTCCTCAAGTTACTTGTAGTTACTGTGGTAAATCCAACCACTCCGAAATTGATTGTTGGAGAAAATTTGGAAAATGTCTGTTTTGTGGTAGCGCTGAACATCAAGTCGCGGGTTGTCCAAAGGCGCCAAAATTAGGAGATAACCCTCAAAGGTCAGAAAAATCAACCTCTAAGCAGACTAGTACTGAAGGAAACCGACCAAAGGTATCTGCTAGGGTTTATGCACTGGACCATCAACAGATACCCGATGCGACTGAGGTGGTTGAAGGTACGATCCCTATTTTCTACCATTTAGCTAAGGTTTTAATTGATCCGGGTGCAACATTCTTTGTAAACCCTAACTTCATGAGTGGAATAGACTTGAAACCAATTAAGTTACCTTATGACTTGGAGGTTAGGACGCCTACTGGGGACCAAAGTCTAATTGCTGACTTGGTATACAGAGATTGTGAGATCTGGGTTGGAGAACGGAAACTACTGGCCGATTTGATAGGCTTAGCGATTAAGGGATACGATGTGATCCTAGGAATGGACTGGTTAGCCCGTTACAATACCCAGTTGAATTGTAAGACAAAAATGGTAGAATTGTGCATTCGGAGAGAGGCGACTTAAAACTGGATGTAAGGGACAGATTAACTTCATCTGCACTTATTTCAGGGATTCGAGCTAGGAAAATGTTAAGTAAGGGAGTTCAGGGATACTTGGCTTTTCTAATCAACACTCCTAGTGATAAAGTAAGACTGGAGGACATGCCTGTAGTGAAAGAGTACCCAGATGTCTTTCTTGAAAAGTTAGAGTCTTTATCCCCGGAAAGGGAAATAACTTTTAAGATTGATGTGACTCTGGGAGTAGCACCTATCTCTAAGACGCCATATAGAATGGCTCCAGATGAGTTGAAAGAATTGAAATTACAATTGCAGGACTTGTTGAAATGGGATTTTATAAAAGAGAGTGATTTATTATGGGGAGCCCCGGTCTTATTTGTTAAGAAAAAAGATGGAAATTTAAGATTGTGCATAGATTACCGAAACTTGAATGATGTCACTATTAAGAATAAGTACCCATTGCCTCACATTGATAAATTATTTGACCAATTGCAAGGGACGGTAGTATTCTCGAAGTTGGATTTGAGACAGGGTTACTATCAATTGAGGATTTTGAAGAAAGATATACCCAAAACTACTTTTAACTCGAGGTATGGACACTTTGAGTTTGCAGTAATGCCATTTGGACTAACCAATGCACATGCTGCTTTAATGGATCTAATGCACAAGGTCTTTAAATATTATCTGGACCAATTTGTGGTGGTATTTATTGATGATATACTAGTATACTCTAAGAATGTGGAGGATCACGAGAAGCACTTGAGGGCTATTTTACAAACTCTAAGGGAACATCAATTGTATGTTAAGTTTAGCAAGTGTGAGTTTTGGTTGAAGGAAGTAACATTCTTGGATCACATAATTTCTAAGGTTGAGATTAAAGTAGATCCAACTAAAGTTGAAGCTGTTTCAAAGTGGAAACGACCGAAAAACCCTACTGAAGTTCGAAGTTTTATAAGGTTAGCAGGGTATTACCGGAAATTTATCAAGAATTTTTCTAAAATTGCTGGACCTATGATTGAGTTGACCAAGAAAAGTGAAAAGTTTATATGGAGTCCTAAGTGTGAAGAGAGTTTCCAAGAGTTAAAGAGACGTTTGACAAGAGCGCCTGTATTAGCTCTACTGAATAGAAAGGATAGTTTTGTAGTCTACACAGATGCTTCCAAGGAAGGTTTGGAATGTGTATTAATACAAAATGATAAACTGATAGCGTATGCATCTAGGAAGTTGAAACCGCATGAAGGAAATTACCCGACTCATGATTTGGAGTTAGTGGCTATAGTGTTCGCTGTAAAGAAATGGAGACACTATCTGTATGGAGTAACATTTGAGATTTTTACTGGCCACAAAAGCTTTAAGTACTTGTTTTCTCAAAATGAGCTAAATTTGAGGCAGCGTAGGTGGATAGAATTTTTGGAAGATTATGATTGCACGATAAAGTACCATCCAGGGAAATCCAATGTAGTGGCCGTTGCTTTGAGTCGTCAAGTGCAAGTGGTCGGATTGATGATTAAGATATTACACTTGTTAGAAGAATTTAGTTATTGGAATCCTAAACTTGAACCGAGGAAAGTAATTTTTGGAAATATTATAATGAATTTCACTTTGTTGGAACGTATAAAAGAGACTCAGGAAAAGGACCCTAAAGTGTAAAAGTGGGTGGAGAAAGTCAAAAAGGGAGAGAAATCAAATTTTAACTTGGGAATGAATGGCATATTGAGGTTTTAGAATCGGATAGTAGTGCCAAAAGATGAACAGCTTAAAAAGAAAATTTTGGAAGAGGCATACCGATCGAAATTTAGGGTACACTCTGGAGGGAATAAAATATACCAAGATTTGAAGAGTTTGTATTGGTGGGAGAGTATGAAGAAGGAGATTGCTCAATTTGTCCAGACCTGTTTGGTTTGTCAACAGGTTAAAACTGAACATCAAAAACCATCATGACTTTTACAACCTTTGGGGATACCTGAGTGGAAATAGGAAAACATCACTATGAATTTTGTATCAGGGTTACTGAGGACGCAAAGAGCTCATGATTCCATTTGGGTAATAGTAGATAGATTAACCAAATCGGCTCATTTTCTGTCGATTAGCATGAAGTATCCATTGGAAAAGTTAGCCAAGTTGTACTTGGAAGAGATTATCAGGTTACATGGGATACCTGTTGTCGCGCCCCATTTTTTGATGAAATAAATAAATGGTTTGAAAAATGGATTTTGTGATTGGAAAATGAATCGTGATTTAAAAGAAAAATGGGTCTAGATGGGGGTTTGAAAATGCGACGATTTGACCCAAAATTATAGTTTAAAAAGGGTTTTTGAAAAAAATGGGAGTCGCCACTTGGTAATGAGTTAAGGTGTACCAAGTCACCTAAAAATGAATTTTTTAGGAAAAAATTATAAGAAACCCCTTTTAAACGACTCCTAGTCCACGTAAACCAATGAAAAAGGTTCGGGAGTCACATTTGACGAAGGGGAAGGCAAGGATAAAAATCCAAGGCACCCCTTCGACCTAGCCAAGGCTAGTTGCATGATTTAATCAAAGATTTTCTTGTTTTAACCAAAGAATTTATTACATTTGGATGCACTACGTGAATGCAAACCCTAGACCTAGGGGTATTGGGGGAAATTTCCCTTCAAAGGTTAAGTGGTGCCAATCACATTAATTGTGCAGCCCAATAACGATCCTTTGAAGAAGTCACGAATAATGCAAGTGGGATGCAAATGAAGGGAATGCATGTATGCAATGTGAAGGCATAAATTTGAAAAAGTAATAAAAAACAAAGATGCATAAGTGAAAATGTGCACGTGAGTGGGCAAGGTATGGTATGTGCAATGGTAATATGAAGTGCATGTGTGCAAGTGATGATAAAAGTGTTCGTGTGCAAGTGAAGGGATAAAAGGTGTAAGTGTGCAAAATGGGAGGAAAATGAAAGTGTGATGAAGGTAGAAAATGGATGCATGAACCTAGGGAATTCATGCATATTGGGTACGGGGAGACCTAAATCGTGACTCAATTTGCCCTTTTATAGAGGGAATACAAGCGTGCTAAGGCTTAGAAAAAGCCACACTCGTCTATATCCCATATTTAAGGGGACTCTCAAGCAAATGAACCCTATAACTAGCATGAAATGCAAAAATCCTAAAATGGAGGGAAAAGGGGTTCGAGGAGCATGCCAAATGATAAAACTAAGAAAAATGCATGACATGTAGTGAACATGCAAATATGTACTTAATGAGGGGAAGTCCCTAAGGGTCTAGCATTGGACTAGCCCATTCTATGAATTCCGACTAGCGTTGGACTAGCGGAAACGTATATTCATCCATTCACATTCATTCATGGTTATGGAAAGCGAGTAGACATGCCAAACACTTGTAAACACATAGCACATAACACTTAGCATGCTCGACTAGATGCAAGGCCCTAACGAAGCAAATTAACACGTAGCAAATAAGCATGCAAGACACATAAGACAATCAAAGCCCTAACTATTACATTTGCTAGCTAGGCACACGTCTTCGATAGGTCTTCATTGAATGCTCCTCCAAGCCCTATCTATTACATTCACTAACTAAAACAAAAGGGGGAAGGGGAAAATGGACCAAATTGCTCGCCAAAGCCCTATCTATTACAAGCCAAGAGGTGTACACATACCCCAAAAGAATAACTTAATGAAAACAAAAAGTAAATGACATAAGTAAAAGGAATTAAAGAAAAGCTAGGAAAGCAAAGTAGACATGCAATTCACTTAGCACATTGGACCACATAGGAGAGATACAAAAAGATAAAAGAAATTATACCGCCTCCTTTGAATGATATCCAAATGAAAGAAAAATGGCTTCAAAACAATAAAAATGTCACGGCACGTCAAATAGTAAAGTATAACAAAGTCACCAAATCTCTCCTAATTGCAATTTAAATGAAATCAAACAATACATAGTTTCCAATAAAGGGATTCACCAAAGACCCAATTGCAAGCATTAATCAACCATTCAAAGCCAATTGAAACATTTTAGAAACTTTGCAAGTCCAAGAGCAAGAAAAAGGCCAAAGCCAATTTATTTCAGAGAATTCAAGAAGATAGGAGAACACAAGCTCATTTGGACACGAAGTTTTTAAACTCTTGCATTAAGTACCGCCTATACAAAACATGGTAACCAATAAAGACAAACAATCAAAATGAATTGAAACATTAATGCGGCCAAAGGCTCCATTGTGAACGCTAATCAAACATTCAAGCCAAATCAAACACTTTAAGGAACTTCAAGGGTCCAGGGGCAAAGAAAGGTCCATGAGTGGTTTCACTTGCATTTTAGGATCCCAAAAGCAACCATTAATCAAACAAACAAAACCCATTGAAACATTTAAAAGCTTCAAAGGTCCCAAAAGATAATAAAAAGTCAAATGACGACTCAACTTGCATCCATCTTAGGACCTAATTGCAAGAAAATGGAATGTAATTGGGCCATAATGCATTGCTGCAAAAGTCACAGGGACCCAATTGATTAGTTTTCTCAATTTTGTGGGTCATAAAAGCATAAGGTGAAACTTGAGGGGATTAAGAAGCAATTTTGAAGAATTATTATACATGCAGCAACGTAAGAAACGAAATTTTCTGCAAACTACAAGAAACTGCTGCGTTCCTCAAGCTTTCGGCAAGTTCCAGCAAACAAACTCCATCCATTTTATCATGTAAACAAGTTCATCAACCCAGAAATTATTGACCCAATTCACAACATGAAATTTTGAGTGCAAGATTAAGATGGCAAAACTGGTTTTGATCAGCAACAAAAGAAGAAAGGAAAGCTGCGGCAAGATACATTTCCAAACCAAGCAAAACTGCTGCATTTTTATTTGTTCATAACCAGATTTTGAACGCGACAACTTGGTTATTTATTTTCCCAGCAAAGCATTTGAATGTGGTTCATGTAAACCCAACATTTCTTATCCTCTTGATAGATTAACAAGTAAATTGAATAGCCGCAACTTTGATTGTGGGCTATTGAAGAGCAGAAAGACAGCAAAGACTCACAAATGAATGCAACAGCTTTTTGCTTCTTTTTATTCCAACTTAGATAGATTTGTATGCAAGAACTCAGACCAGCTTTGTTAATCTAACAATCAAACCTGAAATGCAAGGTTTCAACTCATGCTTGCACGCAAATATCTACTTCTATTAAGTTCACTAAAGCAGCTTAGCCATGAAAAGTACATCTAAGATGCTAGGAAGGAACTTGCAATGAACTTGTTCATGGTATGCCAATTGAAAAACATACAAAACACAACCTTAGTCCAATTCGCAGAACCTGCGACTAAAGTGAAAAATTGTTGCTATCCGTTTCCAACACACATTCCAGGTCCAAACACGCAGATTTGATCAGACTTTCCATCCAACATCAGAATTTTAAACCAAACAACAAAATACATTGCTGTCACAAATCGCAGTTGAAGCTTGGCTTGGACATGCATGTGATGTATCAAAAGAACAAACAAATCCCAGATTTCAATCACATCATAGGCTTCAGCAGCAACTAATACAAAACTCTAATATCCGAACGGACCAAGACTGGTTCAAAAAAAAATGAAACAGGCCACCTTTCTTCATAACCTTCCAAACATTTCAAACATACAAGCCATGTAAAAAAAAAAAAAAAAAAAAAAATCTTTTCTTTTCAAAATTGGAGTCTTGTTACTGAGCTGTAGCCTAGGAATCGAAATCAAACTCACCACAAATCTTAAACATCAAACATGCAGCGTAGCAGCCGAAGATAGCGGCTTTAGATTATGAAAATCAAATGAAGCGCACAGAAAATTCAGCGAACTTGAAGATTCGATCATCAAAGGAAAACTAATATAAAGAGAGAATGAAAATCGTACAGTTTTTGCTCTCTCTTTCGATGTCCACGGCCGAAATTATCGTGACAACTTCCTGTGAGAGTCGGCAGCCTCAATAGCTTCTTGGTTTGCCGCAGGAACGGATTTCATTTGGCCATCACTCTTGGTTCCTCACTCTACCCGAGAGCTCTCCAATTTCCTTTCCTTCTCTCGGTCCTTTCTGTCCAACCACACCTTAGCCGCCTTCTGCTTTCCCAGTCGACTCTCCTTTTCTTTTCGTTTTGTTTCCTCCGTCACTACCTCTTTCAGCCGTCCTCTCCCTTTTGCTCTCGGTTTCAGCCGCTCTCCAACCTTCCTCCTGCTTCCTTTTCTTTTTGTCGAAAGCCCTCGCCGCTAATTCTTCTTCTTCTCCTCTTTTAGATTCCTACTGCCCAGCCGAAGTTCTCCTATAGCCTTCGTAACTCTCTTTTGCCGTTTCTTCCCCTTTCCCCGTAACTCCCTCTGTTATTCACTCCTTTGATTTCCTCTCTTTCAACCACACTCTCCCCTCTTTAATCCTAGCCGCTGCTCTAGACACTCTCTTATTCTCCCCCAATCTTCAGTCTTCTTCACACCTCATTCATAGCTCTCTGTATCTTTTCTTTTTTTTTTTCCATTCAGGCTTTTTCTCATTTTTCTTATGCAGCTGTCCTTTCTTGCTTGTTTCCGTCACTCTCTCCGTAAAAATCCCTCCTTCAGATTTTTTTTAGCCGTTCACCATCCTCTCTCCCCTCCAAAAACCCTCCTTCTTGCGGCTACCCTTTCTCTTTCTATTTATATGGGAGCCCCCCTCCTAAACCCTTAACAACTTCCTCTGTATTTGCAGCTAAGGAGCTGCCTCAAAGTTCCTTTGCAAGCTGCAAAAAATGCAGCTTGCATGTACGCAGCTTTTTTTTTTTTTTTTTAACTTAATAAATACAGAATATAAATAATAATAATAATAATAACAAAATGACAAAACTATGTAATAATAATGAAAACAAATAAATAAAATAAAAAAACAAACTAAACAAATAAAAACAACAAAAATGTCCATTTTTCAAAATTTCTTCATTTTTCCCCTTTTTTCTTTTTTCTTTTCTTTTCTCAAAATAACTTAATAAAAATAACTAAAGTGCCAAAAGATTGAATTTGAACGTATTTTTGTGACCAATTTTCCCTTTTTCTCTTTTTTCATGATTTTTTCCATTGTTTTCTTTTTCTTTTGAGAAATTCCATCCTAAAAGCTTAAAAATAAAATAATGACATGAAAACTAAAAAAAAAAACTAAAAACTAAAAATGAATAAAACAAACATGACAAAAACAAAAAACTAAGAAACAAAGAGTAAATGAGCTTGAGCTAAAATTTGGTGTCTACAGTTTGCCCCTCTTTGTCTGAGTTTTGAAAAAACTTGAGACAAAGAAGTAGACACCAAATACTTACCTGTGTTATTCGGCTGCGAATTACTCAAACGATGGGGACTAACCCCTAACAGGAAATTTTTAAAATCGGGACTGACCCAAGACAGGATTTAAACGGAACTGACCCGAACAGAAATATAAAATTGGGATAAACCCACGGGATAGACCCGAACCGAAAATGTAAAATGGGATAGACCCAAACAGAAACGTAAAATGGGATAGACCCAAACAGAAACGTAAATGGGATAGACCCAAACAGAAACGTAAATGGGATAGACCCACGGGATAGACCCGAACAGCAAATGTAAAATGGGATAGACCCAGACAGAAATTTAAATGGGATAGACCCACGGGATAGACCCGAACAGAAAATGTAAAATGAAGAACTGTATAAGACTTGTTTGAAAAATTATCTAAAAATTTGCCCCAGTATGATGAATTGGTCGGTGGGATAACATCTAAGCCTGACGGGGTGTGGACGGTCAGCGGGATAGAACCCGGTCCTGCCGAGGTTGGCGGGATAAAACCCGGTCCCAACGTAGATAAAAGCGGTCAGCGGGATAAAACCCGGTCTTGCCGAAGTAAGCGGTCAGCGGGATAAAACCCGGTCCTGCCGAGGTAAGCCGTAAGCGGTCAGCGGGATAAAACCCGATCCTGCCGAGGTAAGCGGTCAGCGGGATAAAACCCGATCCTGCCGAGGTAAGCGGTCAGCGGGATAAAACCCGGTCCCGGTCCTGCCGAGGTAAGCGGTCAGCGGGATAAAACCCGGTCCTGCCGAAACAAGCGGTCAGCGGGATAAAACCTGGTCCTGCCGAGGTAAGCGGTCAGCGGGATAAAACCCGGTCCTGCCGAAGTAAGCCGTAAGCGGTCAGCGGGATAAAACCCGGTCCTGCCGAGGTAAGCGGTCAGCGGGATAAAACCCGGTCCTGCCATCCAATTGGTCAAGAAATTAAGTGTGATTGTCAAAAGGGGAAGATAGAAAAGAGCGCGGCGGGCGCTGAGATATTGCCAACAAGAATTCAATGTGATTTTTCAAAAAACAAGAAATTGAATTTGATTTTTCCAGAAATCCTGATTGAGAGAATCTTGTCAAAATAATTTGCCCCAGTCTCCCCCAATTTGTGCAACCGATCAATTGATTTGTATTATGGTTGCTCCTCCTTGAGACCTTGATTCGTAAGATTCTGGCTTCACGAAATCCCAAAAATTTGCCCCAGTATGGTGAATTTTCTGCAATTTTGGGTCCATAGTTGATGTTGTTGCACCTTTTGATCAGATTTGCTTGCAATATTTTTGATCTGCCTTTGTTCACCGGAGGACTTTTCCGACACCGATTCCAGTGCGAGGTGTGACTACTTTCATTTGTGCATGCAATTTTCCTGCAAAAGAGAAAAACAAAAAAATTGCCACCACCATTTGATCCGTTTTCCTTTGAGAATCGTGTAAACATGAGTCTTTCGACGCTTTTATCAACTTTTGCTGCGGCAGCCGATTGAGTTGGATTTCTCACCCTAAGACTCTTCCGATTTTCAAACTGACCAGGTATGTGCTTTGCCCTATTATGAAGTTTGTGTAGCTGGCTTGGCTGAATTTCAACTATTTCCAAAAGATGACTGAATCCAAGCATACTTTTTGCAATAAACCATGGGGATTGTCATTCACCAAAATTCAATGATAAAGAATGAGGTATGCAAGAAAATTCACATGTCATGTAAGAAAGAATATGCACCAGAATGCACACATAACTATTTGTGCTTAAATTCTACAAAAATGCCATAAATGCAAGTAATTTGAAAAAAATGAGTTTCCTAAGAATGTATTTGCAAAAGAATATTTTTACAAAATGACACAGCTTTAGCCAACGGATGTCATATTCGATTCTCTGGATATCTTAGCTCCGGAATTAAATGTTGTCAGAGGTATGACAAAAATGAGAAGAAATCTAAATGGATCAAACCACCAGTTGTTCCTCTTTGTGCTTGCTCATTGCAGAAACCTACCTTGGCGCCCCTTCGGGTTTTCACCAAGGCTGCCCCCCACCCTTTTTGTTGGTTTTTTTCTTTTCTTTTTCTTCTTTTTTCTCTTTTTTTTTCCTTTTTCTCTTGAGGTGCCCTTGTGGGTTTTTCACCTAATGAAATAATGGAAGAGCTCAACTATAGTCGACTCCAGGAATGTAAGTTGAAGATTGCTGGCATCAGTAAAAATGCGCTTCCCTTATAGACTTAACGAAGGCATTATGGACATCACGTGCCAGTTGATTAGCAAAATCCCTAATAGAAATGCAGCAAGTGACGAAAGCCAGGACTTTTGGGCTTTTGTAATGAGGTTAGGTGGGGTGTTTTTCAAGAAAAGTTGAGGCTTGAAAGCAAGTCTGACGAAAGGTGTGAAATAAACTGAGATTGCATCATTTTGAGATTATCTCTAATTTTTGAACGAAACCGAGGAAAATTTGCCCCAACTTGATTGGATTTTTCTTTCTTTGTATTTTCCATTGCATTTTCTTCTTTCTTGTATTTTTCTTCAAAAACTAAATTTGCCCCAGTGTGGGGTTCTTTCTTTTTCCCATATCTCTTTCAAAGATACATTTGCCCCAGTGTGGGGTTTTCTTTCCTTTTTTATCATTTTTCAAAATGAATTCGCCCCAGTGTGGGGTTTGCAATTCTCAGGGGCTGCCAAACGAAAATTATTGTTCTGATAGCTCAAAGGGGATGACTAGGGATGAAATGTTTTGATTGAAAAGGAAGATGGCCTGACTTTTGCCTCGCCCCTTGCATGATTTCCTAAAAGAAATTTTGCATAATCAAATAAAGAACATCTTACACATGCCCAAGTTGATAGGTTAAGGGAATGTCCGTCCTTCCATCTCTCCTTTGAACACCCAATAAGCTTTGTCAATTGGAAGCAAATTTGCCTTCGACTTCGTCTTTCATCGCTTTAGCACTTTGTTTCCTTTTTCAGAAGATCGGTGGCGGATCCTTTTGTTATGAACATAGGTCATGCGTTTTGACAATGTTGGTCATGGCACATAGCATTCAACTGCTTTTCATTAATCAGAATCAATCGTTAATGACACTGCTTTAACCAATCAGCTTACAACCTGGCAGGAAAGGGATTTTCTCAATGAAGGAATTTCTCAATGAAGGCTTTTTTTCTTTTTATGAAGGCTTTCTCCATGAAGGGGTCTCTCAAAGAAGAGATTTCTCAATGAATGGATTTTTAATGGAAGGGTTTTCAATGGTTTTCTCAATGAAGGCTTTCCCAAGGAAGGGATTTTCAACGAAAGGATTTTTAATGAAGGGATTTTCAATGAAGGGCTACATCAGATTCCAGAACAGTGATATTCAAAGGATCAAATAATTTCATCTTTGGCCATCTCAAAGAATTAACAAAAATTCAGGAAAATAATCAAATAAACAAATAAAACAAATTGTGCATTTCATGAAACTCCAAATCAAAGCAGAAACAAGACAAAACTCAATTGCAAAAGATGCTTTCGTTAAGCTATTCACATATGCAAGAAAAAGTTTTCGTGATTTTTAGTAAATGACAAACCCCTAGATTCATCGAAATTCCCTTTGAGAGGGAGGATAATCAGCCATCCAAATTGTGCAGAGCTCCTTCAGGATTTTCAAATTTCGTCATTGGAGGTGGATGCTTCAAAGGTGTCACTGTGTTTGGGAAAGGGGTTTGTACTTATGTTCGGTCCTTGTTCTGCACTTCTTCTAATCAATATTTCCCCGGCCTCGATCATTTCTTGGACTTTCTGTTTAAGTGCTCTACAATCAGTAGTTGGGTGGCCAGGTGCTCCCGAATGATAGGCACAAGTGTATTGTGGGTTATATTCGCCGGAGATACCATGGTAGGCTGGAGGGGGAATTTCGCCGATTTTACCGGCGGCTTTTAATTGTTCATATAATTGGTCTAAAGGCCTGCCAAGATTGGTGAATGTTCGAGAACGATTTTGAACGTGGGTTTCAGTATGTTGGGGGTAGTTGTAGATGGGTCTGTTTGGTCGGGGAAATTGTTGATTGTAAGGAGGTCGGGGTCGAACTTGTTGGAAGTGAGGTTGAGATATTTGAAAAGGGGCCATAGGCGAGTTGTTGTAATTAGGGCGAGGTCGAGGATGAGTGGTATTGGTGTGGTAAACAGGTTGAGGACTTGAATAGTAAGGGTAAGGGTTTGAGTAGGTATTGTATTGTCTAGGTCTGGGCCTTGGAATAGGGTTTCGTCTCCAGACAAAAGCAGTTTCCCCCTCTTGCTTTTTGAATTGTTGTTTCTTCCCACTATTCCCCTGTCCTTGCAAGGCATCCAACTGGGATTTGAGGGCGGAGACATTAACAATCTTCCCAGCCTTCACGAAATCATCAAATTCCTCAAGCTTATTAACAATTGCGGCAAATGAGCATCCAGTCATGCGGAAAATTTCTTCAAAGTATGGCGGATCATGTGCCTTAATGAAAATGCGTATGATTTC
Source organism: Coffea arabica (assembly GCF_036785885.1). NCBI lineage: Eukaryota > Viridiplantae > Streptophyta > Magnoliopsida > Gentianales > Rubiaceae > Coffea > Coffea arabica. The sequence goes on along the minus strand of NC_092316.1, from coordinate 41,248,690 downwards.
GTCCTCCGTCATTGGTGGCTCAACTTTTGCAGCTATTTTCCTCCATCTTTTGGCATAAGTCTTGTGATCCTCGGAGGGTTTTCTCTTCATCCCTTCCAACGTGGTTCGTGTTGGAGCCAGCTCGCAATTATACTCGTACTGCCTCACAAAAGCATTAGATAAGTCAACCCAGGTCTTTGCTTCTTCGGGTTTCAGCTTGGAATACCAGTCGAGTGCATCCCCCTCCAGACTTTCTGGGAATAGCCTCAAAGGCAGATTTTCATCATCTGTTGGCCTACCCAACTTGTTGGCGAACAATCGGAGGTGTGTCTTGGGATTGCCTGTCCCATCATACTTGTTAAACTTCGGAGTTTTGAACCCCTCAGGCAATTGCACATTTGAAAAAAGACAAAGCTCATCATAATCCAGCACTCCTTGTTTGTTCAAACCCTGACTCCTCCTCATAAACTCATCAAAACGGTCAAGGCGTTTGAGCAGCTTTATATCAACGGGAGCGGAAGATTCCCCCATTTCTGGCTTGGTTTGAACGATATGGTCGGGTAGGAATGGCTCAGCAGCAGTGTGATAGAAAGTATGTAGCTCTGGTGGTATGTTTGAAGTAAGTTGGGGTTGTGGACCTTGCATGTAAGCAGGGAAAAATGAAGGATCAGGAGGGTAAGTGTATGGCAAATGTATGGTGGGATATGTGAAAGTCCCTTCGGGTGGAATAGGTAAAGATGGAATAACGGTGACTTGGGTTGAAGGGATGACAAATGACTCTTGCTCAGCCTACTTGACGGGTATAGGTTCAGGTTGAATTCCCCTGCTGATTAGCTCGTCAATCAATTTCCTTTGGGCCGCCATCTCAGTGGTCATCTTGTCGAACTTAGTGAGCATCTCAGTCAACTGAACCCCCAAACTCATGGTCTCGGGTTGGGCGGTAGTAACAAACCTGTCTGATGGTTCCGGTTGCGGACTCATGTTTACACGACTCCTCTGAGCTTGACTAGGGGATCGTGTTATGATGGGGCTTCGACGAGAAGCTATGTTTAAATATTACCTGAGAATTTTTGAAAAATTGCCTTTAGATTCAATTCTCGCTTAGTTATTCCAATAAAAAACAAAGAAAAGGAAAACAAAAAGACAAGAGTTAGTGAATATCCAAAAATTCGGATGCATGTCCTATGGGGGAACCCTTTTTGTGCCAAGGGTAGGCCTAGCATGAAAATGCAATCCTCCAGAGCAGGCACTATACCATACCTGATGGATCTGATCAACTCATTTAAGTGAAAAATAATTTTGAAAAATTTGATCAATTGGAGGGATGAGAGACATTTGTCAAATGATGTCAACGTCCAAATGGATTGATCACTTTTGATCGATACAAGAGTTTGCAAAAACGCACGGGTTTGACTTTGACGAACTTCCTATCGAAGAGATTGGAATTCGTTGACAAAATTTTCTCGGTGAAGTACGGGTCCAAACCCCAACTGATCAAATGTCTGGATGGTTTTCTCAAAATCGACTAGGTTTCCCCATTTGAAATTGACATTGAAACCCTAATTGGTCAAACGGGATTGACAATTTATTAAAAATCAACCGGGTTACCCTAAAAAGGGAAATAGGTCAAATGAATTGAATGAAATTTAATTTATCCAAAATTAATCAGATCACCCTAAAAAGGGTAAATTGATCAAATAGATTGAACGAAACTTGATTTATTCAAAATCGGCTCGGTTGCCCTAAAAAAGGGTAAATTGGCCAAATGAATGAAATTGAATTAGTGATTTATTCAAAAATCGCCCGAATGACCCTAAAAATGGTAAATTGGTCAAATGAATTGGCGATTTATTCAAAATCGACCAGGTGACCCTAAAAAGGATAAATTGGTCAAATGACCCTAAAAAGGGTAAATTGGTCAAATGAATTGACGATTTATTCAAAATCGACCAGGTGACCCTAAAAAGGGTAAATTGGTCAAATGACCCTAAAAAGGGTAAATTGGTCAAATGACCCTTAAAAGGGTAAATTGGTCAAATGAATTGACGATTTATTCAAAATCGACCAGGTGACCCTAAAAAGGGTAAATTGGTCAAATGACCCTAAAAAGGGTAAATTGGTCAAATGAATTGACGATTTATTCAAAATCGACCAGGTGACCCTAAAAAGGGTAAATTGGTCAAATGAATTGAAGGCAAATTGATAAAAATAGACTGGATGAAATTGATGAATGAAATGGTCCAATGGATTGGATGGAATTAGGAGCTTATTAAAAATCAAGCCATCCACTGGTAGTTTCAAAAAACCTTATTACGATGCATTAGCCTATGAGCCTTCTAAAATCAAATTTTGGCCCCAATTGATTTATCGTCTCAAAAGGAGGAATCATTTGTGAATTTTCTTCAAATTAATGTCCTTTTACGCAAGGGATTTTTACCAATTTTTGATATAATGGCCAAAAAGTGATTATTAGACGCTCATATTCCAAAAATCGCTCTTATGAAGACGATCGGATCCTACCTTACCTTGTGCACTACCCCTTTGGATGGTACAAAATGTAAACGTGCAAGTCTTTTTGGATCAAGTATCCGAGACACAAGGTGGTTTATTCCTAACACGGGATCCCCTAAATGGCATTCCCTTTCTAGGGTTTAGTGCATGATGCCAGTTATTAAAGCAGGAAAATATGCAATATGACCTAAAGGACCCTTGATTTGCCAGGGCAGGTCCAAAATGACATGACATTATTATTTATGCACAAAAATATACAAAACTTCTTAAACGTGCCATGTCTTATCTACACGGGTAGGCTTCTTAAAAGAAGGTCATGCCAGACCTCTTATTTGCTAGGGTTGTGAATGCAAAAACAAGAAACAAGGAAAGTTAGTTCCACATTTAATCACATAACACGTTGGACAATTAAACAATAAAAAGCAACAAAGATAGATAAGGAAAAAGGGGTGGGACCCCTCCCCTCGTGAATGGTGTCCCTAATAGGGTAAGGTCGACTCTACCCTAGGCAATTCTAAAATGGATGCATGAGGTTGGGGTTCGCTAATGCATCTAGACTTGACAAGCTCAGGTCCCCAAGCCTTCAGACTTGGAAACCAAGGGTCATCACTCCCAAGGTTCCTTGTCGGTGGCTCGAGCGATTCCCCAGACATTGCTACGCACACGTCGTGTCACGGCCACATGTCTGAGTGAATCTATCAAAACATCCTCAATCTTCGACTAAAAACTAAAGGTTATCAACCCAAAGCTTAAAGCGGAAGATTAAGTGACCCATCGGATCGTGCTACGCACACGTCGTGTCACGATCACACGTCCAAGTGGGTCGCCTAAATCCTAATAGGGTGGAGTGGCGTGACAAGCCACTAAAAGAAAAATAAATGGGGGGTAAAAATAATTAAAGCGTATGCACGTATGCTAGTGCTCGTTTGGAGGGGAGGGATCAAGAACCAACGCGAGGCTCTAGGGTGACACACCCCCCCTAAATGCAATGGAAGCGGGAAATAAGCAAGTAAACATACATCCAATCAACCAAACATACATTCGCGAGCGAGGGAGTAGTTGGATACGCGTGAAATGCAAAATCCTAAAAAAGGAAAAAATGCAACCCTAAAACACCCAAATGTGATATATGAAAAGGTTAAAAGAAGAAAAAAGTTGATTAAATCAAATTTGTTCGGACTCTCGAATGTCCCCAGTGGAGTCGCCAACTGTCGCGCCCCATTTTTTGATGAAATAAATAAATTGTTTGAAAAATGGATTTTGTGATTGGAAAATGAATCGTGATTTAAAAGAAAAATGGGTCTAGATGGGGGTTTGAAAATGCGACGATTTGACCCAAAATTATAGTTTAAAAAGGGTTTTTGAAAAAAATGGGAGTCGCCACTTGGTAATGAGTTAAGGTGTACCAAGTCACCTAAAAATGAATTTTTTAGGAAAAAATTATAAGAAACCCCTTTTAAACGACTCCTAGTCCACGTAAACCAATGAAAAAGGTTCGGGAGTCACATTTGACGAAGGGGAAGGCAAGGATAAAAATCCAAGGCACCCCTTCGACCTAGCCAAGGCTAGTTGCATGATTTAATCAAAGATTTTCTTGTTTTAACCAAAGAATTTATTACATTTGGATGCACTACGTGAATGCAAACCCTAGACCTAGGGGTATTGGGGGAAATTTCCCTTCAAAGGTTAAGTGGTGCCAATCACATTAATTGTGCAGCCCAATAACGATCCTTTGAAGAAGTCACGAATAATGCAAGTGGGATGCAAATGAAGGGAATGCATGTATGCAATGTGAAGGCATAAATTTGAAAAAGTAATAAAAAACAAAGATGCATAAGTGAAAATGTGCACGTGAGTGGGCAAGGTATGGTATGTGCAATGGTAATATGAAGTGCATGTGTGCAAGTGATGATAAAAGTGTTCGTGTGCAAGTGAAGGGATAAAAGGTGTAAGTGTGCAAAATGGGAGGAAAATGAAAGTGTGATGAAGGTAGAAAATGGATGCATGAACCTAGGGAATTCATGCATATTGGGTACGGGGAGACCTAAATCGTGACTCAATTTGCCCTTTTATAGAGGGAATACAAGCGTGCTAAGGCTTAGAAAAAGCCACACTCGTCTATATCCCATATTTAAGGGGACTCTCAAGCAAATGAACCCTATAACTAGCATGAAATGCAAAAATCCTAAAATGGAGGGAAAAGGGGTTCGAGGAGCATGCCAAATGATAAAACTAAGAAAAATGCATGACATGTAGTGAACATGCAAATATGTACTTAATGAGGGGAAGTCCCTAAGGGTCTAGCATTGGACTAGCCCATTCTATGAATTCCGACTAGCGTTGGACTAGCGGAAACGTATATTCATCCATTCACATTCATTCATGGTTATGGAAAGCGAGTAGACATGCCAAACACTTGTAAACACATAGCACATAACACTTAGCATGCTCGACTAGATGCAAGGCCCTAACGAAGCAAATTAACACGTAGCAAATAAGCATGCAAGACACATAAGACAATCAAAGCCCTAACTATTACATTTGCTAGCTAGGCACACGTCTTCGATAGGTCTTCATTGAATGCTCCTCCAAGCCCTATCTATTACATTCACTAACTAAAACAAAAGGGGGAAGGGGAAAATGGACCAAATTGCTCGCCAAAGCCCTATCTATTACAAGCCAAGAGGTGTACACATACCCCAAAAGAATAACTTAATGAAAACAAAAAGTAAATGACATAAGTAAAAGGAATTAAAGAAAAGCTAGGAAAGCAAAGTAGACATGCAATTCACTTAGCACATTGGACCACATAGGAGAGATACAAAAAGATAAAAGAAATTATACCGCCTCCTTTGAATGATATCCAAATGAAAGAAAAATGGCTTCAAAACAATAAAAATGTCATGGCACCTCAAATAGTAAAGTATAACAAAGTCACCAAATCTCTCCTAATTGCAATTTAAATGAAATCAAACAATACATAGTTTCCAATAAAGGGATTCACCAAAGACCCAATTGCAAGCATTAATCAACCATTCAAAGCCAATTGAAACATTTTAGAAACTTTGCAAGTCCAAGAGCAAGAAAAAGGCCAAAGCCAATTTATTTCAGAGAATTCAAGAAGATAGGAGAACACAAGCTCATTTGGACACGAAGTTTTTAAACTCTTGCATTAAGTACCGCCTATACAAAACATGGTAACCAATAAAGACAAACAATCAAAATGAATTGAAACATTAATGCGGCCAAAGGCTCCATTGTGAACGCTAATCAAACATTCAAGCCAAATCAAACACTTTAAGGAACTTCAAGGGTCCAGGGGCAAAGAAAGGTCCATGAGTGGTTTCACTTGCATTTTAGGATCCCAAAAGCAACCATTAATCAAACAAACAAAACCCATTGAAACATTTAAAAGCTTCAAAGGTCCCAAAAGATAATAAAAAGTCAAATGACGACTCAACTTGCATCCATCTTAGGACCTAATTGCAAGAAAATGGAATGTAATTGGGCCATAATGCATTGCTGCAAAAGTCACAGGGACCCAATTGATTAGTTTTCTCAATTTTGTGGGTCATAAAAGCATAAGGTGAAACTTGAGGGGATTAAGAAGCAATTTTGAAGAATTATTATACATGCAGCAACGTAAGAAACGAAATTTTCTGCAAACTACAAGAAACTGCTGCGTTCCTCAAGCTTTCGGCAAGTTCCAGCAAACAAACTCCATCCATTTTATCATGTAAACAAGTTCATCAACCCAGAAATTATTGACCCAATTCACAACATGAAATTTTGAGTGCAAGATTAAGATGGCAAAACTGGTTTTGATCAGCAACAAAAGAAGAAAGGAAAGCTGCGGCAAGATACATTTCCAAACCAAGCAAAACTGCTGCATTTTTATTTGTTCATAACCAGATTTTGAACGCGACAACTTGGTTATTTATTTTCCCAGCAAAGCATTTGAATGTGGTTCATGTAAACCCAACATTTCTTATCCTCTTGATAGATTAACAAGTAAATTGAATAGCCGCAACTTTGATTGTGGGCTATTGAAGAGCAGAAAGACAGCAAAGACTCACAAATGAATGCAACAGCTTTTTGCTTCTTTTTATTCCAACTTAGATAGATTTGTATGCAAGAACTCAGACCAGCTTTGTTAATCTAACAATCAAACCTGAAATGCAAGGTTTCAACTCATGCTTGCACGCAAATATCTACTTCTATTAAGTTCACTAAAGCAGCTTAGCCATGAAAAGTACATCTAAGATGCTAGGAAGGAACTTGCAATGAACTTGTTCATGGTATGCCAATTGAAAAACATACAAAACACAACCTTAGTCCAATTCGCAGAACCTGCGACTAAAGTGAAAAATTGTTGCTATCCGTTTCCAACACACATTCCAGGTCCAAACACGCAGATTTGATCAGACTTTCCATCCAACATCAGAATTTTAAACCAAACAACAAAATACATTGCTGTCACAAATCGCAGTTGAAGCTTGGCTTGGACATGCATGTGATGTATCAAAAGAACAAACAAATCCCAGATTTCAATCACATCATAGGCTTCAGCAGCAACTAATACAAAACTCTAATATCCGAACGGACCAAGACTGGTTCAAAAAAAAATGAAACAGGCCACCTTTCTTCATAACCTTCCAAACATTTCAAACATACAAGCCATGTAAAAAAAAAAAAAAAAAAATCTTTTCTTTTCAAAATTGGAGTCTTGTTACTGAGCTGTAGCCTAGGAATCGAAATCAAACTCACCACAAATCTTAAACATCAAACATGCAGCGTAGCAGCCGAAGATAGCGGCTTTAGATTATGAAAATCAAATGAAGCGCACAGAAAATTCAGCGAACTTGAAGATTCGATCATCAAAGGAAAACTAATATAAAGAGAGAATGAAAATCGTACAGTTTTTGCTCTCTCTTTCGATGTCCACGGCCGAAATTATCGTGACAACTTCCTGTGAGAGTCGGCAGCCTCAATAGCTTCTTGGTTTGCCGCAGGAACGGATTTCATTTGGCCATCACTCTTGGTTCCTCACTCTACCCGAGAGCTCTCCAATTTCCTTTCCTTCTCTCGGTCCTTTCTGTCCAACCACACCTTAGCCGCCTTCTGCTTTCCCAGTCGACTCTCCTTTTCTTTTCGTTTTGTTTCCTCCGTCACTACCTCTTTCAGCCGTCCTCTCCCTTTTGCTCTCGGTTTCAGCCGCTCTCCAACCTTCCTCCTGCTTCCTTTTCTTTTTGTCGAAAGCCCTCGCCGCTAATTCTTCTTCTTCTCCTCTTTTAGATTCCTACTGCCCAGCCGAAGTTCTCCTATAGCCTTCGTAACTCTCTTTTTCCGTTTCTTCCCCTTTCCCCGTAACTCCCTCTGTTATTCACTCCTTTGATTTCCTCTCTTTCAACCACACTCTCCCCTCTTTAATCCTAGCCGCTGCTCTAGACACTCTCTTATTCTCCCCCAATCTTCAGTCTTCTTCACACCTCGTTCATAGCTCTCTGTATCTTTTCTTTTTTTTTTCCATTCAGGCTTTTTCTCATTTTTCTTATGCAGCTGTCCTTTCTTGCTTGTTTCCGTCACTCTCTCCGTAAAAATCCCTCCTTCAGATTTTTTTTAGCCGTTCACCATCCTCTCTCCCCTCCAAAAACCCTCCTTCTTGCGGCTACCCTTTCTCTTTCTATTTATATGGGAGCCCCCCTCCTAAACCCTTAACAACTTCCTCTGTATTTGCAGCTAAGGAGCTGCCTCAAAGTTCCTTTGCAGCTTGCATGTACGCAGCTTTTTTTTTTTTTTTTTTAACTTAATAAATACAGAATATAAATAATAATAATAATAATAACAAAATGACAAAACTATGTAATAATAATGAAAACAAATAAATAAAATAAAAAAACAAACTAAACAAATAAAAACAACAAAAATGTCCATTTTTCAAATTTTCTTCATTTTTCCCCTTTTTTCTTTTTTCTTTTCTTTTCTCAAAATAACTTAATAAAAATAACTAAAGTGCCAAAAGATTGAATTTGAACGTATTTTTGTGACCAATTTTCCCTTTTTCTCTTTTTTCATGATTTTTTCCATTGTTTTCTTTTTCTTTTGAGAAATTCCATCCTAAAAGCTTAAAAATAAAATAATGACATGAAAACTAAAAAAAAAAACTAAAAACTAAAAATGAATAAAACAAACATGACAAAAACAAAAAACTAAGAAACAAAGAGTAAATGAGCTTGAGCTAAAATTTGGTGTCTACACCTGTAAGTATTGTGTCTGATAGAGATCCTAGATTTGTTTCAAGATTCTGGCAAAAGATGCAAGAAGTGTTGGAGACTAAATTGAATTTCAGTACTACATACCATTCCCAGTGTGAGGCCCCAGTCCGTTCGTAAGTCGATATTAGGGTTATTTGATATTCGGTATAGAAAAAAAATCAGGGTTTTATGGCTAGGAAGGAAACCCTAATTCGGTTGAGCTTGAAAATCCTAGTTTACGTATTATGATTATAAGGCTCAAGCTATAATTTATATTCGGTATTCTAGTGTGTGCCTTGACATAGGTAAATATAGGATTTGTTTTAATTACAAAGGTTTAGTAAGTTTGAATGATTAGCAAACCTCTAGTGTTACTATATTAGAGAGCTTAAGTGGAGTTTTATTTATCGCCCGCCTTTTTCCACATTTTCTTTATTAGAAAAGTTCCCCAGATAATTTTTATGAGTAAATATAGTTTTTAGATGATTTTTCTAGTATCGGTTAGATTTTGAGAAATTAAGAATATATATTGGACGTGGGACCCACTAGTGCGAAAAGTTCGGAAAAATTCGGCCAATTAGGTTAAATTCCGGATACTGTGTGAAATTTATCGGGCGTTAAGAGATAAGTAGAGAGTGTGAATTGATTGATGTGAGAGGAAAAGAAAAGATAAGATTGCATTTATGAGAGTGACAAGTGTCACTATATCATTGGATTTGACTTATGGGGCACTATTCATTTTTTTTGACTTTTGACCCATTTGATTAAATATCTTTAAAATTCACAAAAAATTACCATTTCTTACCTCTTGTTGGCCGGCCACCTTGAGCTCAAGAAGGGAGAAAACCTCTTCAAGTTTTGATTTCATCTTGCTCCAATTCAACAACTCAACCAACTAAACTTGATTTCACTCCATAAAATCCCTTTAGTTAGTGCTAGTGAGTGATTTGGTGAAGCTTTCTTGGAGAGCTAAGGTGTCCTACAACTTCCCCTCTCTTGTTTACTAGGTAAGTGATGCTTAAACTTTCTCCTATACTTAATGATGGTTAATTTGTGCCTAATGTGGGCTAAAGTGATGATATTTGTGATTTATTTCTTGATTTGAAGTGATTTGGTGAAGTTTTTATATTTTTGAGGAATTTTCTGGTTTATTATGAATGTGATGTTGTGGTCATCTATGATGGTTGATAATGGGGGGGAAAGACTCTAGTAGGTGTGAATTAGTGATAATTGCAACCAATTTTGGGTTTGGATTGAATTGTGGAAAGTTAGGGTTTTATCACCCCTTATTCTGTCTGGTTTTAGATCATAGGGTTAGAGGCCGAATTAGACTTTGCTTAAAACATGATAGTTGTAGGTATTGATGTGTTGGAGGTACCTGTAAAATTTCAGGTCATTTGGATTAGTGTAGAGTGAGATATGTCGATTTTACTGTGGCTGTTCTGGGTTGATCAGGATGGCAGAACTGCGTTTGTATTTGGCTATTTTGACTGGAATTACTTTGGATTTGGATGTTGGTGTCTTCTGATGAAATATAGAGGAATGTCTTAGCTACCATATGCCTTTGGAATCAATGCATTTGGACTTGTATAGACTGAGTTGTACTCATTACAGTATTATGTGATTTGCAAACCTATTTTGGTAATTCTGGTTTCGTATTTTGCATATTTGATCTAGTTGTGCTAGGATTTGGACTGAGTGGCCTTCTATGTTGTTGTAGCCCTGTTTCTTAGCTTCGAAACGGTGGGTCTTACACCCCCATCTGATAACCGTAGTGAATTTGGTGCCATTACCGCATATTGAGGTCAAATACGGTTTGTGATCCTGTTTTGCGATTCCGGTATAGTGTCTTGCATTTTTGACCTTGTTACATTCAAAATTGGACAAAGTTTCCTTCTTCAACATTGTAGCCCCTTAAGTCCTGGATATTCCTGTAAAATTTCAGGTTAAACGGATTAGTATTTCCTGAGCTATAAACGAAATACCCAGACCTGTTTTGACCGTCAAATTCTGTTACGTTTTTTTTGGAAAGTTTATGACTGGAACTTTGGCTTCACATTTGACTGGGTTACAAGCTGTTTGGGCTTGTGACCAAAACACCAAACTTATAGCCCTATATCAAAGCTTTCTAACGCCCTTGGAATTTCATGAATCGGATTTATAAAACCTGAGATATAGCCGAGCAAACAAGGCTTGCCCGTGAAAATGACCATTTTCTGGTCAGATCTGTTTTGGTCCTGATGACCAATTTCCGTTCCGAATTTGGATTGCCGACCTTCATGAAAGTTATTCCATTTGGAATGAACCATCTAACTGCCAATTTTCAGCTCTTTTGACCATGTGTAGCATAGAAAACAGTTTGCACTCAAAACTGACCATTTGTGCATTGGCCAGATTTCGTAAGTGATTGTGTTTGGTTCATTTGGGACCGAAACCTCCAGTTTCAGTTCTGGATGTCTTCATAACAATTGTTGTTCATCCTTTAAGCTTCGATATGGCATCTCATACGCCTTAATCCGATATTCGTAGCTCAACTTATGAGTAAACTAGAAATGAGTGTCAAATCTGCCGTTTCCGCTAACGGCCGTTTCCGTTTCCGTTCGTCATATTTGCGTGCGCGCGTGTCGTTTTGCCGTTTTGCTTGTTTTAGGCACGATAGTAGCCGTTTGTGATATTATGTGACACAATCTTCTATTTCAGACGGTGGTGAGCTGGGCGGAACTGGTGGGGCCCACTACTAGCTGTTCATTTCGATCCGACTTCGTACTTTTACTATTTCAGTTTCTGAGTAAGTATTCAGGCCAGTTTGGTGTGTTTTCTTTGCTATGTGTTTGAGATATGTGAAAAGGGTACTTAGGCGAGGGTGTACTTTATCGCACTCGACCTAAACCCTAATTTGAATGTATAATTGTACTTGGCATATGTATATGAACCTTTTGGAACCGAAACCCTTGAGCTTGTGGCTCGGGGCGACTTTCGAGTAAAGTTTGTGAAGTTTGCAAAGTTTGTGAGTTCGTGGGCCCGATCTAAGACCTGTTTGGACTATTCGAGCCGGTTAGGGCTTGGTCGAAGTCAGTCCAACTTAGTCTGAGGTCACCAAGTTTGTAGGTTCATGTTATGAACCAATTTTATGAATCCGGTTCACCGAGAAGGTGACCAAGTTTGTGACCCGAGCTTGTGACTCAAGCTCAAGTTTGTGATTTCGTTCGCCCGGGCAAGTTTGTGAGGTGACTGGCCAGTGAGGGTGATAAGGTGTCGGTGGGTGTACAAGTGAAGTTCTACGGACCATTGAGTGTGGTCGACGGAGTGTCGGCAGGAGATCACGCATGGTATATGAATTGGCTTTGGAGCCACCTGTATCCTTATTATGTGATGTTACTTTTCTGCTTTTGCTTTACTCTTACTGTGTAACTGTTACGTGAAATTTATGCTTTCGCCCCTGTTTACTTACTAAGCATATAACTTACCCCTTTCCTTTTGTTTTCCTTAGCAGGGGCCGACGCGGGGACATTTGGCTCGTATGCTAGTATAGTTAGATTGGCTTGTAATAGTTGAACAGTTAGAATGTTTGTTTATGTTTTGGTGGTTTGTATAAGAACCCTTCTTAGGGTCTATCTTCTGTTGGTTGTGGTTATAGTGTATTAGAGGGGTTTGACTCGAGACTTTTGAAGATGTAAATATAACTTTTGGGATTGTATATATTGTATATAGTGCTCTTTCGATCTATCTCGTTTTATTGCTTTAAGTTTTGAGTCCTGACGCGAGCTAGGCAGGCGGCCCGCCGATACCCTTGGGTTCGCCCTTGGGAGAAGTGGGGTCGTCACAGTTGGTATCAGAGCGCCTAGGTTAGAGGACTTGGGCAAGTGGGACATACGCGATAGGCACTAGGCATATTTGACCATTTTAAGTTGAATGATATCTTTTAAGCTGAAATGCCGGTTGACTGACGACTTAATGTTTTGTAGGTATGTATCCGGGCGGTTCGAGTGATGCGGGACCCAGTGGTGTGGGACCGAGACCTCCGAGTAGGAGGGGCCCAGAGGATCGAGCGCTGCATAAGCGGGCGTTCCGTTATAGGCAGAGGCTGGGAGAGCCTTACACGTTGTACTCCCCCTTCGGCCAGGTGTCGCGCCGACCCTGCGCGTGTTGGTATATGTATGGCTATCCCGACGAGGTAGTCATAGCATTGGATGACGAGCGTTATTACCTCGACAGGACGGTCGAGACTCTGAGGGTGTAGCTCGACGAGGCTAGAGCGGTTGGCCGTGAGCAGGCGAGGCGCATGGGATACTTGGAGCGGGGTCTCCGAGAGGAGAGGGAGAGGACGGATGCTTTGCACCGTCAGCTTCAGGACACACACCAGCACCTCTTCGCTATGAAGAGGCAGCTGAGGGATAGGGCTCGGAGTATGTCGGTCGACTGCGAGCTCCTACTAGATCTAGCCGCAGAGGCACCGCCACGGGCCACCGGTCCAGAGAGGATGGACGAGGTGGACATGTTATGTTCCGTTGGGAACCTGGGCCCTAGGGGAGGCGATTAGGGTCGCTTTTGTACTTTTGTTTAGCTAGTGTATGACTTTTGTTAGAACTAATTCGGCTAATTCCTTTTGTTACTTGGCCGACTAACTAGATTTTGGAGCCGGAGTGCTCGTGTATATTGGGTTTTGTACCGACTGGAGGTCGGGTAATGTGTAAATCTTTTGGTGTGACTTTGTAAATAAATGTACATATTCGAGTATTATCTTTTGCACCTATCCTTTGCGTGCCTTTCGTGTATCTGTTTTGTGTTTTTGTTTTGTTTCTAGTTTGAATACTAAATACACGTTATGCTTGGGTCCATAGACTTTTGGCATTTAGATGGCCTCCGGTACTCGAGGTAGAGGTAGAGGGCGAGGACGAAGCCCTGAAATGGAACATGAACAAGAGCCAGACCAAGTAGCTACAGCCATCCATCGAATGGCTGACTTGATGGAGCGTATGATTGACCAACAGGCTCAGGGCCATGGGAATGCTGTTGGAATCCCTGGACATAATCCGGGACATAATCATGAGGGCGAGGACCGTGCCTTAGAACGGTTCCAAAAGTTTGCACCTCCTAAGTTCATAGGAGGACCTAATCCTGATTTAGCAGAAACCTGGATGGACCGTATGCTCGATATATTTGCCGCACTTAGGTATTCGGAAGAGCGGCAGATATCTTTTGCTGTGTTCCAGTTCGAAGGAGCCGCTCGAGCCTGGTGGAACGTGATTAAAACTAAGTGGGAGCGCGAACAAACCCCCTGGACCTGGATCAATTTTACCCGAGAATTTAATGAGAAGTATTTGCCGCCCATCGTGCAAGAGAAACGGGAAGATGATTTTATCCGCCTGCGTCAAGGTGCATCTAGCGTGGCGGAGTACGAAACTCAGTTCACTAAACTTTCTCGCTTTGCCCCAGAGCTGGTGTTAACGGAGCAAAAACGAATCCGTCGATTCGTTCAAGGTTTAAATGTGGAAATCCAGGAATCGCTAGCAGCTGCTCAGTTGAACACGTTTAGCCAAGCGCTAGAAAAAGCACAGCGGATTGAGACTGCCAGAGGACAGGTTAAAGCCTTCCACGATCGGAAAAGAAGGCAACCTAACTCAAATGATTCCATGGTCGGACAAAGCTCGCGAAACGAGCCACCTGCCAAGATAAATAAAGGTACGGATGGTCCACGACCTGCAGGGACCCCGAATAACTTCGTGCGGGGTCAGGTAGTGCAAGAGGGGCCGAGGAGTGTCCAGCGTGGAGGGGCAAGTACAGCCGCTAAGTCAACCTGTGGTTTCTGTGGGGGCAATCACACCGATGACAATTGCTGGAAGAATAGTTCGGTACGCAAATGCTTCAAATGTGGTAGCACCGAACACCTGATTGCCCGGTGTCCTAAGATGAAAAAGGAAGGATTTAAGTCACCGACTGAAGGGACCACAACTAAGCCATCAAATGCAGGGGACAATCGACCTAAAGGGCCAGTAAGAGTGTATGCAATGGGTCAACCGGAGGCGATTGACCCTTCGGCAGGTTTTGAAGGTACGCTTTGACCAACGAATTAATTTCGACGATGAAATTGTCCTAAGTGGGGGAGATTGTGAGGCCCCAGTCCGTTCGTAAGTCGATATTAGGGTTATTTGATATTCGGTATAGAAAAAAAATCAGGGTTTTATGGCTAGGAAGGAAACCCTAATTCGGTTGAGCTTGAAAATCCTAGTTACGTATTATGATTATAAGGCTCAAGCTATAATTTATATTCGGTATTCTAGTGTGTGCCTTGACATAGGTAAATATAGGATTTGTTTTAATTACAAAGGTTTAGTAAGTTTGAATGATTAGCAAACCTCTAGTGTTACTATATTAGAGAGCTTAAGTGGAGTTTTATTTATCGCCCGCCTTTTTCCACATTTTCTTTATTAGAAAAGTTCCCCAGATAATTTTTATGAGTAAATATAGTTTTTAGATGATTTTTCTAGTATCGGTTAGATTTTGAGAAATTAAGAATATATATTGGACGTGGGACCCACTAGTGCGAAAAGTTCGGAAAAATTCGGCCAATTAGGTTAAATTCCGGATACTGTGTGAAATTTATCGGGCGTTAAGAGATAAGTAGAGAGTGTGAATTGATTGATGTGAGAGGAAAAGAAAAGATAAGATTGCATTTATGAGAGTGACAAGTGTCACTATATCATTGGATTTGACTTATGGGGCACTATTCATTTTTTTTGACTTTTGACCCATTTGATTAAATATCTTTAAAATTCACAAAAAATTACCATTTCTTACCTCTTGTTGGCCGGCCACCTTGAGCTCAAGAAGGGAGAAAACCTCTTCAAGTTTTGATTTCATCTTGCTCCAATTCAACAACTCAACCAACTAAACTTGATTTCACTCCATAAAATCCCTTTAGTTAGTGCTAGTGAGTGATTTGGTGAAGCTTTCTTGGAGAGCTAAGGTGTCCTACAACTTCCCCTCTCTTGTTTACTAGGTAAGTGATGCTTAAACTTTCTCCTATACTTAATGATGGTTAATTTGTGCCTAATGTGGGCTAAAGTGATGATATTTGTGATTTATTTCTTGATTTGAAGTGATTTGGCGAAGTTTTTATATTTTTGAGGAATTTTCTGGTTTAATATGAATGTGATGTTGTGGTCATCTATGATTGTTGATAATGGGGGGGAAAGACTCTAGTAGGTGTGAATTAGTGATAATTGCAACCAATTTTGGGTTTGGATTGAATTGTGGAAAGTTAGGGTTTTATCACCCCTTATTCTGTCCGATTTTGGATCATAGGGTTAGAGGCCGAATTAGACTTTGCTTAAAACATGAAAGTTGTAGGTATTGATGTGTTGGAGGTACCTGTAAAATTTCAGGTCATTTGGATTAGTGTAGAGTGAGATATGTCGATTTTACTGTAGCTGTTCTGGGTTGATCAGGATGGCAGAACTGCGTTTGTATTTGGCTATTTTGACTGGAATTACTTTGGATTTGGATGTTGGTGTCTTCTGATGAAATATAGAGGAATGTCTTAGCTACCATATTCCTTTGGAATCAATGCATTTGGACTTGTATAGACTGAGTTGTACTCATTACAGTATTATGTGATTTGGAAACCTGTTTTGGTAATTCTAGTTTGGTATTTTGCATATTTGATCTAGTTGTACTAGGATTTGGACTGAGTGGCCTTCTACGTTGTTGTAGCCCTATTTCTTAGCTTCGAAACGGTGGGTCTTACACCCCCATCCGATAACCGTAGTGAATTTGGTGCCATTACCGCATATTGAGGTCAAATACGGTTTGTGATCCTGTTTTGCGATTCCGGTATAGTGTCTTGCATTTTTGACCTTGTTACATTCAAAATTGGACAAAGTTTCCTTCTTCAACATTGTAGCCCCTTAAGTCCTGGATATTCCTGTAAAATTTCAGGTTAAACGGATTAGTATATCCTGAGCTATAAACGAAATACCCAGACCTGTTTTGACCGTCAAATTCTGTTACGTTTTTTTTGGAAAGTTTATGACTGGAACTTTGGCTTCACATTTGACTGGGTTACAAGCTGTTTGGGCTTGTGACCAAAACACCAAACTTATAGCCCTATATCAGAGCTTTCTAACGCCCTTGGAATTTCATGAATCGGATTTATAAAACCTGAGATATAGCCGAGCAAACAAGGCTTGCCCGTGAAAATGACCATTTTCTGGTCAGATCTGTTTTGGTCCTGATGACCAATTTCCGTTCCGAATTTGGATTGCCGACCTTCATGAAAGTTATTCCATTTGGAATGAACCATCTAACTGCCAATTTTCAGCTCTTTTGACCATGTGTAGCATAGAAAACAGTTTGCACTCAAAACTGACCATTTGTGCATTGGCCAGATTTCGTAAGTGATTGTGTTTGGTTCATTTGGGACCGAAACTTCCAGTTTCAGTTCTGGATGTCTTCATAACAATTGTTGTTCATCCTTTAAGCTTCGATATGGCATCTCATACGCCTTAATCCGATATTCGTAGCTCAACTTATGAGTAAACTAGAAATGAGTGTCAAATCTGCCGTTTCCGCTAACGGCCGTTTCCGTTTCCGTTCGTCATATTTGCGTGCGCGCGTGTCGTTTTGCCGTTTTGCTTGTTTTAGGCACGATAGTAGCCGTTTGTGATATTATGTGACACAATCTTCTATTTCAGACGGTGGTGAGCTGGGCGGAACTGGTGGGGCCCACTACTAGCTGTTCATTTCGATCCGACTTCGTACTTTTACTATTTCAGTTTCTGAGTAAGTATTCAGGCCAGTTTGGTGTGTTTTCTTTGCTATGTGTTTGAGATATGTGAAAAGGGTACTTAGGCGAGGGTGTACTTTATCGCACTCGACCTAAACCCTAATTTGAATGTATAATTGTACTTGGCATATGTATATGAACCTTTTGGAACCGAAACCCTTGAGCTTGTGGCTCGGGGCGACTTTCGAGTAAAGTTTGTGAAGTTTGCAAAGTTTGTGAGTTCGTGGGCCCGATCTAAGACCTGTTTGGACTATTCGAGCCGGTTAGGGCTTGGTCGAAGTCAGTCCAACTTAGTCTGAGGTCACCAAGTTTGTAGGTTCATGTTATGAACCAATTTTATGAATCCGGTTCACCGAGAAGGTGACCAAGTTTGTGACCCGAGCTTGTGACTCAAGCTCAAGTTTGTGATTTCGTTCGCCCGGGCAAGTTTGTGAGGTGACTGGCCAGTGAGGGTGATAAGGTGTCGGTGGGTGTACAAGTGAAGTTCTACGGACCATTGAGTGTGGTCGACGGAGTGTCGGCAGGAGATCACGCATGGCATATGAATTGGCTTTGGAGCCACCTGTATCCTTATTATGTGATGTTACTTTTCTGCTTTTGCTTTACTCTTACTGTGTAACTGTTACGTGAAATTTATGCTTTCGCCCCTGTTTACTTACTAAGCATATAACTTACCCCTTTCCTTTTGTTTTCCTTAGCAGGGGCCGACGCGGGGACTTTTGTCTCGTATGCTAGTATAGTTAGATTGGCTTGTAATAGTTGAACAGTTAGAATGTTTGTTTATGTTTTGGTGGTTTGTATAAGAACCCTTCTTAGGGTCTATCTTCTGTTGGTTGTGGTTATAGTGTATTAGAGGGGTTTGACTCGAGACTTTTGAAGATGTAAATATAACTTTTGGGATTGTATATATTGTATATAGTGCTCTTTCGATCTATCTCATTTTATTGCTTTAAGTTTTGAGTCCTGGCGCGAGCTAGGCAGGCGGCCCGCCGATACCCTTGGGTTCGCCCTTGGGAGAAGTGGGGTCGTCACACCCAAACCGATAGACAGTCTGAGAGGACAATTCAAACCCTTGAGGACATGTTAAGAACTTGTGTTTTGGATTTTGGGGAGAGTTGGAGTAAGTATTTGACATTGATGGAATTTGCTTATAACAATAGCTTCCACTCTTCTATTCAAATGGCTCCGTACGAAGCGCTTTATGGTCAAAAGTGTAGATCTCCGATTTGTTGGGATGAAGTAGGTAAATGCAAAATCTTAGACCCAACTACAGTGCCTTGGATTGAGGAGGCTAATGAAAAGGTGAAGTTGGTACGCCAAAGGATTCAGACCGCCCAAACTCGTCCAAAGAGTTATGCAGATAATCGGAGGAAGGACTTAGAATTTAGAATTTACGGTTGGAGATCAAGTATTTCTTAAGATTACACCTCTAAAAGCTAGTTTGATGGCAGGAAGGGGAAAGAAATTACAACTGAGATTTGTAAGACCTTATAAGATTATTCAACACGTGGAAAATGTAGCGTATAAGTTGGAACTACCACCGAGTCTATCTTGGATTCATAATATTTTTCACGTGTCCATATTTAAGAAGTATCATCCAGACCCTTCTCATATCTTGCAACAAGAAAGTATCGAAATTGATGAGACACTGACTTATGAGGAGAAACCGGTAAAACTTCTAGATTGTAAAGTGCAAGAATTAAGGAACAAGCGGATTCCATTGGTGCAACTTCTCTGGAGGAATCATGGGCTAGAGGAAGCAACTTGGGAAGTTGAAGAAGAGATCTGAGGAAAGTATCCAGACCTGTTCGCAAATCAAGATACAATTTCGAAGATGAAATTCTCTTAAGGGGGAAAGGATGTGAGGACTCGTATTTTATTTTATTTTATTTATTTATTTTATCGATTTATTCACTTATTTATTGGTTTACCCTAATGTCACGCCCCATTTTTTAATAAGAAAAATAAAAGACGAGTTTAGAAAAATCTTTTGATTCAATTTTTTATTAAAAAATAAATTTTTTTATTTAAAAAGAAAATGAAGAACATGGGTCTAAATGGGACTTGAAAATGCGACGATTTGACCCAAAAATATAGTTTACAAAGGATTTTTTTGAATAAAAAATGGAGTCGCCACTTGGTATAGAGTAAAGGTGTACCAAGTCACCAAAAAATGAGTTTTTAAAGAAAAAGTAGAAAAACCCTTTTTAAATGACTCCAAGTCTACGAAAATCAGAGAAAAAGATTCGGGAGTCACATTTGAAGAAAGGGAAGGTAAGGATAAGAATCCAAGACACCCTTTCAACCTAGCCAAGGCTAGTTGCGCGATTTAGTCAAAAAATTTCTTATTTTACCCTTAAGATTTATCACATTTGGATGTATTATATGAATGCATACCCTAAACCTAGGAGGATGTCGGAGGTTCGAAATGTATCTTCAAAACTTAATTGGTGCAAATCACATTAATTGTGATGCCCAATGTGGACTCTTTGGAGAGGTCACGAATAATGGAAAAATATGAGACTCTAAGAAATGAAAAGAAAAATAAAATAATTATACAAATATACGTGGCCTAAAGGAATGCATCATGTTGGGTACGGGGGACTAATGTTCGTGACTCAATTTTCCCTTTAATAGAGGGAATACGAGCGTGCTAAGGTTAGAAAGCCAAACTCGTCCATATCCCATATCCAAGGAGTTTTCCTAATCTAAGCAAGCAAATGATCTAACCTAGTTTCTAATTCTTAAATGGAAATGCAAGTCTAATGTCATGTGTTCATACAAAGGGGTAAGGAGTATATATATAAGGGGAAGTACGGAATAAAAACTATACATATAAGGGGAACCTGGGGTAAGGGATATACATATATAAGGAAAGTGTCATGCAACATGGTAAAGCCCTAAAAGTGAAAAATATGCATGAGATGAAGTGATTTTACCACACAATCATGATCTAACGTGTGGATGGTCCCTAAGGGTCTAGCGTTGTACTAACCCATGTCTATGAGTTCTCACTAGCGTTGGACTAGTGAAAAATCGGAATGAAGGGCCACAACTAGCATTGGACTAGTGTGGTGACGACATGCATTTGTTATAGTCTAATAAATCAAATAAAGCATAATAAAGCAAATAAACACATAAATCACATAAAACACATAGCACATAGGCATGATATCTAGATGCAAGACCCTAAAAAAACGATTAAACACATAGGCAGACAAACATGCAAGCAAAATAAAACGAACAAACAAATAAAACCCTATCTATTACATTGGGGAGGCCCTACTACAATCTAGAGGGGAAAAAGGAATAAAATAACTAAATAACCCAGGTATTACAACCTTGGCATTAAAATGCCTTTCACAAATAATTACAAATTGAATTAAAATAAAATAGACAAAGATTGAAACAAAATAAAGCGAATAAAAATAAAAACAACATTTAAAAGGCATGCAATTAAACTCATGTAGTCACATAAGTGCACACATAGGGTCAAATAAGGGATAGAAATTACCTCTCTTGCAATGGTGATCAAATGAAAGAAAGATTAGCTTCAAAACAATAAAAGGGTCAAGGCACCAATTAAATAGTAAAAAAAAAAACAAACAAAATCACCAAATCCCTCTCAATTGCAACTTAGATGAAATAAAAAATGCATAATTTCAAAAAAAGGTAAATTATTAACCAATTTTCTAAAATAGAAGAAACTTTCAAGGACCCAATTGATTAGTCTTCCCAATTTTCTAGGCCATAGTAGAATTAAACACAAACTGAAGAGTTAAAATGCAATGTTTCCTTTATTTTCATGCATGCAAACTACGTAAAAGAAGTTTTCTTTTCTGCACCATTCCTGCCGTGACTTTCTTTCCATTTCATCATGCAAACATGTTCACCAAATGCCAGGATTTGAACTATCAATCATTGACTAAAACAAACATGAAATTTTGTTGCAAGATTGAAGTAAAGAATTTAAGCTAACCATCAGGGGTAAAAGGAACTAAACAACAAAAGAAAAAGGGAAAAAAAATGCAGCAGGAACTTTCTCTGCAAATTCACATTTCGCAAGCTTCATGCAAGCTACGAGGGAAATACGCTTTCTGCAATAAAAGCTTTTGGCAACTGATGAAAATTTTTGCAACAAAACTAGCTACCAACTTTCATTTTTAAACGCGGATTTCAGCCTCAAAACACAACTTTGAGCAAAACCTTTTCAACCAAACATCAAGGCTTTAATCTAAACAAAAAGCCCACTGGAACTTAACATCTAAACATGCAAGAGGAAACTCAGGATAGGATCACGAAGCTCTGGTAGCTTTCTCCTTTCTGGTTTCCTTTCACTGCAACATGCGACATTCACGAGCCAAATACATCACTAACAAACATCAAGTCTTGATCAACAAAAGCAAACACAAGACACCACTCATCTCAAATATGATGAAAGGAAAAGTGCGAGCTAACACCCAACAAAAGAAAAAGGAAATCACGGGAGAGCGAAAGGAACTCAGTCATGCGACCGTCTGCAAAATCTGGGTTAATGCAACTCTTCCTAATGGTTGGGACTTCAGCAAAACAACCTTTGGTTATTCACCTAAATGTGTTTGCGTGTGAAGAAACTCAGACAAAATCTATCAACTTTGACAACCGAAAATAAGTGCAAGAAAATTCAGCTTTTGCTCAAAAAAACATTTACTTCTTCTCAACAAGCTCACAAGTGCAGTTAGCAAATAAAATGCAGCAAATGTATAAAAGGAGGAAATCGCAGCAGGTATGGACATGATACATCAATTAGACGACAAACAAAACACCAACTCTGAGCAAATCAAGAACCTCAACAATCAAAACAGCTGAAACGACCGTTGCTGCAACGAAAGCCGGGAGTTTCGAGCTTGTTGCAGCAGATTTTTATGCATCAAATCTCAGCCGCAAGCAATCTAAAACCTGACAGCAGAATCATCAAACATTCTGCATTCTTTTCAACATGAAAAATCCCAGATTCGTTCATCAGTTAAAAAGCAAAGTCCTATAATAACCCCCTGGCCAAGTCATAACCTAGCAATGGTTCGGCAGTCACACACAGGATGGAGTCCAACCTTTACAAATGAAATGCTTTAAAACAGTAGAAGTAAGGGTTATGAATACCTGGAAATGTCTGTGAAATTTCACAACGTAAGATACTCCTTTGAATGTGTCACAGTGGGGGTGCAGCAGGGACTTCGTGACTTGGGGTTGCAGTGGTGGTAATGGTGGTGGAGTTAGCTCAGTTTCTCGTTCAGTTCCTCCTTTCTCTCGCCCAACTCCGGAACCCTTGCCCCTTGCTTTCTAGTTTCTCCAAAACCCATAACTTTTCCTCAGTTTCTCTACCCGAAAAACTTCCCCCTAATTTTCAGATTTTTCCTCGGCTCTTGCCGAAGACCCCCTCTCTGTTTATTCCTTAGCTTCTCATCCGCCACTCTCTACTCTCTCTACTGGTTGTCCTCTCTCTCAAACCCCGAAGCCGCTTTCGTTTCCCTTATCCCGCTCTCCCAGATCTCTACCTCAGCCCGCAGCCCCTCTTTTTCTCTCGGTCGTCACCAATTCTCCACTGGTCTCCCCCCTTTTCTTTTTCTCTCCAGATTTTTAGCCGTCATTAGATGCTCTCAGCCCTCCACTCAATCCCTTCTCATTTCAAGGCTTTTTATAAGCACTCGTAACCTAGTATCCACGGTGCACAGCTGCTGCATTTTCCTTCTGCTAATTTCTACACCATTGGATGGCCTCTGTTCCTTATGAAATTGAGGTTCAAGATAAAGGCCAGATGGCCTTGTACTATGCCAATCTGATGGAGTAGAAAAATGGGCAAAAATGCTCGGAAAACAAACTAGAAAAATGGAGTTGCATTTTTGTTTTCTGCATTCTGTTAGTACACTGCTATTTAGGAAGTTCAGCGTTTTTTTTTAAATTTAATTTAAATGAACAACAAAATTTTATAGATTGAATCTAAAGAATTAAAGTGTATTTTTGTGAGTAA
Organism: Coffea arabica; assembly: GCF_036785885.1. Lineage (NCBI taxonomy): Eukaryota > Viridiplantae > Streptophyta > Magnoliopsida > Gentianales > Rubiaceae > Coffea > Coffea arabica. The sequence continues at coordinate 41,225,154 of NC_092316.1, read as the reverse complement.
TTTTCTCTCTTTTTTTTTACTAATTAAGAAATGAATAATAAATGCCTTAAATCCATAAAAATAAAAATAATAACAATTAAAGCTAAATAAATAAATACAGTATCTAAAAAAAGCTAAAAATATCTAAACTAAAGTCCTGAGATTGATAAGTAAAAATAGCTAATAAAAATAAATTAAAAAATAAAAATAAAAAATAAAAATTTGGTGTCTACAGTTTGCCCTCTTTGTCTGAGTTTCGAAGAAACTTGAGACAAAAACATAGACACCAAATACTTACATACAGTTATTCCGCTGTGAGTTGGAACATGTAAACTCAAAAGGTCAGTGGGATGAATACCCGAGCCTGCTTTCACTTAGTCAGTGGAATAAATACCCAAGCCTGCCTTCATTCTTCACTTGGTCAGTGGAATCAACACCCGAGCCTGCTTTCAATTGGTCAGTGGGATTAACACCCAAGTCTGCTTTCAATTGGTCAGTGGGATCAACACCCGAACCTACTTTCAATTGTTTAATTGGTCAGTGGGATCAACACCCGAGCCTGTCTTCAATTGGTTTGGTCGTATAAAACTTTCGTAGACTTTTGAGAAGAAAGGCAAACAACTTCTTCTAAAATTGCCCCAGTGTGATACTTATCGGATTGTCAGACCTGCAAGAAAAGAAATAATGATAGATAATACCGCCACCATCCGATCAACCTCTTCTTCAAGAAAAGTGTAAACATGAGCATTTGGGCTTCTCGTTTGACGAAGCGAGCACTTCAACCTGGCCCTGCAAACAATATCAAATTCCCATAATTTCTCATATTTAACCAATAAACCAATTAGTATCCATTTTCTTCGATAAATCATAGGGATTGCCTTTTGATAGAATAAAAGAGACAAATGTGATCATGAAACATGTAAAAAATATTCTAATTGCACATAATGAAAAATCTTAACAATCTAAACACAACCCTCTACTTTTATTGCACGAAAAATCATTTCAAATAAATAAGCTTGTATACTCAAATTTCGTGTTTGATAAATCAAACACTTTGGTTTTCGAACAAAATGCTACACTTGACCCTTTGGATATCATCTCTTCGGAGTTCAAATGCTTGACAACAGAATCACAATGTGAGGAGAATCTCCAATGAACTAAGTCACAAGCACTTTAGATCCACGCTCACTTTTCCTTGTAAAACCCTACCTCAGCGCCCTTTCGGGTTTTCACTAAGGTTACCCCCCGCCCATTTTGTTTTCCTTTTCACTTTTTTTTTCCTTTTTCTTCTTATTTTTCCTTTTCTTTCTTCTTTTTCTTTTTCCTTTTTTCTTTTGTTTCCTTTTTTCTTTTTTTTTCTTTCTTTTTCTAAGGTGCCCTTGCGGGTTTTCACCTAACAAACAAATCTTGTCTATCGCCCATATTAATCCAGAAATGTGTTTTAAGAAATAATGGCATCAGTATAACAATTCTTCCCTTGCAAAATAGGTGAAGATGTTTTTGACATCATGTGCCACTTGATTAGAAATTGTCCTAAAAGGCAATATAAAGAACAGAAGTCAGGACTTTTAGGTTTTTGCAATGGGGTCTGGTGGGGTGCTTAGAAAGGGTTAAGGCTTGAAAGCGGACTTATGAATGATTAGATTTCCTGAGATTGCATCTTTAAATTAATCCTACTAATAATTGCCCCAATTTATTCTCAATCGAGATTCTCCTCTTTTCATTTTTCTCTTCATTTTGTTCCTCTATCGCTTTTACCTTTTGAACCCTCTATTTTCTTTTCTTTTTTCCTTCTTTTTCTTCTTAGCTTTGTCAACTCAAAACTTGCCCCAGTGTGGGGTTTGCGATTCTCAGGGGATGTCAAACAAAATAATTTGCTCTGAAGGCTCAAAAGGGATAACTAGAGATAGAATGTTTGATTGGAAATGAAGAAAGCCTGACTTTTCATTCCGTTCTTTACATTAACCCTAAAAGGAAAATTTCATTTATCATATGAAAAATTTCTTACACATATCCGAATTGATTGGTTGAGGGAACACTTGCCCATCCATTTCTGCAAGAATGAGACCTCCCCCGGGCAAAATTTTCTGGACAATAAAAGGGCCTTGCCAATTTGGTGCAAATTTCCCCTTAGCTTCCTCTTGTACTGGCAAAATGTGTTTCAACACTTTATCTCCTTCTGTGAATATCCGTGGTCTTACCTTCTTATTGTAAGCACGGGCTACCCTCTTTTGATAACATTGACCATGACAAATGGCATTTAACCTTTTCTCATCGATTAAAGACAACTGCTCATGACTTTGTTGAATCCATTCAGCCTCCTCCAGTTTGGCCTCCATTAAAATGCGCAAAGAAGGGATTTCGACTTTGGCTGGCAAAACTGCTTCCATTCCGTACATGAGATTGTAGGGAGTTGCCCCAATAGAAGTCCGAATAGCAGTTCTATATGCCATTAATGCATAAGGGAGCTTCTCGTGCCAATCACAGTGTCTCTCAATCATCTTACGGATTATTTTTTTTAAGTTCTTATTTGCAACCTCTACTGCTCCATTCATCTATGGCCTATAAATAGAGGAGTTTTGATGTTTGATTTTGAACTGTTTGCACAAACCATCTACCATGTCATTGTTGAGATTTTTGGCATTATCAGTGATTAATGTCTCCGGCACTCCAAAACGACAAACGATATGTTTTCTTAGAAAGTCCGTCACCACCTTCTTAATCACATGCTTATAAGACTCAGCTTCAACCCACTTGGTAAAGTATTCAATTGCCACCAAAATAAATCGATGCCCGTTTGAAGCGGGAGGGTCAATGGCTCCAATCACATCCATACCCCATATTGAACATGGCCAAGGAGCAGTCATACTGTGCAATTCTGTGGGGGGGGGAGTGCGTATAACATATCCGTGCAATTGACATTTGATGCACTTCCTAACAAAAACTACACAATCATGCTCCATGGTAAGCCAAAAATATCCGGTCCTCATGATCTTCTTTGCTAACAAGTGGCCATTCATATGTGATCCACATACTCCACTATGTACTTCTTTCATCAAGTACTCTGCTTCGTCCTTATCAACACACCTCAGAAGGCCCAAATCTGACGTTCTTTTGTATACCACTTCTCCATTCAAGAAGAATTTAGAAGATAATCTGCGCAAGAAGCTTTTGGCAGTCATATCGGCCTCAGGAGGGTAGGACCCTGTTTTGAGAAATTCCTTAATGTCACTGTACCAGGGACGGCCATCGGGGGATTTTTCCACAACTAGGCAATGAGCAGGTTTTTCTTGCAAGTGAATGTGGATAGGTTCAATTACCAACTCGTCTGGATGTTGAATCATCGAAGATAAGGTGGCCAAAGCATCGTCGAAGACATTTCTGGCACATGGAATATGCCTGAACTCCAAACTCCTAAATTTGTTTGCCAAATTCAATAAACTACAATGATAAGGCACGATCTTTGAATCCCAAGTGATCCACTCTTTGAGAGTCTGATGCACGAGCAAATCGGAATCACTGAACACTATTAAATCCTTAATCTCCATTTCCAAAGCCATTTTTAGCCCAAAAATGCAAGTTTCATATTCAGCCATATTGTTAGTGCAGAAAAATTGTAGTTTAGCGGAACCAGGATAATGCTTCCCTTCAGGTGATACTAGAACAGCTCCAATACCAGCTCCAAAGGAATTTGATGCACCATCAAAGAATAGCCTCTACTCCGGGCATTGATCATTCATATCTTCTGCTATACCCACAAACAGGGCCTCCTCATCCGGAAAATAAGTGTGAAGCGGTTGATAATCATCTTTCAGTGGATTTTCAGCCAAATGGTCGGCCATAGCCTGGCCCTTGATTGCCTTTTGCGTAGTAAAAATGATGTCAAATTTCGAAAGAATCATCTGTCATTTTGCCACACGCCCAGTTGGCATAGGCTTTCCCAACAGATATTTCAAACGGTCAGAGCAAGTAATGCCTCAGCTTTTGAGCAGCCCAAGCTAGAGCACAACAACTCCTCTTAAGAAAAGAATAGTTGGCCTCATACGCAGTGAACTTCTTACTGAGGTAATAGATAGCTTGCTCCCTCTTCCCCGATTCATCGTGTTGTCCTAATACACATCCCATAGCTTCGTCCAACACCGATAGATACATGATCAAAGGTCACCCGGGTTTGGGTGGCACTAAAACCGGGGGATGCAACAAGTAGTCTTTAATTTTATCAAACGCTTGCTGGCACTCTTCACTCCAATGCAGTGGCACATTTTTCTTCAATAACTTGAACAGATACTCACATGTGTGGGTCAACTGAGCGATGAACCTTCCGATAAAGTTAATCTTTCCTAAGAAACTCTTCACGTCCTTTTGCGTTTTTGGCACTGGCATTTCGCGAATGGCTTTAATCTTTGCCGGATCTATCTCAATACCCTTCTTACTAATGATGAATCCCAACAACTTCCCCGCAAGGGCCTCGAATGCACACTTTGCAGGGTTTAATTTCAAATCATATCTTCTCAATCTCTCAAATAACTTCTCCAAATCAACCAAATGATCCTCTGCTCTCTTGGATTTCATGATGATGTCGTCCATATAAACCTCCATCTCCTTATGAATCATATCATGGAAAAGGGTGGTCATAGTCCTTTGATAAGTGGCATCGGCATTTTTCAATCAAAACGGCATTACTCGGTAGCAAAATGTCCCCTAGGGCGTGATAAAAGCAGTTTTCTCCCTGTCCTCCTCTGCCATTAAGATCTGGTGATATCCGGCGAAACAGTCAGCAAATGATTCAATCTCATGCCCTGCGGTATTGTCCAGAAGAATATGAATGTTCGGCAACGGAAAATCATCTTTCGGGCTGGCTTTATTAAGATCCCTGTAATCGACACATACTCGCACTTCTCCACTTTTCTTTGGAACAGGTACAGGGTTTGAAAGCCAAATAGGATAATGAGACACCATAATAATTCTAGCATTGAGCTGCTTCTCGATTTGCTCCTTAATTTTGAGGCTCATGTCTAGCTTAAACTTGCGAGGTTTTTGCTTTACTGGTGGAAAATTTGGATCAGTCGGTAATCGGTGGACCACTATATCTGTTGAAATTCCAGGCATATCATCATAGGACCAAGGCAAACACATCTTGAAACATGGTCAAAAACTCGAGCATTTCTTTTCTCTGTTTCTTATTTAAATGAATGCTAATTTTTATCTCCTTAACCTCAGTCTTAGTGCCAATATTAACAACTTCTGTTTCTTCTAAGTTCGGTTTGGATTTCTCCTCATATTGTTCAAGATCCTTTAATAAAGAGTCAGATTCTTTCTCGCTATCGCTCTCGTCTTGAATTTTTTATTCCAAAATTTCAAATTCGTGAAAGATATCGAGATTGCAATCATCAAATTCTAGAATAGTGATATCCAAAGGGTCAATGTGTTTTATTTTTGGCCATCTGAAAAAGAATAAAATAGGTAAAACAATGCGTAAGCAAATCAATTTGGAAAACACTGTGCATTTCATAGAATTTGAAGGCAAATGATCATAACATGCGACTTAACAAGAGATTCAACATAAGATTTGCATTGAAAAGCATTTGATTAAAACTATTTACAAAGCTAAAAGGGAAAAGATAAATAATGCGAATAAGTTCTTTCATGGTGACCAAAGGCAATTCCCCAGATTTACCGAAATTCCCTTCGAGAGGGAAGGAAATCACTAGTCCAATTCTTCATTGTTTCGGTAGCCACTTCTGGAAATTCTGAGTCCTTCAATGGGTCCTCCTCAGAAGCAACTGCCACAAATAGCTCAGCCAACCCAACTTCCACCTCCTCGATTGGGTCTACTTCAGCTCTAATCACCTCTGACGGTTAAGGAAAAGTACAATACAATGATGGGATATTCATGATAAGTTGCCTTCCCTCCTTCTCCGCCTTTTTGCGATTCATCATTTCCTTCTTATCCTTGATAGTAGGTTGAAACCCCAATCCGAAGGTGTCCTTCTTTCCCTGAAGCTCTATTGGTTCCAAAACTCCCTGCAGGTTGCGCCCGAGGCCCTTGCCCATCTCATATTCTCCTCGAATCATTTCTTTAGCCATCATAACACTAGCTTTTGGCAAATTCATTTCCACCACTGGCTTCTCCTTAGATATCCATCCTACGGAAACAATGTCAGCCACATGGTGAGGAGAAAACAGAGATTTTTTACTATCCTCCTTATTTGGTCCAGAATTAACAATCATTGTGCAATCATCCTCCGCAAAAACTATGATCAATTGACCGTTCACCACAAATCTCAGCACTTGATGAAGTGAAGAGGGTATAGCGCCCAAAGTGTAAATCCAAGGCCGTCCAAGGAGAATGTTATAAACACTTGAAAAATTCATGACTTGACACATGACTTGAAATTGGGCAGGTCTGATTTCCAGTACTAAATCCACTTCCCCCATTGGTTCCCTTTTCGCGCCATCAAATCCTCTCACCACAGTGGTTGACGGCCGTAATTTAGCCTCTTGAAATCCTAACTTAACCAAGGTATTCCAGGGACAGATATTGAGAGCGGATCCATTGTCTATCAGAACCTTCGGCAAGAGTTTCTTGTTACAGCGGACTGAGATATACAAGGCTTTGTTGTGTCCAATCCCCTCGGCGGTTAGATCTTCGTCAGAAAAAGAAATCCGATTGGAAGCCAAAACATGTTCAACTACATTGGTGAATTTGTCAATTGGAATATTTTTAGGCACTTGAGCCTCAGTTAAAATCTTGACCAGAGCCTCTCTGTGAAGTTCCGAGGTTAAGAGCAGATTTAATATGGAAATTTGAGCAGGCATCTTGTCCAATTGCTCGACCACCTTGTACTCGCTCTTCTTTAACATCTTAAGGAAATTAAAAGCCTCTTCATCCGTCACTATGGGTTTCGTTGGCGTAGCATCAACTGCGGGTTCCGCTATGATTCTCCCTGATCTAGTGATGGCATCTACTTCCTTTCTGGACACCTTTTCTCCTCCAATTAATAGCGTGGGCTCGCTATAATTCCATGGGACCTCTTGCAGATTAAGGATAGGAGGTTGCTCAGGCAATTCAAGTACCACCAGCTCCGAAGGCTCATATTCGAAAGGCACCATTTCCAGAATAAACGGACTGGTATTTTTCTTGACTTCATAAGTTTCTTTCTCCAATATGAATGGTTCTTCAATGACCCTTACTGTCTCAACTTCATCTATAATAAATTGTGTAGGTTCCTCAATCTCTTCATCAATAGTAATAACTCCCACGGTGTCCTTGTGTGTAGGAAGAGGATTTTTGCTAACATTTGGACCTTGTTCCTCCCTCCTCCTCGGGACTATGTCTCCGGACTCAATCATGTCTTGAATTTTATGCTTAAGCGCTTAGCAATTGGCAGTTGAATGTCCAGGGCCTCCCGAATGATAAGCACAAAATGATTGAGGATCATAACCAATGGAAAATCCTTTGGAATAGGTCTTAGGGGGTATGGTGCCAATTTTCCCAGCAGCTTTCAATTGCTTATACAATTGGTCAACAGGCCGACCTAGATTGGTGAAGAATCGGTATGGGGTTGGATTTTGGATGTCACTGGTTTGTTGATAGTGGTAACTTGGGTTGGGGGGTGGAATAGGTCTTGGGTTGAAAGGAGGGCGTGGTCTAATTTGGAAGTTTGGTGGGGAAATGTGAAATGGTGTTGTCGGTGTGTTTGGGTAATTTGGTCGAGGATGGGGGTGGTTGATTGTGGTATTATAGACAGGTCGAGGGCGTGGTTGGTATAGGTAACGAGGTGAGTAGGCGGGCTTTCGTTGGTATGTAGGCTGGGAAGAAGAATCTTGGTTCCAAACAAAGGAAGCTTCCTCGTCTTTCTTCTTAAACTGAGACTTTTTACTGCTGCTGTTTTGGCTTTGCATAGCTTTCCAACTGCGACTTCAAAGCTGAAACATAAACAATTTTCCCCGCTCTCATAAACTCGCCATATTCTTCCAATTTATTGACAATCTCTGCAAAGGAACACCCTGTTGTTCAAAAAATCTCCTCAAAGTAAGGCGGGTCATGAGCTTTGATAAACGTGCGAACAATCTCGTTTTCAGTCATAAGAGGCTCCACCTTGGCGGCCAATTTCCTCCATCTCTTCGCATACGTCTTATGGTCCTCCGATGGTTTTCTCTTAATCCCCTCAAATGTGGTCCTCGTCGGAGCGAGCTCGCAATTGTATTCATACTGCTTCACAAAAGCGGTTGACAAATCCAGCCAAGATCTCATATCCTCAGGTTTCAAATTGGAATACCAATCCAATGCGTCGCCTTCTAGGCTCTCGGGAAATAAGCGTATCGGCAGATTCTCATCGTCTATTGGTCTCCCTAGCATGTTTGCAAACATTCGAATGTGAGTCTTGGGATTCCCCGTTCCGTCGTACTTGGTAAATTTGGGTGCTTTGAAACCCACCGGCAATTGCATATTCGGAAACAGGCACAGTTCATTGTAGTCTAGACCTCCTTGCTTGCTCACACCTTGGCTTTTCCTTATAAACTCCTCAAATTGATCTAATCTCTTTAGTAAATTCTTGTCTACTGGTGCGGATGATTCCCTGGCTTCAACTTTCCCTTGAGCAGCGGTATCTAGGGTGAATGGCTCAGCGGTGGAGTAATAATGAGGTCCCTGTGGTTCAAATGGCATGCTCATAGTAATTGGTGGATAATTTTGGGAAATTTGGACATGAGGAGGGTTAGTTTGGATGTGAGGTGCATAAGTAGGTTGTGGGCCATGAGTGGGATAAATAAAGGCTTCCTCAAGTGGGTTTATGACTTGTGAAGTAACAGAGGTTTGAGTATAAGGTATGAATATGGGTTGAGGTTCAGATTGGCCAGGGGGTAAGGGCTCATGTTGTTCACCGCTAGCACCACTAGCTACCAATTGATCGATTACGGCCATTGGGCCATCATTTCAACGCTTAGCTCATTAAATCGGTTGAGAACTTCGTTCAGCTAAGCTCCCAGATTCGCCAAATCAATTGATGATGTTGTCGCGGGCCTATCAGATGGTTCTGGATGGGTACTCATGTTTACACTTTCTCTCGAAGCTCGGCTATGTGATCGGGTGATAATGGGGCTTCTTTGGGTAGCTATATTTGCAATTTACTACTTGAGAACATAGGAAAACCCCCATTAGATGCCCATCTCGATCGACTGTTGTTAAAAAGGAAGAAAAAGGAAAAGAAAAAGAGAAAGACAGGAGTTAGTAATGATTAGAATAACTCGGATGCATGTCCTATTGGGGAGCCTTTTTTGTGACAATGGTAGGCCTAACATGATGCGATACCTTCAGGGTAAAATCCCAATTTCAAACCTGTAAGCGAATGAAAAAGCAGAAATTCTCATTAACATTGATAGAGTCAATCATTCTTTACAACCTTATTGATGGTTCGACTGACCATTCATACAAAATCCTCATATCTGACTAGTCTAGTGTGTTGAGATTCCCTAGAACTCCCGATACTAAGTTTCCAAATCTCATCTTGGATTTTATCGAATGCACCCAATACCTTTTCCAATTTCTCAATTTTTCTTGCCTCTTTCTTCAATTGTGATCGGACATCTTCCAATGCTTGATCGGCCACCATGATCTGCAACTGATGATCCTCCAAATCTTTCCTTAATTTCTCATTCTGCTCTTCAAGACTAACGGAGACCAACGGTACCCTTTCTCTTCCCTGTTCCACTATCAATTTGATCCAGTCGTTGTATTCCAGGATGACCTAGGCTCTACTTTATTCACTTGGTCCAAATGCAGGTTGTCCAAACTACACAGATTCCCCCAAGATTCCAGCACTATACTCCGGCACTTAGCAATTGTATTGAGTTCGATGCTTCCCACTCCTTGTATGGTCGGCACTCGCTGTGGATACCCAAACTGTCTCATAACTCGTTGTGGCACATACATAATCAATCCACTGGTGCTCGCTAATGGGATGAAGCCAAGCTGTGTAGTCTTGAAAGCTGGATCCCTTACTTTCGTCCAATCAAGAACCCATTGTATCTTATCCGAAATTAAAGCATTGACCTCCTGAATAAACAAACTCGGAGACGCTATTCGATAGTATTTTCTAACCCTTTCTCGATGCGACTCAACCCAATTTGCTGTTGGAAGGCATGATCCCAATGCATTTAGCGCTCTTTTTGACAGATGTTCCATTGCCCACATTTGAAGTACCAGGTTGGATGCGTAGAAAAACCCTCTCTTCTTTCGGCATTTGGTAACAACGGCGAAGATGTCAGCAATGATAACGGGTACTAGGGTGGGAGTTTTTCCTTTAATTCCCAAAAACACACTCTGAACCATGTTAACCGTTGAGAAAATAACTTTTCCATGCTTTTGCGGAAACAGGAGTAGATTAATCAGGGTTATTCCAAAGGCTTGCACTCGTTTCTCCTCCCACTGCTCTCTTCTAATGAAGAAATCCTCGTGGTGATGGTCATAAGCTTCCTTTTCCCCAAATCGCGTGTATAAGAACTCCAGCGGGCATGATCTCGCATCTGGGTGTTGGTTCATGCTAAACTGTCTCAACCCTAAAAACCTACAAAATTGTTCTCTGGTGCCATTCGTTGGGTATACCATAGGGTGACCTTTCCCAGGTACTTGCAACAATCCTTCTATTTCCTCCAGAGTTGGTGTTAACTCGCACTCTCCAAATCGAAAAACGGAGCCGTCCGGATCCCAGAACTCGAGCAAAGCTTGGACAATGGCTACATTCGGGGTTATGTTCAGGAGACTAGGCAAATGTCCTATATACTGGAAAAGTCCATTCACTTCGTGTGTCATATTGTTCTTCCAATCTACCAGCTCACGAGGTATCTGATTTAGCATTCTACATGGAGCCATCTGGGAGGAAATTCACTTTTAGTACCTTACCTTGGGATTTTACCCCTTAGGTAATACAGAAATAGTAAACATGTAAGTCCCATTGGATTAAATATCCAAGACATGTGGTGGCTTGTTCCTAACACGGGATTCCCTATGTGGCATTCCCTTTCTATGGTTTATGCGTGATGCCAGTTTATTAAAGCAGTAAAATATGCAATTCGAAATGAAACATGACCTAAGGAACCCTTTATTTGCCAGGATAGGCCTAAAATGATATGGCATTATTAATTTATGAACGAAATATACCAAAATTTCTTAAACGTGCAATAGCCTATCTACAAGGGTAGGTCCTAAAAGAAGATCATGCCAGACCTTTTATCTCTTAATGTTTGTGAATGCAAAAGGCAAGAAACCAGGAAAGTTAGCTCAACACATAACACATTGTAGCAATCAAATAATAAAAATATAGAAAGCAGAAATAAGGTGAGAGGGTTGGAATCCCTCCCCTCGTGCATAGTGTCCCTAGTTCAGGATAATGTTGATTCTGTCCTAGGCAATTCCAATATGGATGCATGAGGTTTGGCTCACTAATGCATCTAGACTCGATAATGTTTCGGCTCCCAAGCCTTCAGACCTAAAGGCGAAGGGTCATCACTCCCAGGGCCTTCGATCGGTGGCTCGAGTGATCCCTTAGGTAGCGCTATGGGCGCAGAGCACACCATCCGCCTACCCAAGGCAATCGATCGTAATCCTACAAGGAGGTGTGGGAAACGCCCACGAAAAAAGAAAAAAAAAAGGGTAAATAAGACTATGCATGCACGTATGAGGTGCTTTATTATTGAGGGGAGTGATTAAATACCATAAAAACGGACGGAGGTTCTAAGGTGACTACCCCCCACCGAACAATGCAAGCGCGGGGGAACATAAATAAATCATTCATCCATCCAATCAATCGTGCGCCAATGGGTGAGGGAGTGAGTTGATACGCGTGAAATGCAAAAATCCTAAAAATGGAAAAATGCAATCCTAAACATCCAAATGCGATATATGAAAAGGTTAAAAGAAGAAAAAGATTGACTAAATCAAATTTGCTCGAACTCTCTAAGTCCCTAGTGGAGTCACCAGCTGTCGCGCCCCATTTTTTAATAAGAAAAATAAAAGACGAGTTTAGAAAAATCTTTTGATTCAATTTTTTATTAAAAAATGAATTTTTTGATTGAAAAAGAAAATGAAGAACATGGGTCTAAATGGGACTTGAAAATGTGACGATTTGACCCAAAAATATAGTTTAAAAAGGAATTTTTTGAATGAAAAATGGAGTCGCCACTTGGTATAGAGTAAAGGTGTACCAAGTTACCAAAAATGAGTTTTAAAAGAAAAAGTAGAAAAACCCTTCTTAAATGATTTCAAGTCTATGAAAATCAGAGAAAAAGATTCGAGAGTCACATTTGAAAAAAGGGAAGGCAAGGATAAGAATCCAAGGCACCCTTTCAACCTAGCCAAGGCTAGTTGCGCGATTTAGTCAAAGATTTTCTTATTTTACCCTTAAGATTTATCACATTTGGAGGTATTATATGAATGCATACCCTAGACCTAGGAGGGTGTCGGAGGGTCGAAATGTATTTTCAAAACTTAATTGGTGTAAATCACATTAATTGTGATGCCTAATGTGGACTCTTTGGAGAGGTCACGAATAATGGAAAAATATGAGACTCTAAGAAAAGAAATGAAAAATAAAATAATTATACAAATATACATGGCCTAAAGGAATGCATCATGTCGGGTACGGGGGACTAATGTTCGTGACTCAATTTTCCCTTTAATAGAGGGAATACGAGCGTGCTAAGGCTAGAAAGCCAAACTCGTCCATATCCCATATCCAAGGAGTTTTCCTAATCTAAACAAGCAAATGATCTAACCTAGTTTCTAATTCTTAAATGGAAATGCAAGTCTAATGTCATGTGTTCATACAAAGGGGTAAGGAGTATACATATAAGGGGAAGTACGGAATAAAAACTATACATATAAGGGGAACCTGGGGTAAGGGATATACATATATAAGGAAAGTGTCATGCAATATGGTAAAGCCCTAAAAGTGAAAAATATGCATGAGATGAAGTGATTTTACCACACAATCATGATCTAACGTGTGGATGGTCCCTAAGGGTCTAGCGTTGGACTAGCCCATGTCTATGAGTTCTCACTAGTGTTGGACTAGTGGAAAATCGGAATGAAGGGCCACAACTAGCGTTGGACTAGTGTGGTGATGACATGCATTTGTTATAGTCTAATAAATCAAATAAAGCATAATAAAGCAAATAAACACATAAAACACATAAAACACATAGCACATAGGCATAATATCTAGATGCAAGACCCTAAGAAAGCAATTAAACACATAGGCAGACAAACATGCAAGCAAAATAAAACGAACAAACAAATAAAGCCCTATCTATTACATTGGGGAGACCCTACTACAATCTAGAGGGGAAAAAGGAATAAAATAACTAAATAACCTAGCTATTACAACCTTGGCATTAAAATGCCTTTCACAAATAATTACAAATTGAATTAAAATAAAATAGACAAAGATTGAAACAAAATAAAGCGAATAAAAATAAAAACAACATTTAAAAGGCATGCAATTAAACTCATGTAGTCACGTAAGTGCACACATAGGGTCAAATAAGGTAAAATAAGGGATAGAAATTACCTCCCTTGCAATGGTGATCAAATGAAAGAAAGATTAGCTTCAAAACAATAAAAGGGTCAAGGCACCAATTAAATAGTAAAAAAAAAAACAAACAAAATCACCAAATCCCTCTCAATTGCAACTTAGATGAAATAAAAAATGCATAATTTCAAAAAAAGGTAAATTATTAACCAATTTTCTAAAATAGAAGAAACTTTCAAGGACCCAATTGATTAGTCTTCCCAATTTTCCAGGCCATAGTAGAATTAAACACAAACTGAAGAGTTAAAATGCAATGTTTCCTTTATTTTCATGCATACAAACTACGTAAAAGAAGTTTTCTTTTCTGCACCATTCCTGCCGTGACTTTCTTTCCATTTCATCATGCAAACATGTTCACCAAATGCCAGGATTTGAACTATCAATCATTGACTAAAACAAACACGAAATTTTGTTGCAAGATTGAAGTAAAGAATCTAAGCTAACCATCAGGGGTAAAAGGAACTAAACATCAAAAGAAAAAGGGAAAAAAATTGCAGCAGGAACTTTCTCTGCAAATTCACATTTCGCAAGCTTCATGCAAGCTACGAGGGAAATACACTTTCTGCAACAAAAGCTTTTGGCAACTGATGAAAATTTGAGAAATTTCTAAAATTATGATGATTTTTAAAAAAATTCTACAAAGGAGGCATTTTTTGTATGGGATTCCGTTCAGGGGGTCTTCGCATTCAGCAAATGCGAGCTCAAGGAACTCGCATTTGTTGAATGCGAGGTCTCCCTGAATTTTCCTAGCATTCAAATAAAAAAAAAGAAAAAGAAAAACAGACCTCACATTTGTTAAATGCGAGGTCATATACCTCGCATTTAACAAATGCGAGGTTCTCGCCCAGGCAACTCACTCAACTCGTAGCTCTCTTACAAACCCAGCTGCAAAGTTCCTCCTTTTTCTCTTAGTTTCTCCTCTACTTTCTTTTCTTTCCTGCTCCAGCTCATCCTTTCCAACCCTCCGAAAGCTTCTTGCTTCCACTCTTCCCTTTTCCCCCCATTTCACTCTTGCTCTTTGTCTTCCTCAGCCCCTCGAAACTCTCAGCCCCAGTTCTTTCTTTTTTTTCCCAGTTTTTCTTCTCCCCGAAAATCTCAACCTTCTTGCTTGCCCTTCTCGCTTTCTTTCTCTCCAAATGCCACTCCAATTTCTCTCCCCTTCCAAGCTGCATTCCTCCACTTTTTATAACTTCAAGAAATCCCTCAACCCTAGCATCCATGGTAATTGTTTGCTGCATTTTTATGGCCAGAATTTGAGCTGTTTGATGCTCTTAATTCCAGAATATTCTTGGCATCTTCTGGTGAGTGAGGTGGAATTGTGTATTGGTAATCTTGGAGAAAAAAGAAAAATGAAGAAAAATCCCATTTGTTGCTTCTCATTTCCAACCGCAAGGTCTTGTACTTCATGCTGGTTCTTGTACCAGCAAATGGAGCAAGAAGATTGAGTACCTCACATTTCTTGAATGCGAGGTATCTCAGCTCGCATTCTCCAAATGCGAGTTTTTTTTTCTTTTTTTCTGAAAACACTTACCTCGCATTTGTGAAATGCGAGGTACCTGAACTTGCATTTCACAAATGTGAAGATCACATTTGTGGAACCAACTTCACAAATCAGCCCCTTTGTAGAATAACTTTTTTTTTTCATCACAATTTAAGAATTTTCTCTGAAAATTTCTGCAACAAAACTAGCTACCAACTTTCATTTTTAAACGTGGATTTCAGCCTCAAAACACAACTTTGAGCAAAACCTTTTCAACCAAACATCAAGGCTTTAATCTAAACAAAAAGCCCACTGGAACTTAACATCTAAACATGCAAGAGGAAACTCAGGATAGGATCACGAAGCTCTGGTAGCTTTCTCCTTTCTGGTTTCCTTTCACTGCAACATGCGACATTCACGAGCCAAATACATCACTAACAAACATCAAGTCTTGATCAACAAAAGCAAACACAAGATACCACTCATCTCAAATATGATGAAAGGAAAAGTGCGAGCTAACACCCAACAAAAGAAAAAGGAAATCACGGGAGAGCGAAAGGAACTCAGTCATGCGACCGTCTGCAAAATCTGGGTTAATGCAACTCTTCCTAATGGTTGGGACTTCAGCAAAACAACCTTTGGTTATTCACCTAAATGTGTTTGCGTGTGAAGAAACTCAGACAAAATCTATCAACTTTGACAACCAAAAATAAGTGCAAGAAAATTCAGCTTTTGCTCGAAAAGCCATTTACTTCTTCTCAACAAGCTCACAAGTGCAGTCAGCAAATAAAATGCAGCAAGTGTATAAAAGGAGGAACTCGTAGCAGGTATGGACATGATACATCAATTAGATGACAAACAAAACACCAACTCTGAGCAAATCAAGAACCTCAACAATCTAAACAGCTGAAATGACCATTGCTGTAACGAAAGCCGAGAGTTTCGAGCTTGTTGCAGCAGATTTTTATGCATCAAATCTCAGCCGCACGCAATCTAAAACCTAACAGCAAAATCATCAAACATTCTGCATTCTTTTCAACATGAAAAACCCTAGATTCGTTCATCAGTTAAAAAACAAAGTCCTATAATAACCCCCCGGCCAAGTCATAACCCAGCAATGGTTCGGCAGTCACACACAGGATGGAGTCCAACCTTTACAAATGAAATGCTTTAAAACAGTAGAAGTAAGGGTTATGAATACCTGGAAATGTCTGTGAAATTTCACAACGTAAGATACTCCTTTGAATGTGTCACAGCGGGGGTGCAGCAGGGACTTCGTGACTTGGGGTTGCAGTGGTGGTAATGGTGGTGGAGTTAGCTCAGTTTCTGGTTCAGTTCCTTCGTTCTCTCGCCCAACTTCGGAACCCTTGCCTCTTGCTTTCTAGTTTCTCCAAAGCCCATAACTTTTCCTCAGTTTCTCTACCCGAAAAACTTCCCCCTAATTTTCAGATTTTTCCTCGGCTCTTGCCGAAGACCCCCTCTCTGTTTATTCCTTAGCTTCTCATCTGCCACTCTCTACTCTCTCTACTGGTTGTCCTCTCTCTCAAACCCCGAAGCCGCTTTCTTTTCCCTTATCCCGCTCTCCCAGATCTCTACCTTAGCCCGCAGCCCCTATTTTTCTCTCGGTCGTCACCAATTCTCCACTCGTCTCCCCCTTTTTCTTTTTCTCTCCAGATTTTTAGCCGTCATTAGATGCTCTCAGCCCTCCACCCGATCCCTTCTCATTTCAAGGCTTCTTATAAGCACCCGAAACCTAGTATCCACGGTGCACAGCTGCTGCATTTTCCTTTTGCTAATTTCTACACCATTGGATGGCCTCTGTTCCTTATGAGATTGAGGTTCAAGATAAAGGCCAGATGGCCTTGTACTCTGCCAATCTGATGGAGTAGAAAAATGGGCAAAAATGCCCGGAAAACAAAATGGAAAAATAGAGATGCATTTTTGTTTTCTGCATTCTGTTAGTACGCTGCTGTTTAGGAAGTTCAGCATTTTTTTTTTAAATTTAATTTAAATGAACAACAAAATTTTATAGATTGAATCTAAAGAATTAAAGTGTATTTTTGTGAGTAATTTTCTCTCTTTTTTTTTACTAATTAAGAAATGAATAATAAATGCCTTAAATCCATAAAAATAAAAATAATAACAATTAAAGCTAAATAAATAAATACAGTATCTAAAAAAAGCTAAAAATATCTAAACTAAAGTCCTGAGATTGATAAGTAAAAATAGCTAATAAAAATAAATTAAAAAATAAAAATAAAAATAAAAATTTGGTGTCTACACCTAAAAGGGTTATTTTCATGTTTAAGCACTCAAGTATTAGTTAGTTACACCATCGTTATAAGAATTCTTCAGAAATTTCGCTTTATCGCTCACAAATCGGACGTTCGCGTTTTCACACGCACAATTAATTGAGAGACTTTGGACATTTATTTTGAGACTATTAAGAGTGAATAATAATAATGTTAATGGAAGTGCATTAAAGGTTTAGTGCACAAGTGAAATAAACCCGAGAGGAAATGGGCACGAAACGCGTGCGTACGCGCACTATTGGAGAGTTCACTTTTGTGCACCTTAGAGCCAACTACCAAGCTTACTCTAGAAGCTTTTGATCAGCACAACACTCTCTCTTTTCTCTCTCAAACAGCCGGCCACACCAAGGAGAAGAAGGAACCAAAACTTCTTCATCATCTCACCCAATCTTTCACCAAATCACTTCAAATTCATACCACAACTTGCCAACAACTTGGAGATCATCTTGGACTAGGAGAGGAGCTTCATTCTCACGGTTTTCTTGGAGCTCTAAGGACCAAAATTTCTGAGTTCTTCATCTAAGGAGGTAGCAAATCATCCAATCCTTGAATCTTAGTTTTTGTAAGTTTGATTAGACTTAGAAGCTTGTAGCTTCATGTGGGTAGTTTTAGATGGTTGAAAATAACTTGAGTGGGCTCTATGAAATCCCACAATAGACTTGATGATCTGATTTAATGAGTTTGGATGTTATTTGCATTGATTAAGTGTTAATCTAGTAGAGATAAGTGGAAAAAGTGAAAAGCAAATCAAAGGATGTGATGCATGAAGAAGGGCCGAATCCGCCCTGTTCTTGTCAAACCTTTGGTGCACTTTTTTGTTGTTAAATTGACTTTATTTTGATTTAGATATGTTTTATAGGTTGTGTGGAAAGTTTCCACAAAAAATCACTTGATTTGGTTGGGTAAATATTTGGATTTCGAAATTTCTTCATGGCTGGAAAACGTGTCCAGAGTTGCTCTGGCAGCGAATTTCAAACGACTATAACTCTTTGCTCCGACATTGAAATTAAGTACTGTTTGTGGCACTAGAAACTAGACATTTCTAGTTTTCTAACAGTATAAAATGTATCCCCTGATTCTACTTGAATGAACCGTACCAGCCTTTCAAATTCACCTGTCCTGTTTCTCTGCTGTGTTGGAAAACCTGTTGTGTACTGCGACTTGTCGCTCGAATATGAGTTAGTTATGGACAAAATTTTAAAACTATTTCTTCTGTGAAATTGTAGATTTATGAATTTAGTTTCTAACGCCACCAACCACACCCATTTTTAAGTTGAATTGAGTAAATTGTGGCCAAATTATAGAAAACTTCAAAGAAAGAAAACCCTAATTTTGGGCTAGCCAAAGGCTTATCTTGAATGGGCCTTGTTATTTTGAAACTCTTAGTGTTAATCACCTACCAAACATATTTTGGATATTTATTAGACCTTGTCTTCATAAATGAACCAAATTTAAGTCAATTCCATTGGCCAAAAGTTAGAAAAAGGAAAACGGAATTACAAGGCAGATTTGCCTTGAAAATTCTTGGAATTTTAGTGGCTTTGTTAACTGACCTTCCATGCGAATTTTTGCATGAAATTTGACATAGGAGTATCCCTTATATGGTAGGGTTATACTACCAAATTTAGTGCCATTCCAAGTCCATTTCGATGCCCAACTGAAGTCCCAAGTTCATGTTTCAAATCTGGAAACCCTTGTTCAGTGAGAAATTTTTAGCAACTTTGAGCTGCTATATCTTAGCACTCAAAACTACGATTCTTGTTCTGTTTATTGTGTTTTAAAACTTGATTATAACTCTAATTGATTTCCAAATTTCAGAGGCTAGTTCACATTCTGTGAATTTTACCAAATTTCCAAAGTTTGCCATAAACCAACCCAAATCTATCCGGGGAATCCAAATCAGCAACTTTGAGCTGAATTTTGACTGTCTTCCATTTTGAATCATGGAAAAGTGTCTTCGAGAAAATTTTAGTAATTTGGAAGTAGTTTCCAATGGTATCAAGTTTTCCAATTTTGGACCTACAAAGAGTGAGATGTGATTTTTCAAAAATCTCACCTCAAACCTAAAATTTCCGAACTTAAAGGAAATTGAGTCCTTAGCACTCTCTATTTTCCTTCGAGATTGCTTGACCATTTTACACTTGATTTCAAGATGATAATCAGATTTTTTCTTGTGTTATTAAACCCACTTTTGAGCCTCGATTTACGTGTAATTAAGGCTCATTTTCATGATATTTTTCTAGATTGTACAAGTGTGCAATCTTTCTTGATAATTGCGGGTTTTAAGCGATAGTGTGTAATAGTTCATTATTAATTGCTCAGGCACTCAAGAGGACCTTCAAGAGGATCCCACGGTGGACACCTGAACCATCAAGTGGGCACTACTTCTTTGTTTTTAATTGATTAGTGTCAAGTGCGTGAAATACGTGTTACGTGTTAATTGTTATTGATAATCGAATATTTTGAAAATGCTGAGTCGAGTGTGTACTTTACCGCACTCGTTTGAATGAATCGTGATTGAATTGATTGAAATATATTCAATGAATTAAATGAAATGAATGATTGAAATATATTGAATGATTGAATGAATGAAATGGTATGCTATGGCTGCATACATCATTGGAGTGAATCTCCTCCACTCATAAATGTTAATTGGGGGATGCCCAAATTCTCGTTCGCCAACCTTGGACTCGAGCCTGCACGGGATTGGTCAGGTTCCTTGGCGAGTTATGAGAAAATATAAGTTTGACCTATTGAGAGGTCTTTCTTGGCATACTTGAGCAGTATCGCCTCAAACAAATGACAGACGGGCCCGGTACACGGGTATGTAACGGTGAACGGGGACATGATAAGTGAAGTTCTACAGACTATAACCTACCCGATTGACGGAGTGTCAATTCGTGGAGGTTCTTGATCGTGCAAGTGGAAAATAGCTCCTGAGAGCTCCTATATCCTTGAATTGTTTCTGTTTACTTTTCTGGCTCGAATTGTTATTTACTTGAATATTATTATTTTACTCATCAAATGGGATTATTACTTGAACAACGTGTTTGCATGTGTGTTTTATTAGCCTCAGGAGCAATTGCTCACCCCGTAGTTTTGTTTTCCTAAACAGGAATGGACATGGAGTGAATTTCGGAGAAACCACCTTTGGATCTACTTTTGTATTAGGGTTTCAAACGTGAATGACTGGACCTTTTGGCTGTTGTATATTTTGGAAATTGATGTATCTTTTGGATACCTGATGTAAGAATTAGATAGCTGATGTATTTTAAACTCGTGGTGTAAGGCTTGGGTATTCGATTATGGAAGTGACTTTTCTTTATTTGGCTTGTATTAATCGTTATGTATTATTAAACGTGAATCGATTTGTCTTGAGTCCTGGTGAGAGTTGGGCAGGCGTCCTGTAGATATCCTTTAGTTCGCTTTAGGGAGAAGTGGGGGGCGTCATAGATTGGAACAAAAACCAAAAAACGCAACAAACGAACAAAAATCTGGATAGATTATAACAGGAAACAAATAAAAAAAAAATAAACAACTCAAGGAAGCAAAGAAACCCTAGCGGCTGGAACTTTTCTTCTTTTTGTTGATTTTCAGCAATGACACAACCAAGAAACAATATGTATTAACATAAACACAAAGAAACAAGCAACAACAAGAGTACGATAGATTGCTGCTAAGAACGATGCTATAAACAACTAGAACCATGATGATCACTAAACCTTAGCAGCTGTAATTTTTTTTTGTGTCGTTTCTGGACAAAGACATGAACAACCAATACCAATTGACACCAAAATTGGACACAAAACAAAACACGAAACAAAACAAAACATGAAACAAGGGGATATAACTTAATATCTTGAACCTATGCTCTTATTACCAACTGATATGATTTCTAGACCCTTGACGAGACTAGAATTGCCCCACAAGCCCACGATCTTCAGAAAGGTATCAAAGTTTGGATTTGGTAGATCCGACTCCGAATTTGGACAGCACAAGAACGATTCGAATAGTGTAGAACGATGTCACAATCAAGTGTGTTGCTTGATTGATAAGTCGGCGATCACCTAAAGTCAACTCTATGATACTCAATAATGGCTTTCACAAGCCCTAGAGAATGTTTCACACAAAGAAGTGAAATCTGGAAATTTTCTCAAATATTATCCACCACTCCCAAAAACGTTAAAACTAAAGCTTATATATTGCCTTTTACATGACCTACTCCTAATCAAACTAGAACTCAAAAAAATTAATTCTTTATTCAGCTAACATGGCTTACTAGAGTCAATATGACCTTAGCCAATTTATTTAAATAAACCAATGACTCAAGTGTGAAACTAAATGCCGGAAAAAACTTATGAGATACTAAAGAATGGGAACACACTATTCCAAACGAAATCAATGACTTGACCTGATCCAAACGAATTCCAAGTGCTCCAATGCTAGTTCAATACCGTATCAAAGACTTCTACTCTCAAACTCACTATTCCTCGGTTTCACGTTTCAACCCCTATTAAGGAAAACAAACTAATAGGTGAGTTTATGCCTAATGAGGTTCTAAGAAAATAAGTAACCTTAAGCACAACATTTTACACTTTCAATAATATAATAGGAATAACAAACCAATTAATAACAGAATAATTCATGAAACAATTCTCAACAAATAGCACAATCAATATCAAAAGATACATTACCGATACAGACTCTAGAGGTGGCTCCCGTCTATTTCTAGACGTAGCACTTAACTCCGAAGAACCCATCCTCCGAAGAACTCCAGACGTAGCACAATCAGTATCTTCGGACGCATGAAGAATCCACTCTCGGACGTCTAAAAATGCTAAGACAAGTCCTCTAAACTCACTGACCTCGATTGGATGTACAACACCTGAGTACCAGACGTTCGACAAATGTTACGACATTTCAGACGCAAAACACTGGAGGCACCAGACGTCCGAAAGAATTGAAAAAGAATTCTCAGTTTTACAACATACCTTCGGACGCAAATTCTGAAGGTACCGGACGTCCTAAATATTTTAAGAAAACTTCTTGAACTCACTGCCTGCGTTCGGACGCAGAAAACTAGCCTACCGGACGTCCAACACCACCAATGGCTAGTTGACTCTTCAACTACCTTCTATCCGTTAGCAGCATTAATTGAAGAATTTTTTAGTCTCTTATAAAAAGTACAAAGTCAACCACTTCAAACAACTTTTGCACATTGAGACTACATTAGATCTTGAGTGATTCAAGTGTAAGAATACTCTTTAAAGAAGATTTGTACTCTTAGTTTTGTAATTTTCGATAAGCTTTTTAAATGTGTTTCTATTTCTTCAATAGTGTACCTTTGTGAGGGTTATCCGAGTGATAGTAAAACTTTCTTGTTTGACCAAGTGCGGCTTGGGGCGAAGAGGAAGTGATCCTTCCTCTGTTCACAAGAGATTGGTTGTAAGTTGATCAACTTGAAGAAACTTGCTATATAAAGTGATTTTCAAACTCAAGTGGAGTTTGAAACTTGGTTTGTTATTCTATCCTTTCACTTACTGTCTTGCAATATAAATTGTTTATCTCTTCTTCTCCCAAGCACTTGTGCTTTCTTATCAATTGCTCCATTGTGTGGTCCTTTAGAAAAAGAGGGCAAGTTCTCAAAAGGTGACTCATATCTTGACCAGTTTTTTAAACCACCTAATTTACCCCCCTCTAAGGTTGTTTTCGATCCTTACAATTGGTATCAGAGTTTGATCTTCTAGAGATTAAGCTCAATCGGCTTTGGAGTAAAAATAACAACCAACAATGCTATGTTTTTTGAAGGACAATCTGTCACTAGACCCCCAATGTTCAATGGATCAAATTATGTGAGTTGGAAGGAGAGGATGATTATTTTCTTACAATCTATTGATATTGAGTTGTGGTTTATTGTCAATGAAGTTCCATATGATGCCTCTATTATTGATGAAGTTACTCATAGGCCGAGACAAAAAACAAGGAGTGAGTTGACTGGTGATGATAGAACTCATCTTACTTTAAATGCCAAGGCTATGAATGTATTATACAGTGCTTTAGATTCAAATGAGTCTATTAGAGTCAAAGGCTGTAGATGTGAGAACCCAAAAATTTTCACATTTTCTCAGCATTTTGTTTATTTCACCTTTCTTTTTAAAATGAAAAGAATTTGCTATCCATTTCTAAGGAGGGTTCATTGCATATATGTGAACGTGATAGTGTGTATCAAGTGTAATTGTGTGAGATATATGTATATATGTCTTTGTTGGAAGAGTGGATGAGTGCAACGTTTGAGCTTGGAAAGAAAATTGTTGGTGAAAAAGTGAACTGTGAGAATCCGGCCAGATTCTTGGCCGGATTAGTTGGGGGTTTTGAAAAAATTGGGTTTTCGCCACTGGCCTGTATCCGGCCATAAATCCGGCTGGATTGTGATGTGGCATGTATCCGGCCAGCAATCTGATCGGAAATCCGGCCAGATTCTGGTTGGATTGTGACGTCACCTCCGGCAGTCAACTTTGACTGGCTGCTTTTTCTTCCTTCTTATCCTGTTTTTTGACCCAAAATATCTTCATTTTGCTCCTTGCTTGACCGGCTGTCTTGAGAGAAAAACCAAGAAAGTTATTCATTTTCTATCTTCAATTTTTGTTCCAATCTTGAGTTTTAACTGGTGGAATTACAAACTACTCCACGCAAGGGTGTACTAAGGAGGTTTAAAACTTTTGATGGAGTGATTTTTGAAAGGGAAGCTTTAAGGTGCCATCTTTCTTGAGTTATAAGGTGAGTTGCTAAGAAAGTTTCCTTTTTGTTTTAATAATGATATATTAGTGCTTCGTAGTGGTTAAATATGTTGTTTTATGGAAGATTTCATGGGTTGAAGGAGTTTATGGTGAACTTCTGATTTATTAGGGGATTTTCCTAATTTTATATGATAATCATGGGTTGGTCTTGGATTGATGGATTAAAATGGTGTCAAATGGAGTTTTTGTGCGTTAATTGCAATTGTTTACGGAAAATTTCTGGTTTGTGCGGAAATTTCGGTTCTAGGGTTTTGATTTGGGATTTTTCTTATGGTTGGTTCTTAAGCTTCTAATTGGCTTTGATTGAAGGGTATTGTGCCCTAATTGGACGTGTTTTATTAATTATGGACCGTATGTGTGATGATGGTTAATTGTTATGAAAATGGGTATGTGATTGTAGGGTGAAAATGAAAAATTTAGCGGGAAATGTTGTCCATTTATTTTCCTGTAATTTGAGTGAGTTAGAATGGATTTAGAAATGTGATTTTTGTGTCGAGTTGGACGTACTTCATTGGAAACTACGTCGGTTCTCTCGAAAGGTATTCGAGGAACTACATTTCTATTTAAACTTATATATTTTTGTTTGGAAAATATCATGATCGTTTTACCATTTTAAAACATGATACATCTTTAGTTTGAAACTCCAAATGTTTATTTATTCCTTTACCAAAATAAAGAGGTATGAATTAGGATTTTCTCGCCTACGAGAAAACTACTTTCAAGTGAGGTTTTAAATGTGAAATTAAGGTATTTTGTCCTCCTTTTCACATGATTTTCATCACGACATTTGTATATAATGTCTACTTGATTATAAGTTGATTTTGAGCCACATAAACGATTCCGAAAAAAATATTTCTGTAGCCTATCTAGTTGGATTCTGATTTGTCTTTGGTCCAAGTGTTTTCCATTGGAAATTTTATAACTTTTTTGAGTTTAGTTTTGTGTTTGGTTTATGAAACCCTAATTATTCCCGTTCACAGATCCAAATGCCCTCTTTTCACTTTAAAGTCATCTTTATACGTTTTACTCGTAATTAGGTGGGTTTCTTCAATTTCACCTAATTGTTTGTGCTAGATTAACTGTAATATTCTCTCTCGTTTAATTTTAGGTTTCATTGGTGACTGAGGGTAATATCCGAAAGAATATTTTGGGTGTTATTTTGCGTAAATAGGTGAGTGTTCCATATTGGTTATATTTTCCTTGATTTAATGGCTTGTTGTTATTGTTGGATAATGTGTTAAGTGCTTTCAATAATTGCCAAAAACGAGTTTTCTAGGCGAGTGTGTACTTTATCGCATTCGACCTAAATGAATGTGAAATTTTTAATGATTCAATGATTGAAACGTTACTTGTGCATGAATGTAAGCCTTTGGCTGAATTGGGTCCTGCCTTTCGTTACCGATCGACTCGACTCAGAAGTGGACTTGGTCGGGCAATATGGTGACCTTGGGTGACCGTTTGGTATACTCAAGTATTACCTTTTAAGATGAATGAATGATTGGCTCCCTGTGAGCACGTATCCTTTTAATGAATGTGTTATTATCGCTTTATATTGTAAATGTTTCTTGACTTATTGTTTGACATATTGTTTGATTATTGCTTTCAATGGACTTATTGTTTGATTATGTGCTCGGAACCTCATTGAGCTTTTAACTCATTCTTTTAGTTTGTTTTCCTTAACAGGGAAAGGCGAGCAAGGATGAGAGTTCTGTATAGACTAGCTTGGTCTAGTTTTTTTATTTTTGTACTGGTTTTCGTCCTAGTGCTTGGCACGGGTTGGATGTATGAAAATTGAGAATATTTGTACATTTGAGTTGTACTCCCTTTTGAGATAGAAATGTATATAAGTTTCACTTTAAGTTTTGAATTGTTGTTATACTCTTTCTTGTGATTTTATTTCGGATTTGATTGAGATATGACTGAGTCCCGGCGAGAGTTGGGCAGGCGATCCGTCGAACCCTTTGGTTCGCCTTAAGGTAAGGTGGAGCTGTCACAGTAGATCTGCAAAAGAGATTTGGGATAAATTCAGAGAAATCCATGAAGAAAGTGAGAATGTGAGAGAACAAAAGAAGTCCATTCTGGTCACTAAGTATGAATATTTTAAGATGGAACTTCATGAAAACATTAACAAGATGTATTGTAGATTCAATGATCTTATTAAGGATTTAGAAGTACTTGAAAATGATTACTCTCTAGATGAGAAAAACAGAAAAATTCTGAATGCTTTATCCAAGAATTGGGAGAGTAAAGTGACTGCCATTGAGGAAGCTAAAGATCTAAATACCCTGCCTATTGAATCTCTTATTAATTCCCTAACTTCTTATGAGCTAAAAATCAAGTTCAAGGTGCAAGAAAAAGAAGATACAAAGGTGAGAAAGAGTATTGCTCTAAAAGCCTCACAAGATGAAGATGATTCAGCTTCCTTAGATGGAAATGACATGGAAGGTGATGACAGTGATATTGCACTCATCACAAAAAGTTTCAAAAGAATACTCAACAAGAGGAGATTCAGAAAAGGTGGATCCAACAATTTATTCCCAAATCAGTTCAACAACTCGAGAAACAAAGGGAAGCTAGAGCTCAACAAAAAGTAAACTGATAAATACTTTGAATGCGGTTAACTTGGACACTGCGCAAATGAATGTCCAATAAAGAAAAAGAAGGAAAGCAAGGTTGAACGAAAATCAAAATTTACTAATTTTCAGATCACCTGGAATGATTGCAATTCAGAAAGTGAAGTCAAAGAAGAAGAGTAGTCTACCCAAATGGCTTTCATGGCCATTGGTGATGAACAGGTAACTACTACTAACTCTCAAACTGATAGTGATAACGAATCTGATGATGATGTTAATTCTTTTATGGAAAGAATGCGTAACAGTTTGAAAGAATCATATGTTAGAAACAAGGAACTAAAATAGAAAATTAACTTTCTGATTCAAGACAATGCAAACCTTTTTCGACAAAATAAATGTCTGAGAAATGAAAATGAGAACCTAAAATAGATTGAAAATGATTTGCATGCTGAACTTGATAGAAAGACAAACTTCTGTGACACGCTCAAAAATGAACAAAGTAACTTGAAAAAAAGAATAGATGATCTTAGTCAGATGCTTTAACATAAGAAACAAAACTGTTTTCAAAGAAATGATACAAAATCTCATTTTGGTACTCATCAGAAAAGGTTGAATCATAGTGCAAATGAGTTTACTATCTATAAAAAAAAGCAAATCAGATTTATTAAACCTGTTCATTTGAATAATTCATTGACTATGTGCAGCTTCTGTTGTCAATTTGGCCACATAAAAAGTAATTGTTATGTTAGGAAAAATATGAGAAATAACATGAAATGCATGTGGATGGTTAGACATAATGCTAACTCTCAAGGACCCAAAAAGTAAAGGGTACCAAATATTATCTTGTGAACTTTTGTGTAGGTGAACCTGATGAACATTGTTAAGGAATCAAAGTGGTTCATAGATAGTGGATGCTCAAGACATATCACTGGTAATCCATCACAGTTCATCAAGTTCAAGCCAAAAACAAGCGGAAAGGTAACATTTGGAGATGATAACAAAGCCAAAACTATTGAAATTGGTGATGTTGGTAAGAATGGTCAAATCTTTGTTCACAATGTTCTTTTAGTTGACAATTTGAGCTACAACTTATTACGTGTTAGTCAATTGTGTGATAGGAATTTGTTTGTATTATTTAAAAATATGAATGCCTTGTTTTTGACTCAAAGTTCAACACTGTTTTCAAAGAAAAAAGAGTTAATGACATTTATGTAGTTATCCTTGAAAAAGTGGATTCTTCTAGCCTTAGTTGTCTCAAAGTAGCAAATGAGGATCCCTGGTTGTAGCATAGAAGGTTCTGTCATTTCAATATGGATCTGTTAAAAGAAATTTTCAAAAAGGAACTTGTTAGAGGGCTGCAAAAAATCAAATTTGAAAATGACAGAATTTGTAATGCTTGCCAATTTGATAAACAAGTCAAAGTGTCTTTTAAACCCAAGAAATGTATTTCTACTATAAAACCTCTAAAACTTTTACATATTGATTTATTTGGTCCTACACAAACTACCAACTTAGGTGGCAAAAAAATTTTACTTTGTTGTTGTTGATGATTATTCTATTCACACTTGGATGATATTTCTTGCACACAAAGATGATACCTTCAAAAACTTTATTTTACTATTTGCAAAAGTTTAGAATCTGATTAGATTGAAAATCATCAAAATCAGAAGTGACAATGGCTCAAAATTTCATTTTTGTGGCTTTCCAGAATTTTGTAACAACAATGGTATTACACATGAATTTTCAATTGCAAGAGTTCCCCAACAAAATGAGGTTGTTGAAAGAAAAAATAAAACTCTTCAAGAGGCTGTTAGAACCATGCTAAGTGAGTGTAATTTACCAAAATACTTTTGAATTTAAACTATAAATATAGCTTGATATACCATGAGTAGAGTTCTTTTAAGACCAATCTTGAACAAAACCTCCTATGAGCTGATGTTTGATAAAAAGTCTGTTGTTGGATACTTTAAACTTTTTGGTTACAAATGTTTTATTTTAAACATCAAGGAACATCTCGGAAAGTTTGATAAAAAATCTGATGAGAGAATTTTTTTGAGATATTGTGAGAATAAGAGAGACTTTAGAGTCTATAATCGAAGGACTTTGGTTATAGAGGAAGCTATACATATCACGTTTGATGAATCTAATGGTGATATTTCCATAAGTAGTGATGAAGATGATGATGCAGGTAATCAAGAAGAACTAAAGAAGCTCACAATCACTGACCAAGGTATTGCTTCACCAGAAAATGATTCAAAGAAAGATGAAACTCAAGACAGTCCAGCAAGAGAAGACAATAACAGAGACACTAGTACACCTAACGATCTTCCAAAAGTTTAAAAATTTGTTCAAAATCACCCTAAAGAGCTCATCATTGGTGATCCATCTGAGAAGGTCAGAATTCATTATTCCTCTAAACAATTGATGGATAATTTTGCATTAGTTTCACACTTTAAACCCAAAAATATTGATGATGCATTGAAAGATGAGAACTGGATTTTAGCTATGGAAGAGAAGATAAATCAATTTGAAAGGAACAAGATATGGATATTAGTTGTTAGACCACAAGATCATCCTATCATTGGCACAAAGTGGGTTTTTAGAAACAAAATGAATGACAAAGGTGAGGTAGTAAGAAATAAGACCAGACTTGTAGCCAAGGGATATACTCAAGAAGAAGGACTTGATTTTGATGAATCATTTGCACCCGTAACTAGGCTGGAATCAATTAGAATGTTTTTGGCCTTTGCATGTTTCAAGGACTTTAAATTATTCAAATGGGTGTTAAAAGTGTTTTCTTAAATGGATTTATAGATCAAGAAGTATATGTTGATCAACCTCCTGATTTTGAAGATGAAATTTATCCAAATCATGTATTTAAACTCTCAAAATCCTTGTATGGATTAAAACAAGTTCCAAGAGCATGGTATGAACGTTTGAGTGATTTTTTGATTGAAAATGGTTTTAAAAAAGGCATTGTGGATACTACTCTTTTCACTAAGCAAAGTTCACATGATCTTTTAATTGTACAAATATATGTGAATGATATTATATTTGGTGCTACTAATGAGAGCTTGTGCAAGGATTTTTCCAATATCATGCAAAAAGAGTTTGAAATGAGCATGATGGGAGAATTAAATTTTTTCCTTTGACTCCAAGTGGTTCAAATCTGAGAAGGAACGTTCATCAATCAAGCAAAATACACTAAGGAGCTGTTTAAAAGATTTGGAATGGATGATTCAAAGCAGGTCGGAACACCTATGTGCACATCTACCAAGTTTGAGAAGAATGAAGAAGGTACAAAAGTTGATGAAAAGAAGTATTGAGGTATGATTGGTAGTTTGCTTTACTTAACTGTTAGTAGACCTGATATCATGTTTGCTGTGTGCTTATATGCTCGTTTTCAATCATGTCCAAAGGAATCTCATTTAAATGCAGTAAAAAGAATTCTTAGATATCTAAAAGTAATCTTGAATTTTGGCCTATGATATCCTAAGTGTCATGAACTTCCTTTGTATGAATTCTCTGATGCTGATTTCGGTGGTTGTAGGGTTAATAGAAAAAGTACAATAAGTATATGTAACTTTCTTGAAAATTGCTTAGTATCCTGGTTTAGCAAGAAACAAAATGCTATTTCATTATCTACAACTAAAATGGAATATGTTGCCACTGGAGCTTGTTGTGCTCAATTATTATGGATGAAAAATACATTGAATGATTTTGGATTGGTGTATGATTATGTGCCTATGTATTGTGATAATACTAGTGCCATCAATTTGGCAAAAAATCCCGTTCAACATTCTAGAACTAAGCACATAGACATAAATCATTATTTCATTCGTGATCTTGTCAATAAGGGTGAAATTTGCATTCAATATGTTTGTTCTAAAGATCAAATTGCTGATATTCTCACAAAAGCCCTACTATTGGATCAATTTATGTATCTGAGAACAAAACTGGACGTTTCAAAAGAAGTATTCTAAAAATTTTTCTGTCACTCTTTATCGGACGTCCGATGAGTTAGAACGGACGTTCAACAGTGTTCTTCATCATTTTTTCAGAAAATTTTTGGTTTGGACGGTTGTGTCAGACGCTTCACTTCGTTCGCCCGTTCGACACTCAAATATTGCGTCTTATAAAGAAGTCATCTACTTCATTCAGTTCATTTATATCCTTAGTCTCGGACGCAACCCTTTATTTCTCTCTCAAATTCAAAATTCAAATTACTCTCTCTTCCAATCAAGTTCCAAGAAATTGATCCAACCGATATCATTACATTCCTATTGACCGTTTACTATCCCTCATAACGTCTCCTAACTCCCAACTGTCCCATAAATCCCAATTCACACCCGAAACCCTAACTTCTCAAAATCCACTCCTTGTGGTTGATTAAAAATCCATTGTAGTTCATATTGCATTCTTAGTCAATCTGATATATATCCACACTACACTCTACCACAAAAACCAACTGCATTACATCATGATGAAAGTTAAAGGTGGTTCTGTGGGTGCCGGACGCACTTTTAAACTTAGAGATGAGGAGGTTGAAATTGTAGAACCCTCTACCAGAGCATCCAAAAGGAGAACTCGAACTCATGGTGGAAAGGTGAAACAACCTGCAAAGAAGAAACAGGATGCTCCAACTGTAGATCCATCCCCTGAGCAGATGGAGGAGCATCAAACCAAAGAACAAAATACTAAGGATCAGCAAACTCCTCAAGCCTCTACCAGAAAGTCACAAAAAATAAGGTCTGGTGTTCAAGATGCTCGGTCAACTGCTAAACGAAGTGTAAAGAGGAAATGTACTTCAAAAGAACCAGAGGCTCAACCTGCCAAGAAACCTATCCCATTGCCAAAGTTCATAGATGCCGAGACCAGAGATAGGTTCGAGTTGATCTCACAAAAAGGATTCATCACTTAAAGGTCTATCATTCCTTGTGAATTTCGTAAGCTTGATCTCGAACCAGTTATTAAGCTTTTTGAATTCCAAAAATGGATTCATCTTCTGACCATTCGCAATACCTTTTACCCTGATATGCTTCATTAATTTTTTACAAATTTTAGGAAGGATAATTCACACACAGAGCTTATTTCTAGAGTCAACTCTGTTAATATCATATTAACTCCTGATGTTGTCAATTCGGTCCTGAAAACCAAAATTGAAAATGGTTATAAAGGAAAAATTATAAATTTCTTCTCATATGAAGAATTTCCTTCTGCTTACCATCACTTTCACCTTGCTAAACTGATGACTTATTTTCACACTCATTTTAACACTCCTGCTGAAGCGAGATTGGAGGATCTCAGTCCTTAAAACTTGATTATTTTTACCATTATTTCAAATCTGTTGGTGCCCACTGATAGTCACAGAACTTATGTAAACAAAATGGAGTTTTATCTGTTTTACTGTTTTGTTGAAAAAGTCAGAATTAATTTTAGTTTTGTGATGTGTAAATTTTTGCTCAAAATCAGTTCTGATAGTCGTAGGAAACTTTCTTATGGAAAATTTTTGACTCTTATCTTTGCGCACTTTGAAATTCCCTTCACAAGGAAGTCACTTAAAGATAGTGCATCATCAGTTTTCTCAAAAGCATATTTTGAAAGGAAAAATCTGAAATTTTTTTAGGGCCATTGGTGTTACAAGGAAACTGTTTCAGAGTCTAGGAGAAAGAACTTTCATGAAACTCCTGTTACTCTTAGGACCCCTTGTGATCAGTCCATGTATGTCTCACATTTTACCATTCACCCTAGAAAGTCAGCCAACAAATCTTTTTCATCCAACTCTGAGGTCATCTCTTTGCTTGAGGACCTCAAACAATATATCCTACTCATTGAAGATGGTCTAATGATGACCATGTCACCCGACCAGCAGACTACTTTCATTGAGAAAAGGAATCTTCTTGTGCCCACTCCTATAGACAATGAAAATGTTCATCAAAAAGAGCCAAGAACCGAGCAAACTGAGCTTACTCCTGGCATTGAAGTTATTCCAGAGGCGTATGCTTCCAATTCTCAGCTCAAAGATAAAGGAAAGGCTCTAATTTCTGAAGAGGCAATTGAAGAAGATGATGAAGAAACTGAAGAGGAAGATCAAGTGGATCTTGAGCAGTTTCGTCTGGTTAGGAGAAGACTTGGATCATCCAAAATTACCATATAGGCACTACTAGGCTACTGTACTTTATGGTTAGGATAATAGTTCATAGTAGGTTTTTGCATCTCTTGTACTTAAAGACATTTGATGTGCTCTGTCTTAAGGATTTTACTCTTCTACTGGTCTGTAAAACTATTTAGTTATCCTTTATGTTGAATGTTGCTTCTATGGAATTTTTCCTTGTTCTGGATGGATGATGTTGTTGTTCTGCTGTGTTTTGTTTTACTGTTTTGCTAAATTTGGTTTGGATGGGTGTTGCTGTGTTTTATCTTGCTGATAATACCTAGTGATAATATTGGTGAGCCAATGATACAAAATGATGACCACATTGTTGGTAATGTGGATAATTTTATTAGTTGATTCAATGATGACAAAGAGGGGGAGATATGGATATGTATATGTGAGGGGGAGTGGACATTATTCTGAGGGGGAGTTGTGAATACTTCTTGGATGCATTAAGTAAGGGGGAGCTGAATCTAAAACCTTTTTAGTCCATCTATTATTTTGTCATCATCAAAAAGGGGAGATTGTTTATCTCAGTCCATAACTTTTGATGATTACAAAACAAATGGATGTTACTAATATTCTCTGATTAGACCTTTTCAAAATTGGAGCAAAATAGGTTCGAAGGCTAACATATGCTAAAATAGCTGTCGGACGCACAAAAAGACTGCATCGGTCGTCCGACAACCATTGAGTATTTTCGGATGCACGAAGAACCCACCCTCGGACGTCCGAAGATGATAAGCCAAGTTCTCTAAACTCACTGACCTCGATCGGACGTACAACACTTGAATACCAGATGTCCGACAAACGTTGCGACACTTAGGATGCAAACCATTGGAGGCACCGAACGCCCGAAAGAATTGAAGAAGAATTCCCAGTTTTACATCATACCTTCGGATTCATATTCTGGAGGTACCGGACGTCCTAAATATTTCAAGAAAACTTCTTGAACTCACCGCCTGCATTCAGATGCAGAAAACTAGCCTACCGGACGTCCGACACCACCAACAGCTAGTTGACTCTTCAGCTGCCTTCTATTTGTTGGTAGCATTAATTGAAGAATTTTTTAGTCTCTTATAAAAAGAACAAAATCAACCACTTCAAACAACTTTTGCACATTGAGACTACATCAGATCTTGAGTGATTCAAGTGTGAGAATACTCTTTAAAGAAGATTTGTACTCTTAGTTGTGTAATTTTCGATAAGCTTTTCAAGCGTGTTTCTATTTTTTCAATAGTGTAGCTTTATGAGGGTTATCCGAGTAATAGTAAAACTTCATTGCTTGACCAAGTGCGACTTGGGGCGAGGAGGAAGTAATCATTTCTTTGTTCACAAGAGATTGGTTGTAAGTTGATCAACTTGAAGAAGCTTGCTATATAAAGTGATTTTCAAACTCAAGTGGAGTTGAAAACTTGGTTTGCTATTCTATTCTTTTACTTACTGTCTTGCAATATAAATTGTTTATCTCTTCTACTCCCAAGCACTTGTGTTTTCTCATCAATTGCTCCATTGTGTGGTCCTTTAGAAAAAGAGGGCAAGTTCTCAAAAAGTGACTCATACCTTGGCCAATTTTTTAAATCACCTAATTTACCCCCCTCTTAAGTTGTTTTCGATCCTTACAGTGTGTTGTACACAAATGGATCTTAACAGATTTTGTGAGAAATAGCCATAGCATTGCAGACAGATCTCTTGTAGAGTGTTTAGCAAAACTATTTCCAGCTTTCAAGCATTTTCTCCTAGTTTAAATTCATCTCTTCTTGATAGTAGTTCAAGTTAAGACATTATAGAACTAAGGTAGAGAGAAAAAGAGGCAAATTTATCAGGTTTTACCTCTTGTTTCCTCACAACAAAAGCAGGAATTTGCAGACTATTTTCTTTCCTTCTCCCTCGGTTTCTCAGGCGCAAATGCTTTAATGTTTCTCCCTCAGTGTAGCTGGTTTGGACACCAACAAGCTACAATCTCTTCTTCACTCTCAACTCTCTTTCTTGTTTTGAAGTGGTAAGAGGAAATGGTTTAACTCTCTCCCTCACTCTCTCTCGATTGCTGGCCGGAAGATTAAGGAACTAGAAATGTTTTCTCTCTCTCTCCCTCGGTCAAGAATTGTTTTGCAAGTCAAGGGCCAAATAAGGTGGTGTTAGCTTGGTTTAGTAGTTGGACAAATGTCCAACTCAAGCCAAGTGTCAAATGTATGAACAAATAAAATTTTAAACCTTGCACTTTCATTCCATCTCACTATTACCCCACTAGTTTCTTGTCTAATTCATATTAAATTCCATGAATGTGAATCATATATGAATTTAAAATATTCTAATACACTTATGTATAAGGCAATCAATTAAATATTCCAAATAGTCGAAAATCCCACAAGATTGCAAGTTCAAAATTTGTAACGGTAGTGTACGCAATTAGGTATAAAATTTGAGCTCTCACAAAAAAGAAATTTCTCCATAGAACAAATATAAATATCAAGGTATATAAGTTTTTCTTTAAAAAATATATTATTTCTCCCTATTTTCATTGTGTAGACACCAAAATTTTAATTTAATTTAATGTTATTTATTTTTATTTTTATTTCACCAAAAGTCGCAAAATGATAGCTAGCTATTTTTATTGAATTAGGGTTCATCTTCTTTTTAAATAATTTCCGAAAAAGAGAAAATTCTCATAAAAATTTATTTTCAATTGCCTCAAAATAAAATGAAAATTTGCAAGGCAATCTCAAATAGGAATTTAACATTTTTCGTTTACCCTAAATTTGTTTTGAAAAGCAAATAAAAACAAAAACAAAAATATGTGGAATGCATGCTAGATAGTTAAGTGGATTAAGTGAGCATTAGCCATGTGTTTTTGTCTTTTGCACACCACAACATGCAAGAGACCAGGTGGCAAGCACAGGTGTGGAGTTTGGAAAAATCTGGAAAAGAAGAAGAAGAAGCTATAGGAGCTTGAGGCAAGGGGGAAAGAAAAAAAAAAAGAAAAAACTGAGAGAAGGGAGGAGAGATTGAGAGAGGGTGACGACTAAAGAACAAAGGAGAAAACAAGAGAAGAGGGAGGAGAATCTGGGGGAACAAGAAAGGGAGAGGGAGATTGCGGGGAGATAGAAAGGAAAAACCAGAGAAACTGGGAAGCAAAGAAAAAAAGAAAGAGGAAGAGGGTTTTGGGAAGAAGCAAGAGAGGAGAGGGAAAAAAGGAAAAGAGAAGGGAAAGAAAGGAAGAGGGGAATCTGGAGAAGAATCTGGGGGAGAACAGAGAGCTTGGGACAAGAAAAAGAAAGAAAAAGAAAGAAAAAGAAAGAGGAGATCGAGCAAGAGGAAAATAAGAAAGTTGCAACAAATTTTTTTTCGTCACCAGGCTGACGAATCAGCCCTCTTTCTTGCTCATTTTTGGTCTTGATAGTGCATATTTTGAGGAGGTTTTCCTTTCTGCACCTTCTCTGGATATCTGGGAACAACTTTATTTCCGAAATCATTGAGTGAAAACACCTCCAAAGCAACTAAATTGGGGCTCAAAGTAGCAACTTCATCATTGCTGAAATTTTCTGCAACGAAGTTCTTGGCTTCGTTCTTGGAATAAGCGCACATTTCTGGGCATATCTCACGTTCAATTGACCACGTGAGCATTCTTTTATGAAAGATAAAGCTATCGGATTTGAACTTTTGAATGTTTGCTGCTAGTTTGAACTTTTACTGGTTCCATAACTTTGCCGTGCTGTTTGTTTGGTAATTTCTGATTCGGTAGGAGTCCATGGGATGAGACTTATTAAGAAAATGGGTTTGGGGTTTTCTATGGGGTTTTACTTGATGAATCCATGAGTTTTTGCTTGAGTTCATGGCTGATTTTCGTAACAAGCAAACCCAGAAGATTGCAAAAAATTTTTGCAGAAGATTTGCATGTTTGAATGTTGAATTTCTGTGATTTTGCTACTTAAAATCAAAGCTTTAATGTTGGTTGAGACTGTAATTATGTTTAGTGAAGAGGAACCTGCACTGTAAACCCAGAAACTGGTGGAAAGTTTTTGAATAAACCTGGAATTTGCAAGCTTTTCCTTATTCTAGATTTTCCTTTCTCTTGTATGCATAATATGGTATCTTGATGATAAGCTTATTGAACTTAATGAGAACTTATGGTTGGATCCTTCTTGTTGTTAAAAATTTTTTGTCACATAAGGTTGCTGAAGTTTCAAAGCATCAGAAGTTGCAGAAACTCTTCTTCGATACTTGCATGGGAAAATTATAAAACTTGTGTTCTGACCCTTGAATTTTTGTTTAATTCTACTATGGCCCAAAATTTGGGAAAATAGAATCAGTCTTGTCCCTTAAAATTTTAACTTTCTTTGGGATGCTTTAATATGATTTTGGGCAGATTATTTATGAATTTAGGAAGGAATTTAAGGTTTAATAATTTTGATAGATTTATAATTTTGATTTGGGTTTTAGCAAAAGAATTAAAGATTTAGGTAATATTTTATTTTGGGTTTAGCAAGTGGGTGTTGGTTTATTTGTGTGAATTTTAGCATTAGGTTTGGTAGGTTTTATTTAGAGCCCTTAATTTATTTCTTTTAATTTTGGCCCCTGAAATTTTGTAGTAATAATAATTTGACCCCCAAAATTTTCTCAATGTTTGCAATTAAGTCCTTGTTTGTTTGATTTCTCAAATAGAAGTTGCTTTTATCTTTTTTTTAAAATTAATTATATTCCATTTGAATGCCTCAATTGATAGATTTCATGTTTATTTCCATTTTCTTATGATTTATTTGTTAATTAAATTGGTGCCTTGATCATTTTTGCTAATTTTGGAGTTAACCTCCCATTAGCTACTACTCCAAGGGAGGTATCTTCTTATGTTATTTTAAATCATTTTATGTGCTCTTATGTGTTTTTATGTGTGTAATTGCATGTTTTTTGAGTGATTTTTATTTTAGTTATTCGTTTTATTCATTTTAAGTTTCATATATTTAATTTAATTTTGATAATTATTTGACAGGCAATTAAATGCCGAATTGTAATAGTTAGGTTATTATTTTATTCTTTACCCCTTTAGATTGTAGTTAGGGTCCGAATGAAATAGTTAGGTCTCTATTTGCTTTTATTTGTTTGTGTACTTATGTGTTTACTTCGTTTTCCTTAGGGTCATTGCATCTAGATATTATGCTTACGTGCTATGTGCTCTATGTGATTTATCTATTTACTTGTTTTAATTATATTTTATATGATTTATTTAGTTATAATAAAGGTATGACGTCACCACACTAGTCCAACGCTAGTTGTGGTCTTTTTTTCCGTTTTCTCGTTAGTCCAACGCTAGTGAGAATTTATAGATATGGGCTAGTCCAACGCTAGACCCTTAGGGACCATCCACGCTCTAGATTATGTTTGTGTGACAAATCACTACGTTTCATGCATATTTTCCATTTTTTAGGATCCTCACCATTTTGCATGATATTTCCTCTATATGTATGTCCCTTATCCCTAAGTGTGAAACATGACATTTAAACTTGTATTCCATTTAGGAAATTAGACATAGGTTAGTTCATTTGTTTGACTAAGAATTAGGAGAGTTAACCCTTTAAATATGGAGAATGGACGAGTATGGGCTCTTAGCCTTAGCACGCTCATATCTCCTCTATAAAAAGGAAAATTAAGTCACGAATTTTAGTCCCCTGTACCCATTATGATGCATTCCGTTAGGTCATGTATATTTGTATATTATTACTTTCTTTTCTTTTCTTCGAGTCTCATCTTTGCATATTTGTGACCTTTTCAAAAAGTCATTCTTGGGCGTCACAATTAATGCGATTGACACCAATTAAATTTCGAAAAGATATTCTGACTCCCCGATATCCTCCTAGATTTGGGTTTTGTATCCATATAGTAACACCCAAATGTGATAAGTTTTATAGATTAAATTAAGAAAATTTTCGACTAAATCAAGCAACTAGCTTTGGTTAGACTGAAAGGATGTTTTGGATTTTATTTTTGCCTTTCTTTTCTTCAACCGTGACTCCCGAGCTATTTTCTCTTGCTTTTTGAAGAGTTGGAGTTGTCTAAAAAGGACTTTCTCTATTTTTTATTTAAAAATTCATTTGTAGGTGACTTGGTATACCTAAACTCGATATCAAGTGGCGACAACTGTTTTTTTTTCTCTAAAAAAATCCTTTTTAGACTTTTATTTTGGGCCAAAAATCATCGCATTTTTTTCCATTTTAGGCCCCTTTGCTTTATTTACTCTCAAAAAATCAAAAACTCATTTTCACTCAAAATTA
Organism: Coffea arabica; assembly: GCF_036785885.1. Taxonomy (NCBI): domain Eukaryota; kingdom Viridiplantae; phylum Streptophyta; class Magnoliopsida; order Gentianales; family Rubiaceae; genus Coffea; species Coffea arabica. The sequence continues at coordinate 41,186,004 of NC_092316.1, read as the reverse complement.
ATAAAAAATTAATTTTTATAACCCGTAATTTTATTTTTTCAAAAATAGGGCGCGACAGCTGGCGACTCCACTAGGGAACTTAGAGAGTCTGAGCATTTGATTTAGCCGATCCTTTTCTTTTTCTAACCTTTTTACATATCACATTAGGATGTTTTAGCTTGCATTTTTTCCTTTTTAGGTTTTTTTGCATTTCACACGATATCCGTGTGTATGATAAACAATTTGTTTATTTATTTTTGTTCACTTATGTTTATATGTCGTGCTTACATCTTGGGGGCGATAGCCACCCTAGAATCGTCACCCACATTTGATGGTATTTAATCCCTCCCTTCAAAGGCGCACTTCATACGTGCATACGCTATTTATTTACAACCCGTCATATTATTTTCTTTTAGTGGTTGTTACACCACTCTACCCCATTAGGATTAAATCAATCCACTTGGATATGTGGCACAACATGCACATAGTAATGTTCGAGGGATCACTCGAACCATCGACTAAAGGTCTTGGGATTGATGACCTTCGCCTCTTGGTCTGAAGGTTTGGGAGGCTGAAACCTTTTCGAGTCTAGATTCATTAGTGAGTCCAACCTCATGCATCCATGTTAGAAATTACTTAAGATAGAGTCAACCTTACCCAATTAGGAACACTAGACATGAGGGGAGGGATTACACCCTTCTTTCTTTTATTGCCATTTATTTTTCATATTATTTTTGTTTGTTCCAAAGTATTATATGTCATATATCAATTGAACTAACCTTTCTTTGTTCTATTGCATTCACAAACATTAGAAAATAAGAGTTCTGGCATGATACTCTTTTAGAATCAACCCTCTTAGATAGGTTATTGCATGTTTAAATGCCGATATATTGCATTCGTAGGTTAATAATCGCACATAATTTTAGACCCACCCTGGCATATGAAGGGTCTTTAGGTCATGATTTCATTTCAAATTGCATATCTAATTGTTTTGATAAATTGGTATCATGCATAAACTTTAGTAGAAATGCCATTTAGGGAATCCCATATTAAGAATAAGCCAACCCTATATTCCCATGGGTATTTAACCCTATTTTGGGATCTTCACGTTTAAATTCCAATTTAACTGGAAAAGTGGGACTCGTAGGTAAAGTACTTGACACCAATTTCTTGTCTCTAGATGGAACGCCCTCGACGAGTCCAGCAAATGTTAGTAGCACCGATTGAGGTACAAAGGTGACCCACATTGCTTTCACCTAGTGAAATTAACCAAGTAGCCTCTCATTTAGGACCAATTGGGGATTTTAAAGATATCAAATCAGATGGCTACTTAGTAGAGGTTTTAGTATATTTGTGGGACCCTATTTGTTCCACATTTAGATTAAGCAAGAAGGAAATGACCGTGACAATTAAGGAGGTATCGGGCCTCCTTAATTGACCAATTCATGATACCGCTGTAATATTTCCATTTGTGTCTAGCAAGGCCAAGATCTGCCAATTCACTGGGTTAAAGGAATTCATAATACAAGGCTTTGATCAAGGCATAGATGTGAAATTTCTATTCGACTGATTTGCATTGAGAGATGGGTTCGAGAGAGACTTAGAAGAATTTTCATTTACGTCCAAAGCAATGTAGGAACGTAAAAGACTGTGGATAGATGGATTAGTTATGGCCAAAACTTACCTTTTCCCCAGGAAAGACAAGAAGATAGATTTTAAACTCACCAAAGTCATATTTGATTTGTTTCTAGGGATAAAAGATAGGCAATGCTCTATTGTTCCGACTATCTTAGCCGATATCTTTGTAACTTGTACTACTTGTCAAAAGGGTGGAAAATTCTTTCATGGATCAAATTTAGTTCTACACATATGGGTATGGAGCACTTTATGAGACGATCACCTATTCCTGATAGTCTACCAATGTCTGGGTAAAATTGGATAGTCACGCATCAAAAGAGGGTTGATAGAAATGGTTTGGCAAGTAATGCATCTGAGTATGTGGATTTCTTAAGAAACTTGCTTGATCAGAATGTTAGATGGGTTTTAGATTGGACTAATTGTGTTAAACCCGTACTTCGTACTAAAGCATCAGAGTTCATTCTATTGCTAGGCACCCAGGATATCATGGCTTATATTCTGAAGAGATTTCTTCGACAGTTGGGCCGTATTCAAGAATTGTCGTATACATTTGATTTAACCGAATTCACTATTATTTTTGACAAAGGGATGTGTCCAAGTGAAATTCCGATGAAGATTCTTTTCAGTGAGGCTTGGGGGACATTGTCCAATGATGAGCACGTCAAGTACATTCTGGAACTCAAGCAAAAGGGTTTAGTGACTCCGTAGTATGAGGATTGGCTTAAGGGTTTTGGTACGCAAGAATCGCAAGACGAACCATCCGAGGAGGTCAAGAGATTGATGGCCATTATTGAAACTAAAGACAGAGAAAATTTACAACTAAAAGAGTCTATCAAAGTTAGCAAGGAGATGGCAGAGAAACATAAGGAGGCATGTGAAAAAATACGAGAGAAACACCAAGATTTGAAAAGAAAATGTGGGGAACTGTACAATCAAGTGGAACACGTGAGGAATCTCTATACCAAAGAATCCAAAGATGCTGTAATAGATAGGTTGAAAATGTTTAATGACTTTGTATGAGACCGTGTCCGAGGAACATTGTAAATAATGTTTATAAAAATAAAAATTTGAAATGACTTTTCTTTTGTGCAAAATGATGGTCAAAAGTATGTTTGATAAACGGGTCCCATTTTGAAGGTGTTGCATTATGTTAAATCTACCCTTGGCACAAAAAGAACTCCCCAATAGGACATGTATCCGAATTACTTTAATTTTTACTAACTAGTGTCTTTTTTTTGTCAGCAGTTAATCAAAAGGGGAATCTAAATAGGGGTTTTCCTAAATTTTTAGGTAATTGCAAACATAGCTACACGAAGAAATCCCATCATTACACGTTCGCATTGCCGAGTTTCGAGACATAGTGTAAACATGAGTAAACAACCTGAATCATCCGATAGGTCTGCAACAACACCATCAGCCAACCTTGCAAATCTGGGAGCTCAACTGAGCGAAGCGTTAAACAAATTCAATGAGTTAAGCATGGAGATGACCGCACAATGGCGCGTGATTGATCAGTTGGTTGTTGGTAGCAGCAGCAGTGTCCAGCATGATCCCCTACCTGCTAGTCAAACTGAATCGCAACCACTACCCCTACCCTATAATCAAACCTCTTTTGCTCCATATTTCGTAAGTCCACCTGAGGAAACTTTCACCTATTCCACTCATGGCCTACCACATACCTATACATCCAATATCCAAATCAATCCTCTTCACACTCAAGTTCCTCAAAATTATCCACCTGTTAGTCTAAACATGCCACTTGAAGCTCATGGACTATATTATTATTCCACTGCAGAACCATTCACGCTAGACACCACTGCACAAGGAAAAGTTGAAGTAGGAGAATCCTCCGTGCCAATTGACAAGAATCTGTTAAAAAGGTTGGATCGATTTGACAAGTTCATGAGAAAGAGCTAAGGCTTGAGCAAACAAGGACGTTTGGACTATAGTGAATTGTGCCTGTTTCCTGATATGCAACTACCTGTGGGTTTTAAAACACCCAAATTTAGCAAGTATGATGGAACGAGCAATTCCAAGACACATCTCCGAATGTTTGCAAACAAATTAGGAAAGCTAGTAGATGACGAGAATTTACCAATTCGATTGTTTCCCGAAAATTTAGAAGGTGAAGCATTTGATTGGTATTCCAATTTGAAACCTGATGAGATGAGGACATGGTTGGATTTGTCAACCACTTTTGTAAGACAGTATGAGTATAATTGTGAGCTTACTTTGACGAGGACCACACTTTAGAGGACTAAGAGGAAACCATCTGAGGATGACAAGACATATGCAAAGTGATGGAGGAAATTGGCTGCCAAGGTGGAACCTTCTATGAATGAAGAAGAAATTGTTCGTATATTCATCAAAACTCATGACCCGCCATATTTTGAGGAAATTTTTCGCCTAACTGGATGTTCATATACAGAAATTGTTAACAAATTGGAGGAGTATGATAAGTTCGTAAGAACGGGAAAGATTGTTAATGTGTCAGCTTTGAAATCGCACTTAGAAGCTTTGCAAAATCCAAACAGCAGTAGCAAGAAACCTCAGTTCAAAAAGAAAGAGGGGGAAACTGCAGTTGTTTGGGACCAAGGCCTTTATTCCCGACCTAGATATCAACAATATCCCACCTATCCATCCTATTACCCATACTATCAACCCCATCGACCTGTTTATCATATTTCTATTAACCATCCATGACCCCGACCAAATTATCCAAACACACCCACAACACCATTTCATATTTCTCCATCTAATTTTCAAACTAGACCTCACCCTCCTTATAATCCAAGACTTGCTTCACCAGCCAAACAGAATTACAACTATCAATAAACCAATGACACCTAAAACCCAACCCCATACAGAACTTTCACCAATCTAGGTCGGCTCATTGATCAGTTACACGAACAGCTCAAAGCCGCAGGGAAAATTGGTACGATACCTCTTAAAGTCTATCCTAGAGGATTTCCCTTGGTAATGATCCTCAATCTTTTTGTGCTTATCATTCTGGAGCTCCTGGACATTCTACTGCCAATTGTTGGGCACTTAAACATAAAATTCAAGACATGATTGAGGCCGAAGACATTGTTTTAAGAAGGAGAGAGGAACAAGGACCAAGTGTTAGCAAGAATCCTCTTCTTGCGCACAAGGATACTGTTGGAGTTATTATCATTGACGAAGAGATTGAGAAACCTACCCAATACATTGTGGATGAAGCTGGGATAATGTGAGGACTTGTAAAATCCTTTATATTTTTCTTAAAATTTCCTTTTATTTGGCATTTATTCCTTTCTAATAGCTGTACTACTCATTCACACCCTCAGTAATTGCAATCAATCATAGAATCAAGGGTTTTCCCTTTAGGTTCTTAGTTCGGGTAAATTAGGATTTTTTGCGTATTTTGACCATGTGATTACTTGGTGAAATGTGTGCACTAAATTCAGTGATTAAGGGTGAGTTTAGTTGATATTAAGTGTGTGATTAGAAGTAAGAATCATAAGTTAGTGAATTATAAGTTAAAACCCTAGTATACGCAATTTAAGAAAAAACGAGTTGAACCGACGGGTACCGTTTGTTATCGAGTGAGTGCACCACTTGAACACTATTTTATTATCTTAATCTCCTTGCTATTAATTGATTAAAATCAGCTCCCAAAATATCCTCAAGGCAGCCGAAATATTGGACCAAAAATAAGAGAGAAAAGAACAAAATTTGACTTCCAATCAAAGTGTGAGACTTGTCAACTTTGACCCAAATTAATTCCTATCATTTTAACCTTCTTGAAGCTTCATTTGAGCCTTCATTTTCAGTCTTTCAGCTGTGAGTTTGAGAGGAAAAAAAGAGAGAGGAAACCATTTTAATCCATCTTGAGCTTAGCTTGTTTGAGTGAGAAATCAAGAAAACTAAACCGATTAACTTCTAATTTGAGAGTTTAAGAAGCTTGGGGAGCTAAATTTTGCCAGGAAAGGTGAAGGATATCTCTTGCAAGCCTTTTATTGAGGTATTATGGCTGACCATCTTCTTCCTTCCCCTTAGTCTTGTTTAAGTTATGTAGCGACTTGTATTCATGCATTATGATACCTATTTAAGTAATTTTGATGATTGTGGTGGTGAAATTGTGAGTTAGGGTTTTGAATTGTTCACTTATATTTTTTGTTGTTTAGATAGTATATGGTGTCTATAACCTTGTATAGGAAGTTGAGGTAGTGGTTCAAGCTAGAAATGTGAAGTTTGCACCTTAAATTCATTGAATTCCAGATTTGAAGCTTTTCATTGCCCTGTACTGACCGGTTCTGTTTGGCCATGATGGAGGCCGAATTAGACTTAGCTCAAAACATGAAAGTTGTAGGAAATGATGTTTTATAGGTTCTTGTAAAGTTTCAGTTCAATCTGAGTACTGTATCATGTGAAATTACAAAATTACCTTGCTGTCATAGGTATAATTTTGTGGACAGTTTTGACATTTCCTCATTCTGACTGCATTTTTCACCTTGATCCGTATCAAATTAGCCTTTGTCCAAAACACAAAACTTTTAGCCCTATGTTTTAGCTTTCCAATGCAACTGAAAACACCTTAATCGGACTTTTGTAGCCTGAGTTATTGTCATTTGAACACAGTACTATTAACCAGCCTGATGGTGAAATTCTGGTTCTGTAATCTGTAAATTCGACCTAGATAAACCATGAACTGGATTGAGTTGTCTTCATAAAAGTTGTATTCCTTTGTCTTAGCTTCGAAACGGTATAAATTATACCCCAATATGATAAGCGTAGCTTCGGTTGTGATTGATACGCTAAGAGACATCGAATCTGCCATTTGGCTATTTGTCCTTAAACTTGATTTCCGATTGTCTTGTTAAGACTTTTGTTGTAATTGGGTTATTTGGAGCCTAATTGAATGGCTATTGTAATGACATTACCTATGTGTGACATTGGGGCTGATTTGAGGAATAATAAAGCCATAAATGGCTGAAAAATAGGTAAACACAAGGGGTATGCTGCCCACATCTTCACTCGCAGGCTAGTTGGATGCACTTATGACTTGAGCGAAAGGTTTTTAGGATTGTTCAAGTTTTAAGATCAACTACTACCTTTTTACTCCAATGTCACATTATTATTTCTTCGTACTAGTAGTTCACTTGACTAGGCACGCGACTTATAGTCGAGTTTCATTTGTGCATTTCATTTCCTGGGTTAGTGGATGGAAGAAACCATAATTGTTCTATCTTGGTTGTTGATAGGACGTGACGGTAATCAAAGCCATCCTTTGGGAGAAAACTTTTGAAGTTATCTTTGCTTGAACTGGTGAGTGTACTACTCCCCTAATTTGTTGCTTATCTGGTTTATCTATCTGGTTTATTTGCACTTGCAACTTGCAACCTAATTATCTGTGACTTTTGTATGCTTTGTATGAAACGAGGGTGTATTTTATTACACTCGTTTCTCTCATCTGTCTATTCTGGTTCCTGTATATGCTTGAAATGATTATCTATATCTGTATCTGTATCTGGTTGATGTCATTTGGAGGTTGGTATCCAACGACCCTTCTATGACCTCTGAGCTCAAAACCTGTGGCTAGTTATTCGAGTCGAGCCAACAAGGGTCTGGTCGATTAGATAACGAACCACTGTAGTCTGTTTCTGGGAAATCCTTGGGTATTGGAGACTCTAGATTTTTGGTATACTCGAGTATTACCACCTCTGTTCTGTATGTGGTGTTCGAGCCCGGCAAAGGGGTATGTTCGGTGGACAAAATTTGTTGACAAGTGAGGTCTACGGTCATGCATGTTCTCTAAACGTTGACGGAGAGTCAACGAGGGTGGATCAAGTACTGCAACGGGAATTTGGCTCCTGAGAGCCACCTGTATCCTTTCTATCTGAGGTGTTTGTTCATTTCCTTATATGTTGTGTATATGTGCCTTAAAAGTGAAATGCCATGATTCTTTACTACTTGTACTTGTAGTACCTCATTGAGTGTAAGCTCATCCCGTTTCCTTTATCTTTGTCTTCTTTACAGGGTTCAATATTTTGAGAGTTATGATTTTGAAGATAAGAGTTGAGCCAGTTCTAGACGTTTCCTTTGATTAGGCTCTTCTGTACTGACAAACCCTAAATGTAGTTTATATAAGTATGACTATTATGATTTGTACTTCAAGTTAACTGGTTGAAAACTCCGATGTACATATGTAAATAAGTGTTTGATCAAGTGTTTCAAGCGTATTCATTTGAGATTGTACGTTTCTATAGCTATGTGAACTTTCTTGTATCTATTGGGGAAAAACGAGCGAGTGTGAAGCTTGAATGAGGAAGAAAAAAATTTGGTCGGATTTTGACGCAGCCGCGGTCCGTAGCGCTTTTCGATGATTCATTTTCCTGATGATTTGATCCATAGTCCCGGCGAAAGCTGGGTAGGCGGTCCGCCGACCTTTTGGTTCGCCTTAGGAGGAGGTGGGGCTGTCACATATAATAGGAGTCATTAGAGAACCATTCATACTGGAAGAAGTAACCTTTGAGGTCAAGAAAAATACTGATTCTTTTATTTTAGATGTGATACCTTTTGAATGTGAGCCTTCAGAGCTTGTGGTACTCGAATTGCCTGAACAAGCGCTTGTTCTTAACTTACAAGAAGTCCCATCGAATTATAGTGAGCCTATTTTATTGATTGAAGGAGAAGAAATGCCAAAGAAGGAGGTGGCCGCTGTCACCATATTTGGAAGGATCATATGTGAACCTGCAGTTAACGAGCCATCAAATGCAAAGGAAAATGCCGCGCCAACAAGACTAACTGTGACTGAAGAAAAGGCATTCAATTTTCTTAGGATGTTGAAGAAAAGTGAGTATAAAGTGATTGAGTAATTGGATAAAATGCCCGCTCAAATTTCTATATTGAATCTGCTCTTAATTTCAAAACTTCACAGAGAAACTCTACTCAAGGTGTTAACTGAGACTCAAGTGCCTAAAAATATTCCGGTTGACAAATTCACTCATGTAGTCGAGCATGTTTTGGTTTCAAATCAGATTTCTTTTTCTGATGAGGATTTAACTTCTGAAAGGATTGGACATAACAAGGTATTGTATATCTCAGTCTGTTGTAATGGGAAGTTATTGTCGAGAGTTTTGATAGACAACAGATCTACTTTGAATATCTGTCCATGGAATACTTTGGTCAAATTGGGATTTCAAGAAGCTAAACTTCGGATGTCTGCGACTGTGGTGAGGGGATTTGATGGCGCAAAAAGACAATCGATGGGAGACGTGGACTTAGTACTAGAAATAGGATCTGTTCAATTCCAAGTCATGTGCCAAGTCATGAATTTTCTCAAGTGTTTATAATATTTTGCTCGGACGACCTTGGATTTACGCTTCAGGTGCTATACCATCTTCGCTCTATCAGATATTGAGGTTTGTAGTGAATGATCAACTAATCATAGTGTTTGTAGAGGATGATTGTACTATGATCATCAATCCCGGACCAAAAGAGAAAAGTGATAGAAAAGCTCTGATTTCTCCTCATCACGTGACTGATATCATTTCAGTAGGTTGGGTATCTAAAGACAAGTCAGTGAAGGGAATGAATTTGCCAGAAGTCAGCGTTATGATGACTAAAGAAATGATTCGAGGAGGATACGAGATATGCAATGGTCTCGGACGTAACTTGCACGGAATCCTAGAACCAATAGAGCCTCAAGGAAAGAAGGACACCTTTGGACAAGAGTTTCAACCTACTTCTAGGGGCATGAAAGAAATGCTGGATCACAAGAAAGCAGAAAAGGAAGGAAAACAAGTTGTCAGGAGTATCCAACCATTGCATTATACTTTTCCCTATCCATCAGAAGTAATCAAATCTGAATTGGACTCAATCGATGAGGTGGATGTTAGCTTGTCTAAATTGTTCGTGGGGGTTACTTATGAGGACGAGCCGTCAGAGAATCCAGAATTTTCAGAGGTCTCCAAGGAAGTAATGAAGAATTGGACCGTTGATTTTCTTCCCTCCCGAAAGAAATTTCGGTAAATCTAAGGGATTGTCTTTGGTTGAAAACTATGAAAGAAATAACTCACATTGTTCATCTTTTGCCTTTTAGTTTTGTAAATAGTTTTGAATCAAATGTTTTTTCAATATAAGTCTTATGTTAAGTAGCGTATTATGACGTTTTGCCCTTTATTTGACATTCAATGAAATACACAGTGTTCATTTTTCAATTGTTTTACTTACCCGTTATTGTATCTATCTCATTCTTTTTCAGATGGTCAAAAATAAAACACATTGACCCTTTGGATATCACTATTCCGGAATTTGATAACTGCAATTTCGATATCTCTCACGAATTTGAAATTATGGAATCAGAAATTCAACACAAGAGCGATAACAAGGAAGAATCTGAGGCTTTGTTAAAGAATCTTGAACAATATGAAGAGAAATCCAAACCGAACTTAGAAGAAAAAAAATTCATTAATATTGGCACTGAGATCGACATCAAGAAGATAAAAATTAGCAGTCATTTGAATAAGAAGCAGAGAAAAGAGATGCTTGAATTCTTGACCATATTTGTTTGCTTGATCCTATGATGACATGATGGGCATTTCAACAGATATAGTGGTTCACAAATTATCAACAGACCCAAAACAGAAGCCTTGCAAATTTAAACCGGACATGAGTCTCAAAATCAAGGAGCAAATTGAGAAGTAACTCAATGCCAAGATTATCATGGTATCTCATTATCTTATTTGGCTTTCAAATCCAGTCCCTGTCCCGAAGAAAAGTGGAGAGGTGAGGGTATGTATTGACTACCGAGATTTGAATAAGGCTAGTCTGAAGGATGATTTTCCCTTGCCAAACATACATATCCTTTTGGACAACACCGCTGGGCATGGGATTGAATTTTTGACGATTGTTTCGCCGGATACCATCAAATTCTAATGGCACAAGAGGATAGAGAAAAAATTGCTTTTATCACTCCATGGGGAACATTTTGCTATCGAGTAATGCCATTCGGACTGAAAAATGCTGGAGCTACTTATCAAAGGACCATGACCATTTTGTTCCATGATATAATTCATAAGGAAATAGAAGTTTATGTGGATGACATCATAATCAAATCCAAGAAAGCGGAGGATCATTTGGTTGATTTGAAAAAGTTATTTGAAAGATTGAGAAGATATATTTTGAAATTAAATCCTGCGAAGTGCGCTTTCGAGGCTTCTGTCGACAAGTTACTGGGGTTCATTGTAAGTAAAAAAGGGATAGAGATAGATCTGACAAAGATTAAAGCAATTCGTGAAATGCCCGTGCCAAAAACACAAAAGGATGTGAAAAGTTTCTTGAGAAAAATTAATTTCATTGGCAGGTTCATTGCTCAATTGACTTCTACATGTGAGTCTTTGTTTAACTTATTGAAGAAGAATGTGCCATTGTATTGGAGTGAAGAATGCCAACAAACTTTTGATAAGATCAAGGATTACTTGTTGCATCCTCTGGTCTTAGTGCCATCCAAGCCGGGCCGACCTTTGATTATGTATCTGTCTGTGCTCGACGAGGGTGTGGGATGTGTTTTGGGGCAGCATGACGATTCTGGGAAAAGAGAGCAAGCAATTTATTATCTTAGCAAGAAGTACACATCTTACGAGGCAAAATACTCATTTCTTGAAAGGAGTTGCTGTGCATTGGCCTGGGCAACTCAGAAACTAAAACATTATTTACTTAGTCACATCACCTATCTTATCTCTCATTTAGATCCTTTGAAATACCTATTGGAGAAATCAATGTCGATCGGACGTATGGCTAAATGGCAAATGATCCTTTCTGAATTCGATATCGTTTTCACCATGCAAAAAACAATCAAGGGGTAGGTTATAGCAGATCATTTGGCTGAAAATCCAAGGAAAAATTATTATCAACCGTTTCATACTTATTTTCCAGATAAGGAGGTCTTATTTGTTGGTACAGCTGAAGATATGAATGAGCAATGCCCTGAGTGGAGACTATTCTTCGATGGTGCTTCAAATTCTTTCGAAGCTGGGATCGAACCTGTTCTAGTATCGCCTGAAGGAAAACATTATCCCGGTTCTGCTAAACTGTGATTTTTCTGCACTAACAATATGGCTGAATATGAATCTTGTATTTTTGGATTAAAAATGGCATTGGAGATGGAGATCAAGGATTTAATAGTGTTTAGTGATTCCGATCTACTCGTACATCAAACGCTTAAAGAATGGATAACTCGAGATTCAAAGATTTTGCCATATCATTGCAATTTACTGGATTTGGCAAATAAATTTAGAAGTTTGGAGTTCATGCATATTCCACGTGCGCGAAATGTTTTTGCTGATGCTTTGGCCACTTTATCTTCAATGATTCAACATCCAGATGAGTTGGTGATTGAGCCTATCCAGATTCAATTACAAGAAAAACCTGCATATTGTCTGGTTATGAAAAAATCTTCTAATGGCCGTCCCTGGTACAACGATATTAAGGAATTTCTCAAAATTGGGTCTTATCCTCCAGGTACTGATATGACTGCTAAACGTTTGTTACGTAGGTTATCATCCAAGTTTTTCTTAAATGGAGAGGTGGTATACAAAAGGACGCCAAACTTAGGCTTTCTAAGATGCGTTGATGAAGATGAAGCAGATTATTTGATGAAAGAAGTGCACAGTGGTGTATGTGGATCACATATGAGTTGACATTTATTAGCAAAGAAAATTATGAGGACAGGATATTTTTGCCTTACTATGAAGCATGATTGTGTAGTTTTTGCCAGAAAGTCCATTAAATGTCAGTTGCATGGAGATATTATGCGCACTCCCCCCACAAAATTACACAGTATGACTGCTCCCTGGCCATGTTCAATGTGGGGGTATGGATGTAATTGGAACCATTGACCCTCCTCCTTCAAACGGGCATCGATTTATTTTGGTGACAATTGAATATTTTACCAAATGAGTCGAAACTGAGTCTTACAGGCATGTGGGTAAGAAGGTGGTGATAGATTTTCTAAGAAAACACATCATTTGTCGTTTTGGCGTACCAGAGACATTAATCACCGACAATGCAAAGAATCTCAATAATGACATGGTGATGGATTGTGCGAGCAGTTCAAAATCAAGTATTGGAATTTCACTATTTATAGACCACAGATGAATGGAGCTGTGGAGGCAGCGAGTAAGAATTTGAAAAAAAATAATTCGTAAAATGACCGAAAGACATCGTGATTGGCACGAAATGCTCCCCTATGCATTAATGGCATATAGAACGTCTATTCGGACTTCTATGGGGTAATGCCTTACAACCTCATGTACGGAATGAAAGCAGTTTTGCTAGCTGAGGTCGGAATTCTTTCATTGCGCATACTAATGGAGACCAAATTAGATGAAGCCGATTGGATTAAATGACGTCATGAGTAGTTGTCTTTGATCGATGAGAAAAGGTTAAATGCTATTTGTCATGGTCAATGCTATCAAAAGAGAATGGCCCGTGTTTACAACAAGAAGGTTAAACCACGACTATTCAAAGAAGGAGATAAAGTGTTGAAACGAATTTTGCCAGTGCAAGAGAAGGCCAAAGGCAAGTTTGTACCAACTTGACAGGGCCCTTTCATTGTCAAGAAGGTATTGTCTGGTGAAGTACTTGTTCTCACAAAAATGGATGGACAAATTTTCCCTCAATCGATCAATTCGGATAAATGGAAGGCCTTCTTCTTTTTCAATTAAACATTCTATCCCTAGTTATCCTTTTTGAATTTCCAGAATAAATTATTTCGTTTGGCAACCCCTGAGAATCGCAAACCCCACACTGGGGGCAAGTTTGAGTTGAAAGAAAAGGAAAGAAAAGTTTCAAGAGGTGAAAAGTGATAGAGGAACAAAAGGACAAGAAAATTGAAGAAAAGAACCTCGGCAAAGAATAAATTGGGGCAATTTTAGTTTAATCCTAAGTAGGGTTAATATAAAGATGCGACCTTAGGTGATTTAAATACTTATAAAATATGTCTTCAAACCTTAACCTTTTCTTAGCGCCTCACCTAACCACATTACAAAAAATTAAAAGTCTTGACTTCCGTTCTTTACATCACTTTTCTAATCATATGGCAAATGATGTTAATACACCTTCATCAATTTTGCAAGGGAAGGATTGTCGCACTGATGCCATCATTTCTTAAAACATATTTCTGAGTTGATAAAGGCTATCGGCAAAATTTGTTCATTAGGTGAAAGCCCGAAAGGCACCTTCTAAAAAAAAAGAAGAAAAAAGAAAGAAAAAGAAAGAAAAAATGAAAATAAAAGAAAAAGAAAATAAAAGGTGTTGTAGCCTTAGTGAAAACCCGAAAGGGCGCTAAGGTAGGCTTTTATGAGGAACAGCGAGCATGGAATTGAATGGCTGGTGACTCAGTTCATTTGAATTTCTTTTTACGGTTGCGGTTCTATTGCCAGCATTGAATTCCAGAGGAACGATATCCAAAGAGTCAAACGTGGCATTTTGTTTGAGATCAAAGTGTTTTGGTTCATCAAGCATAAACTGTTGTGTTTACAGGTTCATTTCTTTAAAGTCAATTTTCTTTCAATAAAGGTAAATGGTAGTTTCTATGTTGCTGGGAATTTCATCATTTTGTGTAAATAAAATATTTTTTCATATGTTTCAGGGTCTTATTTATCTTGTTGGGTTTATCAAATTGCAATCCCTGTGATTTATTGAAAGTGTCCGGATACCAAATGTCATATTTGATTAGCATTGGAAGTTAAGAAAATTTGATGCAGTTCGCAGACCAAAGTTGAGTTTTTGCTGCATCTGGGAAGAACGTTCAAATACTCATGTTTACACATTTCTTGAAGGAGAGATTGATTGGATGGTGGTAGCATTATCTATCATTATGATTATTTTCTTTTTTGTAAGTCTAAATGTCCAATAGCATCACACTGGAGCAAATTTTTTAAAAGAGTTATCTTCCTCCATTAGGATCTTCAAAGTTTTACAAAAAACATTCTACAATAATTTTCCAATTTTTCGTAGGTTCGGATTTTATCTCATTGACCAATTATAGCAGCTTCGGGTTTTATTCCACTGACCAATTTTATGGCAGGTTCGGATTTTATCCCACTAACCAATTTTCGGCAAACTCGAGTTTTATCCCACTTACCAATTATCTAGCAGGCTCGGGTCTTACACCAAATTATCATCAATAAAGACCACCACAAATTGATCTAGAAAAGGCTTAAAAACCCTATGTATTAAATCCATGAGAGCAGCAGGTGCATTGGTCAATCCAAATGGCATTACTACAAATTCAAAGTGTCCATACCTCGAGTTAAAAGCAGTCTTGGGTATATCTTTCTCCAAAATTCTCAATTGATAATAACCCTGTCTCAAATCCAACTTCGAGAATACTACCGCCCCTTACAATTGGTCAAACAATTCATTGATGTAGGGCAATGGATACTTATTCTTAATAGTGACATCATTCAAGCCTCGGTAATCTATACATAACCTTAAACTCTCATATTTCTTTTTAATAAACAAGACCGGGGCTCCCCACGGTGAATTACTCTCCTTTAGAAAATCCCATTTTAACAAGTCTTGCAATTGCAGCTTCAATTCAGCCGGAGCCATTCTATATGGTATCTTAGAGATAGGTGCTACTTCCGGAGTCACATCAATCTTGAAAGCTATATCCCGTTCTGGGAGTAAAGATTCTAACTCTTCAGGAAAAACATCTGGGTAATCTTTAACTACAGGCATGTCTTCCATATTCACTTTATCACTAAGGGTGTTGATTAGACAAGCCAAATATCCCTTAGTTCCTTTACTCAACATTTTCCTAACTCAAATCTCTGAAATAAGTGCAGATGAGACTAATCTATCTTTTACATCCAATTTCAGGGTTGTCTCTCCCGGAATGCACAATTCTACTATCTTTGTCTTACAATTCAACTGGGCATTGTAACAGGTTAACCGGTCCATTCCTAGGATCACATCATATCCCTTAGTTGCTAAACTTATCAGATCGGCCAATAATTTCTGTTCTCCAACTCAGATCTCACAATCTTTATACACTAAGTTAGTGATTAGACTTTGATTTTCAGTAGGCGTTTTAACTCTCAAGTCGTAAGGTAACTTAATTGGTTTCAAGTCTATTCCACTCATGAAATTAGGGTTTACAAAAGAATGAATCACACCCAGATCAATTAAAATCTTAACTAAGTGGTAAAAAATAGGAATTGTACCTTCAACCACCTCAGTCGCATCATGTATCTGTTGGTGATCCAGTGCATAAACCCTAGCCGGTACCTTAGGTTGGCTCCTTCCAGCACTAGTCTGCTTAGAGGTTCACTTTTCTGGCCTCTAAGGGTTACCTCCCAATTTTGGTGCTTTTGAACAACCTGCGAGTTGGTGTTCGGCACTCCCACAAAATAGACATTTCCCCGACTTCCTCCAGCAATCATTCTTAGAGTGGTTGGGTTTACCACAGTACCTAAAAGTAACTTGAGGGGTCACTGCTGATCCACTAGAAGGCGCTCCCCCAGCTTGAACCGGTCCACCATGTCCTCCTCTGGATAAAGCTCCCTTAGAAGTTCCTGCAGTCCTTGTTCCTCCCATTTCTCTTCCCATTTTGGAAGGTTGTGAACTTTTACTAGCTTGTCCAGAAATATGACTAGAAAAGCTTCTCTTCCTATTGTGAAAGTCCTTAACTTGCATTCTGGCACTCTTAACCCTTTGTGCTTTCTCTAGAGTCTCAGTAAAAGTAGAGATTTGAGCTACGGCTAAGCCCTCCTGGATTTTCACATTAAATCCCTGTACAAACCATCTTATCCATTTTCGCTCATTAGTTACCAATTCAGGGGCATATTTAGAAAGTTTAGCGAACTTCCCTTCATATTCCGCTACACTAAGGGTCCCTTGTTTCAAATTGATGAAATCATCCTCATTCTTTTCTCGGATCAAAGGTGGAAGAAATTTCTCATTAAACTCTCTCGTGAAATTCTCCCAAGTCCAAGGGGTTTGGGCTCTCTCCCACTTTCCCCTTACCACATCCCACTAACACGAGTCACTCCCTCAAATTGAAAAGCAGTAAAATTCACTCGCCTATTCTCAATATAGTCTAGAGCGGCGAATATGTTGGTCATTTTCTCCAACCAATTCTCCGCTACCTCAAGATCGGGTTTACCAATAAATTTAGGCGGGCAAAACTTCAAAAATCTCTCTAGAGCTCTATCCTCTCCTCTATCTTGTCCCCCAATTTGGTTAAGTGATCCAGGACCTTGTCTTTCCGCTAAACATTCTAGGATATCAGTCATCCTATTAATGGCAGTAGCCACTTGATTTTCCTCTACATTTTCCTGTCCCTGGGTCGGTCCAGTTGCTGATCCCTGGTCATTCCCATGAGATTGGGCCTGTCTAGTCTCTCGCCCATAGCCTCGCCCACTTTTTAGTTCTTTCATCATCCTAAATGTGTCTAATGCAAGAAACAAATCAATTATGCGAGAAAAGTCAAAAACAAGAACCAATCAAGAAACGTTGGAAATAACAATAATTTACATTCACTAACATTTCAAGTTTATACAATTAGCAAGTCATGGGAGAGATCACAAAAATATAGCACGTAAGTGCCACAAGAGTACTTTTAGTCACAAAAGACTAAAATAAAAACAAATGCCTCAAAAGTAGGCCACACAGTCATGCAAAATACAATGGCCTCAGCACTTAGCATCACCCCTGCTAATCCTAACTACACTAGTCAAAAGGGTCAAAAGAGTCAATACTAGGGACCTAGTCCACAGCAGGACTACCAGGCGGAATCTTCTCCTCAGGATCCTTCTCCTGATCTGGGCTATGGACAATATCCATCACCCCATCTATCATCTCAGTGGCATCGGCCAGGATCCCGGAAGCCCGATCATAGATCTCCTCACCTAACCTAGTGAGTCGAGCGCTAGTCCTCTGGAGCTCCTCACGAGTAACCGCAGCAGTAGCCACCTCGCCCTCTAGAACCTCCTCAAGCTCCGCAATCCTCTCTCCTTGAGCACTAACCATCTGCTTCAACTCGTCTACCTCCGCCTGTAAATCTAAGTTAGTGTTCACCAACTGACGACGCTCGTCATCCAAAGCTAGCACGAGGTGGTTCGGGTAGGCGAAGGTCAACCTACACAAATATCAGGGATACCTATTGGTAGGTGAGTAACGCACTCGAGCCCCTCTACCAAGAGCGTGGTAGTAAATAGGCCTAAGAGACTCTACATAACCATTCACATGGCCATTCCCATTAGCTACTGGGGCTTCGTTTCCATTTTCCATCCCTGCAAAACAATCACACTTTTCGGGTTAGAAACTTAATCACTAGCTTGCTCGAATGTCACCTAGGGTGTGAGAGCCCGTAAAATTTTTCTTAATTTATACCATTTAATTCTATTTCTTTTCATGCATTTTTCTTATTTTATTTTACTACATTAATTTTCTGGACACTTTATAAGTGAATATAGTTTTTCCAACCATTTTTCTAGTATAAGTTAGTTCGGGTTAAATTTGGAAATGTATTAAGGACGTGGGACCCGCTAGTGTGGTAAGTGCGATAAATTTGCGACAAATAAGTGAAACGTACACAAGGGGATATTACTCTATAAGGTGCTAGGAGATAATTAGAAGTTAGCTAGATAAGTTACAATTGGTAGACAAAAGGATAAGCTTAGAACTCTAAAAGGAGCCAAGTGTCACTATGCTATTAGAAGTTGGACTTTTGACCAAGATTGGTAACTTTATTAAAATCAGATTTTTGACCAAAAGTCATTCATTTTCTTGTCTCCTTTGGCTGAAATTAGTGAGAGAGAAACCAAGAGAGTTCTTCATCTTTCACTTCAATTTCTTGCCCAAATCTTGAGTTTCAACCGATTAATTTGCAAACTACTCCATAAAACTTACTTTCCAAATTGTTTCCAAGGTGTTTGTGGAGTTATTTTTGGAGGACAAAGCTTAAGCTACCATCTTTCATAGGGAGATAAGGTGTGTTGCCAAGAACCTCTTCTTTACTTCAATTAATTGCTAATTAGTGGTTTAAAGTTGTAGTTTTGGTAGTTTATGCGCATATTTCATGGTTGGAAGTAGTATTATGGAAATTCCAGGTTAGGGTTTTGAATGACCCTGTTTCTGTCTGATTTTATTTGAGTATGTTAGATGCTGAATCAGTCTTAGGTTAAAACATGAAAGTTGTAGAAAATTTTGTTAACTAACTGCCTGCAAAATTTCAGCTCAATCGGAGTAATGTAGCCTGTGAAAAGATCGAAATACCTCTGCTTCCCTGTTTCTGTCCGAAACTGATAATCAGCTTATGTAATTGGTTAGTTTGACCGGGAATGTTATCGAATGGGTTGTTGATGTCTTCTTAATAATTATACCCTTGTATCTTAGCTTTCAAATGGCTTTGGAATTACCTGAATTGGAGTTGTGTGTGCTGAGATATGAGTGAATAAAGCAGGACTGCTAGTTGATTTTCGCAGTGAATTTTGAACTAGAAAATCTGGAGTTGTTTTGGTAAATTTGACCTAGTTAGGGTGAGAACTAGACTGAGTGGTCTTCATAAAAATTGTAGCCCTCTGTCTTAGCTTTGAAACAGTATAAATTACATCCCAATCCGATAAGCGTAGCTTTGGATGTGTCCGTTACGCAAAACCCGTCAAATCTATCTTTTGTTAAACTTCATTTCAGCACATGTTGTTAGCTTGATTTTTGTACTTATATGACTTTGAGCCTATGGAATGACTATTGAAATGAGATGATATTGTGTGTGACTTTGGGATTGATTGAGGAAAACAATGAAACCATAAATGGCTGGAAAAATAGGTAAATACAAATGGCGTTCTGCCCAAATTTTCGCTCGAGGGCTAAGTTTCTATTTGAATTTGTATATTTTCGTTTGGCAAATACTATGACCGTTTTCCATTTTAAAACATGATCCTTCTTCAATTGGAAACTCCAAATGTTTACTTACGCTTACCAAATAAAAAGGAGTGGTTTAGGGTTTTCTTGGGTATTTTGTCCTCCCTTTTTCATGGATTTCATTAAAACATTTAGTCTATAATATCTACTTAGATATGAGATGATTTTGAACCATATAAACGATCCCGAAAATAGTATTTCTCAGCCTACCTAGCTGGATTCCGACTTGCCTTTGGTTTAAGTGTTTCCATTGAAAAATTTTACAACCCTTTTGAGTTGGGTTTTACGTTTGGACTATGAAACCCTAGTTATTTTTGTCCACGGGTCCAAATGTCCTCGTTTCACTTTAAAGTCTTTTTATACGTTCCACTCATCATTTGTCGAGTTTCTTTGATTTCACCTAATTGTTTGCGCTAGATGAGCTGTAATATTTTTTCTCGTTTAATCTTAAGTTTTCTCGATGACTGAGGATAATATCCGGAAGGATATTTTGCACGTTGTTTTGCGAACATAGGTGAGTGTTCCTTATTTGTTATATTCTCCTTGACTTCATGACTTGTTGTTGTTGTTTGATAATGTGTTAAGTGTTTTCAACGATTTTCAAAACAAATTTTTTAGGCAAGCGTGTACTTTATCGCGCTCGACCTAAATGAAACATGAAACTTTAAATGATTTAATGATTAATACATTAGTTGTGCATGATGTAAGCCTTTTGGCTGAACTGGGCCCTACCATTCGTTACCGATCGACTCGAGCCTGAAGCGGACTCGGTCGGGCGATATGGTGACCCTGGGTGTGAACGTTGGTATACTCGAGTATTACCTTGTAGGTTGGTGGAGCCTGGCCAACGTCCAGGAGGGGGTGAATGAAATGAACAAACGAACGAACGAGGGGTTTTACTTACAAAATTTCATTTTCAAACGATCGGAGGAATAAGGGGAAAGGTCAGGAGAACGAAGGAACGAACGAACAAATGGCTCCTTGTGAGTATCCTTTTAATGTATGTGTTAATATCGCTTTCCATGGTAAATGTCTCTTGAATTATTGATGCTCTATGTTTAATGTATTGGATTGATTATTTGATTATGTGTTCGGAACCTCACTGAGCTTTTAGCTCATCCTTTTAGTTTTGTTTTCCTTAACAGGGGAAGGCACGCAAGGATGAGAGCTTGGTATAGACTAGCTTGGTCTAGCTCTTTGTTTTTGGTAATGGTTCTCGCCCTAGTGCTTGGCACGGGCTGGTTGTATGGTGAATTGAGAACCTTTGTATATTCGATGGTTGTATTTCCTTTTGAGATAGCAATGTATATAAGTTTCGCTTAAGTTTTGGATTTTGTTATGCTATTCCTGTGGTTGTATTCTGGATTTGATTGAAGTGAACGACTGACTCCCGGCGAGAGTTGGGCAGGCGGTCCGCCGAGCCCTTTGGTTCGCCTTAGGGGGAGGTGGGGCTGTCACATAGGGCATGCCTAACTTAGTCACTAGTTCGTCCAAATATCGCTTAAGGTATGACTTAATCATCCTATCTCAAATCTTAAAGATAGAGTTTCTAATATGCCACCCATATAGATCTCTAACCTAGCGCTCTGATACCAACTGTGACGCCTCCACTTCTCCCTAAGGCGAACCAAAGGGTATCTGTGGGATGCTTGCCCAACTCTTGCCAAGACTCAAGGCAATTCCCGTTCAAGCTTAATGAAATACCAGCCATCACGATGATATAAGTAAGAAAAGGAGGTCACTCCCATAAATAACATTTAAACTTACATCACGAGTTCCAAAATATGTCAAATATCCAATCCTTACATCAAGTTCTCAAAATACACAATAATCCAGAGTCTAACCAAGTACATTGAAAAACCCTAATACAAAAGTACATTCGAAAGGGGTTTCTCCGAGGTCTATTCCAGATCCTTTCCTATTAAGCAAAGTAAATCTACAGGATGATCAAAACGTTCGTGAGGCCAAGAACACACATGCAGGCACGTTGTTCAAGTAACAATCCCTATTTACAAGTAGAGCAATAATATTGCAATAATTAACAATTCGAACGAGAAAAGTAAACATAAACAATTCAAGGATATAGGAGCTCTCAAGAGCTATTTTCCACTTGCACGATCACGAATCTCCACGAGTTGACACTCCGTCAACCGGGTAGGTTTAGTCCGTAGAACTTCACTTATCATGTCCCCTTTCACCTTACATACCCCTGTATCGGGCCCGCCTGTCATTTGTTTGAGGCGATACTGCTCGAGTATGCCAAGCAAGGCCTTTCAATAGGTCAAGCTTATATTTTCTCATGGTTCACCAAGGAACCCGATCAAACCCATGTCGGCTCGAATCCAAGGTTAGCTAGTGAGATTTGGGCATCCCCCACTTACCACTTGAGTCGAGGAGATTCACTCTGATCGACTTATGCAGCCATAGCATAAACAAATAGTTAAACACTTCAGTTAAATTCACTTAACAAGTCACTTTAAGCAATTCAAGTACACTTCACTTAAATGAGAACGAGTGCGATAAAGTATACACTCGACTCAGCATTTTCAAAATGTTCTATTATTGATAACAATTAACACTTATATCACATAGTTCACACACTTGACACTTACCGAGTGATTCAAGTAGCAAGTACAAGCGATTGATTAGGCGTCTCCCGTGAGATCCTCTTGGAGGTCCTTTTGAGTGTCTGAGCAATTAATAATGAACTATCACTTATAAACCCCAATTATCAAGGAAGATTGTATACTTGTACAATCTAAGAAAATTTTACAAAAATAAGCCTTAATTACTCGTAAATCGAGACTCAAAAAATGGAGGTTTAAAACACAAGCAAAATCTGAAACATGGTCCATTTATGTAGACAATGTCTAAGAAACATCCAAGATACATTTGGTAGGTGATCAACAACAAGAATTTCAAAACAACAAGTCCCAATCAAGATTTAGGCATTTACTAGTCAAAAAGAGGGTTTTCAACCACTGAATCAGTTTTGAACTTCAGCCACCACTTACTCAATGCAACATATAATTGAGCATGGCTGGTGGCGTTGGAAACTATATTCATAAGGCTAAAAGTTCACAGAAGAAATCATTTTAAAAATCAGTCCACAACTAGCCCATATTCGAGCATCAAGTTGCAGCTCATGACCTGCACTCCAGTGAATCAGCGAAACAGGGCAGTCATGTTCAAACGATTGGTATGGTTCACTCAGGTGGAATCAGGGCATGTATTTTATATCAATGGAAAACTGGAAGTGTCTAGTTTCTAATGTTACTGACATCACTTGATTTCTACATCGGAGTAAAAAGTTATGACCGAAACAAAAACACTGCCATAGTAAACGGGACTCATTTCCAGCTTTGACAAATTTTCGAAAACTCAACATTTAATTATCCAAATCATGTAATTTTTTGTGGAAACCTTCCACACAACCCATGCAACATGTATACGTCATAAAAAAGTCAATTGAACCACAAAAAAAATGCACTAAGGGTCACGGCAATAACAAGGGCAGATTTGTCACTTTTGCTTAACTCTCTTCTTTTGAGTTTTCCTTCACAACCCAACGTATTTCCACTAGATTAAGCACAAATCCAACATAAATAGTATCATATATTATCGAATCAGTCCACCAAGCCATTGTGAGATTTCATAGAGCCCACACACCAAATTTCCAACATAAATAAAGCTACCCACATGAATATATGAGCTTATAAGTACAATATAACTTCCATAAGTCAAGATTTGTGAGGTTGATCATCACTTCCTTTCTTAGATGATCAAGGCAGAAATTTTGGTCCTTTTAGCTCAAGAAAAATCGTGAGAGCAAGCCGCTTTTCCTAGCTTGAGATGATCTCCAAGTGGTTAGCAAAGTGTATGTGAATTTTGAGGTGATTTGGTGAAGATTTGAAGCAAGGATTGATGAAGGAAAATGAAGAACTTTGGTTGTTTTTCTCCTTGGATGGCTGGCTGTCTTAGAGGAAGAGAGAGAGAGGTTTTGGCTGCAAATGAAGCTTCCAAGAGAAGCTAAAATGTGTGGCTCTAAATTGGTTCAAAAGTCAACTCTCTCTCCCGCGCGTACGCGTGCGTTTCGTGCTCGATTCTTCTCGAGTTTGTTTCACTTGTGTACTAAACCTCTAATACACTTGTATTCCTACTATTATTATTCACTCTTAATGGTCTAAAAATAACGGTCTAAAATCCCTCAATTAAATCGCGCGTGTAGAAACGTGTACTTCCAATTTGTACACAGTTGAGTGGAAATTTCACGAAATTCTTATAACGATAGTATTACTAACTAATACTTGAGTACTTAAACATAAAAATACCTATTTTAAGACTAGTGTATAAGTCTCCAATTTTTCAAGTTCATTGTACTCTCAAATCGATTATTGTCTCCAAACGCATATTCGCTATTCTAACTTAGCGAGTTTCCAAAAATTAAATTTTGAAACGAGTCACTTTAAAAATACATGTGAGCTATTATTCTATGTAATTGAGTAATAAAAGGTCAAAATAAAATATTCTAAGTAAATGGCCAAATAAATAATTAAATAACCTAGAAATAGGAAATTTAAATAAATAAATTTTGCGAGTCATCGCAAAGCTAGTCTGCACAGGACTCACGCCCTCGCTCGCATCCCCTGTAAGGAAAATAAAGCTAATGGAATGAGCTAAAAGCCCAGTGAGGTTCCATACATATAGCCAAATAATTAAACAAAGACATTAATCTTGTAATAACAAGTAATCCAGAAAATATTTACAATATAAAGTAATGATAATATATTCATTAAAAGGATACATGCTCACATGGAACCCTTCGTTCATTCATTCCACCAACTATTTCCTTATTCCTCCAGCATTAAAAATAATTTCATTTGTAAGTGAAAATCCCTCTATTGTTCTTGCCATTCATTCATTCATTTCATTTTTCCCCTACTGGACACTAGCCAGTCTCCACCAGATTTCGTGGTCATACTCGAGTATACCAAACATTAACTCAGGGTCACCAATCGCCTGACTGAGTCCGCTTTTGGCTCGAGTCGATTGGCAACGAAGGACAAGGGCCCAGTTCAGCCAAAAGAGTTACATTCATGTACAAGTAGTATTTAAACATTTAATCATTTAATCATTGTAAATTTCACATTCATTTAGGTCGAGTGCGATAAAGTACACACTCGCCTAGCAAAATTCATTTTTAGAAATCATTGAAAACATTTAACATTTAATCCAACATTCACAAATAGTCACATAGTCACAACAATCCACATAGTCATTGGAAACATAACGTACAAAGAACACTCACTTATTTAAGCAAAATAACATTCAAAGTTTCCTTCCGGATAATACCCTCAATCACCAAGGAACCCTAATAATAACCAAGAGAAAATATTACAGTTAAACCATCCAAAGTTTAGGTGAACCAAAGAAAATTTGAATAACTACTAGTACAAAGTACAAATATAGTTTTGGAAGTGAAAAGAGTACATTTAAACCAAAGGCCATAAATAAAATATTTGTAAAACTTATGCTCACTCGTAAAACTTTGAAATCTCTATTTGAGTCGAAGAAACGAAGAAAACGTATTTCTATTAGTCGTAAATTTCATTTTTCCAAGGGTACAAGTTTCAGCCAGATTCTAACTTATATACCTCTAAGAAAGAAGACTTGAATACCTTAAATGATTCAAGTTAGTTTCATCCTCAACCCTTACTCAAGTCGCGAGTACATCTACCTAGCCCTCGAGTGCAAATTTGGGCAGCACGCCCTTTGTATTTACCTATTTTTCAACCATTTATGGCTTCATTATTTTCCTCAATCAGCCCCCAAAATCACACACAAATAATCTCATTACAATAGCCGTTCAATACGCTAAAAGTCATTCCATTACAAAATCATGCCAGAAAAGTGACCGGAAATAAGGTTTAAGGTAAGGAACAAAATGACAGGTTTGACGTCTTTTAGCGTATTGGTCACAACCGAAGCTATGCTTATAGGATTGGGGTACAATTTATATCATTTCAAAGCTAAGACAAAGGGCTACAACTTTCATGAAGACAACTCAGCCCGGTTCATAGTTTATCTAGGTCAAATTTACAAATTACGGAACCAGAATTTCACTGTCAGGCTGGATAATAGCACTGGGTTCAAATGACAATAACTCAGGCTACACAAGTCTGATTGATGCGTTGGAAATCTAAAACATAAGACTACAACTTTTGTGTTTTGGCTAACTGCTGATTTAATATGGATTAAGGTGAAAAACGAAGCCAGAATGATGAAATGTCAAAACTGTCCGCAAAACTCTACTTATGGTAGTCAAGGGTATTGTTGTCATTTCATGTGCTACAGTACTCTGATTGAGCTGAAATTTTACAGTCAACTATAAAAAATTATTTTCTACAAATTTCATGTTTTAAGATAAGCCCAATTCGGCCTTTATCATGGCCGAATGAAACTGGTTAGAACAGGGTAGTACAAAAACTTAAAGCTGGAATTAGTACATTCAAGTGATAATCTTCTTATGCATGTATAAAACCACTACTAGCACTCCCTATCTAAGCTTATTCACATCATATTCTATCTAAACAAAAAGAAATATAACTAACCAATTCAAAACCCTAACTCACAAATGTGACGGCCCCACTTTCCCCTAAGGCGAACCAAAGGGTTCGGCGGACCGCCTGCCCAGCTCTCGCCAGGACTCGCTCACGTACTCATTCATAACTCAAGTAAAATAACGTGTATCCATAGAAAATAAATAACATATCCACTTCAACTTAATATATACATTGATGCTCAACTCCAGATACAAAGTTTCTACATACCAAAAAACAAAACTTCAAAGTTTTTACAGTTCGAGTACAATCAACCTTAGTCGGGTACTAGCGTGAGTACAAAAGCAAAACTCAAAACAACTAGACTACGCTAGTCTGTACATGTCTCATGCCTTGCTCGTACCCCCTGTAAGGAAAACAAATGGCGTGGAATGAGCTAAAAGCCCAGTGAGGTTCCAAATAACAAATTAACCATTTTAAAAGTACGAATATCAACGTAGCAAGTTAATGGCATCAAAAGTTCATAAGAGTGAACAATAATACTTCAAGTAGCAAATTTCAAAGTGAGCGAGTGTAAAAGTTTTCAGAAGAAACGATAATTCAATAAATAGTAATCACTCCAAAGTATAAGGATACGGATGGCTCTCAAGAGCCAAATTCCCATCGCATCATCAGGGCTTGATCAGGTAATAGTTGACACTCCGTCAACCTTCAAGTAAGTAACCAATCTAGTAGAGCACCACTTAACGCCAATCTCCATTCACCGATCAACCCCCTTACCGGGCCCGAACGCCAAACATGAATGAAAGTGGTAATACTCGAGTATACCGTTTTGCTGAGGAGATACACTCCACTCGACATTACTAGTTACCCAGGGTTTGTTATCTAATCAACCATGCCCTTGCCGGCTCGACTCGATTAACTAGCCACAGGGTTTCTGGAATTCCAGGCATGATATAATTCATGTGCATGTAAAGCAAGTCAAGTGAAATTGATAAACAAGAATAAATTTGGACAGGGCAAGTGCGATAAAGTACACCCTTGCTCTATCATATCACATATATCTCACGTATTCACGTGGATCAGAGATAAATAGCAAATATCGAGTTCAATCAGATATTTGGAAGCACTCACCAAAAGTAGTGCCTCTAATGCTCATGTCTGGGTGGTACTCCGGGTTTGGAGTCCAAATCTGCGATAAAAGTGGACTTGAGAACTTTGAAAATTGACTAAAGTTCGAAACTTAAGCATTTTGTTCAATAAGAATCAAGAAATTGAAATTCATTTGAGAAATAGTCGTGAAATAGTTGCTCGCTTTTCAAACAGAAAATTTTGATAACAAGTTTGCTTGGAGATGACTTTTGAGTCGAAAGTGCAAGTAAAACGGTTTCATAGCGATTCATATCATTTTCCTAAGGGTACAAGTTCGGCCAAGTCCTAACGTATAACCCTCGATAAACAAAGTAGCAAAGGTCCTCGACAGTTCAAGTGATAATCACTTCTAACCGTTACTCAAGTTGCAAGTATAGTTTTCTAGTCCTCGAGCGTAAATTTGGGCAGCATGCCCTTTGTGTTTACCAAATTTTCCAGCCATATATGGCTTCATTATTTTCCTCAATCAAACCCAAGTTTACACACAACACAAATTCATTTCAATAGCCGTTCCATAGGCTCAAGACAATACAAGGACAAAAATTCAAGTTAATAACAAGTGCAGAAATAAGCTTTAGTAAAAGACAGATTTGACGAATTTTTGCGGAAATGACACAACCGATACTACGCTTATTGGATTGGTGTACAACATATACTGTTTCGAAGCTAAGACAAAGTCCTACAACTTTCATGAAGGTCACTTAGTCAAATTTCCGGTGTAACCTGGTCAAATTCCCAAATTGCAGAGCCAACTTCCAACTATACGGCTAATTATCCGCACTGCACTAGAATGGTCATATCTCAGGCTACCAAGGTCCGTTTAAGGCGTTCTTGGATGCTTTGAAAAGCTAAGACAGATTAAAAAAACTTTCGTGTTTTGGGAAATGGCTAAATCAGCACGGATCCTTGTGAATAAACATGATAAACTGGATGAACTGACTAAAACGGAACACTGGAAACATCCTAAAACAGTGAGGGTATTTTGGTCCTTTCACAGGATACATTGCTCCGATTAAGATGAAATTTTGTAGGCACCTATAAAATACCATTCTATACAACTTTCATGTTTTAGGCCAAGCCTAATTCGGCCTCTAACTATGAGCACTAAAATCGGACAGAATGTAATCCTGAAATTCCTGAAATCTGGAATTTTTGAAATCTCAAGTCAATCCTCCCATTTTCTTGCTTCCAATTCTACCAAAGCCCCTTATATACTCTTATATACAACATATACTAAATATAAAACAAGGTTAGGCAGAAATTAATCAAACCCTAGCTTGCATATATCATCCAAGAATCATCACAACAACTTGCTTATCTTGTAATCAAGCTAAAACATGATCTAAATAACATCTTAAACCAAAATTTAAAGGAACAAGGATCATGATCAGATTTTTATACCTCAAAACAAGGCTTGGAAGAGTGATACTTCACCCCCTTTGAAATTTCTTAGTTCCTCAAGCTTCCCAACTCACAACCCACACTTTAATCGGTTTAGAATTGGATTTTCTCACTTGGTTGAAGCAAATCAAGATGAAATGATGAAACTCTTTCTCTCTCTCTCTTTCTCTCTCTATTGAGCTCGACCAAAACAGAAGGAAATGAAGGAAAATGAGCTGAAATGGAATATAATAAGACAAGACAAAAGGTTTGGCAAGAAACCATAGGTGAGTGACACTTGTCACCACCAAAGCCATCCAAATTTCTTTTTCTTTTCCTTGCATTTTGGGCCACATATTTCAGTCACATGGCTGAGGATGAGGGGGGAATATTTTGCAAAAATATCAAGGATATGTGGTAGTAAGAAAGTAGTGGTCAAGTGGTGGGTTCAATCGGTAGTGATCGATACCCGTCGGTGTGACGCGTTTTCTCTTAAATCGCGTATACTAGGGTTTTTACCTTATAATCACTAACTTATTATTATCACTTCTAGTCATATGATATTTCCTCATCCAAATGCCACTTTTTCCTACCAAATTTGATTCTCACTCCGTATCGAATAATCATACTATGAAAAAACGCGAAAACCCTAATTTGCTCTTAACTTGGAAACGAAAAGTGAAACCCTACCTCCTACGTTCATTTGCACCTATCGTGGGGTGATTGAGTAGTAAGGCTATTCTAAATTAGTAATTTCCAAATACAAGGGTATTTTTAAGAAAAACATGAGAGGTTTTACAATTCCATAAATTGAATTTAGGGTTTCAGTTGAAATATGAAAAATTTGAGGAAACGGCCAGTCACAAGTGAAACTAGGGTTTTTATTAGACTTTTAGGGTTTCTAGTCTGTTAAAACAAACAAGGTTTTAAATCCAACCCAAAGAAATAACTTTAGTATCTTCTTTTGAAACAAAATAATGTTTTAAAATAAAAATCAACTAAAGAAACCGTAATATCCTCTTTGAGACTAAACAAAAGATAATCCTAAAAGTTGGGGTATCACAACAAATCCACCACCGCAATTATCAAAACTACTAGAATAGCTATCATTAATCAAGAATCTAAGTTGCTACACAACTTAAGCAAGATTAAGGGAAAGAAATAGGATGAGTAGCCATACTACCTCACTAAGATGCTTACAAGAGATATCCTTCACCTTTCCTCCCCAAACTTTAGTACCCCAAGCTTCCTAAACTCCCAATTTAGAAGTTAATCGGTTTAGATTTCTTGATTCTTCGCTCAAATGAGCTAAACTCAAGATGAAAATGGAATTTTCTTCCTCTTGTTTTCTCCCTCAATGTCACGGTTGGAATGGCAGAAATAAGGAGCAATTGAAGTGATTTTTGGTGATAAATATAAAAGAAATTGGTTGGTCAACAACCTTGGGATGGCCGCCACTTGTCACCATGAGATTAACTTTCAAATTTTTTTTCTTTTGCTTGGTTTTCTAGTCAATATTTTCGACCAACAAGAGCTGATTAAGAGGCTGATATTTTGTACTAATATCAATAATATTTTATGGTAAGAAAGTGGTGGTCAAGTGGTGTGTTCAATCGGTAGTCAACAGTACACGTCGGTTCACACCGTTTTTCCCTAAATCGTATGTACTAGGATTTTCACTTATAATTCACTAACTTATTATTATTACTACTAATGACACATGTAATATCATCTAAAACTCACTCTTAATCACTAAATTTAATACACACTCCGTACCAATTCTCATATTATGAAAAGACGTAAAAATCCTAATTTATTATAACGATAAAAGTAAAAAGGAAATCCTTATTTCTATGATTATTTGTAGCTATTGGGAAAGTGAATGTGTAGTAAAGCTACTATAAAAGTAATAAATTCCAAATTAAAGGGAATTTTTAAGAAAAATATAAGGAATTTTTCAAGTCCTCACACTCTCTCCTCCTTAAGAGAATTTCGATCTCGAAATTCATACCTTCCGTTGCCTCAGACGACTCCGGCGCTTGTTACTTGTCTATGGCATATACCTTTACTGGTACTTTTGTTCGATTTCTTCTGTCATTCACTTGTTTCGATTTGGTTCCATTCACTTGTTGGTCACTATTCTCTCGGGGTTGTTTCTTTGGGCAATTGCTAATTTGATGATTGCCACTCCCACAAATCAAACACCTTCACCCTTTCCTCCAGCAATCATTCTCAGTGTGATTTGCCTTCCCATAGTATCCACAGGCCACGTGGGAAACCACTGTTTGGCCTTCTCGAGAAATCCCCTCTTGTCCTCTTTGAATTTCTTTTGTAGATCCTTCATCTAGTGCTCCTAATGTCCATGGTGGATGTGGTAAATGGTTCAGTTTTTACACTTTGGAGGGCGTTATCTTTGCTCTAGGTTCCCCAGGTATGCTACTAGATGCACCTCTTTTTTGAGTTTGAAAAGATTTTACTTGTGTTTTCGCATCCTCAATTCTCTGTGCTTTCTCGAGAGCTTCCGTAAAAGTATTAACTTGAACTGCCGCTAAAGCTTCCAGAATTTCCAAATTCAAGTCTTGTATGAACCGTCTTACTCTCCTTCGCTCTGTAACCACTAATTCGGAAGCGAACTTAGACAGTTTAGTAAATTTAGTCTCATATTCGACCACACTCTGGGTTCCCTGACGCAATCCAATAAACTCATCCTCTTTCCTTTTTTGAATCAAAGGTGGGAGGTACTTCTCGTTAAATTTTCTTATAAAGTTCACCCATGTCCATGCAGTTTGTTCTCTCTCCCACTTTGCCCTAATAACATTCCAGCATGCTCGGACCGGTCCTTCGAATTGGAATACAACAAAGTTCACCTATCTTTGCTCCGTGTAGTTCAAGGCTACGAAGATGTTAATCATTACCTCTAACCACTATTCAGCTACATCTGGATCAGGCCCTCCAAGGAATTTAGGAGGTACAAATTTTGAAACCGCTCCAGAGCCCTATCCTCTCCTATCTCGGGATTCTGGGTTGATTCACTGGTATTTGACCTGTTGATCTACCAATCGCGCTAGGATATTTGTCATTTGTTGGATCGCCGTCGCTACTTGGTGTCCTACCTCAACTCTTTTTCTCTCTCTTTTTTTTTAAAAGGTGATTTAGTATGTAACAAAGTAAATTGACTAAAACGACAAGATATAACACACCAAATTCACAAAGCTACATATCAAGTTGAACAAAAACAAAATCAAGTACGGCAAATACTATACACGTAAGTATTAACATGCCACAAGCCAAATACACACGGTAGCAATACAGAGGCAAAACAAAAGAAAACACGATATACCATTCCACACTCGGTTAAAATAGTCCCCGTCCAATCTCTCACTTCTCTTACCATCCGAACTAGACATCCATTAACCCTTGGCACTTACTCTCACCAAATATTAGCCCATTCTTGTTCCCCGCAATAAAGATCGCAAGTCCTTAGTATTGCCCTCAACTCCCGCTTACTCGAGTACAAGAATCCGAGATAATTCACTACTCGAATTGGCCAGTCCCAAGAGTAAATTATCTACAATCAAGATTCCTACCTGACGTATATATCTATTGTCTTCAAGTACCATGAGAGAGATTTAAAACCTATAACAATTCATGATTCATAACTTATGCTCAAAAGAGCACTTAATCCTTCATACTTATTCACGAAATCAGGACCATAACACCACTTGACCCAAGCTCACTCCGCGCAGAGACCACGCGAAGTGGCTCTGATACAACCTGTGATAGCCCCACCTTCCCCTAAGGCGAACCAAAGGGTTTGGCGGACCACCTACCCAACTCTCGCCAGGACTCGATCGCTCTCATCAAGTGAAATAAGATATAACCTCGAGACTAAGCGGAAAACAATTCCCACACTTGAAATATATACTTACATTCATATCCATCTCAAACAAAAATGCAATCCCAATTGGAACAAAAGCTTTAAGTTCGTACTACATCCAACCTTATCCAAGCACTAGCGTGAGAACAATAAAAAAAATAAAATTTCAAAAAACTAGACCAAGCTAGTCAGCACAGGACTCACGTCCTCGCTCGCATACCCTGTAAGGAAAACAAAGCTAATGGAATGAGTTAAAAACTCAGTGAGGTTCCATACACATAGCCAAATAATTAAACAAGGACATTAATCATGTAATAACAAGTAATCCAGAAAACATTTACAATATAAAGTAATGATAATACATTCATTAAAAGGATACATGCTCACATGGAGCCCTTCGTTCATTCAATCCACTAACCATTTCCTTATTCCTCCAGCATTAAAAATAATTTCATTTGTAAGTAAAAACCCCTCTATTGTTCTTGCCATTCATTCATTCATTTCATTTTCCCCTATTGGACACTAGCCAGTTTCCATCAGACTTCGTGGTCATACTCGAGTATACCAAACATTGACCCAGGGTTACCAATCGCCCGACCGAGTCCGCTTCTAGCTCGAGTCAACCGACAATGAAGGGCAAGGGCCCAGTTCAGTCAAAAGGCTTACATTCATGTACAAGTAGTATTTAAATATTTAATCATTTAATCATTGTAAATTTCACATTCATTTAGGTCGAGTGCGATAAAGTACACACTCGCCTAGCAAAATTCATTTTTAGAAATCATTGAAAATATTTAATATTTAATCCAACATTCACAAATAGTCACATAATCTACTGGAGCACGAGAATGCTGTCCACAGGGGGAAAATTAATTCTACTTAAGCATGTGTTGAATTCGATGCCGTTGTACTTGCTTCAAGTGCTTAAACCTCCCAAGGCAGTCTTAGAGGTGCTGGGAAGAGTATTCAATGCTTTCCTTTGGGACAAAGCACAGGATGCTAAAAGAATACATTGGACGTCCTGGGAGACAATGTGTTTTCCAACGGAGGAGGGTGGAGTAGGGGTGAGGTCATTGGAGGACATGGTCAAGACCTTTTCTTATAAATTTGGTGCAGACTGAGGCAGAGAAGATCTATCTGGGCGGATTTTATGTTCTCTAAGTATATAGGGGACCAGCATCCGCTGCAAGCAGTAGTAGCCAGACCACCAGGGACATGGAAGTGCCTAATCGGTATACGGGAGCTGGCTGAGGCTCACATTTCATGGAGCCTGGGCCCGGGTATGGTTGACTTCTGGCTTGACACTTGATATGAGTTGGGTCCTCATGATTCATTGGTGACGGCAGATACTGCCCACCCTCATTTTTTGGTTGCAAAGTTTTTGGAGCGGGAGGGGTGGAACAGGGATCGCCTCCTGCAGTGGATCCCGGAACACCTTGTTGAGTCGATAGTAGATGTACTGTTTGACCTGGAGGGACAAGATCAAATCATGTGGTCACCATCACCGTCGGCGGGGTTCTTGCTAAGTTCGGCTTGGGAGCGGTGCCGAAACGCCGAGGTGGATCCTTGATGCAAGGAATGGTTTGGAATAGAGGCGTCCCGCTGAAGATGTCTATGTTCGCATGGCGTCTATTAAGAAGCTACGTACCCGTGGATTCGGTGCTCTATCGGAGAGGGGTGCCGTTGGTGTCCAGATGCTCCTGTTGTCTCAAAGAAGCGGAATCGGTGCTCCACCTCTTTGTGAATGGCCCTGTGGCATGGGAGGTTTGGGGTCACTTTGGGAACAGGTTTGGAGTAGGTCGTCGGCCAATTGAGGGGCTGGAGCTTCTGTGGAAGAAATAGGCCGCATCACTCCCTCGCCTGCCGGTATATCATGATATCGTGGTTCATCTGGAAGGGTCGAAACAAGGCGAGATTCGAAGGACAGAGATTCTCAACTCAGAGGGTTATTTGGAAGGTGGTAAACTTCATTCAGGATTTGGAAAGGGCGGGAGGGCTGGTGAAAGCGCAGTTCTATGGTGACATGGAGGATGATTGGGCACGTTTGGCTCATTCGGTCACCCGTAAACGGCGGCCGGTAGTGGTTGCATGGATCAAGCCCCCAGCTCATCATTACAAATTGAACACAGATGCCAGAGTTGTCAATGGCAGGGCCAGTAGAGGAGGAGTATTGCGAGACTCGGATGGTAGGCTTATTTTTGCATTTTATAAGGAGTTTAGAGAGAAGGGGGTCTTGGAGGCCGAAGCACTGGCAGTACAGGAAGGGTTGCGGGTGTGTGTGGCAAGGGGGGTTTAGGCGGTGGTGGTGGAGGTGGACTCGGCAGTTCTTGTATCTCTTGTTAACTCGTCGGCTCTGGGAGGGTGGTCGCATTGCAATTTGCTGCGACGGATTCGCCGTCTACTAGGACAGGTGACTGGGTCATTTATGCACATTTTCAGGGAAGCAAACATGGTGGCAGACATGTTAGCGGCTCTGCAAGGATATCCGAATATGTTTTTTGACTCTGTTCAACAGTTGCCAAGGGAGATTCGCGGTGGCCTGGCTATGGACGCTAGGGAGTTCCCGTCCCTTAGATTAGTACCTTGTTAGGTGGTAGTTTTCTCCACCAAATGTATCTCTTGATCTTGGAATAAATAAGATGACGTTTTACAAAAAATAAAGTGTGTGTATTGAAAAAAATATTAAATATCAAAAAATTACGTAGGTCACTAAAAAAAATAGTCACATAGTCACAACAATCCACAGTCATTGGAAACATAACGTACAAAGAACACTCACCTATTTAAGCAAAATAACGTCCAAAGTTTCCTTCCGGATAATACCCTCTGTGAGAGCCCGTAAATTTTCCCATTTTCTAGGGTTTTATCCTATTTAATGGCATGTTTTTCTGCATTTTCTTTATTAGAAAAAATTTTCTAGATAATGTTTATGAGTAAATATAGTTTTTAGATGATTTTTCTAGTATCGGTTGGTTTTTGAGAAATTAAGAGCATATACTGGACATGGGACCCGCTAGTACGGAAAGTTCGGAAACATTTGGCCAGTTAGGTTAAGTTTTGGATACCGGGTTTATTTTGCCAAGTGCTAAGAGATAATTAGAGGTTGTTATATGGGTGAGAGTGGAGAGACAAAAGGATAACCATGTATTAATTGAAGTGACAAGTGTCACTTGTTGATTAATTCTTACATTTTGACCATAAGACCATCTTATCACCTTTACCAAATAAATACTAAAATTGACCAAAAATTTCTCATTTTCTTCATCTTCTTGGCCAGCCATCTTCAAGCAAAAGGGAAGAAAAACCTCTCCACTTTCTTACAACTAATCTTGCCCAATCTTTCAATTCAACAGTTTAATCTTCAAATTACTCCATAAAACTTCTTGCTAGAAAGGATTAAGAAGGATTGATGGAGTTGTTTTGGAAAGGGAAGCACTAAACCACCAACTTTCTTGGGGTTTTAAGGTAATTTTCCAAGAATATCCTCTTTACTTCAATTAATTGCTTATTAGTGGCTTTTAGTTGTTTTAGATGTTGTTTTGGAGAAGATTAGCACTTGAATGCATGAATTCCAGGTTAGGGTTTTGAATGACCCTGTTCTGTCCGGTTTTATTTGAGCATGTTAGAGGCCGAATCAGCTCTTGTCCAAAACATGAAAGTTGTAGAGAATGATGTTTTATAGTATCCTACAAACCTCTAGCTCAATCGGAGCAACGTAGCCTGTGAAACGACCGAAATACCCCAATTGCCCTATTTCTGTCCGAACATGCTAATCAGCTTCTGTAATTGGTTGTTTTGGCCAGGAATAATACTGATTTGGTTGTTGATGTCTTCTTAAGAATTCTATCCTTGTGTCTTATCTTTCTAATGGCTTTGGAATCACTTGAATTGGAGTTGTATATGTTTAGACATGACTGAATGAATCAGGACTGCCACAGTAAACTTCCAATTGGAAAATCTGAAGTTGTTTTGGCATATTTGACCAAGTTAGGGCGAGAACTGGACTGATTGGTCTTCATGAAAGTTATAACTCTCTATCTTAGCTTCGAAACGGTATAAATTGTACCAAAATCTGATAAGTGTAGCTCCAGTTGTGTCGGTTCCGCTAAATGACATCAAAACTGTCTTTTGGTTTTAGGGTTTATAATTGGGGCTTTTCTAGGGTTTCTTTGTTGAGCTACCATTTGGTTGTTTTGAAGGATATTGTGGCTCTAATTAAAGGTGTTTGATAGTTTGTGATTTGGGTGTTGAGATTTGGTTGGAAAAGTAAAGAAAGGCTAAGGGAAATGCTATCAAAATTTTCGCGGAACTTCTGCACAATCTCGGGAAATTTGCTATATCTTGATGTAGGTATGTTAAAATTGAGTTCTGTTTGTTGCATTTCAAACTGGATTCATAGGGCTATAAATTGTGTAAATTTCAGGCCCTGTTTATGTCTGTACCATTTATGGTGATTTTTCAAAGTTGACAGAAATATTGTACCTGTTCTGTCTTTCACTGGATAAAGCAGCAATTTGAAGCTTGAATTTGACTGACTTGTGTTCTGAATCCTATGAGGATGTTTTCTGGAAAGTTATAGCCCCTTGAATTTATTTTCCAACGGTATAACTTTTATTAATTTTGGACTTACAAAACTTGAGATATGATTTTTCATATAGGGTTGCGCGAAACTGGAAAATCCTGTTTTCCTAGTATTGATCTTACTTTCATTATCTACTTCAAATTTGGAGTTGGTCAGTCATTTTAGGTAGGGCTTTGAGGTTGTTCATGCCTTTAAGACTAATTGTTACCTTTTCACTCCGAGGTCACCTCTTTACTTTGCATTAATGGTTTTTTTGACTAGGCATATGGCTCGTAACCGAGTCTCACTTGCGAACTCCATATTAGGTCTTGGAGTCGAGTCTTAAGTGTTTGCCTTGATTGTTCTAGGAGGTGCTGACGGTTAAAGCCACACTTGGTAAGGAAACTTTTGAATTTATCCTTATTTGAACTGGTGAGTGCACCACTCCCCTGAGTTATCGCTAAACTGGTTTTCTATACTTGCAACTTGCTATTTGAATATCTTTCACGACTGTTTATCTTGTATGAGACGAGGGTGTACTTTATCACACTCGTTCTCTTGCCTGTATTGAACGAACGGGAATCTATTACCTGTACTCGTGATGTACTTGAACTTGTTATGAGATCGTTTGGAAGTGTGTCCAACGATCGTCCTATTAAACTTGATCGTCCCGTTAAACTTGACCTCAACCTCGTAGGGAGTTAATTAAATCGAGCCAGCAAGGGCTTGGTCGAGATAATTGACAATCCTTGGGTACCTGTTCCTGGGGGAATCTTTACGTATTGAGACTCTTGATTCCGGTATACTCGAGTATTACCATTCCTGTTCCTATTTGGCGTCCGGGCCCGGTAAGGGGTATGTTTGGTGAACGGGGTTTTGGCGTTAAAGTGGTGTTCTACTGGACTGGTTTCTTTATTTGAACGTTGACAGAGGGTCAACGAGGCTGGATCAAGTATAGCAACGGGAATTTGGCTCCTGGGAGCCACCTGTATCCTTTACATTGTGATGTTCATTCATTTCTCGTATTTGATGTGAATATGTGCCTCCAAAGTACTTTCTCACGAACTCTACTGATTCTACTGTTTATACTGTTGGTACCTCATTGAGTTTTCAGCTCACCCCGTTCCATTATTTTTGTTTTTCTTACAGGGAACCATCTTTTGGAACTGCAATGTTTTGAGAAATGAGTTGAGTTAGTTAGAAATTCTTTTGTACTTTTGGTATAGCTCCTCGACAACTTAGAAACCCTAAATGTATCTTAATACAATATTTCTTTTTGGATTTGTAAACTTACTAATAGGTATATTTAAAATGTTTCATCATGTTTATGTGATATATCTATTCGGGAATATATATTCTTTCATGGCAAAAAAAGTGTCCTTGTACATGGTTGGTTCCTACATGGCGGCGGCCCTTCTATTTCATCTTGATTCTTGTAGTTTTATTCCAATTTGGATGGAGGTATGACTGAGTCCCGGCGAGAGCTGGGCAGGCAGTCCGCCGAACCCTTTGGTTCGCCCTAGGGTGAGGTGGGGCTGTCACAGGTGGTATCAGAGCTGCTTCGGGTGGTCTCTGCACGGAATGAGCTTGGGCTAGGTGGTGTTATGGTCCCGATTCCGTGAATATGTACGAAGGTTTAAATGCTCTTTGAGCATAAGCTATGGATCGTGAAGTGTTATAAGTTTTAAACCTTTATCATGGTGCTTTGAGATAATAGATCTGTAGGTCAGGTAAGAATCTCGATTGTAGATGAATTACTCTTGGGACTGGCCAGTCCGAGTTGTGAATTATCTTATTTTGGGATTCTTGTGCCTGACTATTAAATAGATGAGAGCCTAGGTTAGAAATGACTTGGGCGGACTAGAAATTTGATTCTATCGAACGTCTTGTCATGTGTTAGGATTTCATTACGGATGATTAACCTTGCCTAAGATATAAATTGTATTGTTCTCATAGATCGTGCCTGGAACCCTAGAGAAGGATAGCTTTTAGTTGGTTGGTCTTGTATCGTTGGTCTAGTTAGTAATATTCATGATGGTTCATTTTTCTTGTATCTAATTGACTGCTACTGTGTGATTTGTCTGTGTTAGATGTGTTATATGTATATTGCTTACTTTTATCACTTGCACCTGCATACTTTGGTTTTAATACCATATTCGTGGTCCAACCCTAGATTGGTTAAGCCATATGGAAGGCACCCGTAGTGGATGTGGTCTTGGTCGCAGAATTAGGCAACCCACGACTGAAGGTGATACAAGGGGTATTCTACCATTTGACCACTAGAATGGGGTATACTAAGTTCAATTTGAGATGGAAATAGAAACTATATGAAAGAATTCAATGAGCCTGGCTAGTGAAGGGATACTGATTGCTTAGCTAGGTACGGTGTTCAATTCGAGTGTGAGAAGGAAGCCATAAAATTTTTGGTATTCCGAAGAAGACGGTGATAAGCCATTTCGAGGACGAAATTCTTTTAAGGGGGAGAGAGTGTGAGAGCCCGTAAATTTTCCCATTTTCTATGGTTTTATACTATTTAATGGCATATTTTTCTGCATTTTCTTTATTAGGAAAAATTTTCTAGGTAATTTTTATGAGTAAATATAGTTTTTAGATGATTTTTCTAGTATCGGTTGGTTTTTGAGAATTTAAGAGCATATACCGGACGTGGGATCCGCTAGTACGGAAAGTTCGGAAAAATTTGGCCAGTTAGGTTAAGTTTTGGATACCGGGTTTATTTTGCCAAGTGCTAAGAGATAATTAGAGGTTGTTATATGGGTGAGAGTGGAGAGACAAAAGGATAACCATGTATTAATTGAAGTGACAAGTGTCACTTGTTGATTAATTCTTACATTTTGACCATAAGACCATCTTATCACCTTTACCAAATAAATACTAAAATTGACCAAAAATTTCTCATTTTCTTCATGTTCTTGGCCAGCCATCTTCAAGCAAAAAGGAAGAAAAACCTCTCCACTTTCTTACCACTAATCTTGCCCAATCTTTCAATTCAACAGTTTAATCTTCAAATTACTCCATAAAACTTCTTGCTAGAAAGGATTAAGAAGGATTGGTGGAGTTGTTTTGGAAAGGGAAGCACTAAGCTACCAACTTTCTTGGGGTTTTAAGGTATTTTGCCAAGAACATCCTCTTTACTTCAATTAATTGCTTATTAGTGATTTTTAGTTGTTTTAGATGTTGTTTTGGGGAAGATTAGCACTTGAATGCATGAATTCCAGGTTAGGGTTTTGAATGACCCTGTTCTGTCCGGTTTTATTTGAGCATGCTAAAAGCCAAATCAGCTCTTGCCCAAACCATGAAAGTTGTAGAAAATGATGTTTTATAATATCCTGCAAACTTTCAGCTCAATCGGAGCAACGTCGCCTGTGAAAAGACTGACATACCCCTGCTGCCCTGTTTCTATCCGAACAAGCTAATCAGATTCTCTAATAGGTTGTTTTGACCAGGAATACTACTGATTTGGTTGTTGTTGTCTTCTTAAGAATTCTACCCTTGTGTCTTATCTTTCTAATGGCTTTGGAATCACTTGAATTGGAGTTGTATATGTTGAGATATGACTGAATGAATCAGGACTGCCACAGTAAACTTTGAATTGGAAAATCTGAAGTTGTTTTGGTATATTTGACCAAGTTAGGGCGAGAACTGGACTGAGCAGTCTTCATGAAAGTTATAACTCTCTGTCTTAGCTTCGAAACAGTATAAATTGTACGAAAATCTGATAAGTGTAGCTCCAGTTGTGTCCGTTCCGCTAAATGACATCAAAACTATCTTTTGGTTTTAGGGTTTATAATTGGGGCTTTTCTAGGGTTTCTTTGTTGAGCTACCATTTGGTTGTTTTGAAGGATATTGTGGCTCTAATTAAAGGTGTTTGATAGTTTGTGATTGGGGTGTTGAGATTTGGTTGGAAAAATAAAGAAAGACTAAGGGAAATGCTGTCAAAATTTTCGCGGAACTTCTGCACAGTCTCGGGAAATTTGCTATATCTTGAGGTAGGAATGTCGGAATTGAGTTCTATTTGTTGCATTTTAAACTGGATTCATAGGGCTATAAATTGTATAAATTTAACGCCCTGTTTATGTCTGTACCATTTATGGTGATTTTTCAATTTGACTGAAATATTGTACCTGTTCTGTCTTTCACTGGATAAAGCAGCAATTTGAAGCTTGAATTTGACTGACTTGCTTCTGAATCTTATGAGGATGTTTTCTGGAAAGTTATAGCCCTTTGAATGTATTTTCCAACGGCATAAATTTTATTAATTTTGGACTTACAAAACTTGAGATATGATTTTTCATATAGGGTTGCGCGAAACTGGAAAATCCTGTTTTCCTAGTATTGATCTTACTTTCATTATCTACTTCAAATTTGGAGTTGGTCAGTCATTGTAGGTAGGGCTTTGAGGTTGTTCATGCCTTTAAGACTAATTGTTACCTTTTCACTCCGATGTCACCTCTTTTCTTTGCATTAATGGTTCTTTTGACTAGGCATATGGCTCGTAACCGAGTCTCACTTGCGAACTCCATACTAGGTCTTGGAGTCGAGTTTTAACTGTTTGCCTTGATTGTTCTAGGAGGTGCCGACGGTTAAAGCCACACTTGGGAATGAAACTTTTGAATTTATCCTTATTTGAACTGGTAAGTGCACCCCTCCCCTGAGTTATCGCTTAACTGGTTTTATATACTTGCAACTTGCTATTTGAATATCTTTCCTGACTGTTTATCTTGTTAAACGATCGTCCTGTTAAACTTGATCATCCCGTTAAACTTGAGCTCAACCTCATGGGGAGTTAATTAAATCGAGCCAGCAAGGGCTTGGTCGAGATAATTGACAATCCTTGGGTACCTATTCCTGGGGGAATCTTTGGGTATTGAGACTCTTGATTCCGGTATACTCGAGTATTACCATTCCTGTTCCTGTTTGGCGTTCGGGCCCGGTAAGGGGTATGTTTGGTGAATGGGGTTTTGGCGTTAAAGTTCTGTTCTATTGTACTGGTTTCTTTATTTCAACGTTGACGGAGGGTCAACGAGGCTGGATCAAGCATAGCAACGGGAATTTGGCTCCTGAGAGCCACCTGTATCCTTTACATTGTGATGTTCATTCATTTCTCGTATTTGATGTGAATATGTGCCTCCAAAGTACTTTCTCACGAACTCTACTGATTCTACTGTTTATACTGTTGGTACCTCATTGAGCTTTCAGCTCACCCCGTTCCATTATTTTTGTTTTTCTTACAGGGAACCATCTTTTGGAACTGCAATGTTTTGAGAAATGAGTTGAGTTAGTTAGAAATTCTTTTGTACTTTTGGTATAGCTCCTCGACAACTTAGAAACCCTAAATGTATCTTAATACAATGTTTCTTTTTGGATTTGTAAACTTACTAATAGGTATATTTAAAATGTTTCCTCATGTTTATGTGATATATCTATTCGGGAATGTATATTCTTTCATGGCAAACAAAGTGCCCTTGTACATGGTTGGATCCTACATGGCGGCGGCCCTTCCATTTCATCTTGATTCTTGTAGTTTTATTCCAGTTTGGATAGAGGTATGACTGAGTCCCGGCGAGAGCTGGGCAGGCAGTCCGCCGAACCCTTTGGTTCGCCCTAGGGTGAGGTGGGGCTATCACAGGTGGTATCAGAGCTGCTTCGCGTGGTCTCTGCACGGAATGAGCTTGGGCCAGGTGGTGTTGTGGTCCCAATTCCGTGAATATGTACGAAGGTTTAAATGCTCTTTGAGCATACGCTATGGATCGTGAAGTGTTATAAGTTTTAAACCTTTATCATGGTGCTTTGAGATAGTAGATCTGTAGGTCAGGTAAGAATCTCGATTGTAGATGAATTACTCTTGGGACTGGCCAGTCCGAGTTGTGAATTATCTTATTTTGGGATTCTTGTGCCTGACTATTCAATAGATGAAAGCCTAGGTTAGAAATGACTTGGGCGGACTAGAAATTTGATTCTATCGAACGTCTTGTCATGTGTTAGGGTTTCATTACGGATGATTAACCTTGCCTAAGATATAAATTGTATTATTCTCATAGATCGTGCCTGGAAC
The DNA here is from genome assembly GCF_036785885.1 of Coffea arabica. Lineage (NCBI taxonomy): Eukaryota > Viridiplantae > Streptophyta > Magnoliopsida > Gentianales > Rubiaceae > Coffea > Coffea arabica. Next base: position 41,142,868 of record NC_092316.1, on the reverse strand, counting down.
CCTAGAGAGGGATAGCTTTTAGTTGGTTGGTCTTGTATCGTTGGTCTAGTTAGTAATATTCATGATGGTTCCTTTTGCTTGTATCTAATTGACTGCTACTGTATGATTTGTCTGTGTTAGATGTGTTATATGTATATTGCTTACTTTTATCACTTGCACCTGCATACTTTGGTTTTAATACCATATTCGTGGTCAAACCCTAGACTGGTTAAGCCATATGGAAGGCACCCGTAGTGGACGTGGTCATGGTCGCGGAATTAGGCAACCCACGACTGAAGGTGATAAAAGGGGTATTCTACCGTTTGACCACTAGAATGGGGGTATACTAAGTTCAATTTGAGAAGGAAACAGAAACTATATGAAAGAATTCAATGATCCTGGCTAGTGAAGGGATACTGATTGCTTAGCTAGGTACGGTGTTCAATTCGAGTGTGAGAATGAAGCCATAAAATTTTTGGTATTCCGAAGAAGACGATGATAAGGAATTTCGAGGACGAAATTCTTTTAAGGGGGAGAGAGGGTGAGAGCCCGTAAATTTTCCCATTTTCTAGGGTTTTATCCTATTTAATGGCATGTTTTTCTGCATTTTCTTTATTAGGAAAAATTTTCTAGATAATTTTTATGAGTAAATATAGTTTTTAGATAATTTTTCTAGTATCTGTTGGTTTTTGAGAATTTAAGAGCATATACCGGACGTGAGACCCGCTAGTGCGGAAAGTTCGGAAAAATTTGGCCAGTTAGGTTAAGTTTTGGATACCGGGTTTATTTTACCAAGTGCTAAAAGATAATTAGATGTTGTTATATGGATGAGAGTGGAGAGACAAAAGGGTAACCATGTATTAATTGAAGTGACAAGTGTCACTTCAATTAATTCTTACATTTTGACCATAAGACCATCTTATCACCTTTACCAAATAAATACTAAAATTGACCAAAAATTTCTCATTTTCTTTTTCTTCCTGGCCAGCCATCTTCAAGCAAAAAGGAAGAAAAACCTCTCCACTTTCTTACCTCAAATCTTGCCCAATCTTTCAATTCAACAATTTAATCTTCAAATTACTCCATAAAACTTCTTGCTAGAAAGGATTAAGAAGGATTGGTGGAGTTGTTTTGGAAAGGGAAGCACTAAGCTACCAACTTTCTTGGGGTTTTAAGGTATTTTGCCAAGAACATCTTCTTTACTTCAATTAATTGCTTATTAGTGGTTTTTAGTTGTTTTAGATGTTGTTTTGGGGAAGATTAGCACTTGAATGCATGAATTCCAGGTTAGGGTTTTGAATGACCCTGTTCTGTCCGATTTTATTTGAGCATGCTAAAGGGCGAATCAGCTCTTGCCTGAAAAATGAAAGTTGTATAGAATGATGTTTTATAATATCCTGCAAACTTTTAGCTCAATCAGAGCAGCGTAGCCTGTGAAAAGACCGAAATACCCCTGCTGCCCTGTTTCTATCCGAACATGCTAATCAGCTTCTATAATTGGTTGTTTTGACCAGGAATACTACTGATTTGGTCGTTGATATCTTCTTAAGAATTCTACCCTTGTGTCTTATCTTTCTAATGGCTTTGGAATCACTTGAATTGGAGTTGTATATGTTAAGATATGACTGAATGAATCAAGACTGCCACAGTAAACTTCGAATTGGAAAATCGGAAGTTGTTTTGGTATATTTGACCAAGTTAGGGCGAGAACTGGACTGAGTGGTTTTCATGAAAGTTATAAGTCTCTGTCTTAGCTTCGAAACGGTATAAATTGTACCAAAATCTGATAAGTGTAGCTCCAGTTGTGTCCGTTTCGCTAACTTTTGAAGTTGTCCTTATTTGAACTGGTGAGTGCACCACTCCCATGAGTTATTGCTAAACTGGTTTTCTATACTTGCAACTTGCTATTTGAATATTTTTCCTGACTGTTTTTCTTGTATGAGACGAGGGTGTACTTTATCACACTCGTTCTCTTGCCTGTATTGAACGAACTGGAATCTATTACTTGTACTCGTGATGTACTTGAACTTGTTACTTGTACTTGTTATGAGATCGTTTGGAAGTGTGTCCAACGATCGTCCTGTTAAACTTGATCGTCCCGTTAAACTTGAGCTCAACCTCATGGGGAGTTAATTAAATCGAGCCAGCAAGGGCTTGGTCAAGATAATTGGTAATCCTTGGGTACCTATTCTGTGACAGCCCCACTTTCCCTTAAGGCGAACCAAAGGGGTTAGCGGACTGCCTGCCCAGCTCTCGCCAGGACTAACGGTGCAGTATAAAGCGATCTATCACGTTTTGAAACTTATAATGCGCGCAAACAAGGCAAAAGGGCAAAATAACCCAAAATAAAAGAAATGAAATCCAGAGCCGGCCATGAATAGTAACCGACCCGTCCGAAATCCAACCAAACATTGAAATACATATACAACATAACATTAACCATTTACAAGCCACAATGGCATCTCAAAGTGATACAAAAGTCACTACATATGTGGGTTGCCAAAACAAAAGTGAAAACGGCCCTAATGATACATTTAGGGTCCCATTTTATATACAACACAAAAGAAGCATTCATCTAGTTCATTCGGCAACCATTTAACAAAATTCATTCCAAAAGGGGCACATTCCAGTAAGGAAAACAAAAGAAACGGGGTGAGCTATATGCCCAGTGAGAATACAACCACCATAGCAGCTAAGATCACATAAGCATAACCGTTCAGTTCAAGTATGCAAATAAGAAGTAAATCAAACCAGTGAAAGGATACGGACGGCTCTCAAGAGCCCATTTCCACGTTTACATTCTTGATCCAATCTCATTGACCCTCCGTCAATGTTTAAGAATACCGGACCGTAGACCTCACTTCACTCCATTCCTTCCACCAAACATACCCCAACCGGACCCGCACTCCAATTCAGTAGTTTTTGGTAATACTCGAGTATACCGGAACCGAGAGTCTCATTACTACAAGGTTCCTCAGTACAGTCCCCGTGGTATGTCACGTATCACGACCAAGCCCTTGCCGGCTCGATCCAAATGACCACCAAACGAGGTTGAGCTCAGTAATACAGTGAGGTCGTTGGACATCGTCCAAACAACACCAAATCAGTTTTCCAGGATTGCAATTCAATAACTCATATAGCCAGTGCAGTATTTCAGTATAACAGTAGACAGTCATGAATGAAATCACAAGGGGGTGAGGGCGATCAAGTACACCCTCACCTCTATCAATTCCAATAACCAAGTAAGCCTTCAAGGCTTCAAATTCATATATAACAAAGCCACATTGTAACAATTAAGTGAGTAGTGTACTCACCAAGCAAGAAAGTGGTGTTTCATACACCGTAGTCACCAAGACGTCGTGAGCTACCGTCACGCCCTAAAACATGTAACACATACAATAAGACTCGAGAACGAGTCACCAAACAATGCTAAACACAACCCCAATAGGGTTTTATATGCATAAATGAACATGATAGCAAATCAGAAATTTAAAAGAGCATTAGTCTTGGCCCCGACTTGAAAAACTGTTTTGCACTCATTATGCGGTAATGGCGTCAATTTCACTACGGTTATCGGATGGGGGTTTAAGACCCACCGTTTCGAAGCTATGAATCAGGGCTACAACAATGTAGAAGGTCACTCAGTCCAGTTCCTAGCTTAACTAGGTCAAAAATGCCAAATACTATACCAGAATTACCAAAACAGGTTTGCAAAACACAGAAAACTGTAATTGGTATATCTCAGTCCATACAAGTCCAAATGCCGAAATTCCAAAGGCATAAGTTAGCTAAGTCATCCAGCTACATTTCATCAGAAGACACCAACTCCAAAATCCAAACCAATTCCAGTCAAAATGGCCAATTACTATCGCAGTTTTCGCATTCTGATCAAAGCAGAACAGCTACAGTAATTTCGTCATATCTCACTCTACACTAATCCAAATGACCTGAAATTTTACAGGCACCTCAAACACATCAATACCTACAACTTTCATGTTTTGAGCAAAGTCTAATTCGGCCTCTAACCCAGTGATCTAAAACCGGACAGAATTGGGGATTTAAGAACCCTAGCTTTTCAAATTTCACTCTCAATCCAAAATTGATTGCATTTAGCCACATTTCACACCCACTAGAGTCATTATAGTCCATTGCCAATCATCACAAACAACCACACCAACATAATCCAATTAAACCAGAAAAATCATCATAAAATGGAAAACTTCACTAAATCACTTCAAACCAAGATAAAAACCAGAAATTTCAGCACTCTTATCACTAATAAGCACAACATAAGCATCATTAGGTGTAGTAGGGTGTTTCAAGCTTCACTTACCAAGAACCAAGAGAGAAGAAGATGTTGGGCACCTTAATCCTTCAAACAAATTTCACCAAACAACTTACTAGCTCTAGAAGGAAGAATTTTATGGAGTGAAATGGATGGAAGCAAATGTTTTTGGTTGATTTGCACCAAGTAGAAGCTTGAAAATTGAAGAAATCTCCTTCCTTTCTTGCTCAAGGTGGCCGGCCAACAAGGAGAGAAAAATGGTGAATTTTGTGCAATTTTTGGATATTTAACCTTTGGTCAAAAAAGTCAAAATTATGAATAGTAATTCTTAAAAGGCAACCAATGAGAAGATGACACTTGTCACCTCATTAAATGCATTCTTATCTTTCTTTTCTCTCTCACATCAATCACTTCACACACCCTACTTATCTCTTAACACCCGATAAATTTTACACAGTATCCGGAATTTAACCTAATTGGCCGAATTTTTCCGAACTTTTCGCACTAGTGGGTCCCACGTCCACTATTTACTCTTAATTTCCTAAAATTTCTCCAATGCTAGAAAAATCATCTTAAAACTATAATTGCTCATAAAATCCACTAAGAAAATATTTCCAAGCCAAAGAATGCAGAAAACATGCAATTAAGGGGAAATAAACCCTAGGAAAAATATTAGGGTTTTACGGGTTCTCACATATTCCTGGGGGAATCTTTGGGTATTGAGACTCTTGATTCCGGTATACTCAAGTATTACTATTCCTGTTTCTATTTGGCGTTCGGGCCCGGTAAGGGGTATGTTTGGTGAACGGGATTTTGGCGTTAAAGTGGTGTTCTACTGGACTGGTTTCTTCATTTGAACGTTGACGGAGGGTCAACGAGGCTGGATCAAGTATAGCAACGGGAATTTGGCTCCTGAGAGCCACCTGTTTCCTTTACATTGTGATGTTCATTCATTTCTCGTATTTGATGTGAATATATGCCTCCAAAATACTTTCTCATGGACTCTACTGATTCTACTGTTTATACTGTTGGTACCTCATTGAGCTTTCAGCTCACCCCGTTCCATTATTTTTGTTTTTCTTACAGGGAACCATCTTTTGGAACTGCAATGTTTTGAGAAATGAGTTGAGTTAGTTAGAAATTCTTTTGTACTTTTGGTATAGCTCCTCGACAACTTAGAAACCCTAAATGTATCTCAATACAATGTTTCTTTTTGCATTTGTAAACTTACTAATAGGTATATTTAAAATGTTTCCTCATGTTTATGTGATATATCTATTCGGGAATGTATATTCTTTCATGGCAAACAAAGTGTCCTTGTACATGGTTGGATCCTACATGGCGGCGGCCCTTCCATTTCATCTTGATTCTTGTAGTTTTATTCCAGTTCGGATGGAGGTATGACTGAGTCCCGGCGAGAGTTGGGCAGGCAGTCCGCCGAACCCTTTGGTTCGCCCAAGGGTGAGGTGGGGCTGTCACAGGTGGTATCAGAGCTGCTTCGTGTGGTCTCTGCACAGAATGAGCTTGGGCCAGGTGGTGTTATGGTTCCGATTCCGTGAATATGTACGAAGGTTTAAATGCTCTTTGAGCATAAGCTATGGATCGTGAAGTGTTATAAGTTTTAAACCTTTATCATGGTGCTTTGAGATAGTAGATCTGTAGGTCAGGTAAGAATCTCGATTGTAGATGAATTACTCTTGGGACTGGCCAGTCCGAGTTGTGAATTATCTTATTTTGGGATTCTTGTGCCTAACTATTAAATAGATGAGAGCCTAGGTTAGAAATGACTTGGGCGGACTAGAAATTTGATTCTATCGAACGTCTTGTCATGTGTTAGGGTTTCATTACGGATGATTAACCTTGCCTAAGATATAAATTGTATTATTCTCATAGATCGTGCCTGGAACCCTAGAGAGGGATAGCTTTTAGTTGGTTGGTCTTGTATCGTTGGTCTAGTTAGTAATATTCATGATGGTTCATTTTGCTTGTATCTAATTGACTGCTACTGTGTGATTTGTCTGTGTTAGATGTGTTATATGTATATTGCTTACTTTTATCACTTGCACCTGCATACTTTGGTTTTAATACCATATTCGTGGTCCAACCCTAGACTGGTTAAGCCATATGGAAGGCACCCGTAGTGGACGTGGTCTTGGTCGCGGAATTAGGCAAACCACGACTGAAGGTGATACAAGGGGTATTCTACCGTTTGACCACTAGAATGGGGTATATTAAGTTCAATTTGAGAAGGAAACAGAAATTTTATAAAAGAATTCAATGAGCCTGGCTAGTGAAGGGATACTGATTGCTTAGCTAGGTACGGTGTTCAATTCGAGTGTGAGAAGGAAGCCATAAAATTTCTGGTATTCCGAAGAAGACGATGATAAGGAATTTCGAGGACGAAATTCTTTTAAGGGGGAGAGAGTGTGAGAGCCCGTAAATTTTCCCATTTTCTAGGGTTTTTATCCTATTTAATGGCATGTTTTTCTGCATTTTCTTTATTAGGAAAAATTTTCTAGATAATTTTTATGAGTAAATATAGTTTTTAGATGATTTTTCTAGTATCGGATGGCTTTTGAGAATTTAAGAGCATATACCGGACGTGAGACCCGCTTGTGCGGAAAGTTCGGAAAAAATTTGGCCAGTTAGGTTAAGTTTTGGATACCGGGTTTATTTTACCAAGTGCTAAGAGATAATTAGAGCTTGTTAGATGGATGAGAGTGGAGAGACAAAAGGATAACCATGTATTAATTGAAGTGACAAGTGTCACTTGTTGATTAATTCTTACATTTTGACCATAAGACCATCTTATCACCTTTACCAAATAAATACTAAAATTGACCAAAAATTTCTCATTTTCTTTTTCTTCTTGGCCAGCCATTTTGAAGCAAAAAGGAAGAAAAACCTCTCCACTTTCTTACCTCTAATCTTGCACAATCTTTCAATTCAACAGTTTAATCTTCAAATTACTCCATAAAACTTCTTGCTAGAAAGGATTAAGAAGGATTGGTGGAGTTGTTTTGGAAAGGGAAGCACTAAGCCACCAACTTTCTTGCGGTTTTAAGGTATTTTGCCAAGAACATCCTCTTTACATCAATTAATTGCTTATTAGTATTTTTCAGTTGTTGTAGATGTTGTTTTGGGGAAGATTAACACTTCAATGCATGAATTCCAGGTTAGGGTTTTGAATGACCCTGTTCTGTCCGATTTTGTTTGATCATACTAAAGGCCGAATCAGCTCTTGCCCGAAACATGAAAGTTGTAGAGAATGATGTTTTATAATATCCTGCAAACTTTTAGCTCAATCGGAGCAACATCGCCTATGAAAATCCTGAAATACCCCTGCTGCCCTGTTTCTAACCGAACATGCTAATCAGCTTCTATAATTGGTTGTTTTGACCAGGAATACTACTGATTTGGTTGTTGATGTCTTCTTAAGAATTCTACCCTTGTGTCTTATCTTTCTAATGGCATTGGAATCATTTGAATTGGAGTTGTATATCTTGAGATATGACTGAATGAATCAGGACTGCCACGGTAAACTTCAAATTGGAAAATCTGAAGTTGTTTTGGTATATTTGACCAAGTTAGGGCGAGAACTGGACAGAATGGTCTTCATGAAAGTTATAAATCTCTGTCTTAGCTTCGAAACGGTATAAATTTTACCAAAATCTGATAAGTGTAGCTCCAGTTGTGTCCGTTCCGCTAAATGACAGCAAAACTGTCTTTTGGTTTTAGGGTTTATAATTGGGGCTTTTCTAGGGTTTCTTTGTTGAGCTACCATTTGGTTGTTTTGAAGGATATTGTGGCTCTAATTAAAGGTGTTTGATAGTTTGTGATTGGGGTGTTGAGATTTGGTTGGAAAAGTAAAGAAAGACTAAGGGAAATGCTGTCAAAATTTTCGCGGAACTTCTGCACAGTCTCGGGAAATTTGCTATATCTTGATATAGGAATTTCGGAATTGAATTTTGTTTGTTGCATTTTAAACTAGATTCATAGGGCTATAAATTGTGTAAATTTCAGGCCCTGTTTATGTCTGTACCATTTATGGTGATTTTTCAAATTTGACTGAAATATTGTACCTGTTCTGTCTTTCACTGGATAAAGCAGCAATTTGAAGCTTGAATTTGACTGACTTGCGTTCTGAATCTTATGAGGATGTTTTCTGGAAAGTTATAGCCCTTTGAATGTAATTTGTAACGGTATAACTTTTATTAATTTTGGACTTACAAAACTTGAGATATGATTTTTCATATAGGGTTGTGCGAAACTGGAAAATCCTGTTTTCCTAGTATTGATCTTACTTTCATTATCTACTTCAAATTTGGAGTTGGTCAGTCATTGTAGGTAGGGCTTTGAGGTTGTTCATGCCTTTAAGACTAATTGTTACCTTTTCACTCCGAGGTCACCTCTTTACTTTGCATTAATGGTTCTTTTGACTAGGCATATGGCTCGTAACCGAGTCTTACTTGCGAATTCCATACTAGGTCTTGGAGTCGAGTTTTAAGTGTTTGCCTTGATTGTTCTAGGAGGTGCCGACGGTTAAAGCCACACTTGGGAATGAAACTTTTGAAGTTATCCTTATTTCAACTGGTGAGTGCACCACTCCCCTGAGTTATCGCAAAACTGGTTTTCTATACTTGCAACTTGCTATTTGAATATCTTTCCTGACTGTTTTTCTTGTATGAGACGAGGGTGTACTTTATCACACTCATTCTCTTTCCTGTATTGAACGAACTGGAATCTATTACTTGTACTCGTGATGTAGTTGATCTTGTTACTTGTACTTGTTATGAGATCGTTTGGAAGTGTGTCCAACGATCGTCCTGTTAAACTTGATCGTCCCGTTAAACTTGAGCTCAACCTCATGGGGAGTTAATTAAATTGAGCCAGCAAGGGCTTGGTCGAGATAATTGACAATCCTTGGGTACCTATTCCCGGGGGAATCTTTGGGTTTTGAGACTCTTGATTCCGGTATACTCGAGTATTACCATTCCTGTTCCTATTTGGCGTTCGGGCCCGGTAAGGGGTATGTTTGGTGAACGGGGTTTTGGCGTTAAATTGGTGTTCTACTGGACTGGTTTCTTTATTTGAACGTTGACGGAGGGTCAACGAGGCTGGATCAAGCATAGCAACGGGAATTTGGCTCCTAAGAACCACCTGTATCCCTTACATTGTGATGTTCTTTCATTTCTTGTATTTGATGTGAATATGTGCCTCCAAAATACTTTCTCACGAACTCTACTGATTCTACTGTTTATACTGTTGGTACTTCATTGAGCTTTCAGCTCACCCCGTTCCATTATTTTTGTTTTTCTTACAGGGAACCATCTTTTGGTACTGCAATGTTTTGAGAAATGAGTTGAGTTAGTTAGAAATTCTTTTGTACTTTTGGTATAGCTCCTCGACAACTTAGAAACCCTAAATGTATCTTAATACAATGTTTCTTTTTGGATTTGTAAACTTACAAATAGGTATATTTAAAATGTTTCCTCATGTTTATGTGATATATCTATTCGGGAATGTATATTCTTTCATGGCAAACAAAGTGTCCTTGTACATGGCTGGATCCTACATGGCGGCGGCCCTTCTATTTCATCTTGATTCTTGTAGTTTTATTCCAGTTTGGATGGAGGTATGACTGAGTCCCGGCGAGAGCTGGGCAGGCAGTCCGCCGAACCCTTTGGTTCGCCCAAGGGTGAGGTAGGGCTGTCACAGGTGGTATCAGAGCTGCTTCGCGTGGTCTCTGCACGGAATGAGCTTGGTCCAGGTGGTGTTATGGTCCCGATTCCGTGAATATGTACGAAGGTTTAAATGCTCTTTGAGCATAAGCTATGGATCGTGAAGTGTTATAAGTTTTAAACCTTTATCATGGTGCTTTGAGATAGTAGATCTGTAGGTCAGGTAAGAATCTCGATTGTAGATGAATTACTCTTGGGACTGGCCAGTCCGAGTTGTGAATTATCTTATTTTGGGATTTTTGTGCCTAACTATTAAATAGATGAAAGCCTAGGTTAGAAATGACTTGGGCGGACTAGAAATTTGATTCTATCGAACGTCTTGTCATGTGTTAGGGTTTCATTACGGAAGATTAACCTTGCCTGAGATATAAATTGTATTATTCTCATATATCGTGCCTGGAACCCTTGAGAGGGATAGCTTTTAGTTGGTTGGTCTTGTATCGTTCGTCTAGTTAGTAATATTCGTGATGGTTCCTTTTGCTTGTATCTAATTAACTGCTACTGTGTGATTTGTCTGTGTTAGATGTGTTATATGTATATTGCTTACTTTTATCACTTGCACCTGCTTACTTTGGTTTTAATACCATATTCGTGGTCCAACCCTAGACTGGTTAAGCCATATGGAAGGCACCCGTAGTGGACGTGGTCTTGGTCGCGGAATTAGGAAACCCACGGCTGAAGGTGATACAAGGGGTATTCTACCGTTTGACCACTAGAATGGGGTATACTAAGTTCAATTTGAGAAGGAAACAGAAACTATATGAAAGAATTCAATGAGCCTGGCTAGTGTAGGGATACTGATTGCTTAGCTAGGTACGGTGTTCAATTTGAGTGTAAGAAGGAGGCCATAAAATTTTTGGTATTTCGAAGAAGACGATGATAAGGAATTTCGAGGACGAAATTCTTTTAAGGGGGAGAGAGTGTGAGAGCTCGAAAATTTTCCCATTTTCTAGGGTTTTACCTATTTAATGGCATGTTTTTCTGCATTTTCTTTATTAGGAAAAATTTTCTAGATAATTTTTATGAGTAAATATAGTTTTTAGATGATTTTTCTAGTATCGGATGGCTTTTGAGAATTTAAGAGCATATACCGGACGTGAGACCCGCTTGTGCGGAAAGTTCGGAAAAAATTTGGCCAGTTAGGTTAAGTTTTGGATACCGGGTTTATTTTACCAAGTGCTAAGAGATAATTAGAGCTTGTTATATGGATGAGAGTGGAGAGACAAAAGGATAACCATGTATTAATTGAAGTGACAAGTGTCACTTGTTGATTAATTCTTACATTTTGACCATAAGACCATCTTATCACCTTTACCAAATAAATACTAAAATTGACCAAAAATTTCTCATTTTCTTTTTCTTCTTGGCCGGCCATCTTCAAGCAAAAAGGAAGAAAAACCTCTCCACTTTCTTACCTCTAATCTTGCCCAATCTTTCAATTCAACAGTTTAATCTTCAAATTACTCCAAAAAACTTCTTGCTAGATAGGATTAAGAAGGATTGGTGGAGTTGTTTTGGAAAGGGAAGCACTAAGCTACCAACTTTCTTGGGGTTTTAAGGTATTTTGCCACGAACATCCTCTTTACTTCAATTAATTGCTTGTTAGTGGTTTTGAGTTGTTTTAGATGTTGTTTTGGGGAAGATTAGCACTTGAATGCATGAATTCCAGGTTAGGGTTTTGAATGACCCTGTTCTGTCTGATTGTATTTGAGCATGCTAAAGGCAGAATCAGGTCTTGCCCGAAACATGAAAGTTGTAGAGAATGATATTTTATAATATCCTGTAAACTTTTTGCTCAATCGGAGCAGCGTCGCCTGTGAAAAGACTGAAATACCCCTGCTGCCCTGTTTCTATCCGAACATGCTAATCAGCTTCTATAATTTGTTGTTTTGACCCGGAATACTACTGATTTGGTTGTTGATGTCTTCTTAAGAATTCTACCCTTGTGTCTTATCTTTCTAATGGCTTTGGAATCACTTGAATTGGAGTTGTATATGTTAAGATATGACTGAATGAATCAGGACTGCCACAGTAAACTTCGAATTGGAAAATCGGAAGTTGTTTTGGTATATTTGACCAAGTTAGGGCGAGAACTGGAATGAGTAGTCTTCATGAAAGTTATAACTCTCTGTCTTAGCTTCGAAACGGTATAAATTGTACCAAAATTTGATAAGTGTAGCTCCAGTTGTGTCCGTTTCGCTAAATGACATCAAAACTGTCTTTTGGTTTTAGGGTTTATAATTGGGGCTTTTCTAGGGTTTCTTTGTTGAGCTACCATTTGGTTGTTTTGAAGAATATTGTGGCTCTAATTAAAGGTGTTTGATAGTTTGTGATTGGGGTGTTGAGATTTGGTTGGAAAAGTAAAGAAAGACTAAGGGAAATGCTGTCAAAATTTTCGTGGAACTTCTGCACAGTCTCGGGAAATTTGCTATATCTTGTTGTAGGAATGTCGAAATTGAGTTCTGTTTGTTGCATTTTAAACTGGATTCATAGGGCTATAAATTATGTAAATTTCAGGCCCTGTTTATGTCTGTACCATTTATGGTTATTTTTCAAAGTTGACTGAAATATTGTACCTGTTCTCTCTTTCACTGGATAAAGCAGCAATTTGAAGCTTGAATTTGACTGACTTGCGTTCTGAATCTTATGAGGATGTTTTCTGGAAAGTTATAGCCCTTTGAATGTATTTTCCAACTGTGTAACTTTTATTAATTTTGGACTTACAAAACTTGAGATATGATTTTTCATATAGGGTTGTGCGAAACTGGAAAATCCTGTTTTCCTAGTATTGATCTTACTTTCATTATCTACTTCAAATTTGGAGTTGGTCAGTCATTGTAGGTAGGGCTTTGAGGTTGTTCATGCCTTTAAGACTAATTGTTACCTTTTCACTCCGAGGTCACCTCTTTTCTTTGCATTAATGGTTCTTTTGACTAGGCATATGGCTCGTAACCGAGTCTCACTTGCGAATTCCATACTAGGTCTTGGAGTCGAGTTTTAAGTGTTTGCCTTGATTGTTCTAGGAGGTGCCGACGGTTAAAGCCACACTTGGGAATGAAACTTTTGAAGTTATCCTTATTTCAACTGGTGAGTGCACCACTCCCCTGAGTTATCGCTAAACTGGTTTTCTATACTTGCAACTTGCTATTTGAATATCTTTCCTGACTGTTTTTCTTGTATGAGACGAGGGTGTACTTTATCACACTCGTTCTCTTGCCTGTATTGAACGAACTGGAATCTATTACTTGTACTCGTGATGTACTTGAACTTGTTACTTGTACTTGTTATGAGATCATTTGGAAGTGTGTCCAACGATCGTCCTTTTAAACTTGATCGTCCCGTTAAACTTGAGCTCAACCTCATGGGGAGTTAATTAAATCGAGCCAGCAAGGGCTTGGTTGAGATAATTGACAATCCTTGGGTACCTATTCCTAGGGGAATCTTTGGGTATTGAGACTCTTGATTCCGGTATACTCGAGTATTACCATTCCTGTTCCTGTTTGGCGTTCGGGCCCAGTAAGGGGTATGTTTGGTGAACGGGGTTTTGGCGTTAAAGTGGTGTGTGGGGATAGCAATCATCAACTTAGCAATTGCCCAAAAAAACAACCACGAGAGGGTAGTACTCAACAAGTGGAAGGAACCAAACCGAAACAAACTAATGAAAGAGGAAACCGAACAAAAGTATCAGCACAGGTTTATGTCGTAGATCAGCAACAAGTTCCGGGGTCCTCTGAGGCAACAGAAGGTAAAAATTTCGAGGATTGTTTAATTTGATTACTGCCAGTTGGAATTTCGAGGACGAAATTTTTTTTTGATGGAGGGGAGAGTGTGATACCCCGAAAATTAGGAGGTTGTTTGTAAAGAAAATACTAAAGTGTATTTCTTTGGGTTTGATTTAAAACCTTATTTTGTTTTAAAAGACTAGAAACCCTAAAATTTTAATCAAAAACCCTAATTTACTTTTGACCAACCGGTTTTCTTAAATTCCTCATATTTTAATTGAAACCCTAATTTTAATCACTGGAATTGTAAAAAATGCCTCACACTTTTCCTTAAAAATGCCTTTTATTTTGGAAATTATTCATTTACTATGGATCTACTACCCAACCATTCATCAATAGATGCAATTGAACCTAGGAAGTAGGGTTTTACTTTTCGTTTCCAAGTTAAGAGCGAATTAGGGTTTCACGTTTTCCCGTAGTATAATTATTCGGTACGAAGTGAGGATCAAATTTGATAAGTAAAAGTGACTTTTGGATGAGGAAATACTATATGACTAGAAGTGATAATGATAAGTTAGTGATTATAAGCTAAAAACCCTAGTATACGCGATTTAAGAGAAATCGCGTCAAACCGACATGTACCGTGTATTACCGATTGAACCCACCACTTTCTTACCATACAAGCTCATTAATACTTGAGCAAAATATCTCCTTATTTCCAGCTAGCTTTGACCAAAATTTAGGGCTAAAAATGCAAGGAAAGAAATTGAAATTTTGGTTGGTTTTGGTGGTGGCAAGTGTCAACCCTTATGGCCCCTTGACCAAGACAAGTCCAACCTTCTTATCATCTTGTTGGCTTCATTTTCACTCCATTTTTCTGCTACTTGGCTGAGAGAGAGAGAGAGGAAAAAACACCAAGGGAAAGTTGCTCCATTTCTTCTTGAATCTAGCCACCAAGTGAGAAAGAAAGAAAACTAAACCGATTAAAACTATCCTTGAGTGTTTATTTAGTGAGGTGTTGGTGAAATTTTGAAGGGGAAGCTAGGGTTGCTCTTGGTAAACACTTAAGCAAGGTAAGGATGATGATTTCCCCATTTCTTACTCCTGATATTGTTTAAATTAGATTAGCATCTCAAATTTGTGGTGAATGATGGTTGTTATCATGTTTTGGGTGTTTTTCCTTTTAGTTACATGAATTAGGGTTTGATGGATTGCTGCCTATACTTGATGTATGGTTAATATATGTTATATCCAAGATTATATAGGGGGGTTTTGGTAGCAAGTGAAGCAAGAAATGAAGAAAGTTTCATTGAATCCAAAATTTCCAGATTTCTGGAAAATTTCAGCCTTGTTCTGTCTGGTTTTATTACATCATGTTAGAGGCCGAATTAGGCTTAACATAAAACAAGAAAGTTGTAGCGAATGATATTTTATAGGTGCCTACAAAATTTCATCTCAATCGGAGCAACATATCCTGTGAAAAGACCAAAATACCCTCGCTGCCCTAGGATATTTCCAGTGATCCGTTTTAGACAGTTCATCTAGTTGACTGCATCTGTTCACTATGATCCGTGCTTATTTAGCCATTTTCCAAAACATGAAAGTTTTAGTACTCTGTCTTAGATTTTCAACGCCTCCAAGAACACCTTAAACGGACTTTGGTGGCCTGAGATATGACCATTTAAATGTAGTACGGATAACTTGTCGGTTAGTTGGAAGTTGGTTCTGTGAATTGGGAATTTGACTGGGTTATACTGGAAATTTGACCAAGTGATCTTCATGAAAGTTGTAGGGCTTCGTCTTAGCTTCAAAATTGTATACTTTCACACCAATCCGATAAGCTTAGCCTCGGATGTGTCCTTTCCGCAAAACCCTATCAAATCTGTCTTTTACTAAGGCTCATTTCCGCACTTGTTATTAACTTGGATTTTTGTACTTGTATTGCCTTGAGCCTATTGGACGGCTATTGAAGTTAGATTGTTGTGTGTGTACCTTTGGGTTTGAATGAGAAAAATAATGAAGCTAAAATGGCTGGAAAATTTGGTAAACACAAAGGGCATGCTGCCCAAATTTACGCTCGAGAACTAGAGAGTTATACTTGCAACTTGAGTAAGGGTTAAGAGTGAATATCACTTAAACCATCTAGGATATTTGCATCTTCTTTTACCGAGATATATAAGTAAGGACTTGGCCGAACTTATACCATTGAGAGATAAAATAGTGTGCTCGGAGTACGTTTTCTTTGTAACTTCGACTTAAATGGAGATTTTAAAGTTTTACAAGCAAGCATAAGTTTTACAAATATTTTACTCATAGCCATTGGTTTAAATGTACTCTTTTCACTTCCAAAACTATACTTATACTTTGTACTAGTAATTATTCGAATTTTCTGTGGTTCACTTAAACTTTGGAAGGGTTTAACTGTAATATTTTCTCTTGGCTATTATTAGGGTTCCTTGGTGATTGAGAGTGTTATCCGGGAGGATACTTTGGACATTATTTTGTTTAAATAGGTGAGTGTTCTATATACGTTTTGTTTCTATGACTATGTGGATTGTTGTGACTATATGATTATTTGTGAATATTTGATTAAATGTTAATTGTTTTCAATGATTTCTAAAATGAACTTTTGCTAGGTAAGTGTGTACTTTATCGCACTCGACCTAAATAAATATGAAATTTGCAGTGATTAAATGTTGAAATACTAGTTGCGCATGAATGTAAGCCTTTTGGCTGAACTGGGCCCTTGCCCTTGTTACTGATCGACTCGAGCCAGAAGAGGACTCGGTCGGGCGATTTGGTGACCTGGGTGAACGTTTGGTATACTCGAGTATTACCTTGTTGTCGGGTGGAGTTCGGCCAACCTCCGGATGGGGGTGAAAAGCCTGGCCAACGTCCAGGAGGAGGTGAATGATAATGAACGACAGAACGTAAAAAATGAGGGGTTTTACTTACAAAAAAATGCATTTTTAAATAATTGGTGGAATAAGGGAATGAAAGGGGAACGAACGAACGAATTGCTCCTTGTGAGCCTGTATCCTTTTAATGAATGTATTATCATTGCTTTATATTGGACATGTTTTTGGATTATTTGTTATTACATGATTAATGTCCTTGTTTAATTACTTGTTTCTATGTATAGAACCTCACTGAGCTTTTAGCTCACCTCTTTAGTTTGTTTTCCTTAACAGGGGAAGGCGAGCAAGGACGAGAGCTCGGTTTAGACTAGCCTAGACTAGTTTCTGATTTTGTAATGGTTCTCGCCCTAGTGCTTGGCACGGGCTGGATGTGTGGTGAATTGAGAACCTTTGTATATTCGATATTTGTACTCCCTTTTGAGATAGTAATGTACATAAGTTTTGCGTTAAGTTTTGAATTGTCGTTATATTGATTCCTGTGATTTATTTCGATTTATTTGAGGACTGTAGTGAATGACTGAGTCCCGGCGAGAGCTGGGCAGGCGGTCCGCCGAACCCTTTGGTTCACCTTAGGGTGAGGTGCGGCTGTCACAGCTCGTGAGCCCAAGAACACACATGCAACAACGTCGTACAAGTAGCAATCCCATCCAACAGGTAAAACAATAATATTCGAGTAATTAACAACTCAAGTGAAATTTAAACAGAAACAATTCAAGGATATGGTAACTCTCAAGAGCTAATTTTCACTTGCTTTGCCAACCTCGATTGAAAACCTTCCCACGATAACACTCCGTTACTCGAGTTGGTATTTTTTAAATCCGTAGAACATCACTTTACTTCACAGGTCCTTCCACCTTACAACCCCTCCCCGGGCCCGAAGTGCGTTAAAGGCGCAACAGCACGAGTAGGCCAAGCAAAATCTCTCCAATAGATCAAGCTTATCATTTCATTCCCATGACTCACCAAGGTTCCCGACCAAACCCACGCCGGTTCGAATCCAAGGTCAGCCTATGAGTTTGGGCGTCCCCCATTTAACATTTATGAGTTGAGGAGATTCACTCCAGCGTGTATGCAGCCATAGCATACCATTTCATTTCATTCAACCCATTCAATACATTTCAATCCATTCATTTTATTTCAATCAATTCAATCATTATTCATTCAAATGAGAACGAGTACGGTAAATTACACACTCGACTCAACATTTTCAGAATCTCCAATTACTAATAACAATTAAGCACGTAACAAGTTCACATACATTTGACACTCACCTAGTAAAAAAGAGAGTGTGTGGCACAATTCAAGTACTTAAGCGTCCGTTGTGAGGTCCCCTTGAATGCTTGAACAAACAATAGTTATCTATTACACACTATCACTTAGAACCCCCAATTATCAAAGAAGATTGCACACTTGTACAATCTTAGAGAATATCATGAAAATTAGCCTTAATTGCTCAAAATTCAAGGTTCGAAAGTGGTGTTTAACAACACAAGAAGAAACTGATTTTCTTCATGAAGACAAATCCAAAATGGTCAATTAGTATTGGAGGATAGGGAAGAGTCTCCAAAACTCAATTCCCGTCAAGTTTGAAAATTTCAGATTTGAGGTGCATTTTTTGAAAAATCATATCTCACTCTTCGTAGGTCCAAAATCAAAAAACTCGGTACTGTTGGAAACTAGTTCCGAATTATTAAAAGTTCCTAGAATACACTTTTCCATGATTGTAAGTGGAAGATACTTAAATTTTGGTTTGAAATTGCTAACTTGTACCCCCAAGACAGATTCGGGGTTGATTTTGGCAAACTTTGGAAATTCAGAAAATTCCCAGAATGCGAACTAGCCTCTCAAATTTGAAACTCAATTAGAGTTACAATCAAGGTTTAAAACACAACAAATGGAACATTAATCAAAGTTTTGAGCGCCAAGATATAGCAGCTCAAAATTGGTTCAAAATGAAGACCATTGGGCAATTTTCCAGATTTGAAACATGAATTTTGGGACTTCAGTTGGGCATCGAAATAGCCTTGGAATGGCACCAAAGTTGGTATGATTACACTATCATATAAGGGTACTCCTCTGTTAAATTTCACTTGAAAATTCACAAGGGAAGGTAGTTAACTAAACTACCGAAGTTCAAGGGAATCCGAAGACAAATCTGTCTTCAAGCTTCCGTTTTCCGTTTTCAAACCTTTGGCCAATGAAATCATCTCAAACATAGTTTATTTATAAATAAAAGGTCTAACAAACATCCAAAATACATTTGGTAGGTGATTAACACCAAAAATTTCAAAATAACAAGTCCCAATTCGAGCTAAGCCATCGGCTAGCCCAAAATTAGGGATTTCTATCTTTGGTGCAGGTCTGTAATTTGGCCATAACTCAATCAATTCAACATGGAATTGGGCATGGTTGATGGCGTTGGAAACTACATTCATAGGGTTACAATTTTTTAGAAGAAATAGTTTTGAAATTTAGACCATAGCAAGCTCGAATTCAAGCAACAAGTCCCAGCACCTCATTGACTCTCTAGCAGAGTAACAAAACAGGATAGGTAACTTTGAAGAACTAGTACGGCTCACTCAAGTCAAATCAGGGGATACATTTTGTACCGTTAGAAAACTAAAGTGTCTAGTTTTAAATTCCGCAAGCAGCATTCGATTTTGACGTCAGAGAAAAGAGTTATGTTTGTTGAAAATTCACTGCCAGAGTACCTTTGTACACGTTTTCCAGGTTTTAAGGATTTTCGAAAATGCAACTTTTACCCAACCAAATCAAGTGATTTTTGGAAGAAAATTTTCATGCAACCTATACAACATATCTACATCAAAATCAAGGGAATTTAACCACAAAAAAATCAAACCAAGACCTCTGTAACAACAGGGTAAAATCGGCTCTTTCCTCCCTTTGGTTTCCTTTTGTTTTCCTTCTATTTTTTCAAATTATATCCACTAGTTTAACACTTAATCAACACAAATAACATCCAAAATCATCATATCAATCCAATATATTCATTGTGGGATTTCATAGAGCCCACTCACATGATTTTCAACCAACCAAAGTTACCCACATGAAGTTACAACCTTCCAAGTGCAATCTAACCCACTAGAATCAAGTTTCAAAGGTTGGATGATTTATTACCTCTTGGTTGATGAAACTCAGAAATTTTGGTCACCTTGAAGCTCCAAGAAACCATGGAATGAAGCCCTCTTCCTAGCCCAAGATAGTCTCCAAGTTGTTTTGAGTTTGTACTGTAAATTTGAAGTGAAATGGTGCAAGAAATTGAAGTGAGATGATGAAGGTTTTTGGTTCTTCTTCTCCTTAGGGTGGCCGGCTGCTTTGAGAGAGTGAGAGGGAGTGAAAATCTGATATGGGAAGCTTCTTGGAGAAACTTGGTGGTTGGTAGCTTTTGTGCACAAAAGTCAACTCTCCAATAGTGTGCGTACGCGTACATTTCGTGCCCGTTTCCTCTCAAGTTTGTTTCACTTGTGCACTAAATCTCTAATGCACTCCCTTAAACATTATAATTATTCACTTGTGGTAGTCTAGATTAAGTTTGTTAAATCTCCACTTAGCTGCTCCGGCTCGATTTACATGAATTTCTGATTCGCACGCAATAATGTGAAACTTAAAAGAAATTCTTGTAACGATAATAAAAGTAACTAATATTAGGGTAATTAATCATAAAAATAGTTATCTTAGAAATAAACCATGAGTACTCACACATTAATTCCTCAAGTCTCCAATTTGCAGCGCCGTGTGATTTTCGAAAACCTTCGACACGAACACGGAGTAACTTAATTAGAACTCATTCACATCTACTTCCTCAATTATCTTTTCTCAATCTACTAGTGATCATTCTTAATTCTCCAAAATAAATGTACTCTCGGTTAATATCGCCTCGAAACATGTATACTCGTTATTCTTCACTTAAACAAACTTCCAAAAAATTAAATTTGCTAACGGGACATTTTAAGAATATAAGAGAGACATTATTCCAAACGAATGGACTTAAAATGGTTGGAATAAATTACTCGGAGAAAATGGGTAAATAAATATTTAAATAAACCAATAATATTCAATAAAAATAAGAAAATTTTTCGGGTCCTCACAGAGTGCAATAATCTTGGAGAATTAAGAATGATTAATAGTAGACTAAGAAAAGTTAATTGAGGGATCAGAGGTGAGTGAATTCAAAATTTTCGCTTTATCGCGCATGAGTCGGAGGTTCACGTATTTCGCGTCGAATCGACTAAGTGGAGATTTGATAAATAATACTAGACTACTAAGTGTGAATAATTATAATGTTAAAAGAATTATATTTAAGGATTAGTGCACTAGTGCAACAAACAAGGGAGAAAAGTAGTAGTACAGGACACTATTCGCTCACTATTGCGAGTTAACTTTTTCACTCTTAACTTGGCTTCCTTAATCCACCAACCTTCACAACACACAAAACCCTTCTTTTCCTCTCTCTTGATTGGCCGAACACCCAAGGAAGAAAGGAGGAAAAGCTTCACTTCACTTGCTCAATTCTTGCTTCCATTTCACTTCCAAATTTGTACCCAACTTCAAAACTACTTGGAGATTAAATTTAGCTTGGTGGAAGACATCATCTAGTGGAAATTTCTTGGAGATTTTGTGGTGAAAATTTCTGGTTTCTTCAAGTGGTAAGAGATAACCATCAACTCTTGCAATCTCTCCATTTTTTTTCAATAATCAAGCTTAGATTTCATGAGTTTGACAACCCAAAGCATGAAATAGGTAGAGGACTTGAGGAAAACCCATTTTATCTTGTTTTAGCTCTAAGCTAGAGGGCTTGATGATGCCTTGAGGTAGCTACCTTGAGGTATAATTAGTTGATTGTGGTTGTTTTTGTGTTATTTGAGATGAATATGGTTAGAAAGTGAAGGAAAAATCGAAGGAAGAATGGAAGTGCAAGCTGGCCGAATCTGTCCTGTGGTTAACTTGCTTGTATTTTGAATTTTTGTTGGTTGTTTGGCTGTAAACTTGAGTGATATATGCTGTATATTATGTGTACAAAGTGCCTTGCGAAAATCATTTCAATTGGCTGCTCAAAACTAGAGTTTTCGAAAAGAAAGAAATTTGGAAATGGTAATCTAGGCAGCCAAACAGTACCTCTTTGTTTGAACGTATCTCTCTGTACAAAAGTCAAAATTAAGTGCCGTTAGTGGAATTCAAAACTAGACATTCATAGCTTTCAAACGGTATAAAATTCACTTGCTGGTTCGAAATGAGTGAACCGTAGTGATTCAACAAAGTTGACTATCCTGTTCTGATTGTCTGTCCGAGAGGAATGGAGAAGCTGCATCTTGTGGCTCTATTTTCTCTCACTTGTGAACTGATTTTGAAAATGTTTTCTCCTGATGAAATGTGTAATTTTGAACTTAGTTTCCAACACCACCAACCATTCCCAATTTGAGCTTGTATTGAGTGAGATGTGGTCTGATTTTAAAAGTGCAACAAAGCTAGAAAACTGGAAAGTCTTTCCTTTCTTTGGTTTCGAATATGGATCGAATTGGGGCTGATTTCGTTGTGCAAAACATTTGGAAAAGAAAGAAAAGCATGAGGGCAGATTGGCCTTGAAACATTTTTCGAACTTTGGAAGTTTTGTTAACTGCCTTCCCACATGAGTTTTTGTATGAAATTTGATAGAGAGATATTCCACTCATGGAGGTTTAAGTGTACCAAATTTGGTGAAAGTTCAATGCCATTTCGATACCCAAATAATGCCCCAAAGATGGCTCTTCAAATCTGGAAATTCTCTGTTTACGTAGTGAAAATCAACCGATTTTGACAAGTTATATCTTGTTGCTCAAGACTTCGAATTTAGTTCCGTTTTTTTTGTTTGAAACCATTTCTGGAACTCTTATTGTGTTACAAATTTCAAAGGCTGATTCATTTTCTACGAATTTTGCCAAATTTTCAAACAGGACCGGTTCTGTCTTACTTGTTTAAATCAGCAACTTTGAGCTGAAAAATGAATGCTTTCTGTTCGGAACCATGCAAAAGTGTCTTCCAGGCACTAATAGCAATGTGGTTCTAGTTTACAATGCCATAAATTTTTCCATTTTTGGACATACGAAACTCAAGATCTGATTTTTACCAAGTTTGTCGCGCAAAGCTGAATTTCTTGATTTCTTAGAAAATGAACTTTTAAGAACTTTCCATCCTCCTTTGCAATTGTTGGACGATTTTAGGTGTAATTTCATGATGGAATACACAGTTCCATTAGAACTTTAAACCTTCATTTCAAATCTTGGTTTCCGAAGGTAAAACCTTTCCTAATGCGTTTTCTTGGTTGTTCCACTTTCTTGGTTAATGACACCTTATTTTATACTTGAACCTTGGAACCTTAGATTTGATATTTTTTCTATGAAATGAGTGGAGTTTTGGATATGTTTAACTTCATTAGCTTGGAAAAATGTGACTACTCTTTACCTTCCAAAGTTTGGACATGAGATTTAGAGTTTTGGGAAAACGAGAACCATTTACTTCTTTTCCTCGATTTTCATGCTGAAGTGGAAACGGTGCTATCTTTTGGGTTTGAGATTTCTTATCACGAATTGAATCAAAAACCACCTTCGAGCTCTCTTGAGCATTATTTTAACTATTTAGCTAGAAAAGCTTCTTTAATTTAGCTCGAACTTGTGACTTGGAGAGTGAGTAGCGAGAAAATGTCTTTCTTTGTAACCTTGGTCGAGCAACTAGGTAATTATGATTGTATCTATCTTAGGTGGTCACGAAGATGCCGAAGAGCTCGTCTGACAACTCGCTTCACTCTTAACTTGCCCTTGACTTGTGGTGAGTGTCAAGTGCATGTTAAATGCTTATGTGGTTGAAATGTTAATTGTACGAAGGTTATACATGATACGTAAACTCGCCGAGGCAAGGGTGTACTTTATCACCCTCATCCTCTCTCTCTTTTAATTACATGATACTTGTTACATGTATACATATGTTTGGAAATTGTACATGAATATGTTTAACTTGTGAGCTCTGAGTGGATGCATGCACCATAACCTGTTCGGGTGGGAAGTGCCTCTCATACCATCTCAGTGCTATATGCGGTTCTCTAACCTATAGCGTGAACCACACCAATTCGGGTTGGAGATATCTCTCATATCGACTTAGAACCATAAATAATTCTGAGCGGATATATGTACCACACCAATTTGGGTGGGAGGTACCTCTCATACCGTCTTAGTGCTATATTGGTCCTCTAAACGGTAGCATGTACCATACCAATTCGGGTGGAAGGTACCTCTCATGTCGACTCAGAACCATAAACAATGATTGGTAATTGTACATATGATTGGTAATTGTACATAAATATGTTTAACTTGTGAACTCTGAGCGGATGTATGTACCACACACTGTTCGGGTGGGAGGTGCCTCTCATACCGTCTCAGTGCTATAATCGGTTCTCTAAGCGATAGTATGTACCACACCAATTCGGGTAGGAGGTACCTCTCATGTCGACTCAAAACTATAAACAATTCTAACTCGATTGGAGCGATGTCTCATCGGCCACTTATACTTCTGGGGAGGCACCCGACCCATTGGCCAACCGTTTAATTCGAGCAGGCGAGAGCTCCCGTATCCTTATTGAGTGTGTCTATTTTAAATTGTGAATTATTTGAATGTTATAGCTTTATTTCTCGTATAAGTGCCATATCTACTTGACTATGTGTTTGCATGCTTTTCTTGGCCTCACTGAGCGTTAGCTCATCCCATTCCATTTGTTATTCCTTAACAGGAGAGCGACGTGAAGGAAGTGATTGGAAGATACTAGTGAAGACTAGTCTTTTGTATAGTTTGGTATTTTGTAACTGACGTTTGGGAATTGTGAGATTCGGAACTCGGTGTAGTTGACTTGAGAATTATACCCTTGGATGTACTTGTGAAATGAAATATTATAGTCGTATTATTATTTTGGCATTTTGGATGTAATCATTGGAATTGGTCTTTTTTTTCATTGAAGGATTGTAGTGAGTCCCGGCGAGAGTTGGGCAGGTGGTCCGCCGAACCCTTTGGTTCGCCTTAGGGGGAAGTGGGGTCATCGCAATTGGTATCAGAACTTAGACTTCAGATTTTTGTAGTGTATAATAGGCTTAAAAGTTTAGGATGCTGGACTGTGGGATTTGATTGTGTATTAAGTGCAATGTGACCTTAGTGCTTGATGTTTTAGCGAGTAATATTGAAGTGTTTCTATTTAATTAAAGTGAAGTGCATGATGTTTTAGCGAATAATGGGGTTTGGTATCGTGGATTCTTCTAGTTCTGTCCCTAACTAGGTTTATGATTTTCCTTCTTTTGATCCTGCCAAAGATAATAGGAATAGTGCATGCCGTGAGGCCTTTTGTATTTTGTCTGCATGTTCTCTTATATTTTGTGGCACTTAGTTGCCTATGTCCTGTATTTGGTGCTATTAACTCGTTTTATACACCTTGACATGTGACATGACTTCTAACTTATGTAAATATATATGCTTTGATTTAAAGTGTTCTTGCAATGTGTAAATATTTTTCAATTTATATGTTTATATTTCCTCTTTTATTATGCGTCTGGAATCCTGCTAAATGGATCGGCAAAGCTGTGGATAGGGACGTGGATGTGGGTTTCGGTAACCACGCACTCCCGAGAGAGGTGAGGGATCTGTGACTAGACCAAATCAAAACCCTAGGAATAAAGGGAATGACCAAGTGGCTACGACCCTTAACTGCATAACCGATGTTCTCGAGTGATTAGCTGAGCGCTAAGGCCCAGAACCAGTTAACCAGCCTAGGAATCAAGAGAGGGGTAAGGATAAAGCCCTAGAGCGATTCTTGAAGTTCGCCCCGCCTAAGTTTCATGGAGGGTCTGATCCCGAGGTAGCAGAAAATTGGTTTGAAAGGATGGTTGAGATTTTTATTGCTTTAGATTATGCCGAGGAAAGGCAAGTGAATTCTGCCGTTTTTCACTTTGAGGGATCGGCACGATCGTGGTGGAATGTTGTAAGGGCGAAGTGGGAAAGAGAACAAACCCCTTGGACTTGGGTAAACTTTGAGAGGGAGTTTAATGTCAAGTTCCTCCTGCCAATTATACAAGAAAAGAGAGAGAACAATTTTATTAAGTTGAAGCAAGGATTACTAAGTGTGGCCGAGTATGAGAAGTGGTTTACTAAACTTTCCAAATTTGCTCCTGAGTTACTGATCACGGCGCACAAAAGGATAACGGGGTTTATTCAAGGATTAACGTAGAAATCCAAGAATCTGTAGTAGTTGCCCAAATCACCACTTTTACGGATGCCTTGGATAAGGCACAGAGGATAGAGAATGCTAAGTTTCAATTTAAGACCTTTCATGCTAGAAAGAGGGGTAAATCAAGTGATACCCCTATGCAGTCAGAAAGATCTACCCAACCCCTTAAAATAGGAAAAGGGGTTGGAGGAGTGAAGATGCCTAAAAAACCCGGAGAAACTCCATCGAGCGAAGCCCCGCCAAAAGGAAATCAGGGTAGGTGAAGTCAACAAAAGAAAAATTCTCAAATTGGTCAAGCCGTGATTCCTCACGTAACTTGTGGATACTGTGGCAAGATTAACCACACTGAAACCGAGTGCTAGAGAAAATAAGGAAAATGTCTAAGGTGCAGTAGTACCGAGCATAAGTTTTCGAATTGCCTTATAGCTTCTAAGGGAGGAGAAAATTCTCAACAACCTGCTAGATCCACTACAAATCAGTTGAGTGCCAAAAGGAGTGATTGATAATGATTGTAAGAGGGATCCAATGTGAGAACCCGTAAAACCCTAATTATTTTTCCTAGGGTTTTAGTTCCCTTAATTGCATAAATTTTGCATTTTCTGGTTTAGAAATATTTTTCTGGTAGATTTTATGCGTAATTATAGTTTTTAGTTGATTTTTTCTAGCATTGGTGAGTTTTAGAAAATTAAGAATGTATATTGGACGTGGGACCCACTAGTGCGAAAAGTTCGGAAAAATTTGGCCAATTAGGTTAAATTTCGGATACTGTGTAAAATTTATCGGGTGTTAATAGATAAGTAGAGTGTGTGAAATGATTGATGTGAGAGAAGAAAGAAAGGATAGGAATGCATTTAATGAGGTGACAAGTGTCACATTCTCATTGGTTGGACTTTAAGAATTACTATTCACTTTCTTGACTTTTTTGACCAAAGGATTAAATATCTCAAAATTGCCCAAAAATCACCATTTTCTTCTCCATGTTGGCCGGCCCTCCTAGCTCAAGAAGGAAGGAAATTTCTTCAACTTTCAAGCTTCCATTTCACTCAATCTTCCAAGAACAAAAGCCTACACTAGGTTCCACTCCATAAAATCTTTCCTTCTAGTGCTAGTAAGTGTCTTAGTGAAGTTTGTTTGAAGGTCTAAGGTGGCCAACATCCCTCTCTCTCTTGATTTCTTGGTAAGTGATGCTTGAACACCCTACTACCTCTAATGATGCTTATTTTGTGCTTAATGGTGGCATGAGTGATGGAATATGTGATTTATTTCTTTATTTGGAGTGATTTGGTGGAATTTTCCAATTTATGATGAATTTTCTGGTTTAATAAGGTCTTGATGTTGTGGCCTTGTATGATGAATGGTAATGGTTTAAAATGACTCTAGTAGGTGTGAATTGTTGATAAATGCAATCAATTTTGGATTTGGATGGAAAAATGGAAAGTTAGGGTTCATAAATCCCTAATTCTGTCCGGTTTTGGATCATAGGGTTAGAGGCCGAATTGGACTTTGCTCAAAACATGAAAGTTGTAGTTATTGATGAGTTTGAGGTTCCTGTAAAATTTCAGGCCATTTGGCTTAGTGTAGAGTGAGTTATGTCGGAATTACTGTAGCTGTTCTGCGTTGGACAGAATGCGAAAACTGCGTTGGTATTTGGCTATTTTGGCTGGAATTGGTTTGGATTTTGAAGTTGGTGTCTTCTGATGAAATGTATCTGGATGTCTTAGCTACCATATGCCTTTGGAATTTCGGCATTTGGACCTATATAGACTGAGTTATAGTAATTACAGTTTTGTGTGATTTGCAAACCTGTTTTGGTCATTCTGGTTTAGTATTTGGCATTTTTGACCTAGTTAAGCTAGGAACTGGATTGAGTTACCTTCTACATTGTTGTATCCCTATTTCATAGCTTCGAAACGGTGGGTCTTACACCCCCATCCGATAATCGTAGTGAAATTGACGCCATTACCGCAAAGTAAGGACAAAACAGTTTTATTTTCAGGGCCACGGCTAAAGCCATTGTTTGAATTTCTGGTTTGCTATAATGCTTGTATATGCTTATGAAACCCTATTGGGGTTGTGATTGGCATTGCTTTATGACTCGTTATTGAGTCTCATTGTACTTGCTTATGTGTTCTAGGGCGTGACGGTGGTTCACGACATTCCCCTGACGGAAGTGCATGACATAGCACTTAATTGCTTAGTGAGTATACTACTCACTTACTTGTGATAATGTGGCTTTGTTCCATGTGTATTTGATGCCTTGAAAGCTTAATTGGTTATTGGAAATGATTGAGGTGAGGGTGTACTTGACCGCCCTCACCCCTTGTAATTTCCTTCATGGCTATTTACTGTTTTACTGAAATACTGCAATTGTTATATGAGATACTGAATTCCATGCATGGAAACTGATTTGGTGTCGTTTGGACGAGTATCCAACGGCTTTACTGTATTACTGAGCTCAACCCCGTTCGGTAGTCAATTGGATCGAGCCGGCGAGGGCTTGGTCGTGAAAATTGTCATGCCACGGGGACTGTACTGGGGAACCTTGTAGTAATGAGACTCTTGGTTCCGGTATACTCGAGTATTACCAAAAGCTACTGAATTGGAGTGCGGGCCCGGTTGGGGTATGTTGGGTGGAAGGAATGGAAGTAAAGTGAGGTCTACGGTTTGGTACTCTTAACATTGATGGAGGGTCAATGAGGTTGGATCAAGATTGCAAGCGTGGAAATGGGCTCTTGAGAGCCAACCGTATCCTTTCACTGATTTGCTTTACTTCGAAATTGCATACTTGAATTGAATGGTTATGCTTATGTGATCTTAACTGTTATTGTGGTAGTTGCTCACTGGGCTTTAGCTCATTCCGTGTTATTTGTTTTCCTTACAGGGATATAATTACTTTTGGGAATGGATTGGATAGTTAATTGCCAAGTTGAGCATGTAAATGTCTTTTGTATAGCTCTTGAAATGAAACCCTAATGTGTAACGGGTTCATTTCCTTTTGATAGGCAAACCGAATATGTACTTCCTTAATGAATGGTTTTGGCCTGCCACTATGGTTGTAAATGTTGAAATTCAATGTATATTTATGTTTGGATGATGTTTGGTTGGATTTCGGAGTGACACGACTTTCAAACGGAAAAGAAAAAAATTTGGCGAAGATGAACAGTGCCGAATCCGGCCAGAAACTGGCCGGATTGAAGGCCGGATTGCTTGGAAAAAAAAAAAAGAAATCCGGCCAGTTGCTCTCTGGCCGGTATCCGGCCAGACAATCCGGCCAGAATCTTGGCCGGATTGCCGGCCGGATTGAGGGGGTTTTTGAAAAAAAAATTGAGTTGCTCTCGGCCTTGTATCCGGCCGAGAATCCGGCCAGATTCCGACCGGATTCTGACGTGTCCTGCACTATTCATTCCGGCTTCGATTTTCGTTTTTTTTATTTAGTGATTTTGACTTGTTTGCGCGCTTTGGTATGTTTCGGAACGTAATAGAACGACGTAAACTGTACCGTTAGTCCTGGCGAGAGATGGGCAGGCAGTCCGCTAACCCCTTTGGTTCGCCTGAGGGGAAGGTGGGGCTGTTACATCCAAGTAGTGGAAACTCTACAAGTAGGGATACATCCAGCCCCACACGACAAATAGGTATTATAGTTTTACCCTAAGATAGACCAGCACTTTTAGAGGTTGTAATTTTGTATGGGGGATGACATCCTTTTGTTGTTTTGTATATTGTGACTTAGCACGTTTCGCTATGATCTTGTTGTTTCCCCTTTCTTTTGGAATGATTTGATGAAGTTATCCTAACTCGATGTAACTATTACGACCTTTTATAATATATGGAAAATCTACCTTGCTTTAATTGATTTTACAGCTTATATGTATATTTAATTTGTAGTTCCGCACTTTTAGACCTGTGATAAGATCGGGGATGGCACTTGAGGATAGTTTTGAAAATTTCGAGAGAGCACCAACTTTTGTTAAGGTCTATAAATGTGCGTTTGAATAGGAGAAGTAAAACTTGATGAGAATTGTTATATAAAGAAAGGCTGGCAAAGAATTCTGAAAGGTGAAGGAGTTAAAACGCAAGCAAACTCCGGAAGAAGATGAGGAGATCCAAAAGAAATATCCGGAGTTTGTTCCTAGACCAAGATATGAATTTCGAGGACAAAATTCTTTTAAGGGGAGATGGAAGTGAGGACCCGGAAATTTTCTTATTTTTATCTTATTTTACTAATTTATTAAATTATTTATTCACCTGTTTTCTCTGAATAATTTATTTCAGCCATTTTAAATCCATTTATATGGAATGATGTCTGACTTATATTTTTAAAACGTCCCGTTAGCAAATTTCATTTTTCGGAGGCTAGTTTAGTTAGAAATTGTGAGTACACTTTTTTCGAGATAATATTCGATCCGAGAGTGCAATAATCTTGGAGAATTAAGAATAATTAATAGTAGAACAGGAAAAGTTAATTGACGGATTAGAGGTGACTGAGTTCAAAATTTTCGCTTTATCGCACGCGAGTTGGAGGTTCGCGTATTTCGTATTGAATCGACTAAGTGGAGCTTTGATAAATAATACTAGACTACTAAAATGAATAATTATAGTGTTAAAAGAATTACATTTGAGAATTAGTGCACTAGTGCAACAAACAAGGGAGAAAAGTGGTAGTATGGGACACTATTCACGCACTATTGCGAGTTGACTTTTTCACTTTTAACTTGGCTTCCTTAACACACTTCATCCACCAACATTCACAACACACAAAACCCTTCTCTTCCTCTCTCTTGATCGGCTGAACACCCAAGGAAGAAAGGAGGAAAAGCTTCACTTTACTTGCTCAATTCTTGCTTCCATTTCACTTCCAAATTTGCACCCAACTTCAAAACTACTTGGAGATTAACTTTAACTTGGTAGAAGATATCATCTAGTGGAAATTTCTTGGAGATTTTGTGGTGAAAATTTCTGGTTTCTTCAAGTGGTCAGAGGTAACCATCCACTCTTGCAATCTCTCCATTTTTTTTCAAGAATCAAGCTTAGATTTCATGGGTTTGACAACCCAAAGCATGAAATAGGTAGAGGATTTGAGGAAACCCATTTTATCTTATTTTAGCTCTAAGCTAGAGAACTTGATAATGCCTTTAGGTAGCTACCTTGAGGTGTAATTAGTTTATTGTGGTTGTTTATGTAAGGAAGAATGGAAGTGCAAGTTGGCCGAATCTGTCCTGTGGTTAACTTGCTTGTATTTCGAATTTTTGTTGGTTGTTTGGCTGTGAAATTGAGTAATATATGTTGTATATTATGTGTACAAAGTACCTTGCAAAAATCATTTCAATTGGTTGCTCAAAACTAGAGTTTTCTAAAAGAAATAAATTTGGAAATGGTAATCTGGCCAGCCAAACAATACCTATTTGTTTCAATGTATCTCTCTGTACAACAGTCAAAATTGAGTACTGTTTTCGGCATTTAAAACTAGACATTCATAGCTTTCTAATGGTTAAAATTCACTTGCTGGTTCGAACTGAGTGAACCGTAGTGATACAACAAAGTTGAATGTCCTGTTCTGATTGTCTGTCCAAGAGGAACGGAGAAGGTACATCTTGTGGCTCTATTTTCTCTCACTTGTGAACTGATTTTGAAAATATTTTCTCCTGATGAAATGTGTCATTTTGAACCGTGTTTCCAACGCCACCAACTATTCCCAATTTGATCTTGTATTGAGTGAGATATGGTCTGATTTTAAAAGTGCAACAAAGCTAGAAAACTGGAAAGTCTTTCCTTTCTTGTTGGCCAAATGGTCAAACAGGTCTTGGGATGTTTTGTTTCAAAAATTTTGATGTCAATTGCTTATAAATTGCTTATTAAATGTTTATAGAACTTTGGTTTCAAATATGGATCAAATTGAGGCTGATTTCGTTGTGCAAAACATTTGGAAAAGAAAGAAAAGCATGAGGGCAGATTGGCCTTGAAACTTTTTCGAACTTTGGTAGTTTTGTTAACTGCCTTCCCACGTGATTTTTGTATGAAATTTGATATATAGGTATTACACTTAAGGAAGTTTAAGTGTACCAAATTTGGTGGAATTTCAATACCATTTCGATACCCAAATAACGCCCCAAAGATGGCTCTTCAAATCTGGAAATTCACTGTTCATGTAGTGAAAATCAACCGACTTTGAACTGCAATATCTTGTTGGTCAAAGCTCTGAATTTAGTTCTGTGTGTTTCGTTTGAAACCTTGTTTGGAACTCTTGTTGTGTTACAAATTTTAAAAGCTGATTCGTTTTCTACGAATTTTGTCGAATTTTCAAATATCGCCGAAAAACAAGACTGGTTCTGTCTTGCTTGTTTAAATCAGAAACTTTGACCTGAAAATGAATGCTTTCTGTTTGGAACCATGCAAAAGTGTCTTCTGGGAAATTTTACCACTGTGGATCTAGTTTCCAACAGTATAAATTTTTCATTTTTGGACATACGAAACTCAAGATCTGATTTTTACCAAGTTTGTCGCGCAAAGCTAAAATTCTTGATTTCTTAGAAAATGGACTTTTAAGAACTTTCCATCATCCTTTGCAATTCTTTGACGGTTTTAGGTGTAATTTCGTGATGGAATACATGGTTCCATTAAAACTTTAAACCTTCATTTCAAATCTTGGTTTCCGAAGGTGAAACCTTTCCTAATGCGTTTTCTTGGTTGTTCCACTTTCTTGGTTAATGACACCTTATGTTATACTTGAATCTTGGAACCTTAACTTTGCTATTTTTTCTATGAAATGATTGGAGTTTTGGATATGTTTAACTTCATTAGTTTGGAAAAATGTGAATACTCTTTACCTTCCAAAGTTTGGACATGAGATTTAAAATTTTGGGAAAAGAAGAACCATTTACTTCTTTTTCTCGATTTTCATGCCGAAAGTGGAAACGGTGCTATTTTTTGGGTTTGAGATTTCTTATCATGAATTGAATCAAAAATCACCTTCGAGCTCTCTTGAGCATTATTTTAATGATTTAGCTAGAAAAGCTTCTTTAATTTAGCTCGAACTTGTGAATTGGAGAGTGAGAAGCGAGAAAATGTCTTTCTTTGCAACCTTGGTCGAGCACCTAGGTAATTATGATTGTACCTGTCTCAGGTGGTCCCGAAAATGCCGAAGAACTCGTCTGACAACTCGCTTCACTCTTAACTTGCCCTTGATTTGTGGTGAGTGTCAAGTGCATGTTAAATGCTTATGTGGTTGAAATGTTAATTGTATGAAGGTTATACATGATACGTAAACTTGCCGAGGCGAGGGTGTACTTTATCGCCCTCGTCCTCTCTCTCTTTTAATTACGTGATACTTGTTACATGAATACATATGTTTGGAAATTGTGCATGAATATGTTTAACTTGTGAACTCTGAGTGGATGCATGTACCACACCCTGTTCGGGTAGGTGGTGCCTCTCATGCCATCTCTGTGCTATATGATATTCTCTAAGCTATGGTATGTATCACACCAATTCATGCGGGAGGTACCTCTCATGTCGATTTAGAACCATAAACAATTCTGAACGGATGTATGTACCACACCAATTCGGGTGGAAAGTACCTCTCATACCGTCTCAACGCAATAATTGGTCCTCTGAGTGGTAGCATGTACCACACCAATTCGAGTGGGAGGTACCTCTCATGTCGATTTAGAACCATAAACAATGATTGGTAATTGTACATATGATTAGTAATTGTACATGAATATGTTTAACTTGTGAACTCTAAGTGGATGTATGTGCCACACCCTGTTCGGATGGGAGGTGCGTCTCATACCGTCTTAGTGCTATAATCGGTTCTCTAAACGATAGCATGTACCACACCAATTCGGGTGGGAGGTACCTCTCATGTCGACTCAAAACTATAAACAATTTTAAGTCGATTGGAGTAATGTCTCATGGACCATTTATACTTCTGGGGGGCACCCCGACCCATTGGCCAGCTGTGTAATTCGAGCTGGTGAGAGCTCCCATATCCTTATTGAGTGTGTCTATTTTAAATTGTGAATTGTTTGAATGTTAGAACTTTATTTCTCATATAAATGCTATTGCTACTTGACTATGTGTTTGCATGCTTTTTTTGGCCTCCCTGAGCGTTAGCTCATTTCTTTCCATTTGTTATTCCTTAACAGGAGAGTGACGTGAAGGAAGCGATTGGAAGATACTAGTGGAGGCTAATCTTTTGTATAGTTTGGTATTTTGTAACTGACCTTTGAGAATTGTGAGATTTGGAACTCGATGTAGTTGACTTGAGAATAATACCCTTGGGTGTACTTGTGAAATGAAATATTATAATCGTGTTGTTATTTTGGCATTTTAGATGTAATCATTGGAATTGGTCTTTTTTTTTCATTGGAGGATTGTAGTGAGTCCCGGCGAGAATTGACCAGGTGGTCCGTCGAACCCTTTGGTTCGCCTTAGGGAGAGGTGGGATCGTCACAGTTGGTATCAGAGCTTAGGTTTCAGATCTTTGTAGTGTATACTAGGTTTAAAAGTTTAGGATGCCGGACTGTGGGATTTGATTGTGTATTAAGTGCAATGTGACTTTAGTGCTTGATGTTTTAGCGAGTAATATTGAAGTGTTTGTATTTAATTAAAGTGAAGTGCTTGTTGTTTTAGCGAATGATGGGGTTTGGTATCGTGGATTCTTCTAGTTCTGTCCCTAACTAGGCTTATGGTTTTCCTTCTTTTGATCCTGCTTAGGACAATAGGGGTAGTGCACGCCATGTGGTCTTTTGTATTTTGCCTGCATATACTCTTATATTTTGTGGCACTTAGTTGCCTATGTCCTGTATTTGATACTATTAACTCGTTGTATGCACCTTGACATGTGACATGTGTGAGAACCGTAAAACTTTCACATTTTCTCAACCTTTTGTTTATTCTCATTCTCTCTTGGCCTTTTGTATTTTGCCTGCATATACTCTTATATTTTGTGGCACTTAGTTGCCCATGTCCTGTTTTTGATACTATTAACTCGTTGTATGCACCTTGACATGTGACATCTGTGAGAACCGTAAAACTTTCACATTTTCTCAACCTTTTGTTTATTCTCATTCTCTCTTTTGAATAAAAAAAATTTTCTATCCATTTCTAAAGAGGGTTTTCATTTTATATATATATGTATATGTTGGACGAGCGGAGGAGCGCAGCTTTTAAACTTGGAAAGAAGAAAAAAATCTTGCAAAAATGTGAAAGGGCCAAATCCAGCCGCAAATCCGGCCGGATCTTGGCCGGATTGCTTGAGGGTTTTGAAAAAAATTATTTTCGTCTCTGGCCTGAATCCGGCCAGGAATCCGGCCGGAAATCCGACCGGATTCTGATGTGTCATGTCCGGCAGCCAACTTTGACCAATTGTTTTCTCCATATTTATCTTGATTTGGTTGCATTTGCTCTTCATTTTCTTTCTTTGCTTGGCCGGCTGTTCTTGGGAGCAAAACAAAGAGAGGAAAACTCCATTTTCATTCCCTTTGATTCCTTCACCAAATCATGAGATTTAACCGTTAGTTTTACAAATTGCTCTGATTAACTTCGCATCTAAGGTGTTTGCAAGCTTTTGGTGGAGTCTTTAGAGAAGGGGAAGCTCTAAGCTATTATCTCTCTTGAGTTTATGAGGTACTTTACTTGAAAATTTCTCTTTTGTTCTAATAATGTTAAATTGGCGGATTAGTGATGTTATCTATACTATTTTGTGAAGGATTGCATGGGTTAGGGTAAATCTTAGCCAATTTTGGATTTATTGGTGAATTTTCTGAATTTATAGGATAATTGTGGTTTGGCCATGAATGATAGCTTGCTTAGGTGTAAGGTGAAGTTTATTTGAACTAGTTATGATTTCCTACGAAAAATTTCTGCTTATGGGGTTAAATTTCAACTTTAGGGTTTCGAATTGGGGCTTAATTGTGAGCGATCTTGGAGCTCTTATTTGGTGAGATATGAATGGTATTGTGGCTCTAATTAAATGTGTTTTATTGCCTGTGAACCATATGTGCAATTGTGGTTGGTAGGGTGCAATTTGGTGATTGTTTGCGAGATGGAAAAACGAAGGAATTTAGGGGTAATGCCGTCCAATTTTTGAGAGTATTTGATTGTTTTGAATTTGAGTTGATCTTGATTAATTTTGTGGAAATTCTTGTGATTTGGAAGTTGGGAGAGTTCCATATTTGTGATATTTCCGGATTTTATTTAAGTGATTTCACCTTTGATTTGCCATGTATAGGCTTAGTAGAAATTATTTTTATGTTAAGATGGAATTACTAGCTCTTAATTACAAGTAGTGATGATTATTTGCAAGGATTAGTTTTTATGGTTTTATTTCTGCCCTCATGTGATAAGTAGTGGTTGATAATAGAATGATAGTTTGATAAATAAAGCTTGGTATGCTAGTTTGAGTGCTCAAAAGCATTGCAGCTAGAGTACATGAATTCCAACTTAGGGGTAGTAATCTGTCCTGTTGTTCCATTGTACATTTGACCATGTTAAAGACTGAATCAGCCCTTGTACAAAACATGAAAATTGTAGATATGTGAGTTAGTACCTACCTGCAAAATTTCAGATCGATTGGAGCACTGTAGCCTGTGGAAAGACCGATAAACCCTTGACTGCTCATAGACTCTGTTTTGCGGACAGTTTTCTGTCCTCTCTGAAATTTTGATGTTTGACCAGGAAAATGCATGATTTGGCCTTGGAGGTCTTCATAAGAAATGTTGGTATATGTCTTAGCTTCGAAACACCATAAGATTCATTTCAATCCGATAAGTGTAGCTTTAGTTATGGATATTATGCCAAAAGGAGTATTTGATAGTCTATGTTGTGGATGTGATTGATTTGAGATGAATTGGTGTTGTTTATAGGATGGAAAAGTAAGCAAATTTAGGGGAGATGCTATTCAATTTTCTAGGCCGTTTGGTCCCTTTTAGCTTGGTTACCTTTTGGTAGACTTGAAGTGCTTTTGAGTCGCTCAAGCTCTAGGTCCTTTTGTTACCTTTTCGTTCCCAAAACTCATGTTTTGCACTCTTGCATTAGTAAGCATTTGGCGAGGCATACGACCAGTAGTCGGGCCACACTTCTACATTTTGTTTACTTGATTTTGGATATGGAACCCTCAATTGTTTTACTTCGATTATTTTAGGGTTCTTGGCGACTAAAGCCACACCGGCGTGAAAACTTTTGAAGAATCTTTACGTGAACCGGTGAGTGAACCACTCCCCTTATTTGTGATGAGATGTGGCTTCTGTACATGCTGTCTATGGTATGAATGATTGTACTATCTGTTTATTCTATTTAAGACGAGGGTGTACTTTATCACGCTCGTTCTCTTGCCTTGTGATCATTTACTGTGTAAATTTCAAACTGTTATCTGTATCTGTAACTATTCTGGTGTCATTTGGGGGTTTGTACCCAACGATCTTTCTGTGATCTCTGAGCTCAAAACCTGTGGCTAGTTACTCGAGTCGAGCCGGCATGAGCTAGGTCAATTAGACAACGAACCACAGTGGTCTATTTTGGAATTCTTGGGTATTGAGACCTTTGATTTTGGTATACTCGAGTATTACTACTACTGTACTGTTGAGGTGTTCGGGTCCGGTAGGGGAAAGTTTGGTGGATGGAATTTGGCATAAAGTGGGGTCTACGGACATGGTTATTCTTCATACATTGACGGAGAGTCAACGGGATTGGATCAAGTACTGCAACAGGAATTTTGGGGCTCCTGAGAGCCACCCTATCCTTTCCATTTAAGATGTTTGCTTATTTCCACGTTGAATATGTCTATGTGACTAATTGGATACGTATTTTCGCGATTCCAAACTGTTATTATATCGGTACCTCATTGACCGTAAACTCACCCGTTTCCGTTAACTTTGTTTTCCTTACAGGGAACTTCTTTTGGAAATCATGATTTTGAGACATAAGTGGGCTAGTTAGATATTCTTTTGTTCTTTTATATAGCTCCTCGACAGTTGGAAACCCTAATGTACCAATCTAATGTTCTCTTTTGGATTTGTAAACCGAATACCCTGTATATAGATGAAAGCATTTTCTCCTATGTATATGGAATTTTAATTAAGTGTGTACTCGTTAATGTTAGTCAGCATTTGCTTGTATTCAGTTGTGTAATAGTTGGGCTGGTATAAATGTTTGGATTTGAGTGGTTGTATGTGTACGCTCCATGCTTAGAATTAGTTCCGCTTCGCTTATGGGATATGTAATTCTTAGAGAATTCGATGTATATTTGAGATTTATCTTGTAATTTATTTGAGAACTGTAGTGAACGGCTGAGTCCTGGCGAGAGCTGAGCAGGCGGTCCGCCGAACCCTTTGGTTCGCCTTAGGGGAAGGTGGGGCCGTCACAGGTGGTATCAGAGCCTAGGTTTCAAATCTCTGTAGTGTATCCTAGGTTTAAAGTTTAGGATGCCTGACTGTGGGATTCATTTGAATAATATGTGAACGAGAATCCATTGGATCCTAGGGGTTAAAGAAGTTGTTTTTTGAGAGTTTCTTACTTGGAAGTTGTAGAAAAACAATTGAGGAATTAGGTGATGTTATATTGAAGGAAAATATGGGATGAGATCTTAGTAGTAAAAGATTTGATAAATTTGAATTATCATTATACTTGAAAGTATGGAAAGAATTGAGGTAATTATTAGTACTGGCTATGGAGAATAAGAGACCGAGATTTGATGGTTAAACTCCATGTATGATGATTTTGAACTAAGATAAAAGAGTATCAAAGGAATAAACTGCATTTTTTCCACCCATTTACCACCTAGAGAATTTCGGCTTTGAAACTCTAAAGAAAAACTAGGGTGTACTAGTTTATTTTCAAACGATGATTGGAAATAATATATATATGCTTTAAGAATGTATAATTTTTCGATTTTGGTAAAAATGAGAATTTTACTCGAATCGTAAATTTGAAAATATCTGAATAACTGATGAGTTGAATTTTGTATATGATGGGCTGATACAAGGTTAAAACTTTCTAAACAAAGATTCCCCCCTTGATTGTATACTGATGTATTCTCACACCTGAATTTGTCCATGCTTTACACTTGGAAGAATGGCGAACTTATGTTTTATAGATGGCAAACTTATGTTTTATAATGAAAATCTTGGACCTGA
Organism: Coffea arabica; assembly: GCF_036785885.1. Lineage (NCBI taxonomy): Eukaryota > Viridiplantae > Streptophyta > Magnoliopsida > Gentianales > Rubiaceae > Coffea > Coffea arabica. The sequence goes on along the minus strand of NC_092316.1, from coordinate 41,103,831 downwards.
TAAGATTGTTTTTTTTAGTTACTTTAATTACTCTTCTTCTGTTTTAAAAAAAAAAATTTGGTTTCAAGACGAGTGAGCATATCTTTGGGTGCAGACTGAGGGAACTTTGAGAGCGTAACCGCATTCAAGATCATGAAGTTAGTGTGCATTGACTTGGCTTCCATTTGACACATGAGTTAGCAGGCTGTACTTATTTCTTGGGTTTGAATTTGGAACTTGAAATTTTAACTCCAAAATCCTAAGACTGGTTCTTCTTGGAGATAATGTTGCTCTAGCTGGTGGATTGTTTATTGAAGCGTTTGAACTTCAAATGGATAACCCTTGGTATCAGTTGTGTTATGGTTTGATTGGATCTAATTTTGTAAAAGTATATGATCTAATTAGAATTAGTGAGATTTGCTCTAATACTGAAAGTGGTACGCGTAATCTATGACTTTGATTTTCGTATTAAGAGTGTACGGTCTGAGTCGTGAAGTTTCTTAGTTTGAATTCTTGCACTTGAGTACTCGATACTTTCCTGAGGAAATGCTCGTGAATTTTGGACGGAACATGGTTTAATGTATGATGATGGGAATAGAAATTGTAAGTGAGTAAGGGATAAGTTACCATGGCACAAACTAGAGCACAGAGGACTTTGTATGGTACCCGAGATTTAACCAGAGGAGGAGATTGAAAGAATGACTTGGACTTATCCACTAAGTGTTGGCTCGGATTTTGATAGATTTCGGTAGTGGCCGGAATTGTTGAGAAATTTTAGTTTTGCATTTTTCTTCTAGTCTTCCCGTTTGATTAAAGTTGTAATACCTGATTTGTAAGTGTCAAGGTTTAAGATGTTTGAACTACCTGAGGCTGACCTTGAACTGCCTGGGGACGATTAGACTGAGCTTACTAGAGACTTGAACCTGTTTAGATGAGTGTGCTCTTACGTACACTTAATGACCCGACTTGCCTGAATATAGGGTATTTCTTTTACGCATGAGCAAGTAGCGTGAGGCGTATGTGACCTGTAGGTGGACTCAAATCCTGTAACTGCTTGAGAATGAGAATCGTTGGGCATAGGCTAGGCGAGTGAGTTCTTATTCGTACTCGTGCTCCTTGAACTTGTTTGAATTTGTTTGAACTTCTTGAACGCGTACTCCTGCTTTTGAACCTGTTGTTTAAGTGTGGTTGGTAGTTTGGGCCAAGTTGTGTTATGGTCCTGCTTTTGTAAAGGTTTCTAAAGGATTAAGTGCTCTTTTGAGCATAAGTTATGAACCGTGCATGTTATAAGGGTAAAAATCTCTATCATAGAACTTGAGGAAGACAGATAAGTATGTCGGGTAGGAATCTTTAATCTAGATGATTTACTCTTAGGACCGGCCGGCTCAAGTTATGAATTATCTTATTTTAGATTCTTGGACCTAAGTACCAAAAGGTGGAGAGTGCCAGAATAAGGGTTTGTATCCTAATTAAATTTGGGTTAAATCTTGATGGCAAAGGCTAAGGTACGGAGGGTCTTTACATTTGACCTAGTAATTAGACCGATTGAGAGGATGAAATATGGAAGTGTTATCATGGACGAATCCTACACTAGTCTGGCTAGGGTCTTCTAGAGGGTGGCTAGATAGTAAGGTACATTGAGAAAGTCACACCTAAGATTTGTTTTCTTTTGTTATAATCATGAGGACTTGATAGGTATTTATTTGATTCGAGATGGCTTGACTACAATGATCTAGGCTTTTACTTCGCTTTGACTATCTAATAACTGTAGCTTGGTTCTCGACGAACTACCTTGCCTGTAATTCCTTGACACCCGTCCACTAATGACTCTGTATGAACTTGGTTTGATTAGTGGCTCACCGACATTGAGAGTTTTGGAAATAGGTAAAGAAATTTTGAAAACAAAGAAGTGGCATAAGGTATGAAACTCTTGATATACGAAGTATGCTTTAAGGTTTCAATATGTACCTACGTGATATATGGCATAGTATCTTAAGATATTGCCTTAACTATATTCTACTTTTCCGTCTATTTCATTTGAGCATATCTAAGTTTAATCTTCTGTGGTTGAATTGGGAGCAAAGGAACTTAACAGTTATGTGGTTAGATTGCCACTTATACCTAGTTATTTATTATGATTTATCAACTGGCCTGGCAGGTTATCACTTGAGTTTCACTGAATCCACGAGATGGCACACTTGGTAGGTATGTGTAAGGAAATTGAGATTCTTCGAAACGAGGTAGTAGTTCAAAAAAGATTAGTTGAGTATTGGGAAGAGCGATGGAAACGTGAACAATCGGAGAAAATTGAGTTATTGTATGAGAACATAGAACTGAAAAGGCAATGTGAAAGGATTCCAGCAGAGGCTTTCCATGCAAAGAAAAGGGGTGCACTTAGTGACATTCAGAGGCAGGAACAAGGTAATCCCGGTAGGCCACTCGCTAAGGTAGGTAGAGGAGCCAGGGGTGTAAAACTTTTGGAGACACCTAAAGAAGATACTCCAAGAGGAGCCTCACAGGAAGATGAAATCTCAATCCCTCAACCATTCTGTAGCTATTGCGGAAAAATTAACCATACTGAGGTGAATTGTCGGAAAAGAAGAGGAGAATGCCTACGTTGTGAGGGTGCAAATCACCGGGTTGCTAACTGCCCAATTGTTCTACACGAAGGGAGGAAAACCCAGCAACCACTCAATACTAACCCTGGACAGACGGAGGAAAAAATGACTAGATCGAAAGAACCGGATCGGGAGTATTTGTAGACACCAAAATTTTCAACTTGTTTATTTCATTTTTTATTTTATTTTTTTTAGTATAGCTATTATCTATTTCTTGTTTTGAGGCACTTTTAGCATTTTATAGCATTTTAGATTATTATTATCTATTATTTTATTTTTAGTTTTTATTTCATATTAGTTTTGCCCTCTTGGCCATTTATCTTTATTTTTATTGTAAGATTTTTTAGCATAAATTTTGTGAAAAAGAGAAAATTATTCTTCAAAAATATGTTTTGTTTCCTTTTACTATTTATTGATTGAAAAAAAAAAGACAAAAAAGAAAAAGAAAAAAAGAAAAAAAGGGGAAAAAAAAAGAGAATGCCGCACATGCGGCAGCATGGGAAAATAATGTTATTCTTTTTTCTTTCTTTTCTTTCATGGGAGATTTTTCTGGATCGGAGGGCTGGAATTTGGGGTAGAAATCAACCCCCCATCCTCACCTTTGAGGTGAGGGTTGAGGGGGTTCCACGGGATATATAAAAGGTTAAAAAAAAGAAGCGCAGTCGTGGGGGGAGATAGGAGGGTTTTGTGAGAGAGAGCGAAGGTTTTTTGAGTTGACGGCTGTAGAGAAAACACAGAGAAAAGCTACGAGGAAGAAACTGCCGGCTTGCATAAGGAAAAACAGAGGGAGAGTAAGGGAGGAGAGACCGAGGGAACCAGGAAACCTGGGGAAGGAGAAGCTGCGAAGAAAAGAACCAAAGCAAGGAAATAGGGAGGAGGAAACTGGAAAAAGGAAAGGCTGAGAGCTAAAAGAGAGTTGGAACTGGTGGCAACCACGGAAGAGGAACTCACCGCCACCATTGTTGCCGAGAGTTTTACCGGAAACAGCACTGTAAGCCTTTCTTTTCGCCTTTTCTTATAGATAGTTTCTATAAATAAATGCTGGGACTATGAGAATCATGAGTTTGTTCGCTGTTCTTGATGGCTGATGTGATGTTTCTCTTGTGAGTATGACCTCTTGTTCTTGTTCCTAGATCCATGGTAATAAGTAAGTCGCCTATTAGAATCCTTAGATTGAGATTTTGCTGCAACAAGATTGAATCTTTCAACTTGTTGCAGCAGCTCGGGCATATCAGTTTCCTTTTTTCTTTGTTTGCTGAAGCTGTGGCTCGATGGACAGGCTTGTTTTGTTCTCTACTTGATTGGAATACCATGAATAACATCTGATATTAAAGCTGTGTTTGGAAAAGTCATTAGTTTTGAAACTGATGAACGAATCTGGGGTTTTTCATGTTGAAAAGAATGCAGAATGTTTGATGATTCTGCTGTCAGGTTTTAGATTGTGTGCGATTGAGATTTGATGTATAAAAATCTCTGCTGCAACAAGTTCAAAGCTCTCGGCTATTGTTGCAGCAATGGTCGTTTCATCTGTTTTGGTTGTTGAGGTTCTTGATTTGCTCAGAGTTGGTGTTTTGTTTGTCGTCTAATTGATGTATCATGTCCATACCTGCAGCAAGTTCCTCCTTTTATACAATTGCTGCATTTCATTTGCTGACTGCACTTGTGAGCTTGTTGAAAAGAAGTAAATGTTTTCGAGCAAAAGCTGAATTTTCTTGCTCTTATTTTCGGTTGTCAAAGTTGATAGATTTTGTTTGAGTTTCTTCACACGCAAACACATTTAGGTGAATAACCAAAGGTTGTTTTGCTGAATCCCAACCATTAGGAAGAGTTACATTAACCCAGATTTTGCAGAAGGTTGCATGACTGAGTTCCTTTCGCTCTCCCGTGATTTTCTTTTTCTTTTGGCTGGGTGTTAGCTCGCACTTTTCCTTTCATCATATTTGAGATGAGTCGTGTCTTGTGTTTTCTTTTATTGATCAAGACTTGGTGTTTGTTAGTGATGTATTTGGCTCGTGAATGTCGCATGTTGCAGTGAAAGGAAACCAGAAAGGAGAAAGCCACCAGAGCTTCGTGATCCTATCCTGAGTTTCCTCTTGCATGTTTAGATGTTAAGTTCCAGTGGTTTTTTTGTTTAGATTAAAGCCTTAATGTTTTGGTTGAAAGTTTTTGATCAAAGTTGTGCTTGAGGTGGAAGGTGGCGCACGAAATGACTTGCAGCTATGTTGCAGAATGTTTGTCATTAGAAGTGATCTTGTTGCAGACAATGCTTCCGTAGCTTTTGCATGGAAATTTGCATGGAAAATGTTCCAAAAAGTTGCATTCCAATCCCCCCAAGTCTCCCTTTGTTGCACTGTGGCCCAATTATGTTTTAATTTCTTGCAATTGAGTCTTAAAGAATTTGCAATCCGAACCATTACTTGACCTTTTTTATTACTCTTGGGTCCTTGAAGTTCTCAAAATGTTTTAATTGGGCCTGAATGATTGGTTAATGTTTGCAATTGGGTCCTTGGTAGTTTTCTATTTTTAGAAATTTGATTCATGGTTTACTTTTCTTGGAAATTATGAATTATTTGGTTTCATTTAAGTCGCAATTAGGGAAGAATTTGGTGGTTTGTTAGTACCCCTTTTGAAGTTTCTAAGGTGTTCTGAATTTCCTTTTTGCCTTTTATTCTACTTATCTTTAAAGTGGTGCATTAATCCCTTACTTTGATGGTTTTAGCCCAAGTTATCTCTTTCTTTGGTGATTCTAGCCCAAGTTAAGTCTTGTTCACTTTACTAACATCACAAACGGGGAGGTATAACTTCTTTTATCCTTTTTTGTCTCTCCTCTATGTGATCCAACGTGCTAAGTGAAAATTGCATGTTTACCTTGCTTTCCTTGCCTTTCCTTAATTCCCTTCATTTATTTCTTTTATTTTTGCTTTTATTAAGTTATTCTTTTATGGGGTATGTGTACACCTCTTGGCTTGTAAAAGATAGGGTTTGGAGAGCATTTTTATTCATTTTTCCTCTTCCCCATTTGTTTTAGTTGGCAAATGTAATAGGTTCATTAGCTTGATTGCTTGCTTTGGTTGCTACGTGTTAATTTGCTTTCTTAGGCTCTTGCATTTAGTCGAGCATGCTAAGTGTTATGTGCTACGTGTTTATAGGTGATTGACATGTCTACTTGCTTTCTATAGTCGTAGATGAATATGATTGATGAATGCACGTCACCACACTAGTCCAACGCTAGTTGTGGCTCATTGTCCCGTTTTCCACTAGTCCAACGCTAGTAGGAATTCATAGATATGGGCTAGTCCAATGCTAGACCCTTAGGGATCTCCCTCGCTAGTACATACTTGCATGTCTCACTACATTTCATGCATTTTTCTTAGTTTTCTAGCATTTGGCATGCCCCTCCAACCCTTTCCCTTTCATTTTAGGCTTTTTGCCATCTCCATACTAGTTATAGGGTACATTTCCTTGAGAGTCCCCTTTCGGTAAGGGAAACGAGCGAGTGTGGCTGCAAAATAGCCTTAGCACGCTAGTTCTTCCTTCTAATCAAAGGGAAAATTAAAATCGTGAAGTTAGGAGTCATTCCCGTACCCGACTTGATGCATTTCTCTAGGTTCATACACTCTCATTTTTATCATATCACTTCCTCACCTTCTTTATCCACATTCTCTTACTACTTATATTTTTTTTCAATCCGCATGCCATGTTTGCACATTTTTCTTCTTTCCCTATCACTTATTTATTTTTCTACATCACAAATTGCACCCAATTACACTTATATATTTACTACTATTATTCTATATTTTCATCCACTTGCACACATACACCTTCATTTTTCTCAATTGGCACACTTGCACTTTTCTTACATTTGCATACTTACACTCATACTTGAGTCTTCATTTGCATTATTCGTAACCTCTATGAGGGCTTTCCTTACTGGCCATCACAATTCATGTGATTGGGACCAAAAAGCCTCATAAGAGACATTTTAGATTTAGGATTGCATTTTTCTTTTTTTTGCATCCATTAGTCATATCCAGCATGCAATACACACTTTGGGTAGAAGAATTAGAAAAAGAAGGACTAAATCACGCAACTAGCTTTGGCTAGGGTAAGGGAGTGCCTTAGGCTTTGCCTTTGCCTTCTCCCTTATCAAATGTGACCCCCGATCCCTTTTTTTGGTTACGTAGACCTAAAAAATTCTTTAAAAAGGGTTTGTTTACTTTTCTTTTCCAAAAACAAAATCACTTTTTGGGTGACTTGGTACACCCTAACTCTATACCAAGTGGCGACTCCTTTTCTATCTAAAACCCTTTGTTCGGCCAAACCGTTGCATTTCACAATCCCACGGCCTTTTATTTTCACTTTCACACACGTTCACATACATATCCTACACACTACTTTCACACCTCAAAAAGTGGGGCGCGACAGCTTGGCGACTCCACTGGGGATCTCCTAAGTGGGTCCAAGCGTTTGATTTAGCCATTCTTTTCCGTTTTCTACCCTTGTTATGCGTAGCATCTGGATATTAGGGTTGCATTTTCCATTTTTGGACCTTTTGCCTCGCGCTCGTATCAAATTACTCCCTCACTCACGTATGTATGATTGGTTGCTTGGATGTATGTTTTACTTGTTTTATCTCGCGCTTTGCATTGCATTTGGGGGGGGGTGTGTCACATTTAGAGTCTCGCGTTGGGTCTCAACCCTTTCCCTCAAAATAGGGAACACTTCATACGTGCACGTTTATTTACTGTTATCCCATTTTATTTTATTTTCGTGGGCTCTTTCCCACACCGTCTTGTAGGACTAGGAATGGTTTCTGCGCCCATAGCAGTACCTAGGGGATCGCTCGAGCCACCGACCGAGGGTCTTGGGATAGATGACCCATTCCCTTAGGTCTGAAGGCTTGGGGACCTTTTTAAACCTTATCGAGTCTAGTTGCATTAGTGAGCCCCAGCCTCATGCATCCATGTTAGAGTTTTTCTAGGTTAGAGTCAGCCCCACCCTTTTTAAGCACATTAGGCACGAGGGAAGGGGTTCCACCCCTTTTACTTGCTTTTATTGTATTTCTTTTCTTAATTGCTCCCAATATGTTATGTGTACTATCAATTGCACTAACCATTTCGTTGTTTTTTTTTTTTGCTTGCATTCATGTGCCTTAGCAATAAGAGGCCTCTTTGGCACTCTTTTAGTGACTTACCCACTAGATAACTCACATGTTTAAATTTCAGTTATTACACTTAATTTTCAATAAGTACATTTCATTTTTAGACCTTTTCCCCCCGATGCATTATTTATGTCCTTTAGGCCATATTTATCACATATTTACATCACTTTAATAAATGGCATCATGCATCTACCCTAGAAAGGGAATGCCATTTAGGGGATCCCGTGTTAGGTGTAGACACCAAATTTTTGGTGTAATTTCTTTTACTTTTTATTCTCATTTGTCGTGGTTGCTTTTTAGTTTTTTTTTTTTTAGTTTCTAGTTTTTATTTTATTTTTAAGTTTTAGCGTAGAATTTCTCAAAGGAAAATGGAAAAAAATGTTCAAAAAATATGTTTTAGTTGTTTTAGATTTAGTTTCATTATTTAAAAATGAAAAAATGATGAAAAATTGAAAAATGAAAAAAAAGGAAAAAGAAGAAAGAAAAAAGAGGAAAATCTTAGCTTTTTATCTTTTGGTTATTAATTTTATACATTTTATATAAGTTTAAGTTTGTTTGAATTATTATTTTGTTTTTATTGTTATTTATATTATACTTAAAAAAAAAAAAGGAAGCATGCAAGCTGCGTATTTTGGCAGCTTGCAAAGAAGAGTGGTACATGCCCATCGGATGGCCAAGATAAGAGGCTGAGAGGAGGTTGATTGCTGGCCATTGAGAGCAGGGTTTAGGAGGTTGGGGAATTGATATAAAAAGAAAAAAAGAAGCAGCAGCCGCAGGGTTTTTTAGGGAGTGAACGGCAAAAGAAAAAGACAAGAGAGAAAGGGGGTAGAGAGGGAGCTGGGGAAGTGACGGAAAAGCAAAAAACCAGCAAAGGCAAAAGAAAGGGAAGAGGATCGGAAAGAAAAGAAAACAGCGGAGGGAAGAACGGAGGAAAGGAAGAGAAACCAGAAAGAGAGGATCCGAGAGAGAGAGCTAGAAAAGGTTTTGACGGCTGGAAAATCTGGGAAAACTGGGGGAAAGTTTGCGGAGAGCAGAAGGAAAACTGAGAAAGGTGGGAGCTTGAAGCTGAGAAAGAAAAAACAAGCAGGGTCGTGTGGCGGCGTCACCTGTTTCCTCCTCTTCCGAGTGCCGACGTCTCATCTGAGATTCGATCAGTAGTAGCAGCTGCAGCAAAGGCTCCCGACAGTTGCCTCAACAGCCTAGGAAGTTCATGGACCTTGGCCAACGGCAACTCCCTTCCAGTGGCCGAGAGGAGGGTCAAGGGGGATGTACTCCGTCGTTTTTCATTTCAGCCGGATTTGGTATGGCATCACACTTGTTAAAATTTCTTGCTCCACTTGTTCTTCATTTTTTTCCTTCTGAAATTTTTTGCCTTTAACTTTTGTAACTCATTTGGTTGGATTCTACTGGTTGATGAATGTTTTAAGTGTAGTTTATGGGTTTGAGTGTATAAATGTGGTGTCATCCTTGGGTCCGAACCATTTGAGAAACCCAACAGGTTGCAGTTTTGTTTAAATTCGCATGTCCTGGGCTATCGTGTTTGGTTCCTTTTAACAAGGATGAATTCATGTTCATGTGAACGTTAAAGTTTTAGGGAATCTTGGGAATAAATTTGCTGGTTTTGGTGTGGAACTGTGAGTATTGTTTTGAATGAGCTATGAAAATGGTGGCTGGAAAAGTTGTAAAAACTCCACGGGAAAGATGAAGGGGATAAGAAATGTTGGGTTTGCATATTTGGGATCTGAAATACTTGAATCACATTCAAATGTTTGCTGGGAAAAATAAACAACCAAGTTGCCGAACCAAATTGTGATGTTGGTTTGAAAATTATCTAATCAAGGTTGTGCTCAAAATCTGGTTGTGAATAAACGAAAATGCAGCAGATGTCTCTTTAGGTTGTAGAGGCTCAAGTGTTCCTGCGTGCTTGGCATGAAAGTTTCCATGATTTTGCATCAGTTCTTCCCCTGTTTGAACTCCTTCCCATGTCTTTGCTTGTTGGGATATCAAAGTTTGGATCAAGAAAACTTTGGTTAAGGCATATGTTTGAATATAAATCTGGTCTTGGAAGGTGAAACTAAGAAAGGTTGCAGCAGTTTCGTTTTTTTTTAAATGTTTGCATTTTCTTTCCAGAATTTTTGCATGAGATCTTTTAAGTTTTCTGCCTGTTTGGATGATGATAATGATGTGGTTGCTGTCTAGTTTAAAGCTGAGTTGAGTTTGGGTTGGCAAACAAATGGGTTTTTGTGTTTTCTCTGGTATGTGGTTTGAAGCTGTCCAAGCTTGCGGCAGAAATTTGCATAAGTAAAGAAGATTTCAGTTTTCTACGTAGCATGCATGAAATAATTCTTCAAAATTGCCTCTTAACCCCCTCAAGTTCCACCTTATGCTATTATGACCCACAAAATTGAGAAAACTAATCAATTGGGTCCCTGTGATTTTTGCAGCAATGCATTATGGCCCAATTACATTCCATGATCTTGCAATTAGGTCCTAAGATATTTGCATTCAAACCATGGCTGGATCTTTTCTTGGCTCTTAGGACTTTTGAATTTCTTGAATGTTTTGATTCATTTTGAATGGTTGATTGATGTTGACAATTGGGTTCTTGGTTTGCAATTAGGTCTTAAGGTAGGTGCAAGTTGAGTCATTATTTGGCTTTCTTTTATTTTTTTTTTGACCTTTGAAGTTCCTAAAAGTGTTTGACTAAACTTGAATGCTAGTTTAGTGTTCACAGTTGAGTCTTTGGTAGTATTAATGCTTCAATTCAATGGCTTGTTGGCCTTCATGGGTTACCATGTTTTGCTAAGGTGATGCTTAATGCATGGATTTGTGAACCTTGTGACTAAATGAACTTATGGTGACCCATTTTCCTTACTTTCCCTAAATAAGTTGATTAATTGACTTTTTCATGCTCATGGACCTTTTGAGTTCTAAAATGTTTTATTTGGCTTTGAATGGTTGATTAATGCTTGCATTTGGGTCCTCGGTGGATTCCTTTATTGGAATCTATGTATTGTTTGATTTCATTTAAAATTGCAATTAGGAGAGATTTGGTGACTTTGTTATACTTTACTATTTGAGGTACCGTGACCTTTTTATTGTTTTGAAGCCATTTTTCTTTCATTTGGACACCATTCCAAGGGGGCGGTATAATCTCTTTTATCTTTTTGTCTCTCCTATGTGATCCAATGTGCTAAGTGAATTGCATGTCTACTTTGCTTTCCTAGCTTTTCTTTAATTCCTTTTACTTATGTCATTTACTTTTTGTTTTCATTAAGTTATTCTTTTAATGGGGTATGTGTACACCTCTTGGCTTGTAATAGATAGGGCTTTGGCGAGCAATTTGGTCCATTTTCCCTTTCCCCCTTTTGTTTTAGTTAGTGAATGTAATAGATAGGGCTTGGAGGAGCATTCAATGAAGACCTATCGAAGACGTGTGCCTAGCTAGCAAATGTAATAGTTAGGGCTTTAATTGTCTTATGTGTCTTGCATGCTTAGTTGCTACGTGTTAATTTGCTTTGTTAGGGTCTTGCATCTAGTCGAGCATGCTAAATGTTATGTGCTATGTGTTTATAAGTGTTTGGCATGTCTACTCGCTTTCCATAGCTATGAATGAATGGAATGGATGAATGTACGTTTCCACTAGTCAAACGCTAGTCGGAATTCATAGAATGGGCTAGTCCAATGCTAGACCCTTAGGGATTTCCCCTCGTTAGTACATGTTTGCATGTTCATTACATGTTATGCATTTTTTTAGTTTTATCATTTTGCATGCTCCTCGATTCCCCTTTCCCCTCACTTTAGGTCTTGCATCTCATGCTAGTTAGAGTACATTTGCCTGAAGAGTCCCCTTTTGATAAGGGAAACGAGCGAGTGTGGCTACTCGATAGCCTTAGCACGCTAGTTTTGCTTTCTAATCAAAGGGAAAATCGAAGTCGAAAAAGTTAGGAGTCATTCCCATACCCGACCTGATGCATTCCTTTAGGTTCATTCATTCTCATTTATCACTTACTCATTTTTTTTTCAATTCACATTTCCTCATCACTTTTCCTTTCCTTATTGTTCATTTTTGATTCCTACTTCACAAAATTGCACTTAATTACACCTATATGCACTTATCACTATATTTCATACACTTGCACACAAACACTTGGATTTTTCATACAATTTCACACATGCACCTATTTCATACACTTGCACACAAACACTTGGATTTTTCATACAATTTCACACGTGCATCTTTTTATACACTTGCACACTTACACTTTAGCTATCATTTGCATTAATCGACCTCTATAAGGTTTTCCTTTATTGGCCGCCACAATTCATGTGGTTGGGACCAAAAACCTTACAAGAGACATTTTAGAATTTAGGTTTGCATTTTTTCTTTCTTTTGCATTCATGTAGTGCATCCAAATGTAATAAATTCTTTGGTTAGAATAAGAAAAACTTTGATTAAATCACGCAACTAGCCTTGGCTAGGTCGAAGGGGTGCCTTGGATTTTTATCCTTGCCTTCCCCTTCGTCAAATGTGACTCCCGAACCTTTTTCGTTGGTTTACATGGACTAGGAGTCGTTTAAAAGGGGTTTCTTACTACTCTTTCCCATTTTTTCTTTAAAAAATTCATTTTTAGGTGACTTGGTACACCTTAACTCATTACCAAGTGGCGACTCCGTTTTTTTCAAAAACCCTTTTTAAACTATAATTTTGGGTCAAATCGTCGCATTCTCAAACCCCCATTTAGACCCATTTTTCCTTTTAAATCACAATTCATTTTCCAAATCACAAATTGAATCAAAAAACACATTTTTTAAACCATTTATTTATTTTTAGAAATAAAACCACCTTATGTCTCGGATACTTAATCCAAGGAGACTTGCACGTTTATATTTTGTACCATCCAAAGGGGTAGTGCACAAGGTAAGGTAGGATCCGATCTTTTCGAAAATGGCAAAGCAATTTTTGCACATTGGAATATGAGCGTCTAATAATTATCTTTTGGCCGTTTTAACATAATTGGTAAACATCCCTTGCGTAAAGGACAATAACTCGAAGTAATTCACAAATGATTCCTCACTATTGAGACGATAAATAAATTGAGGCCAAAATTTGATATTAGAAGGCTCATAGACTAATGCATCGCAATAAATTTTTGAAACTACCAATAAGCCGTCAATTCCATTCAATCCATTGGACCATTTTATTCATCAATTTCATCCAGTCCATTTTATCAATTTGTTCATTTTAGGGCAATCAAGTCGTTTTTTAATAGATCACTAATTTCATTCAATTCATTTGATTAGTTTACCCATTCTTAGGGCAATCTTATCAATTTTGAATAAATCATCAATTTTGTCTGATCCATTTGACCAGTTTACCTATTTTTAGGGCAATTCGATCGATTTTGAATAAATCATCACTTCGCTCGATATGTTTTGATAAATTGATTTCATTCAATTCATTTGGCTAGTTTAATTCACTTTTAGGGTTATCCAGTCAATTTTGAATAAATAATCAAATCTTATTCATGCATTTGACCATTTTACCCTTTTTTAAGGTGATCCGGTCAATCTTTGAATAAATCATCAATTTCATCCAACCCAGTCGGCTAATTAAGGTTTTAATGTCAAATTTCAAATTGAGAAACCTAGTTATTTTTAAGATAATCACCCATTGCATTTATTTGATTTGGATGAATTAGGGTTTTGGTCTGTGTTAGGAGATTTCAAATTTCTTCAATAGCAAACTCGTCAAAGTTAAATTAATTTGTACAAATTCCTGGGCCAACCAAAACCATTCATTCGTTCGAATTTGTTAAAAGGTCTCCCACTATTCGATTAGCAAAAAAAAAAATTTCAAATTGCTTTTCAAATCAAATGTTACCAAGCTGAGTGGATCCATCAGGTATGGTACAGTGCCTACCTCAGAGGATTACATCATTTTAGGCCTACCCTTGGCACAAAAAGGGTTCTCCCATTGGATATGCATCCGAATTTTTTGGATATTTACTAACTCTTGTCTTTTTCTTTTCATTTTCTTTATTTTTATTGGAATAGCTAAGCGAGGGCTAGATCTAAAGGCAATTCCTTTCAAAATTCTCAGGTAATATTTAAACATAGCTTCCCATCGAAACCCCATCATAACGCGATCCCATAGTCGAGCCCAAAGGAGTCGTGTAAACATGAGTTCACAACCGGAGCCGTTAGATAGGTCTGCTACTACCGCTCAACCCGAGACTGTGAGTTTGGGGGTTCAGTTAACTGAGATGCTTACTAAGATTGGGGAAATGGCAGCTGAGATGGCCGCCCAAAAGAAGTTGATCGACGAGTTCATTAGTAGCGGAGTGCAGCCCGAGCCTGCGCCCGTCAAACAACTGGAATCCGAACCGTTTGTCATTCCTCCAATTCAAACCACTTTTGAGGGAGTTTTCAACCCGCAGTATACTTATACTCAAAATCCTCCGTTCTATCCTTCCTATGGGCAAGGATTTCAGCCTCAAGGTGGTCCAAACATGCCTCTGGATCCACAAGCTTTTCATCAGACTACCGCAGAGCCTGTTGTGCCAGAGCACACTGTTCAAACCAAGCCAGAAGTGGGAGAGTCGTCTGCCCCGGTGGATATCAAGCTAGTTAAGCGGTTGGATCGTTTCGATGAGTTCATCAGGAAAAACCAAGGTTTAAGCAAACAAGGGGTGTTAGACTACGATGATCTGTGCCTGTTTCCAAATGTACAGCTGCCCGTAGGGTTCAAGACCCCGAAGTTCAATAAATATGATGGTACAGGCAACCCTAAGACACACTTGCGTTTGTTTGCCAACAAGTTGGGTAGACCCGTGGATGACGAAAACTTGCCATTAAGGTTATTTCCGGAGAGTCTAGAAGGAGACGCCCTCGATTGGTATTCCAACTTAAAGCCAGAGGAGGTGAAGACTTGGCTTGATCTATCCAATGCCTTCATCAGACAATACGAATATAACTGCGAGCTAGCACCGACCAGAACTACTTTGGAAGGCACAAAGAGGCGACCATCTGAAGATCATAAGACATACGCCAAAAGATGGAGAAAGATAGCTGCCAAGGTTGAGCCTCCGATGACCGAAGATGAAATTGTTCGCACTTTCATAAAGGCGCATGATCCTCCACACTTTGAAGAAATCTTTCGCATGACTGGATGCTCATTTGTTGCTATTGTCAATAAGGTTGAAGAATATGATGATTTTGTGAAAGTTGGAAAGATTGTCAATGTGTCTGCCTTGAAAACTCAAGTGGAAGCTTTGCAAGGCCAAAGTAATAATGGAAAGAAGCAACAACTCCAAAAGAAAGAGGGGGAAATCGCTGTTGTCTGGGATCAAAACCCTGTCCCAAGACCCAGACTTCGACAATACCCTATCTACTCCAACCCTTACCCTTACTATTCAAACCCTCATCCTGTTTGTCACACCAATACCACTCATCCTCTACCTCGCCCTAATTACACCAACTCGCCTATATCCCATTTCCAAATATCTGAACCTAACTTCCAACAAGTTCGACCCCGACCTCCCTACAATCAACAATTTCCTCCACCAAATAGACCCACCTATAATTACCCTCAACCCATTGAACCCCAAAATCAAAATCGCTATCGCACTTTTACTAACCTTGGCAGGCCTCTGGACCAATTGTATAAACAATTAAAAGCCGCTGGTAAAATCGGCGTAATACCCCCTCCACTTTCACTCATGGCGTTCCTGCCGAATACAATCCATAGTCCACTTGTGCCTATCATTCGGGAGCACCTGGCCACCCAACCACTGACTGCAGAGCACTTAAAAACAAAGTCCAAGACATGATCGAGGCAGGGGAAATAGTGCTAAGAGGAAAGAGTGAACAAGGTCCGAGTATAAATACAAACCCCTTTTCCAAGCACAAAGACACATTCGAGGTATCTACCTCTAATGACGAAATTTGAAAGTCCTGAAGGAACTTTGCACAATTTGGATGGCCGAGTATTTTCCCTCTTGAAGGGGATTTCGGTAAATCTAGGGGTTGTCATTTACTAAAGTTCATGAAAACTGTTTTTTGCATATGTGAATAGCTTAATGAAAGTATCTTTTGCAATTGAGTTTTGACTTATTTCCGCTTTAATTTGGAGTTTCATGAAAGGCACAATTTGTTTTATTTTTTTGATTATTGTCCTGATTTTTTTAAATTCTTTTAAGATAGCCAAAGATGAAATTATTTGACCATTTGAATATCACTGTTCTGGAATCCGATGAAGCCGCACATTGAAAAATCCCTTCATTGAGAAATCTCTTCATTAAGAAAATCTCTTCACTTAAGAATCCTTTCATTGAGAAAGCCTTCATTGAGAAATCCCTTCATTGAGAAAATCCCTTCCCTGCCAAATTCGAAGCTGATTGGTTAAAGCAGCGTCACCGACGATTGATTCTGATTGATAAAAAGCAGCTGAATGCCATGTGCCATGGCCAATGTTACCACAACGCATGGCCTATGTCTGCCACCGATCCTTGGAGAAGGGGGCAAAGAGCTAAAGCGGTGATGGCTTGGTTCATAACAAAAGGCCTGTGTTCATTGGCCCGTTTTTGCCAATGAAGGGTGAAGCCAAAGGCAAATTTGCTTCAAATTGGCAAGACTCATTGGTCGTGCAAAAGGTGTTGCCGGGCAGAGCATTTGTTCTAGCATAGATAGATGGACAAACGTTCTATCAACCTATCAACTCAGACATGTGTAAGAAGTTTTTATCTTTTGATTATGCAAATTTCTTTGGAAATTATGCAAGGGGCGAGACAAAAGACAGGCCATCTTCCTTTCCGATCAAAACATTTCATCCTTAGTCATCCCCTTTGAGCTATCAGAACAATAAATTTCGTTTGGCAGCCTCTGAGAATTGCAAACCCCACACTGGGACAAATTTATTTTGAGAAGAGGTGATCAAAAGGAAAAGAGGAAAAGAAAAAGAAGAAAACCCCACACTGGGGCAAATTTAGTTTTCTAAAGGAAAAACACAAAAGCGAAGAAATGCAAAGAAAATGCAAAAAGAGAAGAATCCAATCAAACTGGGGCAAAATTCTCCTCAGTTTCGTTCAAAAATTGGAGATGATCTCAAAATGATGCAATTTCAGGTTATTTCACACCCCTCATCAAAAATTTGATTTCAAGCCTCAACTTTTCTTGAAAACACCCCACCTGACCTCATTACAAAAACCCAAAGTCCTGACTTTCGTCACTTGCTGTATTTCTATTAAGAAATTCGTTAATCAACTGGCAAGTGATGTCCATAATGCTTTCACCTAAACTTATAAGGTAAGCGCATTTTACTGATGTCAGCAATCTTCAACTCACATTCTTGAGTCGATCATGGCCGAGTTTTTCCATCGTTCTTTAAGTGAAAACCAGAAATGGCACCTTTGTAAAAAAAAAAAAAAAAGAGAGAAAAGCAAAACAAAAACAAAAAGGGTAGGGGCAACCTTGGTGAAAACTCGGAAAGGCGCTAAGGTAGGTTTTGCAGTAAGCAAGCACGAGAAGAAATAGCTGGTGACTTGGCTCATTTGGATTTCTCTTCGTTTTGAGATACTTCCGTCAATATTGAATTCCAGAACAAAGATATCCGAAGATTCGAATATGACATCCGTTGGCCAAAAATTGTATTACTTTGTAAAAATATTCTTTTGCAAATATTTTTTTATGGAGCTCAGTTTTCCTCGATAGCTTGTATTCATGACATTTTGTAGATTTAAGCAGTTGTTTGTGTTTGCATTCTTTTACCTATTCATTTCTGCATGACATGTAAAATTACTTTTTCTTAATCATCGAATTTTGGTGAGTAACAACCCCATGGTTTATACAAAGCATACTTGGGTTCAGTCATCTTTCGGAAATGATTGAGATTCAGCAAAGCCGACTACGCAAGTTTCACAACATGGCAAAGTGCATACCGGGTCAGCCTGGAAAAATGCCACAGCAAGAAGATTGACGAAGGTCGCACAAAAACTCATGTTTACACGATTTCTGAAGGCGAGCGGATACAATGATAGTGGCAATTTCTTAATTTTTCTCTTTTGCAGGAAAATTTCAAATGAAAATAACAACACAACGTACTGGAGCAAATCTTTGGATAAATTTCAAGTAAGTCTTAAACAACTTCTTCATACCAGCACTTCATTTATACCACCACTACCCGTTGGGTCAGTCCCACTAATGCGCATTTTCTTCTATTCTGCCACTAGCCGTTGGGTCAGTCCCACTAGTGAACACTTTATTTTACATTGCCACTAGCCGTTGAGTCAGTCCCACTAGTGCGCATTTCTTTTTGTATTGCCACTAACCGTTGGGTCAGTCCCACTAGTGCGTGTTTCTTCTATTTTTGCCACTAGCCGTTGGGTCAGTCCCACTAGTACGTATTTCTTCTATTCTGCCACTAGCCATTGGGTCAGTCCCACTAGTGAGCACTTTATTTTGTCCTGCCACTAACCGTTGGGTCAGTCCCACTAGGGCGCATTTCTTTTTGCACTGCCACTAGCCGTTGGGTCAGTCCCACTAGTGCGCATTTCTTCTATTCTGCCACTAGCCGTTGGGTCAGTCCCACTAGTGAGCACTTTATTTTACATTGCCACTAGCCGTTGGGTCAGTCCCACTAATGCGCATTTATTTTTGTATCGCCACTAGCCGTTGGGTCAGTCCCATTAGTGAGCACTTTATTTTGCCCTGCCACTAGCCGTTGGGTCAGTCCCACTAGGGTGAATTTCTTTTTGCACTGCCACTAGCCGTTAGGTCAGTCCCACCAGTGCGCATTTCTTCTATTATGCCACTAGCCGTTGGGTCAGTCCCACTAGTGCGCATTTTTTTTTGTATTGCCACTAGCCGTTGGGTCAGTCCCACTAGTGAGCACTTTATTTTGCCCTGCCACTAGCCGTTGGGTCAGTCCCACTAGTGAGCACTTTATTTTGCCCTACCACTAGCCGTTGGGTCAGTCCCACTAGAGCGCATTTCTTTTTGCACTGCCACTAGCCGTTGGGTCAGTCCCACTAGTGCGCATTTCTTCTATTCTGCCACTAGCCGTTGGGTCAGTCCCACTAGTGAGCATCTCATTTCATTGCCACTAAATATGGGTCAGTCCCACTAGTGTGCATTTCATTTTCACCCTGCCACTAGCCGTGGGTCAGGCCCAATAGTGAGCATTTTATTTCACCCTGCCACTAGCCGTGGGTCAGTCCGACTAGTGAGTATTTCATTTCACTGCCACTGAACATGGGTCAGTCCCGCCAGTGAGCACTTCATTTGCACTGCCGCTAAAAATGGGTCAGTCCCGATTTTAAATTTCTTGTTCGGGTCAGTCCCATTTTAAATTCCTGTTCGGGCTAGTTCCGTTTTAAATTTCTTGTTCGGGTCAGTCCCGTTTTAAATTTCTTGTCTGGGTCAGTCCCATTTCAAAAGTTTGTCAAAGGGGTCAGTCCCCATTTCTAAAGCGTCCATCGTTCGAGACGTTCGCAACCAAATAACGCAGGTGAGTATTTGGTGTCTATTTTTTTGTCTCAAATTTTGCCAAAACTCAGACAAAGAGGGGCAAATTGTAGACACCAAAATTTTCAACTTGTTTATTTCATTTTTTATTTTATTTTTATTTTAGTATAGCTATTATCTATTTCTTGTTTTGAGGCACTTTTAGCATTTTATAGCATTTTACATTATTATTATCTATTATTTTATTTTTAGTTTTTATTTCATGTTAGTTTTGCCCTCTTGGCCATTTATCTTTATTTTTATTGTAAGATTTTTTAGCATAAAATTTGTCAAAAAGAGAAAATTATTCTTTAAAAATATGTTTTGTTTCCTTTTACTATTTATTGATTGAAAAAAAAAGAAGAGAAAAAAGAAAAAGAAAAAAAGAAAAAAAAGGGGAAAAAAAAAAAGAGAATGCCGCACATGCGGCAGCATGGGAAAATAATGTTATTCTTTTTTCTTTCTTTTCTTTCATGGGAGATTTTTCTGGATCGGAGGGCTGGAATTTGGGGTAGAAATCAACCCCCCATCCTCACCTTTGAGGTGAGGGTTGAGGGGGTTCCACGGGATATATAAAAGGTTAAAAAAAGAAGCGCAGCCGTGGGGGAAGATAGGAGGGTTTTGTGAGAGAGAGCGAAGGTTTTTTGAGTTGACGGCTGTAGAGAAAACACAGAGAAAAGATACGATGAAGAAACTGACGGCTTGCATAAGGAAAAACAGAGGGAGAGTAAGGGAGGAGAGACCGAGGGAACCAGGAAACCTGGGGAAGGAGAAGCTGCGAAGAAAAGAACCAAAGCAAGGAAATAGGGAGGAGGAAACTGGAAAAAGGAAAGGCTGAGAGCTAAAAGAGAGTTGGAACTGGTGGCAACCACGGAAGAGGAACTCACCGCCACCATTGTTGCCGAGAGTTTTACCGGAAACAGCACTGTAAGCCTTTCTTTTCGCCTTTTCTTATAGATAGTTTCTATAAATAAATGCTAGGACTATGAGAATCATGAGTTTGTTCGCTGTTCTTGATGGCTGATGTGATGTTTCTCTTGTGAGTATGACCTCTTGTTCTTGTTCCTAGATCCATGGTAATAAGTAAGTCGCCTATTAGAATCCTTAGATTGAGATTTTGCTGCAACAAGATTGAATCTTTCAACTTGTTGCAGCAGCTCGAGTATATCAGTTTCCTTTTTTCTTTGTTTGCTGAAGCTGTGGCTCGATAGACAGGCTTGTTTTGTTCTCTACTTGATTGGAATTCCATGAATAACATCTGATATTAAAGCTGTGTTTGGAAAAGTCATTAGCTTTGAAACTGATGAACGAATCTGGGGTTTTTCATGTTGAAAAGAATGCAGAATGTTTGATGATTCTGCTGTCAGGTTTTAGATTGTGTGTGGTTGAGATTTGATGTATAAAAATCTGCTGCAACAAGTTCGAAGCTCTCGGTTTTTGTTGCAGCAATGGTCGTTTCATCTGTTTTGGTTGTTGAGGTTCTTGATTTGCTCAGAGTTGGTGTTTTGTTTGTCGTCTAATTGATGTATCATGTCCATACCTGCTGCGAGTTCCTCCTTTTACACATTTGCTGCATTTTATTTGCTGACTGCACTTGTGAGCTTGTTGAAAAGAAGTAAATGTTTTCGAGCAAAAGCTGAATTTTCTTGCACTTATTTTCGGTTGTCAAAGTTGATAGATTTTGTTTGAGTTTCTTCACACGCAAACACATTTAGGTGAATAACCAAAGGTTGTTTTGCTGAATCCCAACCATTAGGAAGAGTTGCATTAACCCAGATTTTGCAGAAGGTCGCATGACTGAGTTTCTTTCGCTCTCCCGTGATTTCCTTTTTCTTTTTGCTGGGTGTTAGCTCGCACTTTTCCTTTCATCATATTTGAGATGAGTGGTGTCTTGTGTTTGCTTTTATTGATCAAGACTTGGTGTTTGTTAGTGATGTATTTGGCTCGTGAATGTCGCATGTTGCAGTGAAAGGAAACCAGAAAGGAGAAAGCCACCAGAGCTTCATGATCCTATCCTGAGTTTCCTCTTGCATGTTTAGATGTTAAGTTCCAGTGGTTTTTTTGTTTAGATTAAAGCCTTAATGTTTTGGTTGAAAGTTTTTGATCAAAGTTGTGCTTGAGGTGGAAGGTGGCGCACGAAATGACTTGCGGCTGTGTTGCAGAATGTTTGTCATTAGAAGTGATCTTGTTGCAGACAATGCTTCCGTAGCTTTTGCATGGAAATTTGCATGGAAAATGTTCCAAAAAGTTGCATTCCAATCTCCCCAAGTCTCCCTTTGTTGCACTGTGGCCCAATTATGTTTTAATTTCTTGCAATTGAGTCCTAAAGTATTTGCAATCTGAACCATTACTTGACCTTTTTTATTACTCTTGGGTCCTTGAAGTTCTCAAAAATGTTTTAATTGGGCCTGAATGATTGGTTAATATTTGCAATTGGGTCCTTGGTAGTTTTCTATTTTTAGAAATTTGATTCATGGTTTACTTTTCTTGGAAATTATGAATTATTTGGTTTCATTTAAATCGCAATTAGGGAAGAATTTGGTGGTTTGTTAGTACCCCTTTTGAAGTTTCTAAGGTGTTCTGAATTTCCTTCTTGCCTTTTATTCTACTTATCTTTAAAGTGGTGCATTAATCCCTTACTTTGATGGTTTTAGCCCAAGTTATCTCTTTTTTTGGTGATTCTAGCCCAAGTTAAGTCTTGTTCACTTTACTAACATCACAAACGGGGAGGTATAACTTCTTTTATCCTTTTTTGTCTCTCCTCTATGTGATCCAACGTGCTAAGTGAAAATTGCATGTTTACTTTGCTTTCCTTGCCTTTCCTTAATTCCCTTCATTTATTTCTTTTATTTTTGCTTTTATTAAGTTATTCTTTTATGGGGTATGTGTACACCTCTTGGCTTGTAATAGATAGGGCTTGGAGAGTATTTTTATTCATTTTTCCTCTTCCCCATTTGTTCTAGTTAGCAAATGTAATAGGTTCATTAGCTTGATTGCTTGCTTTGGTTGCTACGTGTTAATTTGCTTTCTTAGGCTCTTGCATTTAGTCGAGCATGCTAAGTGTTATGTGCTACGTGTTTATAGGTGATTGGCATGTCTACTTGCTTTCTATAGTCGTAGATGAATATGATGGATGAATGCACGTCACCACACTAGTCCAACGCTAGTAGGAATTCATAGATATGGGCTAGTCCAATGCTAGACCCTTAGGGATCTCCCTCGCTAGTACATACTTGCATGTCTCACTACATTTCATGCATTTTTCTTGGTTCTCTAGCATTTGGCATGCCCCTCCAACCCTTTCCCTTTCATTTTAGGCTTTTTTGCATCTCCATGCTAGTTATAGGGTACATTTGCTTGAGAGTCCCCTTTCGGTAAGGGAAACGAGCGAGTGTGGCTGCAAAATAGCCTTAGCACGCTAGTTCTTCCTTCTAATTAAAGGGAAAATTAAAATCGTGAAGTTAGGAGTCATTCCCGTACCCGACTTGATGCATTCCTCTAGGTTCATACACTCTCATTTTTATCATATCACTTCCTTACCTTCTTTATCCACATTCTCTTACTACTTATATTTTTTCTCAATCCACATGCCATGTTTGCACATTTTTCTTCTTTCCCTATCACTTATTTATTTTTCTACATTACAAATTGCACCCAATTGCACTCTTATATTTACTACTATTATTCCATATTTTCATCCACTTGCACACATACACCTTCATTTTTCTCAATTGGCACACTTGCACTTTTCTTACATTTGCACACTTACACTCATACTTGAGTCTTCATTTGCATTATTCGTAACCTCTATGAGGGCTTTCCTTACTGGCCATCACAATTCATGTGATTGGGACCAAAAAGCCTCATAAGAGACATTTTAGATTTAGGATTGCATTTTTCTTTTTTTTGCATCCATTAGTCATATCCAGCATGCAATACACACTTTGGGTAGAAGAATTAGAAAAAGAAAGACTAAATCACGCAACTAGCTTTGGCTAGGGTAAGGGAGTGCCTTAGGCTTTGCCTTTGCCTTCTCCCTTATCAAATGTGATCCCCGATCCCTTTCTTTGGTTACGTAGACCTAAAAAATTCTTTAAAAAGGGTTTGTTTACTTTTCTTTTTCAAAAACAAAATCACTTTTTGGGTGACTTGGTACACCCTAACTCTATACCAAGTGGCGACTCCTTTTCTATCTAAAACCCTTTGTTCGGCCAAACCGTCGCATTTCACAATCCCACGGCCTTTTATTTTCACTTTCACACGTTCACATACATATCCTACACACTATTTTCACACCTCAAAAAGTGGGGCGCGACAGTATTCCCTAGAGCAACTTCAGGTTTCTGACTCGTCTAAGGACGTTGAAGGTACAGTTCGCTGTCTAACGCAGATTTTGATAGATTCCGTTAAAAGGAAAATTTCGAGGACGAAATTTCTTAAGGGGGAGAGAGTGTGAGAACTGTAAAACTTTCACATTTTCTCAACCTTTTGCTTATTCTCATTCTCTCTTTTGAATAAAAAAAATTTTCTATCCATTTTTAAGGAGGGTTTTCATTTTATATATATATATATTTGTTGGACGAGCGGAGGAACACAACTTTTAAACTTGGAAAGAAGAAAAAAATCTTGTAAAAATATGAAAGGGCCAAATCTGGCCGCAATTTCGGCCAGATCTTGGCCGGATTGCTTGAGGGTTTTGAAAAAATTTATTTTCGTCTCTGGCCTGAATCCGGCTAGATTCCGACCGGATTGTGACGTGTCATGTCCGGCAGCCAACTTTGACCAATTGTTTTCTCCATATTTATCTTGATTTGGTTGCATTTGCTCTTCATTTTCTTTCCTTGCTTGGCCGGCTGTTCTTGGGAGCAAAACAAAGAGAGGAAAACTCCATTTTCATTCCCTTTGATTCCTTCACCAAATCATGAGATTTAACCGTTAGTTTTGCAAATTGCTCAGATTAACTTCGCATCTAAGGTGTTTGCAAGCTTTTGGTGGAGTCTTTAGAGAAGGGGAAGCTCTAAGCTATTATCTCTCTTGAGTTTATGAGGTACTTTACTTGAAAATTTCTCTTTTGTTCTAATAATGTTAAATTGGTGGATTAGTGATGTTATCTATACTATTTTGTGAAGGATTGCATGGGTTAGGGTAAAGCTTAACCAATTTTGGATTTATTGGTGAATTTTCTGAATTTATAGGATAATTGTGGTTTGGCCATGAATGATAGCTTGCTTAGGTGTAAGGTGAAATTTATTTGAACTAGTTATGATTTCCTACGGAAAATTTCTGCTTATGGGGTTAAATTTCAACTTTAGGGTTTCGAATTGGGGCTTAATTGTGAGCGATCTTGGCGCTCTTATTTGGTGAGATATGAATGGTATTGTGGCTCTAATTAAATGTGTTTTATTTCCTGTGAACCATATGTGCAATTGTGGTTGGTAGGGTGCAATTTGGTGATTGTTTGCAAGATGGAAAAATGAAGGAATTTAGGGGTAATGCCGTCCAATTTTTGAGAGTATTTGATTGTTTTGAATTTGAGTTGATCTTGATTAATTTTGTGGAAATTCTTGTGATTTGGAAGTTGGGATGATGAAGTTCCATATTTGTGATATTTTCGGATTTTATTTAAGTGATTTCACCTTTGATTTGCCATGTATAGGCTTAGTAGAAATTATTTTTATGTTAAGATGGAATTACTAGCTCTTAATTACAAGTAGTGATGATTATTTGCAAGGATTAGTTTTTATGGTTTTATTTCTGCCCTCATGTGATAAGTAGTGGTTGATAATAGAATGATAGTTTGATATTTTGATAAATAAAGCTTGGTATGCTAGTTTGAGTGCTCAAAAGCATTGCAGCTAGAGTACATGAATTCCAGCTTAGGGGTAGTAATCTGCCCTGTTGTTCCATTGTACGTTTGACCATGTTAAAGACTAAATCAGCCCTTGTACAAAACATGAAAATTGTAGATATGTGAGTTAGTACCTACCTGCAAAATTTCAGATCGATTGGAGCACTGTAGCCTGTGGAAAGACTGATAAACCCTTGACTGCTCATAGACTCTGTTTTGCGGACAGTTTTCTATCCTCTCTGAAATTTTGATGTTTGACCAGGAAAATGCATGATTTGGCCTTAGAGGTCTTCATAAGAAATGTTGGTATATGTCTTAGCTTCAAAACACCATAAGATTCATTTCAATCCGATAAGTGTAGCTTTATTTATGGATATTATGCCAAAAGGAGTATTTGATAGTCTATGCTATGGATGTGATTGATTTGAGATGAATTGGTGTTGTTTATAGGATGGAAAAGTAAGCAAATTTAGGGGAGATGCTGTTCAATTTTCTAGGCCGTTTGGTCCCTTTTAGCTTGGTTACCTTTTGGTAGACTTGAAGTGCTTTTGAGTCGCTCAAGCCCTAGGTCCTTTTGTTACCTTTTCGTTCTCAAAACTCATGTTTTGCACTCTTGCATTAGTAAGCATTTGGCGAGGCATACGACCAGTAGTCGGGCCTCACTTGTACATTTTGTTTACTCGATTTTGGATATGGAACCCTCAATTGTTTTACTTCTATTATTTTAGGGTTCTTGGCGACTAAAGCCACACCGACGTGAAAACTTTTGAAGAATCTTTACGTGAACTGGTGAGTGAACCACTCCCCTTATTTGTGATGAGATGTGGCTTCTGTACACGCTGTCTGTGGTATGAATGATTATACTATCTGTTTATTCTATTTAAGACGAGGGTGTACTTTATCACGCTCGTTCTCTTGCCTTGTGATCATTTACTGTGTAAATTTGAAACTGTTATCTGTATCTGTAACTGTTCTGGCGTCATTTGGGGGTTTGTACCCAACGACCTTTCTATGATCTCTGAGCTCAAAACCTGTGGCTAGTTACTCAAGTCGAGTTGGCATGGGCTAGGTCGATTAGACAACAAACCACAGTGGTCTATTTTGGAATCCTTGGGTATTGAGACCTTTGATTCTGGTATACTCGAGTATTACCACTACTGTACTGTTGAGGTGTTCGGACCCGGTAGGGGAAAGTTTGGTGGACGGAATTTGGCGTAAAGTGGGGTCTATGTATATGGAATTTTAATTAAGTGTGTACTCGTTAATGTTAGTCAGCATTTGCTTGTATTCAGTTGTGTAATAGTTGGGCTTGTATAAATGTTTGGATTTGAGTGGTTGTATGTATACGTTTCATGCTTAGAATTAGTTCCGCTTCGCTTATGGGATATGTAATTCTTAGAGAATTCGATGTATATTTGAAATTTATCTTGTAATTTTTTTGAGAACTGTAGTGAATGACTGAGTCCCAGCGAGAGTTGGGCAGGCGGTCCGTCGAACCCTTTGGTTCGCCTTAGGGGAAGGTGGGACCGTCACAACATGACTTCTAACTTATGTAAATATCTATACTTTGATTTAAAGTGTTCTTGCAATGTGTACATATTTTTCAATTTATATGCTTATATTTCCTCTTTTATTATGCATTTAGAATCCTGTTAAATTGATCGGCGAGGACGTGGACGGGGGCGTGGACGTGGGTTTCGACAACCCCACACTCCCGAGAGAGGTGAGGGATTCGCGATTGGACTAAATCAAAACCCTAGGAATGAAAGGAATGACCAAGTGCCTACGGCCCTTAACCGCATTACCGATATTCTCGAGCGATTAACTGAGCGCCAAGGCCCAGAACCAATTAACCAACCTAGGAAACAAGAGAGGGGTAAGGATAGAGCCCCAGAGCGATTCTTGAAATTCGCCCCACCTAGGTTTCATGGAGGGTCTGATACCGAGGTAGCAGAAAATTAGTTTGAAATGATGGTTGAGATTTTTGCCGCTTTAAATTATGTCGAGGAAAGGCAAGTGAATTTTGCCGTTTTCTAGTTTGAGGGATCGACACGATCGTGGTGGAATGTTGTAAGGGCGAAGTAGGAAAAAGAACAAACCCCATGGATTTGGATAAACTTTGAAAGGGAGTTTAATGTCAAGTTTCTCCCGCCAATTATACAAAAAAAAAAGAGGGAGAACGGCTTTATTAAGTTGAAACAAGGATTACTAAGTGTGGTCGAGTATGAGGAGCGGTTCACTAAACTTTCCAAATTTGCCCCTGAGTTAGTGATCACGAAACGCAAAAGGATAACGAGATTTATTCAAGGATTAAACGTAGAAATCCAAGAATATCTAGTAACCGCCTAAATCACCACTTTTACGGATGCCTTGGATAAGGCACAGAGGGTAGAGAATGCTAAGTCAAGTCTCAATCTAAGACCTTTCATGCTAGAAAGAGGGGTAAATCAAGCGATACCCCTAAGCAGTCAGAGAGATCTACCCAACCCCTTAAAATGGGAAAAGAGGCTGGAGGAGTGAAGATGCCTGAAAAACCTGAAGATACTCCATCAAGCGAAGTCCCGCCAAAAGGAAATCAGGGTAGGTGAAGTCAACAAAAGGAAAATTCTCAAATTGGTCAAGTCGTGACTCCTCACGTAACTTATGGATACTGTGGCAAGATTAACCACACTGAGACCGAGTGCCAGAGAAAATAAGAAAAATGTTTGAGGTGCAGTAGTACCGAGTTTAAGTTTTCGAATTGCCCTATAGCTTCTAAGGGAGGAGAAAATTCTCAACAACCTGCTAGATTCACTGCAAATCAGTTGAGTGCCAAAAGGAGTGATTAATAATGATTGTAAGAGGGATCCAAATAGTGGAAACTCTACAAGTAGGGATGGATCCGGCCCCACTCGACAAATAGGTATTGTAGTTTTACCCTAAGGTAGACCAGCACTTTTGGAGGTTGTAATTTTTTATGGGGGATGACATCCTTTTGTTGTTTTGTATATTGCGACTTAGCACGTTTCGCTATGATCTTGTTGTTTTCCCTTTTTTTTTTGGAATGGTTTGATGAAGTTATCCTAACTCGATGTAACTATTATGACCTTTTATAATATATGAAAAATCTACCTTACTTTAATTGATTTTACAGCTTATATGTATATTTAATTTGTAGTTCCGCACTTTTAGACCTGTGATAAGATCAAGGACGGCACCTGAGGATAGTTTTGAAATTTCCGAGAACGCGCCAACTTTTGTTAAGATCTATAAGTGTGAGTTTGAATAGGAGAAGTAGGACTTGATGAGAATTGTTATATAAAAAAAGACTGGTAAAGATTTCTGATTGAAAGGTGAAGGAGTTAAGATGCAAGCAAATCCCCCAGTGAAGGTCTTATAGAGAAATCATGAAATGGGGAAAAGCGACTTAGGAAGTAGACGAGGAGATCCAGAAGACATATCCAGAGTTTGTTCCTAGACCAAGATATGAATTTTGAGAACGAAATTCTTTTAAGGGGGGAAGGATTTGAGGACTCGAAAATTTTCTTATTTTTATCTTATTTTACTGGTTTATTAAATTTTTTATTCACCCGTTTTCTCCCAATAATTTATTTCAACCATTTTAAATCCATTTGCATGGAGCAATGTCTTACTTATATTTTTAAAACGTCCCGTTAGCAAATTTAATTTTTCGGAGGCTCGTTTAGTGAAAAATAGCGAGTACACGTTTTTCGAGATAATATTCGATCCGAGAGTGTAATAATTTTGGAGAATTAAGAATGATTAATAATAGACTAAGAAAAGTTAATTGAGGGATTAGAGGTGAGTGAGTTCAAAATTTTCGCTTTCTCACGCGCGAGTCGGTGGTTCGCGTATTTCGCATCGAATCGATTAAGTGGAGATTTGATAAATAATACTAGACTACTAAGTGTGAATAATTTTAGTATTAAAGGAATTATATTTGAGGATTAGTGCACTAGTGCAATAAACAAGGGAGAAAAGTGGTAGTATGGGACACTATTCGCGCATTATTGTGAGTTGACTTTTTCACTTTTAACTTGGCTTCCTTAACACACTTGATCCACCAACCTTCACAACACACAAAACCCTTCTCTTCCTCTCTCTTGGTCGGCCGAACACCCAAGGATGAAAGGAGGAAAAGGTTCACTTCATTTGCTCAATTTTTGCTTTCATTTCACTTCCAAATTTGCACCCAACTTCAAAACTACTTGGAGATTAATTTTAGCTTGGTGGAAGACATCATCTAGTGGAAATTTCTTGGAGATTTTGTGGTTAAAATTTCTGGTTCCTTCAAGTGGTAAGAGATAACCATCAACTCTTACAATCTCTCCATTTTTTTTCAAGAATCAAGTTTAGATTTCTGGGCAGCCGAACAGTACCTCTTTGTTTGAACGTATCTCTCTGTACAAATGTCAAAATTGAGTTCCGTTAGCGGCATTCAAAACTAGATATTCATAGCTTTCTAACGGTATAAAATTCACTTGCCAGTTCGAACTGAGTGAACCGTAGTGATTCAACAAATTTGACTGTCCTGTTCTAATTGTCTGTCCGAGAGGAATGGAGAAGCTGCATATTGTGGCTCTATTTTCTCTCACTTGTGAACTGATTTTGAAAATGTTTTCTTCTGATGAAATGTGGAATTTTGA
Organism: Coffea arabica; assembly: GCF_036785885.1. Taxonomy (NCBI): domain Eukaryota; kingdom Viridiplantae; phylum Streptophyta; class Magnoliopsida; order Gentianales; family Rubiaceae; genus Coffea; species Coffea arabica. The sequence goes on along the minus strand of NC_092316.1, from coordinate 41,074,077 downwards.
AACTAGTTTCCAACGCCACCAACCATTCCCAATTTGAAGCTTGTATTGAGTGAGACGTGGTCTGATTTTGAAAGTGCAACAATTTTGGAAAACTAGAAAGTCTTTCCTTTCTTGTTGGCCGAATGGTCAAACTGGTATTGGGATGTTTTGTTCCAAAAATTTTGATGTCAATTGCTTATTAAATATTTATAGAACTTTGGTTTCAAATATGGATCGAATTGGAGCTGATTTCATTGTGCAAAACATTTGGAAAAGAAAGAAAAGCATGAGGGCAGATTGGCCATGAAACATTTTTCGACCTTTGGTAGTTTTGTTAACTGCCTTCCCACGTTAGTTTTTGTATGAAATTTGATAGAGAGGTATTCCACTTATGGAAGTTTAAGTGTACCAAATTTGGTGGAATTTCAATACCATTTCAATACCCAAATAATGCCCCAAAGATGGCTCTTCAAATCTAGAAATTCACTGTTCATGTAGTGAAACTTAACCGACTTTGAACTGTTATATCTTGTTGCTCAAAACTCCGAATTTAGTTCCATTTATTGTGTTTGAAACTTTGTTTGGAACTCTTATTGTGTTATGAATTTCAAAGGCTGATTCATTTTCTACTAATTTTGCCAAATTTTCAAATATCGCCAAAAAACAAGACTGGTTCTGTCTTGCTTGTTTAAATCAACAAGTTTGAACTGAAAAATGAATGCTTTCTGTTTGGAATCATGTAAAAGTGTCTTCTAAGAACTATTAGCACTGTGGATCTAGTTTCCAATGGTATAAAGTTTTCCATTTTTGGACATACGAAACTCAAGATCTGATGTTTACCAAGTTTGTTGCGCAAAGCTGAAATTCTTGATTTCTTAGAAAATGAACATTTTAGAACTTTCCATCCTCCTTTGCAATTGTTGGATGGTTTTAGATGTAATTTCATGATGGAATACATGATTCCATTAGAACTTTAAACCTTCATTTCAAATCTTGGTTTCCGAAGGTTAAACCTTTCCTAATGCGTTTTCTTGGTTGTTCCACTTTCTTGGTTAATGACACCTTATTTTATACTTGAACCTTGGAACCTTAGCTTTGATATTTTTTCTATGAAATGAGTGGAGTTTTAGATATGTTTAACTTCATTAGTTTGGAAAAATGTGAATACTCTTTACCTTCCAAAGTTTGGACATGAGATTTAAAGTTTTGGGAAAACGAGAACCATTTACTTCTTTTCCTCGATTTTCATGTCGAAAGTGGACACGGTACTATCTTTTGGGTTTGAGATTTCTTGTCACAAATTGAATCAAAAACCACCTTTGAGCTCTCTTGAGCATTATTTTAACGATTTAGCTAAAAAAGCTTCTTTAATTTAGCTCGAACTTGTGAATTGGAGAGTGAGAAGCGAGAAAATGTCTTTCTTTGCAACCTTGGTCGAGCACCTAGATAATTATGATTGTACCTGTCTCAGGTGGTCCAGAAAATGCCGAAGAGCTCATCTGACAACTTGCATCACTCTTAACTTGGCCTTGACTTGTGGTGAGTGTGAAGTGCATGTTAAATGCTTATGTAGTTGAAATGTTAATTGTACGACTATTATACATGATTCGTAAACTCGTCAAGGCGAGGGTGTACTTTATAGCCCTCGTCCTCTCTCTGTTTTAATTAAGTGATACTTGTTACATGAATACATATGTTTGAAAATTATACATGAATATGTTTAACTTGTGAGTTTTGAGTGGATGCATGTACCACACCCTGTTCGGGTGGGAGGTGCCTCTCATACCATCTCAGTGCTATAAGCGGTTGTCTAAGCGATAGCATGTAACACACCAATTCGGGTTGGAGGTACCTCTCATGTCGACTTAGAACCATAAACAATTCTGAACGGATATATGTACCACACCTATTCGGGTGGGAGGTACCTCTCATGTTGACTCAGAACTTTAAACATTGATTGGTAATTGTACATGAATATGTTTAACTTGTGAACTTTGAGCGTATGTCTGTACCACACTCTGTTCGGGTAGGAGGTGCTTCTCATACCGTCTTAGTGCTATAATCGGTTCTCTAAACGATAGCATGTACCACACCAATTCAGGTGGGAGGTACCTCTTATGTCGACTCAGAACTATAAACAATTCTAAGTCGATTGGAGCGATGTCTTATTGACCACTTATACTTCTGGGGAAGCACCCCGACCCATTGGCCAACCGTGTAATTCGAGCCGGCGAGAGCTCCCGTATCATTATTGAGTGTGTCTATTTTAAATTGTGAATTGCTTGAATGTTATAGCTTTATTTCTCGCATAAGTGCTATTGCTACTTGACTATGTGTTTGCATGTTTTTGTTGACCTCACTGAGGGTTAGCTCATCCCATTCCATTTGTTATTCCGTAATAGGAGAGTGACATGAAGGAAGCGATTGGAAGATACTAGTGAAGGCTAGTCTTTTGTATAGTTTGGTATTTTGTGACTGACCTTTGGAAATTGTGAGATTTGGAACTCGATGTAGTTGAATTGAGAATTGTACCCTTGGGTGTACTTGTAAAATGAAATATTATAGTCGTATTATTATTTTGACATTTTAGATGTAATCATTGGAATTGGTCTTTTTTTTCTTTGGAGGATTGTAGCGAGTCCCGGCGAGAATTAGGCAGACAGTCCGCCGAACCCTTTGGTTCACTTTAGGGCGAGATGGGGTCGTCACACATGCAATGTGAACATGCGCTCATAGCAAATTAGCAAGACAAGAAAATCATAACAGCCATTCACTTATTCGCATGTCATTCAAAGGAGAGCAGTTAAGCAAGTAATAGCATTTTCTCAAGTCATGCATAATCAAATAACATGCATGGGAACACTCACCAATCAATTGCAACCTTTCACTTTAACTCTGGTTCGTTCTCTTGAACTCTCTCGAGTCCTGTGGTCATATACTATATTAAAAGACTAGCAATACAAGGCCAAAATACATGACGAAATTGAGGTTTCAAAACTTCATTTAAAAAATGCATCAATTTATAAGTTTTATACCCGTATAACCTATCAAAATATAATATTTTCTTATTGCAATCGAGAAGAAAACCTCATGTGCTTACTAAATCAACGTTGCAAAAGTCATTTAGAGCACAAGAGTATCGATTATAGTCAAACGTTTGAAGAAATTAGAACAAGACTTTCAAAACACAAAGTTGAAAATTATCCGACTTAAAATGATTTGAAGAAACTTATTTTCTTTCATTTAAATCTGAATTCCATTCATAAAACCAAGCTCAAAATGGTTTAACAACTCCAACTTAAATTTGGAAATAGAAGCAAGAACAAATTTAGAAAACAGAATTTTCTCCAGTTTTGCGTGACACTATTTGAAAAATCGTATCACAAGTTTCTTAAGTCGAAAATTTATAAACTTTATACCATTGGAAAATAGACTTAAAGGACTACAATTTTCCGGAATACATATTTGTAAGATTCTGTCAATCAATCTGTCAAATTCCAGTTTCAAGTTGCTGCTTCATCAAGTAGAAAAACAGAGCAGGTGTGAAAATTCAGTCAACTTTAGAAAATCATAGATATTCATAGGAATTGAGAAAAATCCTGAACTTTTCACGGTATAAAATATTATGAATCTAGTTCAAACGCAATAAGCGAAACTTAATTTGAATTTTTCTACACCAAGATATAACAGATTTTCCAAAACTGCTCAAAGTTTCGTGCAGAACAAAATTTTCAGCAACACTTGACTTAACCTTCCCACTTAAACTCATGATTTTGGTTTAAATCCAACTCACAATCAAAGTTTAATGTCCAACAGAGTTTGTGCAGCAAGATTTCCCCCAAAATTTTTTGAAAATGAAGGGTTAATAGCACTTAAAAGTTGTGGCCAACAAGAAGCTTTCAAAACAGAATTTTTCCACCAAAATTTGCAACAAAATCCCACCAAGATTCAAGTTTTCCAAGAAATATACACACAAGCCAGAACATCAAGCTTTAAACACCAAAATCTACATAATCATTCATCATAAAAGCACAAGAATGAACTTCAAGTCATTTACCTAGCTTGCCATGGAAATATGATAAATTTTCCTCAAGTCATCTACCTAAATCAAGGTTTCAAGGAAACCCATCAACAACCCATCAAAGATTCAATTTTTCTGGCTACAAATCTACTAGAAACTTGAAGGAAAAAGAGGATTTCAAACCAATACCTTTCCTAGCAATTTCAATCAAGCAATAAGTCCAAATTTTCTTCAAGAGTTGCCCCCAAACAGGACTTTCTTCCAAGCTTACGCAAGATTCCAAGAATCATCCAAAGTTGGGAAAGATTTGAAGCAAAAATGGAGGAAGAAAATTGAGCTTTTCTTCTCTTTTTTTTTCCTAGCTCTCAGCCCTCTCTCTCTCCTTTCCTCTTGATTTTGGTTGTTTTATTTATTTTTTTTAAGGCAAGAAAGAAAAGATTAAATGATAAGAAAGGTTGGTCAAAGGTCTCACTTGGTTCCTATGGTGACACTATCACCTTTTAGAGTTTTTAAGCTCCAAGAGTCCCTACACTTGTCACCTTCTAGAGCTCTCTAGCTCCAAGTGTCCCAATTCTCTCTCTTATTACACTAAAATCCTTCTTTTTTTCCAAAAGTTCCTTTTACATCCTACTAAAAAGGAAATTTTTATTTTACCCCACACATTAACTTTTACATGTAAAATTGGGTTAATTCCACTTTGTCCCCCCAAACTTTGGACGATTACCCACTTCAGTCCCTAAATCTCAAAATGGGACACTTAAATCCCTAAACTTATAAATACCTCCCACTTAAGTCCCTCAACTTATAAAATGGGACACTTAAATCCCTAAACCCTTATAAAATGGGACACTTCGACCACCAACGGCATTCAGGATTTGTTAACAATTTTCCTTAAGTGGGAGGTATTTATACGTTTAGGGACTTAAGTGTCCCATTTTGAAGTTTAGGGATTGAAGTGGGTAATTGTCCAAAGTTTGGGGGGACAAAGTGGTATTAACCCTGTAAAATTTAATAAAAGCTTTAAGGCAAAATCATCATCAAATCAATAAATAACCAAATAGATGGCTAAATAAATAAAGTACCATGTAGTTAAACTAATTAAATTACCAAAATTTCTAGATTCTCACATTGTTCGGTTGAAAAGATTTGACTCGCAAGCTGTTCATAAAGAAACATCTTTCATGTCCAAGGTACATTATCTTCAAGCGAGTGCTCCGCAAAGGACAAGAGAAAGCTAAGTGCTATGCATCTAGTTTCATCCTCTAGTTCTCGAAACTAATACTTCTGCTTCTGTTATTTAAGGCCTACCCTGGTGAGGTTGCATTTTGGTAAATATATATTTTTTTGGGTTTGAGTGGCTATATTTTAGTGAACATTATTTGGTTTTGGTTGTTGGGTTTCCTTAATTGGGTATAGTTCCTACAATGGAAGTTGAACTTTTTTAATTAGATTATGATGCTAGGTAAATCATTTCAATTTTTTTTTTATTTGTAGGTTTTCTTTTAGGTGTTAGGGAAGACTAACTTGTCTATTACATGTAGTCTGGAAGTTGCCACCCCCATAAGATCAAAGGAAATTTTGCTACGTAGTAACTACGAAGGCTCATCTAGCAGGTTTAGTCCTAGCTGTAGACTCAAGCTTTGCCTCGGAAAAATATTAGTGCATTGGTTCCCTTCTCTCCATATGTATGATAACTTGCATTCCCACCCCTGCAACAATTATTGTATTTGCTTGATGATGTTATGATGTGGACTACCAAATGGGCTATTCTTTACCAACTCTAGACTTATCTTGGAGTCCATTTCTAACACCACCTTCTGTAGTCCCATATCCCAAGCCAGCCTTGAGCAATAGCCCACAATTTTGCTGAAATATTATTGGCCGCTCCTAGATTGAGGCAAAAGCCTCTCAGCCAATGGCCTCTATGTGCTCTCATTATCCCTCCACTATATCAACATTTATCTACAACCAACCCATCGAAAGTGGTTCCGAACTAATGAATTTAAACTCCCTAGCATCGCTTCTTTCTTACTTAATCCAATTTCTCCGTGTCTCCCTTCCTTGGTCAACCAAGTGCCCCACGTTAACTCTTAGTTTACTTTTGTTTTTTTTTTTACTTACATTCCCCATTCTAACAAACTCATTACGGGCCCTCCAGGCATAATAAATCACTTACTAAAATATGAGTTGCTAGCTAATGTCATATGCATGCCCAACTTGCGACTCCCAAATATTCCAATCTATCCAATCCTGGTTTCCCTTCTTGGGAAGTTTCTCCATCTACTCGGATGCACCAGTTTCCTCCAAATGTCTGATATCCATATGCAATCTCTGATTGCATGTAAGCTAGTCTCCTTACTCCGCCCACATATTCGACAACTATCATAGGTAGCAAATGTCTACAAAACTTCTTTGTATTCGTCAGCAGTTTCCTGTGCCTAAGCAACCATACAAAGAATTGCCATCTAGTTGGGCCCTTCAAACTCCAAATTCTCTTCCAAGCTTGCTCCATGGGTTTTTGCTCTGTTTGTTTTTCTAGTTCTGATTCATCAGCCGAGCAAGTAGAAAACTCCCCATTAGACCCCAGAGCTCAGCTGACAACTTCATAATTCTCAGCATCTTCATCTATGACTATGGCATGTAGAAGGTTCATGCAATCTTGCGCCAAGACACCTCTTAATTTGTCAAAATTCCACTCACCTGTTTGACTCCTGTAATCTTTCACCAAATTCCCCACATCTTCGTCTAGGATTGGTTCAAGTGCTAGTTGTTCAAGTGGTATGGCCAATAACCAAGGATTTTCCCGAAATTTTATTGTTCCTCCATTCCCTAGTCTCCACCTAATCCTTGTTTCCAAAACCATTAGTCTTGTTTGAATACCTTTCCAGTTGATTGATCCACTAGAGTAGGTTGTGTTATCCTTCTTCATGAGATGTCCGTACTTGCTCCGTATGACTTGGCACATAATGCACCTTCCTATCGTATTAGTCTCCAGCTTAGCTTTGCTATATGGACTTTGTTAGCCACTCTGAGTTTCCTAATTCTGAGCTCGTCTTTGCATTCAGGAGAGGTTGCTATATCCTAGTTTACATGGTGCATTCTTCTTTTTTCTTCTGTGTCTCCCTACAAAAAGCCCTCTATTTTTAGCTTAATATCCCCAATCACCAAAGTTGGTAGCAGGGTTTTTGTATTGCATATGCTGGGATCGCTAACAGAGTTTATAAGAGTAACTCTACCCGCAAAGGATAAGCTATCTATTTTCTACCCAACCAATTTCCTCTACACTTTATCCACTAAATTAGTACTCCCTCCGTCCCATTGAAGTTGTCATACTTTCCTTTTTTATCTGTCCCAAAATAATTGTCACATACCCAAAATAGAAAGCTTGTTTACATCCAATTTCAACATTTGCCCTCTTAAAATATGGGTCCTACAACTTTAACTCAAAAGTCAAAGTAAAAAAGAAGCACCACAATTTGGTGCGTGAAGGACACCCCCAAATATGTGCCATGAGTTTGTTGATACGTGCTTTTTGATCATGGATTTTTGAGCTAAACAAAATAGATAGGACCCACACCAATAAATTTCCAGCATAACTTTCTTTGTATGCATTACACATTGGAGGGCAAAGGTGGAAAGTGAAACAAAAGTTGCAATATTCGGTGCACTGTTAATAAAAATCACAACTTCCCAAGTGCGACAAACTTATCGGGACGGAGGGAGTATATGTTTCTCTGGATGATATCAAAGGCACCCCCCAAGAATTTACCCAGATCATTTGTATCCGTAACTCTAGTTACAGCTTTGATTCATCATCATCTTCTTCTAGACACACATCGCGAACACCAAAATCTAGACTTGTTCACGTTCACCTTCATTCTAGATTGGAGACAAAAATCCTTCATAATCCTGCCAATGATGCTTGCTTGTTTGGAGCTTGCTTCTACAAAAAGAATTAAATCATCTGTGAAGGATAAATATGCCACCTCGGGTCAATATATCGAAATCTAATACGGAGATAGGGAATCCCCTGTCTCAATCCCCTAGATGACTGGAATCCTTCTATCCTCTCTCCATTCTAGAGAATTCCATCTTCGAAGTTTGAACGCAACTCATGATCAATTGTGTTAGGTCAGCCAGGAAACAGCCAATTTAGTGTCTGTCTGAGAAATGTCCATTTTTCTCTGTCATAGGATTTTTCCAAGTCAATTTTTATCGCCATCTGCCTTGTCCTACACCTCGTTTTCCTCGTGACGTGTAATAGTTCCTGAGCTACTACCGTATTGTCACCTATAAACCCACCTGGAATGAAACTACTTTGATTCTGTCTAATCAGATCCTTCAGTAGTGGCTTGATTCTCTTCACGATGATCTTTGTGACCACTTTGTAGGCTACATAGCACAGTGAGATTGGTCTGAACTCTGAACTGAGTAATACTCTCTGGGTGTTCCACCTTGGGAATAAGAGAGATCAAGATGGAGTTGATTCCCTTAGGTGCACTTTTTTTTTTCAGAAAAACTTCCTTCACAAACTGTATCATCGCCAGCCCTACTATACTCCAGCATTCCTGGTAAAAATCTGCATTTATTCCTTTGGGACCTGGGGCCTTCCCTGCCTTGATGTTGAAAACTACATTCTTGATTTCAAGCTCTATTACTGGATTCAACTTCTGCCATCTGTTTGCTTCCACCTGTGGGAGCTTAATCTTCGGAATCACCAGTTCTCTGTTGGCCCCTTCTTCCTGATATAATGTTCAGGAATAATTTACCACCAATTGTTTCAATATTTCTAGATGTTCCTACCAAACACCATTATTGTCCTTCAAAAACTGATTTGGTTCCTCTTTCTCTTGATAATGGCAGTGGTATGAAAGTAGCATGTATTGTGGTCTCCAAAATTAAGCCAGTTTGTCGTGGGCTTCTGAAACTAGAACATCTCTTCTTGTTGTAAGATACTATTATATTCTTGCAATAAATCCCTCTCTAACTCCACCTGGAATCTTGAATATTTCCTGCCAAGAGATTTTTGGATACCTTCCAATCTGGCCCTGCTCCGTTTTTTCTTCTGAAGATATTGCCAAAAACTTCGCTATTCCAGCTTTGTAGCCTCATAGCGGTGTATTCTAATTTGCCATGCAGATTAGGGCCTCTTTCTACCCAAGCCTCTCGATGCTACCAAGAACTCTGGGTGCATTTTCTAGGCCATTTCAAACATGAAAGGTCTTTATGTGCCCTCCGCTCTATTGGCTTGTGTTTCTATTGAGAGCGTGTGATAATCAAAATGAATGTGCACCAGGTGTTTCATAGAAGCCTCTAACTCGAGGATTCTCCACTCTATATTACATAGCACTCTACCCAGTCCTTTCTTGACATTTGCCCTTCCTTTCCTAAGATTATCCCAAGTGAGAGCCGGCCCTCAAACCCCAGATCAATCAAACTATGATTATTAATTACGCTTTGCAATCCCTCATTTTTGTTGTGTGTCAGTGGCCGTCCCCCAATCTTTTTCTCTCCACAAATCACTTCATTCAAATCCCTAGCAAGGAGCCAAGGAAAATTGATTGTATTCCCCAGTTGCACTAGATATTCCCACAAACCTTGGCATAGCTCCTTCTCCGGTGAAGCATATATTGCCAAAAAAAAAAGCCATTCTTTCCCATTTACAACTTTTACAATAGCATTGATAATCAGCCTATTGGTGGAAATTACTTCTAGGTCGACAACACTATTCTTCCAGAACAACAATAACCCACCTGAAAAGCCTGAAGCTTCTATACACTTCTTGTTTGTGAATTTGGTTAATTTAGGGAGATCAATAAATTCAGTTTTTGAAAAATGTTCAGTATGATGTGTATTTGATAAAGCATAAGAAATCATATATGTAATGGAATATGGTCTATTTCCATTAAAAAAGAAATCTTTTCTTTTGAAATCTTGTATTAAGGAAAGTGTCTTATCAAAATCTTTATCTTATATGTTATAAGAGATTTTTGGATATATATTAAAATTAGTTTTTGATATTTAAGGTTTCCTCTAAGGATTCCAAGAGTTGCTTCTTCTCTATTTTTTATTCTATTATCAACTATAGCAAGGTCTATAGGTGTATTCAATCCTTCTCTAAATGTAGATCTAATAATCATTTGGATAGAACCTGTGAGGACTCGTAAAAACTATTATTTTTAAACCTAACTTATGGCTTAATAAATTATTTAATTGGATTTTTACCACGAGAAATATTTTCTAGTTTTATTAGACCTAAATACATGATAATATAATTTCGTTATATTTTTTAAGTGACTCGTCTCAAAAATTAATTTCCTGGAGCGCGTTTAGTAAAAATCATGAATAGTGCTCGGAGATTTTACCGCGTGGGAGCACAATAAGCTTGGAATATTGGAGACTTGTACTATGGTCCTAAAATAGGTAATCTTATGAATAAATACTTAAGTAATAGTTAGTAGTACAATCGTTATAAGAATTTCTCGGAGGTTTCGCGTTATAGCGTTAAAATTGACGGTACGCGTTTTCACACGCGCGACTTTATTTGAGGGACTTTAGACCCTTATTTCAGGACAATTAAGAGTGAATAATATTTACATGAAAATAAGTGTATTAGAGGTTTAGTGCACTAGTGAACCAAACGCGCGAGAAATCGAGCCCTAATCGCGCCAAACGCCCCCTAATGTGAGTTGACTAATGGGTGATTTGTGGCCACAAGTTAGTATTTTCTCTTGGAAGCTTAAAAATCTGATCACTCTCTCTCTCTTCCTTCTCAAGATTGCCGACCAGCCCTCTCTCCCTCTCTAACTCCATTGTTTCAAAAAATTTCTTCACCAAATCAACCACAAAACTCCAACCAATCTTCACCAAACTTGTAGAGCAACTAGCAAACTACTTGGAGGTTGGATCTAGCTAACCAAAGGGCTGCATTTCACGGTTTCTTGGAGCCTCTTGAGGACCGAAAATTTCTGATCTAAAGCACTAAGGAGGTATAACATGATCCATCACCTTAAACTTGATTTATAGTAGTAGATATGCATCTCTAAGTACTTGCATGAAAGTTGATGACTTGATATTGTTAGAAAAATGTGAAAGTGGGCTCTATGAACTCCCACTCTTGGGTTGTTGCTGATTTGATGATTGATGGTGGATATATTGTTGGTTTAGTGGTTAAAATGATGGATTAATGGTGTGTAATTGATAGAAATTTCATTGGGTGCAAGAAGCAAAAATTTCCGATTTTGCCCCTGCCTTGTTCGGCCATTTTAAGGCCAATTTTTAATGACCTAATGGCTTGAATCTGATGTTTATATGACGTATTAGATGTGTGAAAAATTGCATTGAAAAATAATGAGGTTTGGTTGGGCAAATGAATTTTTTTTGTGAAACTAGCAAATCTGGAAACTGTTCACGTATGGCTCTGACCAGCGGTGGTGTTTCGGCCATAACTCCGTCCTCGGATGTCGAAATCATGTGCCGTTGGTGGCGTTGGAAACTAGACATTCCAGGCGTTAATTTGATATAAAATGCACGTTCTGATTCTTTGTGAGTGAGCCGAACCAAATGTTTTAAGATCGCTGTCCTGTTGCTCTGTTCAACTGGAATGAAGTGATAAGGCAGCAAATTGATGCCCGATTTTGAACTAGTTGGGTGCCAAATTTTGGAATGATTTCTTCTGTGATATTATAGCCCTATGAATTTATTTTTGAACGACATAAACCATGCCCCATTCTGAGTTAAATTGACTAAGTTGTGACCAAAACAAAAGGACTGCCCTGTTTTGGAAAAACCGTGATACTTGGACTGGTTTGGGACTAAACCTGGGAGTGATCTTATTAATTGAAGTTCTTGATGCTAAACACTTATCAAAGGTATCATGGATGTATCTTAGACCTTTATTTCACAAATGAACCATGGTTGGATAGCTTTCTTGATTAAACGATTTGAATTGGGAAATGAAGTCAAAAGACAGGTTGCTTTAGAAATTTTCCTGAACTTTGGATGATTAATTAACTATCTTTCCGAAGGTATTTTTCCCTGAAATTTGATAGAGTGGTACCTTTCATATAGGAGTAACATAGTACAAAATTTTATACCAATCCAAGTTCGTTTTGACACTTAGCTAAGGTTCCAATTTTTGGAAACTCAAATCTGGAAATTGTTCACTAGACTTGAATTTTCCCAACTTCGAGCTACCGTATCTCGGTGCTCGAAACTCCAATTCTCAATCCGCTTGTTCTACCCTAAACCTTACTTGCACCTCTAATTGAGTTATAAATTTCAAGGGCTAGTTTGCAACGAGTGAATTCTGCCAAATTTCCAAAGTTAGCGAAAAACCAACCCCATCTCAATCCTGAACATTCTGGAACAGTGATTTCAAGCTCATTTTTGAGTACTTTCCACTTAGATTCATGGAAAAGTATCTTCTAAGAACTTTTAACACTTTCCAAAAGGTTTCCAACGGTATAAATTTTTCCAATTTTGGGCTTATATCGAGAGAGATACGAATTTTCAAAGATTTATAATAAAACTGAAATTTTTCAATTTTCAAGGCAAAGGAGTTTTTCCAAAACTCTTAATTCTCTTAGTATTATTAAAACGTTTTGCCCTCGATTTTCATGATAAAAACTCAAATAATATTGTACTTAATAAAATGCAAGTTGAACCTCGATTTACGAGTAATTGAGGTTCATTTTTGTGAAATATTCTTTAGATTGTACTAGTGTACAATCTTCCTTGATAATTGGGATATTTGAGTGATTATCCACTATTAATTGTCAGGCGCACAAGGAGACCTTCAAGAGGATCTTACAGTGGACACTTGAACTTCCAGAAAATAATTCTTATTGAATTGTTCGGTGAGTGTCAAGTGTGTGAATCCTTGGTACCTGCTTATTTGTTGTAATTGTTGGAGATTTAAAAAATGAAGGCGGGTGTGTACTTTATCACACTCGTTCTAATTTCGAATGAATGAATGAAATATATCGAATGAATGAATGAAATGCAATGGTATGTTATAACTACATACGTCGTTGGAGTGAATCTCCTCGACTTTCAAATGAATGGGGGACGCCCAAACTTATAGGCCGACCTTGGACTCGAGTCGGCAATGGGCTTGGTCGGGAACCAGGGCGAGCCATGAGATATATAAGCTCGACCTAATGAGAGGTCTTGCTTGGCATACTCGTGGAGTATCGCCTTATAAATGACTTGTGGGCCCTGGAGGTGTACGGTGGACGGAGGGAAGTAAGTGGTGATCTACGGAAATGGAAATACCAACCCGGTTGACGGAGGGTCATCGCGGGAAGGTATACGAATGGCATCGGCAGAGTGAGTGGAACTTAGCTCCTGAGAGTTACTATATCCTTGAATTGTTTCTGATTACTTTTCCTGCTCGAATGGTTGATTATTGAAATATCACGGTTTTATGTAATAAATTTGGGATTGCTATTTGAACAATGTGCTTGCATGTGTGTTCTTGGCCTCACGAGCGTTTAGATCACCCTATAGTTTTGTTTTCATTAACAGGACCGAATCTCGGAGAAGTATGGAGAAACCCTTCGTTGTTCTTTTGTTTAGGATTTCTACTATATTTTGGCTATGCCCTGGTTTGGGTTGTACTTTTGGAATTGAAATGTAAAAATTTGGGCCTTGACGTGTATTTAGAATTTAAGTCGTATTATGATTACCCGATGTACTGGTTACATGTTAAGTAACTTGTTAAGTTTGAACGCTTCTGCATTATTTGTATTCATGTTGCTTTCTTCGAAATGTTCGGTTTGGTTTTAAGTTGAATGGAATTGCTTGAGTCCTGGCGAGAGATGGGCAGGCGTCCCGCGGATACCCTTTGGTTCACCTTAGGGAGATGTGGGGGCGTCACTGAACCTATATGAATCCATCCTATTGATTCTCTTATTTTTTCTAGTATTTTTTCTAATTTACTGTAAATATCTTTTTTAGACATTAATGGGATCATTATTTTATTGGTAGTAAGGCTGAATTCTAAAGCTTTCTCCTTGAGATTTATTCCATAGTATATATGGTGTTTTCTTAGATAAAATTTTATTTTTTCTAATGCAGGTACATTAAATCCACTATAAGAATTTATTGAAAAATTACTTTTTTGAATTTTTGTTAATATTTTCCTATCTATGAGTGCTTCTTGACTATATTCTCCTAATTTTTCTAAATGAATATCTATTATTTCAGAAGTATTATTTTTCTCTTCTTCTATTTCACTCATCTTCACTGTTTATTTCGTATTCTGTATCTGTATAGATAAATATACTTTCATCGGAAGAGATTTTCTCTATTTCAGCAAATCTATTTATTTCTATTAATTCATTATTATCAATTAAGTCTACAATATCCTCATCCACTTCAAATCTCTTTTTATTAAATTTCTTAGGACATTGATTTGCTAAGTGTCCTTTTTCTTTACAAAAATAACATTGACAATCTGTTATATTTCTTTTTCTCTTTCGGAAATTTTTCTCTACTTTTGTAGTATTTTGCCTTTCTTTTCTTCATATATTTTCTTTTAAAATATTTTCGCTTTTTATATTTATTTTTCATTTTATGATAATAATAAGGAGTATCACATCCTATCTGGGTAGGCATGTTAAGATTATTACAACATAATTTTAATTGATATTTTAAATTACGGGTCTTTCTAAAGAGTGTAGATTCTTCACACCATTTACTTAGTTTATCTAATGTATGGAATATTCTTTTTCCTAATGTATCTTTTGTTCTTGGACTATATTCTTCTCTTAATTTTTTACCCCATGGATCAGGAATTTTTGAGAAAAACATTTCTAAATATGTTTCTCTTTTTCTTGAATCTGTTCTATAATAATAATCTTGAAAAACACAGATATATTTATCTATTTCGCACATATCACAGAGTGTTAATCTGAATAGTGCATCGGTATATTTTTGAACTGAATTAGCATCTTTAAAATAACTTCCTTCACCAACAAATTCAAGGCGAATTAATTCAAGTGCTCTAGTTACTATACCATTTATGTCTTCTTCTTCTCCAAATATTATTGACTTAGTTTCTTCTGGTAATGTCTTCCAATATCGAGAAACACTATTTACCAGTGATCTTTCTAAAAATTCTTTTGCCTCTTCATATGTTAATTTGTTTATAGAAACAGCTAATCTTAATCCAATTTCCCATTTATCTATTGCTTCTTCAGTATTTTTTATACAGTCTAAATCTAAAAATGTACCAAAAGGAAATATAGTTTCAGGTGTGGTCCTATCTAAAAGGGTATAGCCTTCATTATCTAAATAGCCTTTTTGCTTTGCTATATTCATTAGTGATGAAACGAAAGAATTTCCTGAACCAAGCTTTCGTCTAACATATGAAGATGCGGGTCTACTGGTTGAAGGTAGATCGCTTATGTTTGGATTCATTTCTGGTTTTATATCAGGTTTTATATTTATCATTAAATTATTGAGTTTATTACTTATATTTTCTATCTCGGAATCTGAAAGGCAAGTAAAATTTTCTTCAGAGTCACTCATTTTATTTTAGCAATATGTTCTATTAAATATTCAATGGTGGTTTTATTTCTTGTTTCAGTAGTTTTTTCTTTTGAATTTATATTTTCAGTTTTTCCTATTTTTTCTATTTTTTCTTTAATTATTTGAATTTCTTTCTTTAGATCTCTACACATATATATTATTGTTTTTTGTATTTCAAATAGGTCTTTTTCTATTTTTAAATTTGTAGGTTCTATTAGTTTGTAGTTATCAGGATTCATGTATGGGTTCTTACTAAATGTAAATGTCGATTTGAAACAACTTTCTCTAAATTTCTTTTTTCAATATCTAATAATATGTTTAATGCTTCTAATATTATTTCTTCAAAGGAATATTTTACAATAAGTTTTCTTATCTTATTTATTTTAGCTTTAGCTGCTAGATCTTGACTAATAAATTTTTGACATTCTAGACAATAAGCTATTCTTTCTGAGTTATTCATGGTGAATTTAAATGATTTTCTCTATAATGTACAGTAAATTCTTTATTAATTTTTGCATATCTATTGGTTATTAAATATTTTTCATGTTCTGCATTTCTCAAAATCTTGTATCTATCATGACTGTAACTGGGTTACAATTGTATAAAGTGACATGAAGCCATTCTTCGTGATAATATGAAATTCTTTTATCTAATTGTTGCAATTGATATGCGTATTCTTTAATAAGGAATAATATAGAGTCACATATTTGACATTCTTCCATTTTAAGGAGATGGATAGTGCCAATCAATATCGTCATATTCTACTTCATTATTAAAGTATCTAATGGGTACTGGATTTGTCTCAAAGTCTTTGTCAGAAATATAATCATCATCATTATTTTGTCTACAGTTTATGGTCCTTATTGGGTTATTTATGGGGATTAGGGGATCATTTATGACAATAGTGAGATTATTGGGGATTAGGGGAATATTTACGTGATCATTGGGCTCTAATACCATTCCGGTGCCCAAATTTGCGGAAACATAATTTAAGCTTGGGTTGGCTAACACAATATTTATATTTACTGTTCTTGATTCAAAAGATATTTTTATTTCTAAATTGTATTCAACATGCATAATATTTATTGATAAACTACTAGAAAGATTAGACATATTTTCCATAAAATTTTTTGATAAGAGAATAGAGTGCAAGCTATATCAAGACTTAACAATTTCTTATTAACAAAAGAAATGGGTCCAAACACGCTTCCATACCTTAGATCTGATTTTTGACCGCAAAAGCTCCGGCTACCTTCCCGAGGATTTCTTACTTGGGCGTTGCAGCCTCCAACCACTGGGGTGACTTCCTTTAAGGGCCGCTTCAGAGTTTTACAGCACAACTTAGTTTCGTTTCCTACCTCTAAGCGTATTCAGATGTAAATATGGAAAGTTGTGAAGAAACTTACTTCTTTTATTAATAAAGAAAGTTAGTTACAAGATGATAGCCTAGCACACTACTCTCTCTCTCTCTCTCTTTATTTCCTATACATGAGAGAAAATTTTAAGACCATCGGTAGTAGAACTCTAGTGCTTTTTCAATTCTTTCTTACTAACACTAGTTTCAACTCCAAGTTCAACTGCCTTCTTCATATGGCGTCTGCATATTTATAAATGTTTGGCGGACTTCAATATCGGATGTGAATTGATTTTCCACGGACTCCTCCTTTCTTCAATTCCGCGGACTTGAATAATATACTTTGGATTCCGAGAGTGTGACGTAAGTGCTTACGTCTTATTCCATGCTCTGACTGCTTGATGCCGTATCCTTATCTTCAGTTTTAGTACATGCTGGACACGTGTTATTTTTATGCTTCCTCATCCTGCACAAAGTCTTGATAGCTTTATTGCTTGATTTTATTCTGCTGCTTTAAGCGTATTTTCCAATTTAAATAATTTATAGCTGCTTCTAGAGTCTTCCCAGCATATGTAGTCATTATAGAAGAAAATGCTCCATTTCCTCCGTATGTACGAAATCCTTGCTTGGGTGTATTTTCTAGATTTTGCAAAACAATTATCAACCCAAGTGCTCTTCAATAATGTATTTTTTCTTCCGAAAAATATTCATACTCCTTCCGTAGAGGATATACTTTTATCTCCAAGTCATCATACTTCATGACCTTAATGTGAGAAAAAGCATCATATCTATTTGAGTCTTCAAAAGCTGGTCCAGCTGCTATAATTTTGAGCATTAATATATCCTTGGGACCATAAGTAGGAATATTTTGATAGATGTGCCTAGCTCCATCTTGAATCCACCGTGGGAGCTTGGAAATTTTAGCAAAGGTTGGAGTAGTCATATATATGGCATTGATTACTCCAAAAGTGTACCACTTTGAATAAAATTGCAATCACATCCCTGCACACAATTTATCCGAGGATAGATCCCCGTGAAATCCATATAATATGTATCGGTATTTTGGAAGGCATATAATTCTCTCATAAGAGAATTGTATTCAGTGACGAGCGGATGCTCATTAATTATATTATTTAATATGGGTATCCTCTGAGATGTCTGTTTCCGGCTAAAATCTGATCTCAAGGATATTCCATCATTGGGAGTATTTAATCCAGAACTCTCGATCTGTTGACAATCTTCTTGTCCCAGTGAAGGGGGAAGATTTTCTGTCTCATCTTTCTTGAACAGATCATATAATATTTCTTCAACCTTGTCGTAAAGGCTGAATGTATTCTGGCCTTTTTCGGCATGCTTGATAAGAAGTTCAGAAACTTCTTTATTTAGATCTTGATAATTCACAATATCCATTACGTCATTAAACGACGTCTGCAATTGAGAAATTTTTTCAGATAACTCTGAGACCGAATCCAAAAGGATAGTTTGCTTATTCATTTGGCTTTCCATCTCTAGTGAGAAAATCTGCAAGGCAATTCTCATCAGACTTTATTAGTTCAATTTCAATCATAAATTCAGATAATGCCATTTGCCATCTAATTAATCTTTTATTTTGGGGCAAAGGTTTAATATTATTTTTAATAAATGCTCTCACTTGAGAATTATCAGTTCTTAACTTAAATTTCTTGGGTAACAAAAAATAATAAAATTTATGACAGCCTCTTATTACTGCAAGTAATTCTTTTTCATTTATATGATATCTTTTTTCCATATCTGAAAACATCCCAGATGCATATCTACATAATAAATTATTTTCTGTTTTTAAAACTGCACTCCAAACTTCTTCAGAAGTATCAGTTTCTAATATAAGATTATCTTCATCTGATGGTAAAGTTAAAAAAGGTAAATTTTTACATTGCTCTTTTATTCTTTTTACTAAAGCAATATGATTTTCAGAAAATTCATATTTATTATTTTTCTTCAATAATTTTTGCAATTCTTTTCTTTTATCTGCTAAGTTACAAATAAAATCAGATGCATAATTTAATGTTCCTAAAAATCTTTGCAATTGTTTTTTATCTTCTAATTTATTAGGAAATGCTTGTATTTTTTCCAAAATATGCAGTTGCATTTTTATTCCTTCACCATTTATTTCTAATCCTAAAAATTCAATTTCTTTTAGTCCTATTTTTGCTTTCTTTTCTGATAACCCAATTCCATGTTTTAAACATAAATCAGAGAATATATTTAAATGTTCTAAATGTTCTTCTATTGAATCTGAAGCTATTAATATGTCATCAACATATACATATAAGAAAGGATAATCTTTAAAGATTTTATCCATTTTTCGTTGATATATTTGAGGGGCATTTTTTAATCCAAATGGCATAACTAACCATTCATATTGTCCTTGAGGAGTACTAAATGTTGTATATTTAATACTATCAGGGTGCATTTTTATTTGCCAAAACCCACTTTTACAATCAAACTTAGAATATATTTTCTTTCTTTTACTCATATTTATAAGGGTTTCTTTATGTGGTAAAAAGTATCCATCAAATATGGTTTCACTATTTAATTGTTTATAATTAACAACCATTCTAGGTTTATTTCTTATTATTTCAGCATGGTTTCTTACCATAAACGCAGGTGAAGAATGGGGAGAATTACTCTCTCTTATTAAAGGAATTTCTAATAATTCTTTAATTTGCTTTTTGAATTCATCCTGATCAGTAGGATTATATCTCATGGGTTTAACTCTAATTATTTTATTTTCATCTTTAAGTTTTATTTCAGCATAATCTTGGTTTTTATCCCAGAATTTAAGAGGATTTTCTGTATAACTCAATTGTAATTTTTCTTTTATATCTTCTAAAGTAGTGGATATAGTTTTTAATTGTAGTTGTTTTAAATGTAATTGTTTTTCAAATTTTAGCATGGAATTTCCTTTTGGTATTTTCGATTTTTCTGTATATCCAATATCAACATGCTGACCTGTGCGAGTATGAAAAGTAATAGGAATTTTACGGGCATAAGCATTTTTAAGTCGGTTAACTACTATCCAATGTCCACAAGGAGCTTTAAAATGTATTTGAGATTGTAAAGTATCAAATAAAACTTTATGAAATAATTGAAGAAAATTATTTCCTAAGAGTATATCTAATCCTGTATCATAGAAGTAAAATGGGGGACATTTTACAAGGAATGAACCAAGTAATATCTGAGGTTTAGGTACTCCAGAATTTAAAATAATAGGGTTATTAGAAATATCTATTCCAGTTCGGTCAGGTAATGTTTCATGATATTGCTGTGCAAAACATGTTGGTTTGCATAAACATGTTCCAGATCCACTATCAATATATGCTGCAAAATATTCAGCTTTATAATCTTTATAGGTTATTCCTATAGGAATATTAATACTATATTGACTTGTCATTTTCTTTCTACATATATCTTTTTGTCATTATGGGTGATAACTATCCCATTTGAAGTTATATTATAAGGGGATACTGAATCTAAAAAACTTGTTCCTAACATTATTTCAAGAGTATTATTAAATCCTTCATTTTCAACTAGGAGTCGAATAGGAATTCGATTACCAGTTAATTCAATTTCTGTTTCTACAGTCTCCGTTATTTCATGAGTTTCTCCATTAAAATTGGTGTATGGATAAGGGTTTTCTAATTGCAAAATGGGTAAGTGTTCAATTAGTCTATGTGATATATAATTTCCATTAACTCCTGTATCTATTAAAATATTACAATTTGTCATATTTTTTCCATTCCAATATCTAGCTTCTATGCTATAATTTGTTGTTATTTTTTGATTAGTATTCATATTTGGTAAACGGTAAGAATTACTTCTAACCATTTTTCCTACATAAGATAATCTTGATGACAAGGCATTTGGCTTGTCTAATAGAGGTTTTTGACTTATATCTAAATTGAATTCCTCATTTAATTCTATATTAGTAATTTCTGGAGGATATATTTTTCCTACTTCGAAAAATAATTTTGGGAGATCAATAAATTCAGATTTTGAAAAATGTTCAGTATGATGTGTATTTGATAAAGCATTATAGACCGACCCCCCTTAATTTCTTTTTCATTTACTTTTTCAATCAATCAAAAAACCTTGCATATAATAGAACCCACGGGCTTTGGGCTTTTCAGGTGCGTAGAATCTTGGCTGCCTATTTGTAGGTTTATTAAGAGGAAAAGTAATTGCTGCATCAAGTGATTGATGGTCGTCTCTTAGGGTGCGTTTGATAAAATTGAAGTTTGAAAACTAAAGTCTAAAATCTGAATTCATTAAATTATTGAATTATTAAATATTAAATCTACTATATTTGAGTGCATATCACATTCAATGATAAGTGAATAGTTTATCACTTATTTTTTAGAGCAAATTTTACCTAAAAAATTCAATGCCACTTAATTAATTCAAATATTCAATTTTTGGTTATCAAACAGTTTGAATATATTAAAATCTAAATCCATTAAGTTTAAGTGCTGAATTGGGTTATCAAACAAGGCTTTAATATCACTTGCAGGTTAGATGTGTTTTTATAGAGAAGCACCAATTAAGTGAGTTCTAATTGTAGGTTAGACATGTTTTTAGAGCTTAATTAGGAAGCACCAATCATTCATTTTAATTCAAATCCATGCCTACAAACATTCGGATATGGGGCTCTCCATTTTCAATTCTATCCGGTTATGTACTAGGTCTAAATTCAAGGTAAATGTGTATGACTTTGGTGTGAATGTGACTTTTGTAATAAGTTAATGCAAAACTCACAATATCCTAAATTTATGTTAATTTACTCAATTCGGCAGAATTAAACAAGTTTAATTAAAGAAGCCCTGATGTGCAAACAATTCAAAAACATCGTGCGCATGCACGTACTGCCAAACTAGACACCACTGAAGATGCGCAAAGGGAATATGTAGACATCCTCCAGATGTTGATCAAATTTTTTTGAGCCCAACAAATTGTATTATCTTTTGGAAATATAACTTTTGTTAGTGCTGTTTTCTCCCTTTCGTTTTTCGGAGCAATTTTGTAGGTTTACTTCTTTCTCGGTCTGAAAACCTTTAGAATTACGTTTGTACTTTAACCTCAATCAAAGGTTCCTCATTTAAAGAAGGGTTAATCACAAAAACTCCTTTTAAGATTTAACTAGTTTTGCACTTTACCTCCTAATATGATTTTTTTTCTCACTTTATCACTTAAAACTGTTAGTCAATTTTAACATTGTATAATGGATATGTCAAAAGGACAATCATACCTCTAGGGATTAACTCCAATAAATCTCCTTAAGGTATAGCATGTTTTACAATTTACTATCTAATATCATTTTTCTTTTATTTTGTCTATTTATTCTTAAAATCATTCAAGACAAATAATATTTAAAAATATCAGTATCCCTATCATAATAATGAAAGTTAATGTATATTTATGGATATAGGTCTTGTTAAATTTTATCTTCATAATTACATGTTTTTAGATTGAGCAAAATATTCCACTCATTATACATTATAAGGGAAAAAATAAAATTTATTAGTGAAAAAATAAACTATAAAAGTATTATTAAAGCTATGTAGATTGGGTTTGTTTGGATTGAAGATTATTTTGAAAATTTTTAAAATAATACTATAATACTTTTGTGATTTGATGTTTGTGAAATAAAAAGATGATTGAGAAGCGTGCTCATAAAAAATTTTAGAAAAATTTAGCAATCCAAACAACTTTTAATAGCATCTAATCATGCCATATTAAAAAAAATGATCCCAAAAATTTTGAAACCCAGATCAACCATGTTTCTTTTTTTTTTTTTAAATATTGCCAACAAAAAAAAATATACTCCCATATGAAGAAAATATCTAGCTATTAAAAGAAATGCACAACATTTGCCCATTTATAAAGATAAACTAACAATATTCAAGCATTTTTAGCCTTTTAATAATAATTTCACATATTAATTTTGTAATAACAATTTTTTATATTTCCCATTATTATGTGAAATTAGCAAGATAATTCTCTAAATTAAAAAAAAGGTATGATTATGGGATGAAATTTGATTAGGACCATGTCTATAAATATATTATTGTTTCATTACTATGTCAGCGATATTGATTTTTTAGACATTATTTGTTTTGAGTGTTATAAAATATTAGAGTTGACTAACGATTTTAGTGATAAACAAACAAATTGGAAAAACATGATGTTAGGGGATAAAGCACAAAATGAGTTACGAAAATTACTTCATTTAACTATAAGAATATAAATATCCTTTTGACATTGCCATTACATAATGTTAAAGACAATAATGGTTTAAGGAACAAAGTGAGGAAAAAGTAACATTAGGGGGCGAAGTGTAAAAATAGATATACTGATGGAGTATTGAAGGCTTATAATACATCAACATGTTTATAAATTAATAACCTTCGGACCATATAAATTTTATTTAATTTAAAGAGGTATTAATTAAATAGTAAATTAATATTTATCGAGTGAACTTATAATTCAGAGAAACACTTATTTAATCAACTAAAGTTCTTTGAAAGAAATATGATTAAGAAGATATTGATGAACTTAAGATAATAATCAATGGTTTAGCTATCGTAACAAAATGGATGTAAATTACTTATTGGATTATCTAGTTGAAAATAATACAAGTTCAGAGGTCTTAAGTTTAGAACTTGATACGCGAAAGGACGCACTCAAAGCATCAATTACTCTTTAAAATTTCTTATTGCAATATGAGAATTCGAACTTTTAAAAGTAGTAAAAAAACTTTTGGGACAAGATTTAGGAAGATTTAAATTTTAAGAAAAAAAAAACAACAATAGACTCATATTTAGGAAAATAGATATGTAATTTTACTAAATTACTAATTATGATATGAATGGGACTAAAGGGTTTATAAGGTTTTTTAAAAATTTATTATCTAATTATTTTATTAAAATTATTAATTTAGCTCGTTATACCGAGTCGAGACTAGGGGTGGTGTCGCGCCCCATTTTTCGCGATGGGAAAATAAAAAGAAGGTTTATAAAAGATGTGATTTTATTTTAAAACAAGTAAAAAATGGACCTAGAATGGGACTTTGAGAAATGCGACAATTTGGGTCCAAAATTTAGTCTAAAAGGGTTTTTAAGAAAAAAAAGAAGAGTCGCCACTTGATATTGAGTTTGGGTGTACCAAGTCACCCCAAAAATACTTTTGATAAGAATAAAATAAAACCCTTTTTCGACAACTCCAGGTCTTTGAAAACAAGAGAAAATGGATTCGGGAGTCACGATTGAAGAAAGGGAAGGCAAAAGTTCGATTAAATCAAACCTAAGGCACCCTTTCAACCTAGTCTAAGCTAGTTGCGAGGTTTAGTCAAAATTTTCCTAATCTAACCCTTAATTTATCACATTTGGATGTTTTCTACATGAATGCAAAAATAAAATATCGAAAGGGACAAAATGTTCATTCAAGGGTTTAATTGATCCAATCACATTTATTGCGAAGGCCAAAATGAATCCTTGAAGGTGTCACGAGGATGCAAATGATGAAAAAGAAAATAAAATAAAAATAAAATAAATTAAATTATATACATATATATAAGTGATCAAAGAAAAAGGGAATGCAACATAAAGGGTATGGGAGGCAAAAACTCGTGACATAATTTTCTTATACAGGGATTAATGGGGTATTTAAACTAAAAAGTTATAATCACCCATTTTCCATGTTTGAAAAATAATTATCCTAACATGAACAATCAAATGAACTAACTTAAATGAGATGCAATTCTAAATGGCATGATTAGCACCTATAGCGGGTAGGGGATAATATAATAGGGAATATCATATAAATGAGAAAAGATCCTAAAAATAAAAATATGCATGAAAATGTAGTGAATAGCATACAAAGATGAATCTAGCGCAAGATGACCTAAAGGGTCTAGCGTTGGACTAGCCCATTTCTAAAAGTCCTTACTAGTGTTGGACTAGCAAGTAAGCGGAGGGAGAAACCACAACTAGCGTTGGACTAGTGTGGTGACGTCATGCATTAACAATTCATAGTGAAACAAATAAAACATAAATTAAAACAAATAAACACATAAGAGCACGTAGCACATAACACGTAAACATAATATCTAGATGCCAAAATCCTAAGAAAAGCGGATAAAACACATAACACATAAGCCACATAAACACGCAACCTATCTATTACATCGGGGAGCGCCTAACTACAATCAAGAAGGGAAAAATATAATAAAACAAATCTAATTATCCTATATATTACATTTTTAGGTATTTAAATACCTCTCGAATCATGATGAAAACTAACTAAAACATATATAAGAAAATTTGAATGAATATTTAAATCAAAATAAATAAAGCATATAAAGATATATAAACACATAGGAACACATAGGAGCACATAAGAGCACGTAATTGACATTGAAATAATAAAATAGGAGTACCTCCCGTTTGAAGTGGTGACTAAATGGAGTCAAATTGTCCTCAATGAAGAGTTTGGTCCCTTTGCCAAGATTTTTGATGAAATTGCCAAGCTCCAATCCAACCGATTGCTGCCTTGTTGTGTGCAAATGTGTTTGGATTTTGTGGAAGAAAATGTGTAGAGGGAGCCCCCTTTTTTTTTTTTTTTTTTTTTTTGTTCCTCTTGTCTGATGAGGGAGAGAGCCGAGAGAGCAAATTGAGCCAAAAGGGTGGAGTCTTTTTTTTTCTTCTTGTCCTCTGTCCGTGAGAGCCGAGAGAGGAGATTAAGGAAGTAGTTTTTTTTTTCTTTTGTTTGGTTTTTGTTCTCGTCTGTTAAGAGCTAGCCGAGAGAGGGAGGGAAAATTTTTTCCTTTCTTCCTTCTTCTGTCCTGGAGAGAGCCGAGAGATGTCTTGTAGCCAAAATGGAGCTTGTGTGCTGAATCTTCCAAAATGATGATTTCTCAATTAATGAAAAGACAAGTCCATGGCCATTGAGTGTGAAATGGGTTAATAGTTAATTTGGTGAAACAAAATGATCAAAATGATTTTTTGATTTTTTTTGATTTTTGTTGTTTTGTTGTTTTTTTTTTCTCTTTTCGTAAAGCAAACCTGCAAAAATGAGAAAATGCACATTAAAATACAAGAAAATAAATAACTTATTAAATAGAAAAATCCTGGGAAAATATTAAAAATTGACAAAAATTTGGTGTCTACAGCTTGCCCCTCTTTGTCTAGAGTTTCAAAGAAACTCAAGACAAAGACGTAGACACCAAATGGCTTATCTGTCTCTTGTAGCTGCACTTGAACTAAAATAAACAAACCAACACTTGGCTGAAATTATTGGACAAAATGATGCAATAACATTGCAGAAAATGTGACCGGACCCATGTAGAGTTGCCTACGTATCCCACCATGGGAATTAGGTCAAACGTAGTTCGAATGCAAGTAAACCACAATGAAACAAGTGCATTGACCAACTGTGGTCTTTGCAAAGTCGAAAAAGTCTGAGCTCTCAGAACTTCTAAACGTGAAACACCAAATGAATGAGAAAGTACAACAATTATTGGTCAAAACAGTCAAGAAAAGTAACTTGTCATAATTAGAAAAAGATGCGCGGAGGGACGCGATTACGCTCCAAGAAGGGGGATAGAAGGGTGCGCGGCGGACGCTGAGACTCACCAACAAAATTTAAATTGTCGAGAAGGGGGACAGAAGAGTGCGCGGTGGACGCTGAGACTCACCAATAGGAAATTAAATTGATGCGCGGAGGGACGCGATTATGCTCCAACAGGAATTAAATTGTCAAGAATGGGAGATAGAAGGGTGCGCGGTGGACGCTGAGACTCACCAACATGAATTTAAATTGTCAAGAAAGGGAGGTAGAAGGGTGCGAGGTGGACGCTGAGACTCACCAACAAAATTTAAATTGTCGAGAAGGGGGACAGAAGGGTGCGCGGTGGACGCTGAGACTCACCAATAGGAAATTAAATTTTTCAAGAAGGGGGAGGTAGAAGGGTGCGCGGTGGACGCTGAGACTCACCAACAGAAAATTAAATTGATGCGCGGAGGGACGCGATTACGCTCCAACAGAAAATTAAATTGTCAAGAATGAGAGGTAGAAGGGTGCGCGGTGAACGCTGAGATTCACCAACAGAAAAATTAAATTGATCAAGAATGGGAGGTAGAAGGGTGCGCGGTGGACGCTGAGACTCACAAACAGGAAATTAAATTGATGCGCGGAGGGACGCGATTACGCTCCAACAGGAATTTAAATTTATCAAGAATGGGAGGTAGAAGGGTGCGCGGTGGACGCTGAAACTCACCAGCAGAAAATTAAATTGATCAAGAATGGGAGGTAGAAGGGTGCGCGGTGGACGCTGAGACTCACCAACAGGAAATTAAATTGATGCGCGGAGGGACGCAATTACGCTCCAACAGGAATTTAAATTTGATCTTCTTAATTGAGTTTTATTTGATTTTTTTTTTTAAATAACAGATTGGTGGGATTGACCCGAGCCCAATGAAATACTGAAAGAAATGAAAATGCAAGTCCTATACTATCTAACTGAAAGGCTATTTGTCAAGAATGGGAGGTAGAAGGGTGCGCGGTGGACGCTGAGACTCACCAACAGAAAATTAAATTGATGCGCGGAGGGACGCGATTACGCTCCAACAGAAAATTAAATTGTCAAGAATGAGAGGTAGAAGGGTGCGCGGTGAACGCTGAGATTCACCAACAGAAAAATTAAATTGATCAAGAATGGGAGGTAGAAGGGTGCGCGGTGGACGCTGAGACTCACCAACAGGAAATTAAATTGATGCGCGGAGGGACGCGATTACGCTCCAACAGGAATTTAAATTTATCAAGAACGGGAGGTAGAAGGGTGCGCGGTGGACGCTGAGACTCACCAGCAGAAAATTAAATTGATCAAGAATGGGAGGTAGAATGGTGCGCGGTGGACGCTGAGACTCACCAACATGAAATTAAATTGATACGCGGAGGGACGCAATTACGCTCCAACAGGAATTTAAATTTGATCTTCTTAATTGAGTTTTATTTGATTTTTTTTTTAAATAACAGATTGGTGGGATTGACCCGAGCCCAATGAAATACTGAAAGAAATGAAAATGCAAGTCCTATACTATCTAACTGAAAGGCTTAAATGCACGTTGCTCAAGTTGGTGGATTTGCAATCTCTCTTTTTTTCTCTTTTTTTTTTTTCAAAATTTTTTTTTTTAGAAGAAATGAAAGAAACACACTTTTTTTTTTTTTTTTTTGAAAAAGTCCAAAGTGACGAATTTTAAAACTAGAAGAATACCAATGACAATTCTCCCTTCAAGAGATTCGAGAGGTACATACATATGTCACTATCCTCTCGATTTTAAAAGGCTCTTTTTCTTTTTTTCACTTTTTTTTTTCTTTCACAAAATCGATTTAGAATGCATTACCAAAATTGGAGCTCACTCCTTTTGCTATTTGCTCCAGCGTAAATCATGTTTAACAAAAACCACATTTTTCATGCTTTCGAAAAGACAAAAAAAAAGTGATCACATAATGCCACCACCCATGTGATCCCTTGTGATTCCTTTGGCCTTGAGAACCATGTAAGCATGATCTTTTGATGTCAAAACTGCTCCCCAAGAGTTGTGCTGCAACTTGTGTTGAATCTTCTCAGTTTTTTAGCATCAGTCAGTCATACTTCCCTTTGTATCACAAATCAACTCTTTCTAATGACCAGATTTGAAGGAATGTCCGTTTCAAGTTTCAACACTCTGCTCTTCGTTCATGATTCTCTTGTGCTCCAAAACCTTACATTGATGACCTTAGCATTTCGGATTTTTCCTAAGGTCACCCTCATTTTCTTTTCCTTTTTCTATTTCTTCTTCTTTTTTTTTCATTTTTTTCATTTTTTCATTTTTTTTTCTTTTTGAAAAGACACCCATTCGGGTTTTCACTCAATGAACAAATTTTGTCAACAACCTTTATCAACTCAAGAATATGTTTTAAGAAATAATGGCATCAGTGCGACAATCCTTCCCATGCAAAATTGGTGAAGGTGTATTGACATCATTTGCCATTTGATTAAGTGATTTTTGTTAGAGATACTACTAAGGCGGAGGTCGGGACTTCATGATTTTTTATGATGGGGTCAGGTGGGGTGTGGAAGAAATGTGAAGGCTTGAGAGCAAAATCCTCAAAGAGGTTTCAAAAACCCTAAGATCATGTTCTATCAATATTTGCCCCAGTATGAGGGTATTAAAACTGAAAAAATTGCCCCAGTTTGGCTTTTGAATCTATTTTCCTTTTCATTTTCCTTCTCTCTTTTTTTTTTATGACAAATAGGAGATAAAATTTGCCCTGGTGTGGGATTTGCAATCTTTAGGGGGCTATCAAAAAGAATTATTAAGTTATTTTGAAGGTTCAAAGGGAAAAATCAAGGGTAAGATATTCAAAGAGAAAAGAAGAAGGTTCGCCTTTAATCCACCCTAGATGGTATCTCAAAAAGAAAAATCACCTAATCAGATTAAAGAATTTCTTACACATGTCTGAATTGATTGGCAGAGGAAAAACCTGTCCATCCAGTTCTGTGAGAATGGGTGTTCCTCCGGATAGCACTCTTTGAACAATAAATGGCCCTTGTCAAGTTGGAGCAAACTTTTCTTTAACCTCCTCTTGAATCGGAAGAATTTACTTCAAAACCTTATCCCTCACTTCAAATAAGCGAGATTTGTCTTTCTTGTCATAACTAACGAACCATCCTTTGATGATAGCATTGTCCATGACAAACATTCAACTTCTTTTTCATCAATTAGAGACAGCAACTCATTGTGCTCCTTAATCCATTCGATTTCTTCTGCCTGAGCCTTTGTCAAAATGTGCAAGGACGGAATCTCGGTTTTGGCATGTATTACCATTTCCATTACAGCATAAGAGGGCAAGGTGTTACCCCAACTTAGAAATGTAATCTCCAATGAAATGCTCCCAGAGTTCAATTGCAAAATTTGCAAAATCGAAGGGAAAACTCTCTTTTTCTTTTTCTTTTTTTCAATCCCTTTTTTTTCTTTTTCTCTCTTTTTTCATTTTTTCCCATTTTTTTCATTTTTTTTCTCCTTTTTTTTTACTATTCTCTCTTTTTTTTCTCATTCCCCCTTTCTTTTATTTTCTCTTTTCTTTTTCTTCTTTTTTTTTCTTTATTCCCCCTTTTCTTTTCTTTTCTCTTTTTTTTTTTCTTTTCCTTTCTTTATTCCCCCTTTTTTCTTTTCTCTTCTCTTTTTTTTTTCAAGTTGGCTGCTGAAGTATGTACTCCTTTTGAGCAAATAGCCGATCCTCCACTTTGCAATGTAGCATTATTGCTCCATTTTTATTTGTGATTAATCTCCAAATTTGCAAGTTTTGAATTGCACTTTTTCCTCGATCTCAACCATAAACACCTGCATAAGGGGAATTTTTCAAAGCACTTGAATTTTTCAATTTTTTACTTTTTTTGTTTATTTATTTTTTTGAGCAATGAAGTAACAATTAAGATTCATGCAAAGTATTGACTTATCAAGATTTTAAAAAATATATACTTGATCTTGGACATACCCTACAAATGTATTATAAAACTTTTGCCTCAATTTGAACCTATTTGACAAAATCTCACAGATATATTACAAAAAATGTTGCCCCAATTTGGGCCTATTATAGAATTTTATTCGAATGGTTCTCAATTTAACCAGACAAAACCAGAAAACTGATTTTTTTTTTCAAAATTTAGAAAACTAACATGCAATGTGAATAGAAACTACATTTTTCAAATGAAGAATTTAAATATCATATCCAAACTCATGTAGAAGATTCCATGATAAATCCCTCAAAAATAAGACCAAATTGAAAAAGATCTCTTCCTTATTTTGGGATTGGTGTTGAGGGAAAAGGACCACTTTTCTTATGAGCTCATCTTTTAGAACCAATCAAATGGATATTATTCAGGATTTTGAGATGGCTCAGGGTAATGGTATATCAGAATCTATTTTTTTTTTTTTTGTCGCCCAAATTGTACCCAACACATTCAATATCACATCTTAGTGAAAGCAAATAGCTTATCACTCTTATTTTTTGAGAAAACTCAGTCAACATATAATCTCTATGGGCTTATAATGTATGGGTAGAAACGATAGCCAAACATATGGAAACAAGTTATGACCTTATGATCACGAGTGAATGGTAGGTTCCTTAGAGGCAAGATTTTCACTTCAAATTGTCATGAAAGATAAGTCAGCAATGGACTTTATGAGCTTGTAATGCGGCTTGACAACGATAGCCAAAAATTGAGCACTTAAGATCGCATTTCTTCCCAAAAATTGCCACAGTTTTAGACTTAAAATCCGGAATCCCATTTTGACTCCCTTTTTCTTATCAATCCTCTTTCTTCTTCAACAATCACTAAGGGGAATGCAGCATTAGATGTCTTCGCATTTTTCTTTTTCTTTTTTTCTCTCATCATTTTTTTTCATTTTTTTTCACATTTTTCTTTTCTTTTTTTTTTTTTTTACCAATATTGATATCCCAAAGTCAATGATAAAATTGAAAACTCCCTAATTTGGAGTGTAGATGGCCCTTCTTTCTTTTCGATATTGAATACCAAAATATCAATGGTAGAGTCAGAATCCCCCAACTTGTAATTCTTTCTTCTTCTTCTTTTTTCACTCGTTTTCTTTATTTGATGTCCCTTTCAAAAATTTTGATCATCTTTGTCATTTTTTTTTCAATTCTCAAATCTCCTTCCCCAGTGTGGGGGTGCGATCATAAGTGCTTTTGGAACGAACCACCAATTTAGGCTCAAACGAGGATGCAAAGGATGGATAGTGTGTAGATAGTAGAAACGATAGCCAAAGTATCATTCTTATTTCTCATGACAACCAAAGTAAAGAATAGCCCATTGGGAAAATCCACTTCCTTTTGACATTTGAAAATTTCATCAATGTAGGGTTGTGATCACCAAGCCTCTTATTTGAAACAAAATTGTGCTTGCGATGGTTCAAAAAGGAGACGGAATGATAAAAACTGTATGAATAGAGAAATGAAAGCCTAAAGCATCATCCCAAATTCCCAAAATAAATAAGAAGTAATGTACA
This sequence comes from Coffea arabica, assembly GCF_036785885.1. NCBI lineage: Eukaryota > Viridiplantae > Streptophyta > Magnoliopsida > Gentianales > Rubiaceae > Coffea > Coffea arabica. The sequence continues at coordinate 41,042,081 of NC_092316.1, read as the reverse complement.
TTTTTGCTTTCACTCAGATGTGGATTGAATCTGATTAGACAACCAGGACATTTTCACGGTAACAAAATTGTCTCACTTTGAAGCTAGTCAACCAGTGCGACTGATCTTAGAGGTTCAATAGAAGTGTACAAAAAATGAAAAAGAAAAGTGTCTGGGTTGATCTTGTATGAGAAACTATCAAATTTGAATGACCCCTCTTTATTTTCGACTGCTCTCATTGAATAGTTTAGACCACAAATCTAGTGTATGCAAAGAATTTTGAGAATTGGACATACACTCATGAATTTCGAACAAGAGGTCAAAAGAAATTTCAATTTAGCCTTATTTCTTAGGATTCATCATGAAATCTCCCAATGAGAAAATAAAGAATGAGTATATACAAAACAATAGTTGTCTAAATAAAAACTTTATTATTCAAATGTTTGAAAATTTCTCAAATATAATACATGTGAGAAAATAAAAATCTCTAAAGAATACACTTTCAAATATATACACACTTTCTCTTTCTATCTTTTGAGACAAAATGTACTAGAAACAAAGAATCAAGAGATTTTTGAGATGCTTTACACTAGCATTTTCAAATGGATTTTTCATTCATTTTTTTCATTTTTTTTCACATTGTAGGATCTGCCCAAGAATCAAGTAACACTTGTAATTTTTCAAAATTTATTAGACCCAAAAATATTATCAGATATAGGAAAAATACTTTTACCTTGTTAAAACAACTTTTGTAAATGCAGGGGAGGGGGAAAAAATAAAAGCAAAATACCCAGAATTAGTAAGCAAAACTGCAAAATCGGTATGCATGTCTTATGGGTGAGCCCTTTTATGCCAAGGGTTGGCCTAGTATGAAAAATGCAATCCTTAGGGATAGGCATCATACAATACCTGATGGATCCGATCGACTTATTGAAATTCGAATAAAAGACAATTTTGAAAATTTTGGTTAATTGGAGTGACAAGAGACAATTTGTTCTAACAAAAAGAGGACAAAGTCCGAATGGATTGATTGCTTTGATTGACACATAAAGTGATATTAAAAATCAATTTAGTGTGAAAAGCTTATTTTTTGAAAGAATTGAAATGTCTCGACTAGTTTATTCGGTGAACCATAGATCGAAACTTAAAAAAGAATAAATGACCAAATCGATCGAATGAAATTGATGATTAGTTCAAAAATTGATTAGATTATCCTAAAAGTAAATAAAACTGATCAAATGGATTGGATAAAATTGACGACTTATTCAAAAATTGATTGTATTGTCCTAAAATGAATAAACAGATTAAATGAATTGACTGAAATTGATGATTTATCAAAAAATGAAATTAAAAATGAGCAAAATTGTATAGAGTGGATGGTCTATCCAAAAAATTGACTTAATCATCTTAGATGTAAAAATGGGGTGGGGTGAATGGAATTGATGGTTTATTTGAAAGTTGATTAAATTGTCAACCCATTGGTAGTTTCAAAAAATTCATTGCGATGCATCAGTCTATGAGCCTTCGGAAATCAAGATTTGACCTTAACATACTTATCATCTCAACAATGAGGAATTTGTGAATTTCTTCAACTTAATGTCCTTTACGCAAGGGATTTTTACCAATTCTGATAAAATGGCCAAAAAGTGATTATTAAAGGCTCATATTCTAATGCGTAAAAACTGTTCCATCATTCTCAATGCCGTCACACAAAAGGGATCGAATCCTACCTTACCTTGTGCACTACCCCTTTGGATGGTACAGAAAATATAAACGTGCAAATCTCATTGGATTACATATCCGAGACAAAAGGTGACTTATTTCTACCGTGGGATTCCCTATGCGGCATTCCCTCTATGGTTAATGCATGATGACAATTTATTAAAGCATATTAAATATACAATGAAATAATTGAAATGTGACCTAAAAGTGCCCCCTTTAAATGCCGGGGTAAGCCTAAAATGATGTGCAGTACATATGCATATGCAATTGACTAAAATTTAAACATGCTTGATATAAGAGGCGGTCTTATCTTAAACGAGTACCATGTTAGGACTCTTATTTCTAAAGTTTGTGTATGCAGAAAAAGGGGAAACAAGGAGAGGTTAGTTCAACAAGTAACATATAACACGTTGTGACAATAAATGATACAAGAATGAAAAGTAAATAAAGCAAACAAAGAGGGGTAAAATCCCTCCCCTCGTGCTTAGTGCTCCTAATTGGATAGGTTGACTCTATCCTAGGTAATTTCTAATATGGATGCATGAGGTTTGGCTTACTAATGCATCTAGACTCGATAAGGTTTCAGGCTCCCAAGCCTTCAGACCAAAAAGTTAAGGGTCATCAATCCCAAAACCTTCGATCGGTGGCTTAAGTGATCCCTTAGGCATCGCTATGGGCGCAGAGCACACCATCCGCCTACCTAAGGAAATCGATCCTAATCCTACAAGAAGATGTGGGATGGCGCCCACGAGAAAAATAAAAATAGGGTAAAAATAATGCATGCACGTATGAAGTGCTTCCTTTTGAGGGGAGAGATTATAATTAAAACACGTGTGGAGGCTCTACGGTGATATTTTCCCGCACCCAAATGCAAAGCGCGATACGAGAGAAAAAAAAAATAAATAAATAAGCCATTCATCATATACACGTAAAACGAGGAACGATTACGAGTGTGAAATGCAAAACATCCTAAAAAAGAAAAATGCAACCTAAAACATCCAAATATGATAAATATAAAGGATTAAAAAAAGAAAAGACAACTAAACCAAATGCTTGGACTCTCTAGGTCCCCAGTGGAGTCGCCAAGTTGTCGCGCCCCATTTTTCGCGATGGGAAAATAAAAAGAAGGTTTATAAAAGATGTGATTTTATTTTAAAACAAGTAAAAAATGGACCTAGAATGGGACTTTGAGAAATGCGACAATTTGGGTCCAAAATTTAGTCTAAAAGGGTTTTTAAGAAAAAAAAGAAGAGTCGCCACTTGATATTGAGTTTGGGTGTACCAAGTCACCCCAAAAATACTTTTGATAAGAATAAAATAAAACCCTTTTTCGACAACTCCAGGTCTTTGAAAACAAGAGAAAATGGATTCGGGAGTCACGATTGAAGAAAGGGAAGGCAAAAGTTCGATTAAATCAAACCTAAGGCACCCTTTCAACCTAGTCTAAACTAGTTGCGAGGTTTAGTCAAAATTTTCCTAATCTAACCCTTAATTTATCACATTTGGATGTTTTCTACATGAATGCAAAAATAAAATATCGAAAGGGACAAAATGTTCATTCAAGGGTTTAATTGATCCAATCACATTTATTGCGAAGGCCAAAATGAATCCTTGAAGGTGTCACGAGGATGCAAATGATGAAAAAGAAAATAAAATAAAAATAAAATAAATTAAATTATATACATATATATAAGTGATCAAAGAAAAAGGGAATGCAACATAAAGGGTATGGGAGGCAAAAACTCGTGACATAATTTTCTTATACAGGGATTAATGGGGTATTTAAACTAAAAAGTTATAATCACCCATTTTCCATGTTTGAAAAATAATTATCCTAACATGAACAATCAAATGAACTAACTTAAATGAGATGCAATTCTAAATGGCATGATTAGCACCTATAGCGGGTAGGGGATAATATAATAGGGAATATCATATAAATGAGAAAAGATCCTAAAAATGAAAATATGCATGAAAATGTAGTGAATAGCATACAAAGATGAATCTAGCGCAAGATGACCTAAAGGGTCTAGCGTTGGACTAGCCCATTTCTAAAAGTCCTTACTAGTGTTGGACTAGCAAGTAAGCGGAGGGAGAAACCACAACTAGCGTTGGACTAGTGTGGTGACGTCATGCATTAACAATTCATAGTGAAACAAATAAAACATAAATTAAAACAAATAAACACATAAGAGCACGTAGCACATAACACGTAAACATAATATCTAGATGCCAAAATCCTAAGAAAAGCGGATAAAACACATAACACATAAGCCACATAAACACGCAACCTATCTATTACATCGGGGAGCGCCTAACTACAATCAAGAAGGGAAAAATATAATAAAACAAATCTAATTATCCTATATATTACATTTTTAGGTATTTAAATACCTCTCGAATCATGATGAAAACTAACTAAAACATATATAAGAAAATTTGAATGAATATTTAAATCAAAATAAATAAAGCATATAAAGATATATAAACACATAGGAACACATAGGAGCACATAAGAGCACGTAATTGACATTGAAATAATAAAATAGGAGTACCTCCCGTTTGAAGTGGTGACTAAATGGAGTCAAATTGTCCTCAATGAAGAGTTTGGTCCCTTTGCCAAGATTTTTGATGAAATTGCCAAGCTCCAATCCAACCGATTGCTGCCTTGTTGTGTGCAAATGTGTTTGGATTTTGTGGAAGAAAATGTGTAGAGGGAGCCCCCTTTTTTTTTTTTTTTTTTTTTTTGTTCCTCTTGTCTGATGAGGGAGAGAGCCGAGAGAGCAAATTGAGCCAAAAGGGTGGAGTCTTTTTTTTTCTTCTTGTCCTCTGTCCGTGAGAGCCGAGAGAGGAGATTAAGGAAGTAGTTTTTTTTTTCTTTTGTTTGGTTTTTGTTCTCGTCTGTTAAGAGCTAGCCGAGAGAGGGAGGGAAAATTTTTTCCTTTCTTCCTTCTTCTGTCCTGGAGAGAGCCGAGAGATGTCTTGTAGCCAAAATGGAGCTTGTGTGCTGAATCTTCCAAAATGATGATTTCTCAATTAATGAAAAGACAAGTCCATGGCCATTGAGTGTGAAATGGGTTAATAGTTAATTTGGTGAAACAAAATGATCAAAATGATTTTTTGATTTTTTTTTGATTTTTTTTTATTTTTGTTGTTTTGTTGTTTTTTTTTTTCTCTTTTCGTAAAGCAAACCTGCAAAAATGAGAAAATGCACATTAAAATACAAGAAAATAAATAACTTATTAAATAGAAAAATCCTGGGAAAATATTAAAAATTGACAAAAATTTGGTGTCTACAGGTGGCAATCAGGTTAGTAACGGGTTGGTGGGTCGAGTTGAGATCCATCTATAAGAGGAAGCTAGTTGACCTGGAACTTGACCTACCACCCACAGTGGGTCAAGCTATCTGACCTGAATATGAAATTTTCAGGTTGATTGGTCACCCAAATGACCTAATATGACCTGAAACATAACTCCAGTTTATTAATCTACTGCTGTAGTTCCTAACAGAACTAATTCCGCACAAGGCCAATTACATTATCAAGTAAAAAGAATTTGCTAAAACAATCCTAGGTCAGATCTGAAGTAAATTAAGACACCATAAAAGTAAAAAATAGTGTAATACACTATCTATCCAAACACAACAACTACAGCTTCACACAAGCCAGACAAATTCAGTAATCGACCTGAAATCTGATTTCTTTAGAGGAGGCACATAAGTTTGAGAATTAGAAGGCAGAAGCTATGCTTAAACTCGGAGAGGAATGGCAGTTCTGGTGTTCCACATTGCTATTGCCCGATGTTTGCTAGTGACAGATGAAGGGCGGCAATAGCATGAGGTACTGGGGTTTAGAGAAAAATGGTGAAGAAACAATCGAATAAGGGCTTAGGGTTGAGAGGTTAATGACTTAATGCCTTTGGGAAAAAAAGAGTGAGTAAGTCTAGTTAGATAAAATATTTTTTATATTTATTAAATTATTTTTAATTCACAAACGAGTTACCGGGTGAACCCATGGATAACCTGAATTCGATTTGTTTTCTTTTGGATTCATCAAATTCGACCCAATTCTAACCCAAACTCGCAAAAGTTCAATCCAAATCTATTAATTTCGTATTAGGTTAGTGTCTTGTTTTCAAGTCGTGTAAAAAATTGCTACCCCTAATCGAGACCGAAAAAATTATTATTCAATAGATGTTATTAATTTATTGAATATTAATTTATACAGGTTTTACTATATTGCTATTTTCCATTTTTCCTTAACTATACGTGCCCTAGTCTACGGAAGACAGTAATAACTTTTGGTTGGAAATTGTTGATCGTAAGTCATATGAGTTGCTACTTCATTTAATCACCTTTTGCTTGTAAATTGTCATCACATTCATGTTTCTGGATTGGTTGTAGAACATGTACCTTCCATAATTGCACAAAGAAAATCTAGAACAAGCTCAGGCTAGAATGAAGCATTATGCTGATACCAAGAGGTTAGAGATGACATTTGAAGTTGGGGATTGGGTGTTTCTGAAATTACAGCCGTACAGACAGGCTACTGTTGCCATTAGGAGGAACATGAAATTGGCTGCAAAATATTATGGTCCTTATTAGATAGTAGAGAAGATTGGGACTGTTGCCTATAAACTGAAGTTACTGGAGGGCTCTAAAATTCATCCTGTTTTCCATGTGTCATTGTTGAAGAAGGTAGGAGAAGGAGTGACTCCTAGTTCTGCCTTGCCATACTTAGATGATGAGGGACAGCTGAAGGTGCAGCCAGTGGTAGTCTTAGACAGGAGGATGGTCAAGCAGAAAAATGGTGCAGCAGTGCAATGGCTAGTTCAGTGGTTCAACTCTACTCCAGCTCATGCTACCTAAGAGGATGCTGACTTCATACAAGCTACATTTCCAGATTTTGAACCTTGAGGACAAGGTGGAATTCAAGAGGGGAGTGATGACACAAAACTAGTTGAATTAACAGAAAAATGCTGAGTTATTATTTAAACTGTGTTGTTTTACTTAGTTAACAGAATTAAGTAGGAATTAGCAGTATTTTGTCGTTTTCTTTGTAGTTTGTTGCGTTTGGGCTGTTAAGTGGATTTTTCCAGATTTGGTCCACGTTACCAGTTAGTTACACGTAACTTTAGGCACCAGTATTAGTAGGAAGAGGCTCTGCACTTCTTGTCATTGATTTGCTGATATTGAAACCGATTCCTTGTGAGTGAATGGATCAATTCCTTTCTCTGCAAGTTTCCCTCAACTCTTCCTTCATTCTCTAATCATCTCTTTCCTGTTCATTTTAAATGAATTTCAGGGAGTACCACTGATTGAACTTGAGTTTTGTGACAATGTTATTAATTTATTGAGTATTAATTTATAGCGATTTTACTATATTACTATTTTTTCATTTTTCCTTGCCTATACGTGCTCTAGTCTACGGAAGACAGCAATAACTATTGGTTGGGAATTGTTGATCGTAAGTTACATGAGTTGCTACTTCATTTAATCACCTTTTGCTTGTAAATTGTCATCACATTCATGTTTCTGAATTGGTTGTAGAACGTGTACTTTCCATAATTGCACAAAGCCGATTGTAGTTCTTTATTGTCTACTGGTTTTATTTATCATATGATCTTCGAAACCTCATAACAAAATCATTTGAGTATGTAAAATTGCATAACTAGCATAGAGAAATTCAATGAAGCAAATCCATGCAATTAGTTAAGACTAAACAAAGTTTCTATGAAGACCAACTCCAAGTCGCATAACCACCATTCGAAACAAGCAGCTAGCATTGATTAAGAACGTCAGTAACAACACTATAGATAGGCATAATAAGAACGAAATTCACTAATGCAAAAGGAATAACTTATGCAGGTGTTAGGTTTGCCAAGTTTAGCTGCCTCGAAAGACGTAGAAGTTATCAGTGTAAAGACACAGTTGCCACCTGATAATTGATAAAGCTGCTAACTTCAAGTTTGTGTCCTCATCCAATCTCCCAAAAGTATTGTTCTGTTTGTTGTAGTACAACACAGAACATTGTGGGACATACTCCGATGGGAGTTCTGAGTCTTCATCATCAATCCTACTTGTTGTATAAACAATTAAGTCACCATCACCATCTCTATCCCCAAGTGGATGTAACCATTCTCTTTCAATATCAAAACCAGGCAGAGAAATGCTATACTCCTTTGTCCATGATGCTTCAGTAATCTTCTCCTCAGACTCCTTCCTTAACATCCGTACTTCCACTGCTGAAGGCTCCGCAGCTGGATCCACAAGGCAAAGATGTCCCTTTAATTCAACCAGGCTTACAAGATCGCCATCAACCGTGTAAAAACCTTCTGCAGGGGGCGGAGGGATTATTTCGAATTTTTCTTTGTTTAAACCCAAGGAGAGGATATTCTCCTCGTTTTTCCTGTCAAAAATTGTCCAATAAAAGACACCATCGACAAAAGTTCCCCACTGATTAATAACTTCATCGATTTTGAAAGGACAGCACTTCTGAGCAATTTTTCTCCATCTACCGCTTTTAGAAGAATTCTTGGTGGAGACATTAGTACTACAAAAACTCAAAATCTCACAACCAGCAATAGGAAGTTGACAACCATCAGTAGAAGAATCAGACATGCCAAAGATTAAATGGACAATAATATACTCATTCCTGGTGGGATCATGGTTTAAAGTCACGGTCACGGTCGCGGGCGCGGCCCGAAACGTTCCACATCGGTCTAGACATATCGGTCGCGGTCTCGGTGAGATGCAAATTTTAAAGTATTTAATATTCTAAAAATTATTAATAATATAAAAAAGTAGGCTAAATAAAAATAATTAAAAATAGCAAAAGAAATGGCCAAGTCAATCCGTCACGGTGTGACTCGGCTGATTTCTCGTCTTGACTCGGGATAACTCGGAGTAACTCGGTGTGACTCGGCCGAGTCAATCCGTCGCGGTGACGACTCGGCCGATTTCTCGGCGCGTCAAGTATTTCGGTATCGTTTCGTCACGGTATCGTATCGGTAGGGGCCGAGACGGTGACGATTCGGCCGAGTCGTCTCGGTCTCGGCCGAGACTTCGAACCATGGGTGGGATCGAATCCAATACCCCCTGCCATCCAGTTCGAATTGTCAATATTGGGGGTGACCTCTGGCAAGTCGATGAGTTTTGGAATATTAGGATTATATATATAAAACATATCTGGACTTGATAACCATATAAAATCTCGGCATTGTAGTGAAAATGATGGAACTATTTCATAAATTTCCCGACGATCATCCCGCCCATGTACAAGTGAAGGAAGAGAATGGTCGAACGTGACAACTCCATTCCCATCTACACCACGTATCTTGCAGGAGGTAACACACCCGGTTCCCTCTTTCTCGTGCTTTTGGCTCAAATAAAAATGCACTGGATTTTTCTGGGATTTTTCGTGGTGTAAAGTCCAGAAGATTTCAAGGTTTGACAAGAGGTTGTACCATTGTTTGCATACTAACCTTAACTTGCGAAGGGTCCTGACTTGGAATCTTGACAGAATCTCAGCCAGCAATTCTTCAGGAAGATCAGAAAGCACCGTGCTTTGCTTCCAAGCTTTCTTTGGCGGATCTGCCATCCAAAACTTCTCTTCTCTTCCAAGCTTTCTTGGCTTCCAGGCTTTCAGTTCGCACGCATGCTTGAGGCAACAATCTACTGGCGGAATTCAAGAACAATAGAGGGTTTATTGAACATTGAACTCTGGTATATAAAGGGTAGTATGTATGAATATAATGTGAACAGACAAACGCAGTAAATGGAAAGATCCTAATTGATACGATGTATTCTTTTCCCTTTTCTTCTCTAAACCAATGGGACAAATGCATTTGGAAAGTGAATTGACTACCTATTGCTTAATACTACTACAAAGTAATAGTCTTTCAAAGCAATAGTCTTTTTTTTTAATTGCTCTCAGACGATAAAAAGGTTGTAGTTTATAGAAATAAATTGTAATGGAGCTTCAGTAGTATTGTAAAAGTTCTTCCCAAAAAAGTTTTGGGTAACCCAAAATGATGCATGTGTTTGGTTATTCCATATTTTGCGCAGGATATAGCAACGGAAATACAGCTGAAGTTGTTAGCTAAAGTTAGTTATGGCCATGCAGGCCATGCACACGTTAGTTATACAGCTGGGATTTGTTAGCCAATTTGTTAGTGGGAATCTAGTGATGTCAGCCTAGGTCAGCAGGTTAAGCATTAGCCTGACAGCCGACTTAGATGGCTATAAATAGGAATCTAGGCTATGAAATAAGGCAGCCTTTTTGATATTCATTCTGTAATAGCTTTACATTTCTCCTTTCTTGTATTCTCTCGGTTACCCACATAATAACAATTCCTTTCATCTGTCGGTCTTCGAAGTTACCTCTCCACCAATTCTGTAGCTTCTAGATCGCAGATCGCAGGCCTCCACTGACCTCTGCATCAGTGGTATCAGAGCCAAGCAACGAACCCAACATCCCAGGTTCGAATCTCGCAGAGGCTCTGCCTCCATGAAGGGGGAGTCCCAAAATTACCAGGCCGTCGAGGACGTCGGCCTCTAAGGAGGGGCGTTTGTTATGGAATTTTTGGGCCTTGTACGGACAGGTTAACCTTTTCGCATCAGTGGTATCAGAGCTGGGTTGAACCAGCTAAGTCACCAATGGCAGAGGGCACTAGGTCTCAAGACGTCAGGAAGATGGAAGAGCACGTTCGCTCCATGCTGAAGGAACAACAGGAACAGTTCGAAAAAGAAATGGCAGTTCTAAGAAACCTGGTGGTTGAACTACACACGCAGAAAGGTCCGGCCGAAGGAAATGGCTCCCCTCATAATTCGGATTCTTCAAACAGCAATAGAGGGAATTACCACGTTCCCTCTCGCTTGTCGCGGATTGACTTCCCAAAATTCAATGGGGAGGGTTTTAGAGGATGGTTGTACAAGTGTGAGCAGTTCTTTGAAGTGGATGAGACGCCAAGCTCAGTAAAGGTCAAAATAGCTGCCATGAATTTGGAGGGGAAGGCTCTTCAGTGGCACCAAATCTTCATGCGATCCAGACTTACGCGGGAGATTCCGGCCTGGGAGGAGTATGTAAGGGAATTATCCTCCAGGTTTGGAGACTCCTTGTATGACGATCCCATGGGAGAGCTTAAGAGCTTGAAGCAATCTGGGTCAGTACAGGAGTACCACGACCTGTTCGAGGAGCTTCTCAATAGGGTGGATCTCCCCGAGGACTACGCTACAAGTTGTTTTGTGAGTGGGTTGAAACCAGAAATCCAACTGACCGTAAGAATGTTCATGCCCAGGAACGTGCAGCATGCCAGAACCCTGGCCAAAATTGAAGAAGCTAAGGTGTTTGTGCAGTAGAAAGGGAGGGGGTTTGCCAAACCTTACACAAGTTGCCCAGATCCTAACCGCACTTTCGCACCTACCCAAACAAACTCAGCTGGTTACAAATGGAAGGTAGATTCTAAGCCACTCTTGCCTCTCCCTACTTTTCCAGCCCTACCTAGTAATGAGAAGCAGAAAGAGTTAATTGCCAAAAGACCCTTCAGGAGGTTGAGTAGAGCAGAAATGGATGAGAAAAGAGCTAGGGGGTTGTGCTTTTGGTGTGACGAAAGATTCACAGCTGGGCACCGATGTGGTAATAAACAATTCCACATGTTGGAGGTTTGGGATGACATGCCAGAGGAGGAGGAGGAAGGGTCAGGAAGTGAAGAAGAAGACGCACTGGATGAAGGTCAACTGGCACATATTTCTCTTAATGCCATGACTACCATGAGTGTTCCTAATTTTAAAACTATGAGGGTCACGGGTCATGTGGGACGACAATCTGTGAACATTTTCATAGATTGTGGTAGCTCCCATAATTTCGTTCACCCTAAAGTTGTACAGAAGTTGGGTTTAACTACACACAGGGTTGATCCCCTAGTGATAGAGGTGGCAGATGGAAATAAGTTGACCACGCAGGACCTTTGTAAGGACTTCACTTGGAAAATGCACGGACAGGAATTCAAGGCTGACCTACTCATGTTACCAGTGGGTGGGTGTGAGCTCGTCCTTGGCATACAATGGTTAACTACCCTTGGGGATGTGAAATGGAACTTTGGGGAGCTTAGGATGGAGTTTATGCAAGCTGGCCATAAGGTAGTTTTGAGGGGAATGAAGCGACAAGGGCTGCAGCTGGTTAAGCAGAAAAAAATGCAGAAAATACTTCAAAAACCAGAGCAAATCGCTGAGGCGCAACTATGCCTAATCAGAGTAGTGCAGAAGCCCACAGCAGACACCTTACCTCTCTGTACCATCTCTGCGAACACTGAGGATCAGCAGGTGAGCAATCCAGTAAAACTTGAATACTTACTGAATGATTATGAGGATTTGTTTCAGGAACCTAAGGGGTTGCCACCAAAAAGGCTCCATGACCATAAAATTGTTCTGAAGGAGGGGACGGAACCCATCAACGTGCGACCATATAGATACCCGGCCTTCCAAAAGGGTGAGATTGAAAGGTTGGTGGCTGAAATGCTAGCTTGTGGCATCATCAGGTCTAGTTCTAGTCCTTTTCTTCTCCAGTAGTATTGGTAAAGAAAAAGGATGGATCCTGGAGAATGTGTGTTGATTACAGACAGTTGAACAATGCCACTATAAAAAATAAATTCCCTATACCTTTGATAGAGGAACTACTGGATGAGCTATTTGGAGCAAGGTTCTTCACCAAACTGGATCTGAGATCTGGGTATCACCAGGTCAGGATGAAGGCAGAGGATGTGGAAAAGACAGCCTTCAGGACTCATGACGGCCACTATGAATTTTTGGTTATGCCCTTTGGGCTGACTAATGCGCCTTCAACTTTTCATGGTTTGATGAATGACATTTTCAGGCCATTCTTAAGGAAATTTATTCTGGTTTTCTTCGATGATATTTTGATATACAGCTGTGATTGGGAGGAACATCTACAACATCTTAGGATGGTGTTCGAATTATTAAGGCAGCATACCTTGAAGGCAAAAAGAAGCAAATGTACCTTTGCACAGCAACAGATTGATTATCTAGGCCATGTCATCAATATTGAGGGAGTTCAAGCAGACCCTCAGAAGATTTCGGCTATCGTAAGTTGGCCTCTTCCTCAGACAGTCAAGCAGCTAAGAGGGTTTTTGGGGCTCACTGGCTACTACAGGAGGTTCATACAGGACTATGGGAAGATTGCCAAACCATTGACAGAATTACTCAAGAAAAACCAGTTCCAATGGCATGATGCGGCTACTCAGGCCTTTAAGAACTTACAGGAAGCCATGAGCAGTCCACCTGTTTTGGCTTTACCAGATTTTACTCAGGAATTCGTTGTAGAAACTGATGCATCTGGGAATGGAATTGGGGCAGTACTGATGCAGCATAAGCGACCTCTGGCCTTTTTCAGCAAGGCCCTGGGTCCTAAACATCAAGCTCTGTCTGTATACGAAAGGGAAATGTTGGCTATAGTGACTGCAGTGTTAAGGTGGAGAGCTTATCTGGTGGGAAGGCATTTTACTATTAAAACTGATCATCAGAGCCTGAAGTATATAATTGAGCAGAGGGTACACACACCTTTACAACAGAAGTGGATAGCCAAGTTAATGGGGTTTGACTATGAGGTGCAATACAAAAAGGGATGTGATAATATTGTAGCAGATGCCTTGTCCCGACGGCCACAGGAGGGGGGTTCAAACTACACTCTAGTCACAGTCACATCTTCATTGCTCAGGGATATTCAGCAAAGTTGGCAGCAGGACATACACATCCAGGAGCTAATCCAAAAATTGACGCGCAATAACCAGTACTCCAACACTTACTCTTGGCAACAGGGGGTATTAAAACGAAGAGGTAAGTTGGTGGTTGGCAAGGATCAATCCTTGAGGGACAGGTTGATTTCTCTGTGGCATTCTAGCTCGCAAGGGGGACACTCAGGAGTGGATGTGACCTACAGGAGGCTCAAACAGGTTGTATATTGGCAGCACATGTTCAGAGATGTGGCTCAGTACGTAGCCTCCTGTGACATTTGCCAAAGGCATAAATCAGATAATGCACCCTACCCTGGACTCCTACAACCTTTGCCTATACCCCACAGGATCTGGACAGACATCTCCATAGATTTTATTGAAGGATTACCACCCTCTCATGGCAAGAAAGTGATCTTAGTGGTGGTTGATCGCCTCAGCAAGTACGCCCACTTTATAGCAGTGGCTCACCCCTACACAGCCGTCTCCATCGCTCAGTTGTTCATGGATCAAATTTACAGACTCCATGGGTTACCTCAAACAATCGTTAGTGATAGGGATCCTACCTTCTTGAGTTCGTTTTGGCAGGAGCTATTCAGGTTACAGCATGTTCAGCTGAATATGTCCACTGCTTACCATCCTCAGAGTGATGGACAAACGGAGGTGGTTAACAGGTGCTTAGAGAATTACCTGAGGTGTATGGCTAGTGATCACCCTAAGGAGTGGAGTTTGTGGCTACCATTAGCAGAATATTGGTATAACACGAATCACCACTCTTCTGCTAAATTTACTCCCTATGAAATAGTCTATGGACAGCCTCCCTCTATTCATATTCCTTACTTACCGGAAGCTACAACTGTCGAATCTGTGGATAGAAGCTTACATGCAAGGGAGAAAGTCATCCACTCCCTGCGACATAATTTGACTAAGGCGCAGCACAGGATGAAGCAGTTGGCAGATAAACATAGATCAGAAAGGGAGTTCGGCGTTGGTGACTGGGTCTATGTCAAGCTTCAACCATATCGGCAACATTCGTTAAGGACTCATCACTGTCAAAAATTATCTCCACGCTATTTTGGCCCATTTCAAGTACTGGCAAGGGTGGGTGCAGTGGCTTACAAGTTGGCACTTCCTTCACATGTTCACATTCACAACACCTTCCATGTTTCGGTGCTCAAGAAAAAAATAGGCACAGGGGTCACTCATACTCACATTCCAGCTGGAGTCTCACACCAGGGTCAGCTATTATTGGAACCCATTGCCATATTAGACTGGCGTTTGGTCAAGCGTGGTAGGGTGGCAGCTACTCAGGTATTAGTCCAGTGGAGTAACAGCTTCCCGGAGGATGCTACGTGGGAATACCTGCAGGACTTAAAGCTGCAATTTCCCAACTTCAGTCCTTGAGGACAAGGACTCTGCGAGGGGAGGGTATTGATGCATGTGTTTGGTTATTCCATATTTTGCGCAGGATATAGCAACGGAAATACAGCTGAAGTTGTTAGCTAAAGTTAGTTATGGCCATGCAGGCCATGCACACGTTAGTTATACAGCTGGGATTTGTTAGCCAATTTGTTAGTGGGAATCTAGTGATGTCAGCCTAGGTCAGCAGGTTAAGCATTAGCCTGACAGCCGACTTAGATGGCTATAAATAGGAATCTAGGCTATGAAATAAGGCAGCCTTTTTGATATTCATTCTGTAATAGCTTTACATTTCTCCTTTCTTGTATTCTCTCGGTTACCCACATAATAACAATTCCTTTCATCTGTCGGTCTTCGAAGTTACCTCTCCACCAATTCTGTAGCTTCTAGATCGCAGATCGCAGGCCTCCACTGACCTCTGCATCACAAAAATTTGCCTAATTGATGGAACTCCAGATGTAAGTCGCTGTTTCAGAACAAATGATTCCTTTACCATTGGTTTCATGCATAATTATCAAACCCTGCGCTGTAAGAAATCTGGTTGGGATGGCATTTGTGGGGAGGGGGGATTTTTCTCCTGCTACCATTTACATCATATAATTATTATACTATATCAATTTGGTCTAATTTGGTCTTTAATTAAGGGCAACTTGTCTTTTATCACAAGAAAATATCATATTATTTGTCACGTGTTGCGTACAGCTTATAGAAAGCCAATGCGCATTGATTTAGATTTCAAATCATATCAAATATCAAAAAATTAATTCAAAATACCAAAGTGATATTTATGATTTCGCATTATATTTTTGGCTAAAAATTCACAAAAGTAAGGCAAGATATAAAAAATAAATAATGATAGTGGCCATCCATGAAGGTACCTGCAAGGAGTAGTAGAGCGGGACGGCATGGGAGGAGGAGTGATGGAATAGGGATGAGGGAATTAATTTACCACAGGACGGGGGTGTGGTACTCTAGTCCCATACTTACCCTAGTGCTATCCTAATATTAATATTGGATGGATGGACCACTGGTACAATTAGGTTAAACTTGCAAATTACTAAAATTAACTTTGATAGATGCACGTAATATATTAGTTAACTTAATAAAATGAAGAAGGCAATTTAAGTACATTTGGATACTAATTATGCTATTTATGAATATATGTTGTAAACAGATACAAATTAATGACTCGGTTACATCTAATCATACTTTGTGAATATAAGTCTTGTCGTCAAATATAAAATAAATTATTTTATTAATGATACAAGATTTTTTTTTTAAGAAAATAGCATTAATTTTGTAGTATTCAATCATGCAACGGATCTTTTGTCCCACACCCTATGCCATTTTCTGTCCCACTTTTTATTATATTGCTATTTCTCCTACATAAACACCATATTTTTGTTCTTTTTTGTTTCCTTAAGATCTAATAACTATTAATTGAATAAAAAATAAATACAACAGTTTCAAAAAGTAATATATAATAGAAAATTAAAAAATATAGCAGAAAATTCCAAAAAACTCATTTTTTATGCATTTTGATTTTTTGAGTTTGTTAAATTTTGTATATTACTCAGTTAATGGTTATTGGATCTTAAGGAATCAAAAAAGAACTAAAATATGGTGTTTATGTAAGAGAAATAGCAATATAATAAAAATGGGACAGAAAATAGCATAGGGTGTGGGATAGAATATCCGTTGCGATTCAATAATCATCTAAAAACAGAATAGTTCGCCCTCGAAGACACGTTTCCTCTACTTAAAAATCCCTCGTCGTCAGGAGTAGGAGGCGTCTACCGCGGTTTGGGTCCATCTAGGGTTGGCATTAGCACAGACCGACATTGTTGTAATAGCCAATAGAGAGAACAATGCTACAAGAAGTCAAGAATATTTAGAATACATATAAATGGTAGCTTTTGCTAATCAAGTTGTCAATCAATCAGTCAATCACATTAAATTACAATCAATTACAGATTATCACAAAATATTTGCATGTCTCAAGACTAAAATAAAGGGTTAAAAACAAAAAAGTCTCCTGTGGTATACCTAATATACAGAAAAATCCCCCGTGGTTTCAAAACATATAAAATGACATCTCATGTTTTAAACTAAATTGTAAATTAATAATATTCGTTAAAATTAACGGAATCCGATAAATTTAACGGAAAATTTAACGAAATCTGGTAAACTTAACGGTAAATTTAATGGAATCCGGTAAATTTAATAGTTGAAACCATCATTTTCGTTAACATTAACGAATTCTGTTAGTTTATAATTTAGTTCAAAATATGAGGTGTCATTTTGTATGTTATGAAATCATGGGGGGCTTTTTTGTATATTAGGTATACCACAGGAGGCTTTTTTGTTTTTAACCCTAAAATAAATTCTCTTTCTTATCTCTCTCTCTCTCTTTCTGGTTAATTAAAGATGCATTAAAATAAAATTGGTGAACAAAGTCTAAAAGTACTATGATTAAGTACAGTCATCCGTCACTCTCGAATTCTATGGGCTTAACCAAATTGTAGCGGGGAGATAATGCGTGACCAAAAGGTTTTGTCCAGAAGCAATTGTATCTCATACATATATTGCATGTGAATTTCTATTTACTAGTTGCATCAAATATTAGAGTCTGCAGGGAATATGTGTGACGATCCCACCTCCTCCTAGAGCGTACCCAAGAGTTTGGCAGACCGTCTGCCTAACTCTCGTTAGGACTCGTTACATTCACTACAATCAGTTCTCAAAATAACCGTTCAAACCTCCATATAAGTACTAGAGTTCTACAATTCAACCAGTAATTCAATCTTAATTACAAACCAAAAGTGAAATGTAAGATATAACATCAAATATCCAAAATACATTCTATCTATCAAAAGCACAAATACAAGAAGGTTATACACATTAGTTCACACTTATTTGTTCCGGGCCTCCACTCCTGTAAAGAAAACAAACTAAATGAATAAGGTTCCCAAACAAGCATTCAAATAGTAAATCACGAACATATTACATTTAACAACAATCAATCAAGGAAAACATTTGGAGCATTCAAGTAACAATAGCACATTCAGTAAAAGGATACGTGCTCCCTTGGAGCCATTCATTCATTCAGTCATTCAGTCTCCGTCCATTTCTTCCTTATACCTCCGACATTTGAGAACACATTTGAAAACAGAAACTCCTTCAGTGATCATTTCATTCAATCAGTCATTACATTTCATTCACTAGCTAGTACTCCACTTGATTTCATGGTCATAGTCAAGTATACCAAAACAGTGGCCCATAGTCTCCAACCTACCCGACTGAGTCTGCTTCTGGCTCGAATAGGCGAGTGATGAAGGGTAAGAACCCAATTTAGCCAATACGATAAAGTACACATGGCTTACATTCATGCACAGATAACATTATGATCATTGAAAATTCACATTCACTTAGGTCAAGTGTGATAAAATACACACTTACCCCTTAAAAATCCATTTAACAATCATTGAAAAGCATTTAATACTCAAACAAACTTTCACAAACATTCGACATAGTCATTTTTTATAAAAACATACAAGGAACACTCACCACTTGATCACAATCATTTCATTTCAACCTTGGCTCGTTCTTTTGGACAGGCTCAAATCCGGTGATCATATAATGTATCAAGAATTTAACTATCTAAGACCAATATAAATGACGAAATGTGAGTTTCAAAGCGTCACTTAGAAAACAAAGAACGTTACAAGTTTAATGTGAGGACTCGCAAATTTATCTATTTTAAACTCCTATTATTAGCTTATTTAAATATTTAATTTCCCGTTGCCCCGAATATTTCATTTCAATCTTTTTAGACCAAATTACATGGAGTTATGGCTTACGTGTATTTTTAAACATGACTTGTTACAAAAATTTAATTTTTGAAAACTCATTTAGTAAGAATAGTGAATGCGCGTTTGGAGACAATAATCGATTCGAGGGGACAATGAGTTTGGAAAATTGAAGACTTATACATTAGCCTTAAAATAGGTATTTTTATGCCTAAATACTCAATTATTAGTTAGTTATACTATCGTTATAAGAATTTCTTGGAAGTTTCACCGTAACGCGTGCAAATCGAAAGTTCGCGTATACCGAACCGGAGCGGTTAATTGGAGATTTAAGAAATATTCTAGACTATTAAGAGTGAATAATTAGAATGTTTAAGAAAGTGTATTGGAGGTTTAGTGCACAAGTGAAGCGAACCCGAGCGGAATCGGGCACGAAACGCGCTACCGCGCACTATTCCTAGTTGACTTTGAACCACTTTTGGGCCACACACTTAAGCTTCCTCAAGAAGCTTTCTCATCGGCACACAACACTCTCTCTCTTGCTCTTGCTGGCCGAACAACAAGGAGGAAGAACACGACCAAATTCCTTCATCATCTTGCTTCATTTCTTCATCAAATCACTCCAAAATTTACACACAACTTGTAAACCACTTGGTGATCAACCTAAGTTAGGAAAGGAGCTTCATCTCACGGTTTTTCTTGAGCTTAAAGTGACTGAAAATTTCTGCTCTAGCCATCTAAAGAGGTAAATGATGATCAACCTCGTGAATCTTGGTTTATATAAGTTGTATTGCACTTGTGAGTTCATAGATTCATATGGGTAGCTTTATATTGTTGAAAATCTTGTGAGTGGGCTCTATGAAATTCCACAATGGCTTAATGAATGATTTGATGAGATTTGATGTTATTTATGTTGGATTAGTACTTAATCTAGTGAAAATAAGTTGTGTTGTGAAAGAAAACTCAAAGGAAGTGAGATGAACAAAAGTGACGATTCTGCCCCAGTTTTTCTGTGACCATTAGTGGACTTTTTTGTGGTTCAATTGAATTGATTTTGATGTAAATATGTTGTGCAGGTTGTGTGGAAAGTTTCCACCAAAAATGTTATTCTTGGTTTTGATGATCACAAAGTACTTTGAAATGTTTATCTAACTCTCTTCAAATATAAGTGTTTTTTGCCTATCAAAGAATCAGGTACGAATATGTCAAGAAATGAAAATCAACCAAAAGAAGAAGCAAAAACAGGACACTCATGTCGGACGTCCGAAAGGATAAAGAACATCAAGAAGGAAGCTCTGTCGGACGCTCATAAGGAAGCGTCGGACGTCCAGAAGGATCGGACGCACGCCTCGGACGCACATCAACCGCGTCGGACGTCCGAAAAATTCCAAGAAGACTTGCCAACTCTCTGACGACGATCGGACGCTGATGCTGTCGGACGATAAAAACGCATCGGACGTCCGAACTACAACTTGGCTGTTTTCGGACGATAGGTTCGGACGATGATTTGGTCGTCGGACGTCCGACAGCCTCAACGGCTAGCTGACTCTTCATCTGCCTTCTATCCGTTGGAAGCATTAATGAAACCCATTTTTGGTCCCCTTTAAAAACAAACTATTCTGAACCAAGAAGGAACTTCAGCACACTTTGTTTATAAGATCTCAAGAGATATTTTAGCTTGAAAATAGTCTCCAAGACAAGATTTGTTCTCCAAGTGGTGTGAATTTCTTGTGAGCATTTCTCTTTTGGTTGAAAGTTTTATTAGTGTAGATTTGTTGATGGTTATCTGAGTGATTGTAAAACTTCTTAACTTGACTAAGTGAGGCTTAGGGCAAGGAGAAAGTGCTCCCTCCATTGTACATCTAGTTGATCATCTTTCATCAAAGAGAAGTTGCTCAACCTAGTGATTGGTCTTCAAGGTTGAGGAAAGCTTGGTAGACAATCGGTTTGATATTCTATCTTATTCTTTTTGTTTAATAAAATTCTCATTGCTTATCTATACTTGTTTTTCTAATCAACATTGCTGTCTTCTTCTAATCTACTTGGTTGATCATTACTAGAAAAGAAGGTAAATTTTTATTAAAGAAAAAGTGCATAAATTTGATTAAGATTTTAATCAACCTAATTCACCCCCCTCTTAGGTTGTCTTTAGGCCTTACAATTGGTATCAGAGCTTGGTCTCCTAGAGATTAAGCTCAAGCGGCTTGGAGTAAAGATGACAACCAGTCATGCTATGTTTGTTGAGGGGCAATCTGTTACTAGGCCTCCCATGTTTGGTGGCTCCAATTATGTTAGCTGGAAAGAAAGGATGATTATCTTTTTGCAATCTATTGATATTGAGCTATGGTTTATTATGAGTGAAGGACCGCATGAAGCTAACTTCTTGATGCAGATACAGGTTTGCATCGGCCAAAAACGAGAGCTGAAACGAATGCTCAAGATAGGACTAATCTCACATTGAATGCCAAAGCCATGAATGTTCTTTATAGTGCCTTAGATTCAAATGAATCAATTAGAGTAAAAGGCTGTAAATCTGCCAAAGAAATGTGGGATAAGTTAAGAGAAATCCATGAGGGTGGTGACAACGTGAGAGAACAGAAAAAGGCTATCTTGGTCACAAAGTATGAATCATTTAAAATTGAACCTCTTGAGAATATTGACAAAATGTATTGCAGGTTCAATGAATTGATCAAAGATCTCGAGGTGTTGGGCAAAGAGTACACCTTGGGAGACAAGAACAGGAAAATTCTCAATGCATTGGGCAAAGAATGGAAAAATAAAGTGACTGCAATAGAGGAGGTTAAGGATTTAAATTCTGTGCCTATTGAATCTCTCATTAACTCACTAACCTCTTATGAGTTGAAGTTGAAATCTAAAGTGCAGGAGGAAGAGGATGCTAGAGCAAAGAGAAACATTGCTCTAAAGACTACTCAAGGTGAAGATGATCCAGCTCACTTGGATGATGAAGACTCGGATGGTGATGATAATGATCTTGCTCTCATCACAAGAGGTTTCAAGAGAATCTTGAATAAAAGGAAGTTTAGAAGGGGAGGACCTAGCAATCAATTTCAAAATTATTCATCAAATGCAAGGAACAAAGGAAAACAAGAATTCAACAAGAAGCAAGTGGACAGATGTTATGAATGTGGACAGCCTGGACACTATGCAAACGAATGCCCCATGAAGAAAATGAAAGATGGGAAAGCTGATCGAAAGTCAAGATTCAACAACTTCCAGATTGCTTGGAATGTGTGAGGACTCGCAAATTTCTTGTATTTTTCTCAAAAATACCCTTTTATTTGAAAATTATTATTTATCAAAGCCCACTACCCAATTATTTCACAATAAGTATAAGTAAACCTAGAAAATAGGGTTTTACGCCTCGGTTTCAAGTTTGGAGCAAAATTAGAGTTTTCGCGATTTTTCGCCGGATGAATTTTTGGTACAGAGTAAGGATTAAATTTGAGGATTAAAAGTGACTTTTAACTGAGAAATAATATGTGATTGGTAGCAATGATATAAGGTTAGTGAATGGGAAGTAAAAACCCTAGTACGTGAGTTTTTAAGAAAAACGGCGCGAACCGGCGGGTCCCGCGCACTACCGATTGAACGCACCACTTGACCACCATTTTTCTCACCAAACAAATTTATTGAACTTGAGCAAAATATCTTCTCTCTTGGCAGCAAGGTTGACCGAAATTTAGTGGCTAAAATGACAAGGAAAGAAAGAGAAAAAAAGAAAGGTGGTGGTGGCGACACTTGTCGCCACCATAGAGCTTCTTAATTAAGACCAAGACCATCTATTTAAACACCAAAACTTAGCAACTTTCTTCTTCATTTTGTTGCTGCTGGCCGAGAGGAGCAAGAAGAAAAACAACAAGGGAAAACATTCCATTTCATCTTCAATCCAACAACCAAGTGAGAAATCAAACAAAACAAACCGATTAAACTTGTCCTTGAGTGATTAGTTAGTGACTTGTGGTGTGATTTTTGAAAGAGAAATCTTAGTGAACTCTAGTCAAGGTAAGAAAGCTTATCTCTCCAAGTTTTACTTTCAATCTTGTTAAATTAAGCTTAGCAACTTGATTTTGTGGTGGAATCACGGATATTATCTTGTTTTGGAAGTTTTCCCCAATTTATATGATGAACTAGGGCTTGATGAATTTCTGCCCAATTTGTTGTATGAAGTATATATGTTGAAATTAAGGTTATAAGAGAGGATTTGGTAGTGATTAGACCAAGAAATTAAGGAAAGTTCCATTAAAAACTAGAAATTCCATAATCTTGAAATTTTTCCCAACATTCTGTCCGAATTTGAATCCCTATGTTAGAGGCCGAATTGGCCTTAGGTCAAAGAACAAAAGTTGTAGAGAATGGTCTTTTATAGGTGCCTACAAGATTTCATCTCAATCGGAGCAACGTAGGACGTGAAAAGTCCAAAATACCATTACTATTTTAAGTATTTCCCAAGCAGTCCGTGTGATCAGTTAAGTCCAGTTTATCACATTTTTCGACTAGGATCCATTCTGATTAGCTTTTTGCCAAAACATGAAAGTTGTAGTATTCTGAATTAGCTTTCAAATGCCTCTAAGAACACCTGATTCGGACTTGTGTACTCTGAGATATGTCCATTACAGTGTTCTACGTTTAAACAGCCGACGAATTGGTTTCTGGTTTAGTAATTTGAGAATTTGACTAAGTTACATTAGGAACTGGACTAAGTGACCTTCATGAATGTTGTAGCTCTGTGTATTAGCTTTGAAACGGCATAGGTTTTGTCTCAATCCGATAAGTGTAGCTTCGGATATGTTATTTCCGCATTCGTACATCAAATCTGTCTTGTGCTAAGTTGAATTTCTGCACTTGTGATTGTTGTAATTCTTATTCTTATGATATTGTGAGCCTATGGAACGGCTCTTGACTTGAATTGCTTATGTGTGATGTTGGGTTGTGGTTGAGGAAAAATAATGAAGCCAAAATGGCTGGAAAATTAGGTAAACACAAAGGGCGTGCTGCCCAAATTTTCGCTCGAGGGCTAGGTTTCTATTTGAACTTGTATACTTTTGTTTGGCCAATACCATGACCGGTTTTCCATTTTAAAACATGATTTTTCATCCTGGGGTTCAAACAACCCTCTTCTTACTTGAAAGTCATCTTTACACGTTTTACTCCTAATTAGTTGGGTTTCTTTGTTTCCCTTAAATGTTCTGCTCGATAAACTGTAATATGTTCTCTTGTTCAACCTTAGGTTTCATTGGTGACTAAGGGTAATATCCGGAAGGATATTTTGCACGTTATTTTGCATATCTAGGTGAGTGTTCCTTATTTGACTTTATGGCTTGTTGTTATTGTGACGGCCCCACCTCCCCCTGAGGCGAACAAGAGGGTTCGGCGGGCCGCCTGCCCAGCTCTCGCCGGGACTCAGTCGTTCACTACAATCCTCAAATATATTACAATATAACTCTCAAAATTACATCAAATTCTCCAATAATTACATATCACAAATGCAGCGGAAACTAATTCCAATCGTGGGATGTATACTTACATCCGTTTCAATTCCAAATATTGATACAAGCCCAACTCGTACATAAAATAAATCCAAATTTAAACTGTACACGATATAAGCCATCCAGTCACGTGAATAAGCACTCCAAGCTTTCCTTCGCCTTGAGCCCTGTGGGGGGGGGAAATAAAACATTTTTGGGGTGAGCTAGAAGCTCAGCGAGTAACCATTAAAATCAGTAATCAATTCAGTTTCACAGTCGTTCATTTCAGTGATGTCATGATTTCAAGATCAAAGGTACATTTATTGCTCTCGTGAGCCAGCGAAATCGTTGTACTTAAACACCCAACGCTCCAAACAAACCTTAAACAGTAAACAGTCAGTGGGGGAGCCATTTGCTCCAGATGAACAGTACACAGAGGTGGAGACGTTGGTGTTCAGCACACGAATTCCAAGCACTCATTTAAGCCAAAATATGTCATGGCCACATGCAAGCACTCATGATATGCAATCAAGTAAATAGTGCAAGAAACGGTTTATAAGAAGCTTTAACAATAGTTTGGGGTCACTCACCTCCACGGCTCAGAAACCATCCATCATGTATCATTGCCTTGCTCAACTCCAAGCCTTAGATCACAAACCCAATGCAAACAAGTCCCTTCAAAGTTCGGACAGCACTTCCCCTACATTTGCTAACTTTTCCAGCCATCATGGCTTCATTATTACTCCAGCCAGTCCCAAAGTCACACAAATAAGTTCATCTAATATCCATTCAGCAAGCTCCAAGTAGTACAAAGACAAGTCAAGCTAGGGAAAAGTCCGGAAATGAAGGTTAAGCTCAAAACCAGAAAAACAGTTTTGACGTCATAATGCGGTAATGGCACAACTCTCACTACAATTATCGGTTGGGGGTGTAAGACCCACCGTTTCGAAGCTATGAAACAGGGCTACAACAATGTAGAAGGTCACTCAATCCAGTTCCTAGCCCAACTAAGTCAAAAATGCCAAACACTAAACTAGAATCACCAAAACAGGTTTGCAAAACACAGAAAACTGTAATCGGTATATCTCAGTCCATACAAGTCCAAATGCCGAAATTCCAAAGGCATATGTTAGCTAAGACACTCGGCTACATATCATCAGAAGACACTAACTCCAAAATCCAAACCAATTCCAGTCAAAATGGCCAATTACTATCGCAGTTTTCGCATTCTGTCCAAAGCAGAACAGCTACAGTAATTTTGTCATAACTCATTCTACATTAATCCAAATGACCTGAAATTTTACAGGAATCTCAATCACATCAATACCTACAACTTTTATGTTTTGAGCAAAGTCTAATTCGGCCTCTAACCCAGTGATCTAAAACCGGACAGAATTGGGATTTAAGAACCCTAACTTTTCAATTTTCACACCAAATCCAAAATTGATTGCATTTTCCTATCCAATACACCTCATAGAGTCATTATCAACCATTACAATTCATCATACAAGGCCACAACATCTCATTCATATTAAACCAGAAAAATTCCCAATAAAATAAAAACTTCTCCAAAACTCCTCAAATCAAGAAACAAATCATATATTTCAACACCCATGCCACCATTAAGCACAAAATAACCATCATTAGCTATAGGGGAGAGGTTGAAGCATCACTTACCAAGAAACAAGAGAGAGGAGGATGTTGGACACCTTAAACCTTCAAACAAAGTTCACCAAACAACTTACTAGCTCTAGAAGGAAGAATTTTATGGAGTGAAATGGATGGAAGCAAATGTTTTTGGTTGATTTGCACCAAGTAGAAGCTTGAAAATTGAAGAAATCTCCTTCCTTTCTTGCTCAAGGTGGCCGGCCAACAAGGAGAGAAAAATGGTGATTTTTTGGTGAATTTTGGATATTTAATCCCTTGGTCAAATAAGTCAAGACAATGAATAGTAATTCTTAAAAGTTCAACCAATAAGAAAGTGACATGTGTCACTCTATTAAATGCATCCTTATCATTCTTTTCTCTCTCACATTAATCACTTCACACATCCTACTTATCTCTTAATACCCGATAAACTTTTAACAGTATCCGAAACTTAACCTTATTGGCCGAATTTTTCCGAACTTTTCGCACTAGTGGGTCCCACGTCCAATATTTATTCTTAATTTTCTAAAATTTCACCAATGCTAGAAAAATCATCTTAAAACTATAATTGCTCATAAAATCCACTAAGAAAATATTTCTAAGCCAGAAATGCAAAAATTATGCAATTAAAGGAACTAAAACCCTAGGAAAATATTAGGGTTTTTACGGGTTCTCACACTCTTTTTTTTCGGGGCGTCACAGTTATCATTTGCTAATGTGTTAATTGCTTTTAATGATTTCCAAAACGAGCTTTCTAGGCGAGTGTGTACTTTGTCGCACTCGACCTAAATAACTGTGCAATTTTCAAGGATTTAATGATTGAAATGTTACTTGCACATGAATGTAAGCCTTTTGGGCTGAACTGGCCATTGCCCCTTGTTACCGGTCGTCTCGAGCCAGAAGCGGACTCGGTCGGGCGATTAGGGACTTGGGTGAACGTTTGGTATACTCGAGTATTACCCTGTAGGTTGGTGGAGACTGGCCAACGGCCAGGACGAGGGTGAATGAATGAATGAACGAACGAACGAACGAACGAGGGTTTATTGATAAACGAAAAATGCATTTTCAAATGATTGAAGGAATAAGGGGAAAGGTCAGGAGAACGAATGAACGAATGAACGAATTGCTCCTTGTGAGCCGTATCCTTTTAATGAATGTTACTATTGCTTTCCATTGTAAATATTTCTTGAATTATTGATACTCCATGTTTAATGTATTGAATTGATTGTTTGATTGTTTGATTATCTGTTTGGAACCTCACTGAGCTTTTAGCTCACCCCTTTAGTTTTGTTTTCCTTAACAGGGGACGGCGAGCAGGATGAGAGCATAGACTAGCCTAGTCTAGGTCTTTTGTTTCTTTTGTAATGGTTCTCGCCCTAGTGCTTGGCACTGGCTAGTTGTATGGTAAAGTGAGAACCTTTGTACATTTGATGGTTGTACTTCCTTTTGAGATGGCAATGTATATAAGTTCCCCTTTAAGTTTGGATTGCTGCCCTATTTATTCTTGTGTTTTGTTCTGGATTTGATTAAAGAACGACTGAGTCCCGGCGAGAGTTGGGCAGGCGGCCCGCCGAACCCTCTGGTACGCCTTAGGGGGAGGTGGGGTCGTTACAAGTGGTATCAGAGTTTAGGCTTCAGATCTCTGTAGTGTATCCTAGATTAAAGATTAGGATACCGGACTGTGGGATTTGATTGGACTTGAAAGTTAAGCGATTGAGGGATAAAATTTATAGTTGCTTCGCGTGGTTTCTACGTGGAGTAACCCTGGATTAAGTGGTGAATAAGTATGAGGGACTAAGTGAAGCTATGAATTGCGAATGTTATAGGCCTTAAATCTTTCTAATGGTATATGAGGACCATAGATAGGTATGTCAGGTAGGAATTCCGATTGTAGATAGTTTACTCTCGGGACTGCAGCTCGAGATGTGAATTATCTTATTTCGGATTCTCGTGCCTGAGTACTCTATAGTTGAGGTGCTGCTAAATACTTGAGACTTACATTTTGGGAACATGAACAGGCTTTGTCTGACTAGAATGAGCACAAGAGATCAGGGACATCTAGTTTGGATAGTAAGTGACGTGAGAGACCGAACGGGCTGATACTGGGACGACTTCACCTTTTCCTTTTGATTTACCTGTATATTGTTACTACATGACGTTAGTATACCTGTATGTACATGGTTATCTATCCAACTTGATATGTATTTGTGTATTTGCTTATCCATCATCTTGGTATGGCGTGTTATGTGGGTATATGTTTATTTGAATATTTGGTGCCCTCAATAGTTACTTTAGTAACCTTATCGTGTTTATTTACTAAATTACCTTTTGGGGGAAAAGAAAAGAGAGGGAAAACATATATATGGACGGGAGACGTAGCCGTGGACGTGGACGTGGCCGTGGGAATGAACGAGCTCAAGAGCCAAGGGAGGAAAGAGAAACAACATCTGCATAAGAGCAAGGAACGAGGGTTGAAGCCAAAGACCAAATGGCAACGGTAATGCAACAAATGACAGATATCTTGGCAAGACTGGTGGATCAACAAGGCCAAATGGCCGTGAATCAACCCCGGAACCCTGAAATCGGAGAAGATAAGGCTCTTGAGAGGTTTCAGAAGTTTACTCCTCCGAAATTTCTTGAAGGATCTGATCCGGATATAGCCGAACAATGGTTAGAGGCCATGATTAATATTTTCACCGTCTTGAACTACACCGAGCAAAGACAAGTAAACTTTGCGGTGTTCCAATTTGAAGGATCGGCCCGAGCGTGGTGGAACGTTATTAAAGCAAAATGGGAAAGAGAACAGACCGTATGGACATGGACGAATTTCATAAGGGAATTTAACGAGAAATACCTCCCTCCTTTAATTCAAGAGAGGAGAGAGGAAGAGTTTATTGGACTACGCCAGGGAACGCTAAGTGTGGCCGAATATGAAACAAAATTTACGAAACTATCCAAGTTTGCTTCTGAATTGGTGGCCACAGAGCGGCGAAAAGTAAGACGGTTTATACAGGGATTAAATTTGGAACTCCAAGAAGCATTAGCGGCAGTACAAGTGAATACGTTTACGGAGGCCCTTGAGAAAGCTCAAAGAATCGAGACTGCAAAGGCACAGATAAAAGCTTCCCAGACCCAGAAAAGGAGTGCATCGAGTAGTGTAGCGGAGAAATTAAGTGAAGCGAGAGTCCCTTCCAAAGTGCAAAAAGTGAACTTTTTGTCCCACCCACCATGGACATTAGGGGCGATAGGTGAAGGATTTACAAAAGAAAGCCAAATCAAATTTGGGAAAAGTTTTCAAGAAAGCCAAAAGATGGCTTCTCACGTGGTCTGTGGGTACTGTGGAAAGGCAAATCATGTCGAAAGCGATTGTTGGAGAAAGGGGCGGAAATGTTTAATCTGCGGAAGTGGCGATCATCAAGTTAGCAACTGTCCGAGGAGACAGTCACGTGAAAGCAATACTCTGCAATTGGATGGAGCTAAATCACAAGTGAATGAAGGAGGGAAACGAACTAGCGGACCAGCAAAGGTTTATGCTTTAGACAACCGACAAGTTCCAGACTCGTCTGAAGCAACTGAAGGTAAAATTTCGAGGACGAAATTTTTTTAAGGGGGAGAGAATGTGAGGACTCGCAAATTTCTTGTATTTTTCTCAAAAATACCCTTTTATTTGAAAATTATTATTTATCAAAGCCCACTACCCAATTATTTCACAATAAGTGTAAGTAAACCTAGAAAATAGGGTTTTACGCCTCGGTTTCAAGTTTGGAGCAAAATTAGGGTTTTCGCGATTTTTCGCCGGATGAATTTTCGGTACAGAGTAAGGATTAAATTTGAGGATTAAAAGTGACTTTTAAGTGAGAAATAATATGTGATTGGTAGCAATGATATAAGGTTAGTGAATGGGAAGTAAAAACCCTAGTACGTGAGTTTTTAAGAAAAACGGCGCGAACCGGCGGGTCCCGCGCACTACCGATTGAACGCATCACTTGACCACCATTTTTCTCACCAAACAAATTTATTGAACTTGAGCAAAATATCTTCTCTCTTGGCAGCAAGGTTGACCGAAAATTAGTGGCTAAAATGACAAGGAAAGAAAGAGAAAAAAAGAAAGGTGGTGGTGGCGACAAAGGTGGTGGTGGCGACACTTGTCGCCACCATAGAGCTTCTTAATTAAGACCAAGACCATCTATTTAAACACCAAAACTTAGCAACTTTCTTCTTCATTTTGTTGCTGCTGGCCGAGAGGAGCAAGAAGAAAAAGAACAAGGGAAAACATTCCATTTCATCTTCAATCCAACAACCAAGTGAGAAATCAAACAAAACAAACCGATTAAACTTGTCCTTGAGTGATTAGTTAGTGACTTGTGGTGTGATTTTTGAAAGAAAAAGCTTGGGCTACTCTTAGTGAACTCTAGTCAAGGTAAGAAAGCTTATCTATCCAAGTTTTATTTTCAATCTTATTAAATTAAGCTTAGCAACTTGATTTTGTGGTGGAATCATGGATATTATCTTGTTTTGGAAGTTTTCCCCAATTTATATGATAAACTAGGGCTTGATGAATTTCTGCCCAATTTGTTGTATGAAGTATATATGTTGAAATTATGGTTATAAGAGAGGCTTTGGTAGTGATTAGACCAAGAAATTAAGGAAAGTTCCACTAAAAACTAGAAATTCCAGAATCTGGAAATTTTTCCCAACATTCTGTCCGAATTTGAATCCCTATGTTAGAAGCCGAATTGGCCTTAGGTAAAAGAAGGAAAGTTGTAGAGAATGGTATTTTATAAGTGCCTACAAAATTTAAGCTCAATCGGAGCAACGTAGGACGTGACAAGTCCAAAATACCCTTACTGTTTTAAGTATTTCCCAAGCAGTCCGTGTGATCAGTTAAGTCCAGTTTATCACATTTTTTGACTAGGATCCATTCTGATTTTGCTTTTTCCCAAAACATGAAAGTTGTATTATTCTGAATTAGCTTTCAAATGCCTCTAAGAACACCTGATTCGGACTTGTGTACTCTGAGATATGTCCATTACAGTGTTCTGCGTTTAAACAGCCGACGAATTGGTTTCTGGTTTAGTAATTTGAGAATTTGACTAAGTTACATTAGGAACTGGACTAAGTGACCTTCATTAATGTTGTATCTCTGTGTCTTAGCTTCGAAACGGCATAGGTTTCGTCTCAATCCGATAAGCGTAGCTTCGGATATGTTATTTCCGCATTCGTACATCAAATCTGTCTTGTGCTAAGTTGAATTTCTGCACTTGTGATTGTTGTAATTCTTATTCTTATGGTATTGTGAGCCTATGGAACGGCTCTTGACTTGAATTGCTTATGTGTGATGTTGGGTTGTGGTTGAGGAAAAATAATGAAGCCAAAATGGCTGGAAAATTAGGTAAACACAAAGGGCGTGCTGCCTAAATTTTCGCTTGAGAGCTAGGTTTCTATTTGAACTTGTATACTTTTGTTTGGCCAATACCATGACCGGTTTTCCATTTTAAAACATGATTTTTCATCCTGGGGTTCAAACAACCCTCTTCTTACATGAAAGTCATCTTTACACGTTTTACTCCTAATTAGTCGGGTTTCTTTGTTTCCCTTAAATGTTCTGCTCGATAAACTGTAATATGTTCTCTTGTTCAACCTTAGGTTTCATTGGTGACTAAGGGTAATATCCGGAAGGATATTTTGCACGTTATTTTGCATATCTAGGTGAGTGTTCCTTATTTGACTTTATGGCTTGTTGTTTTCATTTGCTAATGTGTTAATTGCTTTTAATGATTTCCAAAACGAGCTTTCGAGGCGAGTGTGTACTTTATCGCACTCGACCTAAATAACTGTGCAATTTTCAAGGATTTAATGATTGAAATGTTACTTGCGCATGAATGTAAGCCTTTTGGGCTGAACTGGCCATTGCCCCTTGTTACCGGTCGTCTCGAGCCAGAAGCGGACTCGGTCGAGCGATTAGGGACTTGGGTGAACGTTTGGTATACTCGAGTATTACCCTGTAGGTTGGTGGAGACTGGCCAACGGCCAGGACGGGGGTGAATGAATGAATGAACGAACGAACGAACGAACGAGGGTTTATTGATAAACGAAAAATGCATTTTCAAATGATTGGAGGAATAAGGGGAAATGTCAGGAGAACGAATGAACGAATGAACGAATTGCTCCTTGTGAGCTGTATCCTTTTAATGAATGTTACTATTGTTTTCCATTGTAAATGTTTCTTGAATTATTGATACTCCATGTTTAATGTATTGAATTGATTGTTTGATTATCTGTTTGGAACCTCACTGAGCTTTTAGCTCACCCCTTTAGTTTTGTTTTCCTTAACAGGGGACGGCGAGCAGGATGAGAGCATAGACTAGCCTAGTCTAGGTCTTTTGTTTCTTTTGTAATGGTTCTCGCCCTAGTGCTTGGCACTGGCTAGTTGTATGGTGAAGTGAGAACCTTTGTACATTTGATGGTTGTACTTCCTTTTGAGATAGTAATGTATATAAGTTCCCCTTTAAGTTTGGATTGCTGCCCTATTTATTCTTGTGTTTTATTCTGGATTTGATTAAAGAACGACTGAGTCCCGGCGAGAGTTGGGCAGGCGGCCCGCCGAACCCTCTGGTACGCCTTAGGGGGAGGTGGGGTCGTTACAGAATGAATGCAACTCCGAAGGGGAAGTTGAAGAAGAGGAAGAATCAGCTCAAATGGCCTTCATGGCTATTGGAGATAATGAGGTAACTTTCATACACTCTCAATCTGAAAGTGATGATGAAGAAGATGATGATTTTGAATCCTTTGTTGAAAAACTGCATAATGCCTTGAAGGAATCTTATGATAAAAACAAGTAGCTAAAACAGAAAATTGCTTTTCTCATTCATGAAAATGCAAGTCTTCTTCAATAAAATAAACAACTAAAGACTGACAATGAATGTCTTGTAAGAGCCGGATTTGATGTTCAAAATGAGCTTGATAGAAAGACAAGTATTTGTGAAATGCTGAAGGAAAGACATTGTGATTTGAAGAAAAGAATGGACAACTTGGATGAGACTTTGAAAGCAAGAAAGCAAGATTTTCTCAAAAAGAACATGTCATCTACCTTTCTTACTGCTCATCAAAGAACATTAGCACACAACAAAAATGCACATGGTTTCACAACATATAGAAGAAGTGGATTGAGATATGTCAAACCTGTAACATCCTGAATATTAGGAGGTTGTTTGTGAAGAAAATATTAAAGTATATTTCTTCGGGTTTGATTTAAAACCTTATTTCATTTTAAACGACTAGAAACCCTAATGTTTTAATCAAAAAACCCTAGTTTACTTGTGACTAAACGGTTTCTTAAATCTTTCATATTTTACTAGAGATTCTAATGTTAATTATTGAAATTGTAAATTCCTCACGTTTTCTTAAAAAATTTCCTTTTATTTGAAAATTATTATTTATTAAGGCCCTACTACCCAATTGTTCAACAATAAGTGCAGATGAACCTGGAAATAGGGTTTTACACTTCGGTTTCAAGATTTGAGCAAAATTAGGGTTTTCGCGATTTTTCGCCGGATGAATTTTCGGTACTGACCAAGGATCAATTTGGTGATTAAAAGTGACTTTTAAGTGAAAAATCATATGTGAGTAGTAGCAATGATATAAGGTTAGAGTATGGGAAGAAAAAAAACAGTAGTACGTGAGTTTTTAAGAAAAACGGCGCGAACCGGCGAGTCCCGCGCACTACCGGTTGAACGTACCACTTGACCACCACTTTCTTACCATACAAGCTTATTGACTTTTGAGCAAAATATCTTCTTGTTTGGCAGCTGCTTTGACCGAAAATTTGAGGCTAGAAAATAGCAAGGAAGAAAGAGAAAAATGAAAGGTGGTGGTGGCGACAAGTGTCGCCACCCTAGAGTTTCTTGGCCAAGTGATTAACTAGCCTTCTTAAACCAATTTTCTGCACTTTCCTCTTCATTTTTCCAGCAGCTGGTCGACCAAGAGGGAGAGAGAAAGTGAGAGCAAGAAACAATTCCTTCTTCTTGATTCTAACCAACCAAGTGACAAATTAAATTTCTAAACCGATTAAACTTACCTTTGAGTGATTAGTTAGTGATTGTTGGTGAAATTTTGGAAAGAGAAAGCTTGGGCTACACTTGGTGAACTCTAATCAAGGTAAGAGGATGATATCTCTCTAACTTTCTCTTTCAATCATGGTTAAAGTAAGCTTAGTAGCTTGATTGGTGGTGGATTCATGGATGCTAGCATGTGTAGAAGTTTTTCCCCAATTTATTTGATGAACTAGGGCTGTGGAATTTCTGCCCAACTTGATGTATGATGCTTGTATGTTACAATTAATGTTGTATAAGATGTTTTGGTAGTGTGAGAGGTGAGAAATTGGGGAAAGTTGCACTAGAAACTACAAATTTCAGATTTCTGGAAATTCTAGCTTACATTCTGTCCGAATTTGTATCTGTGTGTTAGAGGCTGAATTGGCTTTGGGTCAAAGAAGGAAAGTTTTAGAGAATGGTATTTTGTAGGTAACTGTAAAATTTCAGCCCAATCGGAGCAACGTAGGTCATGAAATGTCCGAAATACCCTTACTGTTTCAAATATTTCCCAGCAGTCCGTTTCATCAGTTAAGTCCAGTTTATCACGTTTTTTGACTAGGATCCGTACTGATTTAGCTCTGGGCCAAAACATGAAAGTTGTAGTATTCTGACTTAGCTTTTAAATGCCTCCAAGAACACCTGATTCGGACCTTTGTACTCTGAGATATGACCATTACAGGGTAATGCGGTTATATAGCCGACGAATTGGTTTCTGGTTTAGTAATTTGAGGATTTGACTAAGCTACATTAGGAACTGGACTAAGTGACCTTCATGAATATTGCAGCCCTATATCTTAGCTTCGAAACGGCATAGGTTACGCCTCAAACCAATAAGCGTAGCCTCGGATATGTTATTTCCGCATTCGTACGTCAAATCTGTCTTGTGCTAAGTTGAATTTCTGCACTTGTCATTGTTGTGATTCTTGTTATTATGATATTGTGAGCCTATGGAACGGCTCTGGACATGAATTGTTGACATATGTGATGTTGGGTTGTGGTTGAGAAAAATAATGAAGCCTAAATGGCTGGAAAATTAGGTAAACACAAAGGGCATGCTGCCCGAATTTACGCTCGAGAACTATATAAATACACTTGCGACTTGGGTCGAATTGATATGAATAGTGCTTGAACCATCTAGGGTACTTGAGTATTTTTGTTCCGGGGTATATAAGGAAGGACTTGGCCGAACTTGTACCCTTGAGAAAGGAAATAATGATTGCTCGGAGTATGTTTTCCTTATACTTTCGACTTGCATGGCATTTTCAAGTATAAATGTTACAAAGTTTTACCATTTAAAAAGCGAGCAAGTGTTTCACGACTACCATCCGAGTGAATTTCAATTTCTTGATTTTATTGAACGAAACGTCTAAGT
The DNA here is from genome assembly GCF_036785885.1 of Coffea arabica. Classification (NCBI taxonomy): domain Eukaryota; kingdom Viridiplantae; phylum Streptophyta; class Magnoliopsida; order Gentianales; family Rubiaceae; genus Coffea; species Coffea arabica. The sequence continues at coordinate 41,006,809 of NC_092316.1, read as the reverse complement.
TTCGAATCTTAGTCATGTTTCAAAGTTCTCAAACTGAGTTTTATCGCAGATTTGGACTCCGAACCCGGAGTATAACCTGAAAGTGACCAGTAAAGGCACTATATCTTTTGGTGAGTGCTTTCAAATACCGAATTGCACTAGATACTTGAACTTGATACGTGACCAATATGAGTACATGTTATATACGTGAATTGATAGGGCAAGAGTGTACTTTATCGCACTTGCCCTTACGTGATATACTTGTTTATTGTTGCAATTGACTTGATATACTTGATTATGATGCGCGCACTTCCTGGAATTCCAGAAACCCTGTGGCGAGTTACTCTAGTCGAGCCGGCAAGGGCTTGGTCGATTGGGTAACGAACCCTGGGTCTCTTGTATTGTCGAGTGGAGTGATATCTCCTCGACTAATCGGTATACTCGAGTATTACCACCCATGTTCTTGAGGATTTTGGGCCCAGCTGGGGGTTGAACGGTGGACGGAGACTCGTTTAAGTGGTGTTCTACTGGATTGGTTACTTACTTGAAAGTTGACGGAGTGTCAACTACTACGGGATCAAGCTTCTGGTAATGTAATGGGAATTTGGCTCCTGAGAGTCATCCGTATCCTTATACTTTGGAGTAATTATTGTTTATTGGATTATTGTTTCTTTTGAAAAATTTTCTACATTCGTTCATTTTAAGATTGCTACTTGACGTGTTATTGCTCACCTTTATGAACTCTTCATGCTTGTTACTTTGCTATACCGAAAACTTGTACTTCTAAATAATGGTCAATTTGCTATTTGGAACCTCACTGGGCTTTTAGCTCATTCCACTCCATTTGTTTTCCTTTCAGGGGTACGAGTGACGCGTGAGACTTGTAAAAGACTAGCGTAGCCTTTTGTTTTGACTTTTGACTTTTTGGTCTTGTACTCGCGCTATTCCTCGAATGGAACATGTTGTACTTAAATTGTATACGTTTTGAACTAGTTTGGTGTATTGAGACTTTGTACCTCGATTTCTATCAATGTAAATTATAAGCTTGAATTGGGAATGTTATTTATGGTTCATGGATGTGTGTACATGACTCGTTTGAGATAGGGAGTGAGTCCTGGCGAGAGTTGGGCAGGCGGTCTGCCGAACCCTTTGGTACGCCTTAGGGGGAGGTGGGGTCGTCACAAAACCATTACATGTTAAGGACTCTTCCATTATGTGTGGTTTTTGTTGTCAAAAAGGGCATTTGAAAGGAGATTGCTATGTGAAAAGAAATCTGAACAAAGGGATGAGATGCATCTGGTTAGTTAGACACAATGCTAACTATTGTGGATCCAAAAATTAAAAAGGGTACCAAACACTTTCTCTTTTCAGGAAAAAGGCTCAAACAAGTCCAAATGGTTTATTGATAGTGGCTGCTCAAGGCATATGACCAGTGATCCCTCTTTGTTCATAAAGCTAAAATCAAAATCAAGTGGAAAGGTGACATTTGGTGATGATGTGAAAGCTAAGACAATTGGAATAGGTGATGTTGGTAAGGATGGTGAAACTTTTGTTCATAATGTGCTCTTAGTTGATAACTTAGGTTATAACTTGCTTAGCGTTAGTCAATTGTGTGATAAAGACTTGAATGTGTTGTTTAAAAAGCATGAATGCATTGTGTTTGATCCAAATATAATGTTGTGTTCAAAGGTAAGAGGTTTAACGACATATATATTGTGGTTCTTGATAAAATTGATTCATCTAGCTTCAAATGTCTTAAAGCTTCAAATGAAGATCCTTGGTTGTGGCATAGGAGACTTTGTCATTTTAACATGGATTTACTAAAGGAAATTTCGAAAAAGGAGCTAGTTAGAGGCTTGCCAAAAATCAGTTTTGAAAAGGATAAAATTTGTGATGCATGTCAATTTGGGAAGCAAACAAAAGTTTCTTTTAAACCAAAGAAGTGTGTTTCAACTTCTAAACCTTTAGAACTCTTGCATCTTGACTTATTTGGTCCTACTCAAATCACTAGTTTGGGAGGTAAGAAATACTACTTTGTGATTGTGGATGATTATTCTAGATATACTTGGGTGATAATTCTTGCTCATAAGGATGATGCCTTCAAGAATTTCACTTCATTGTTTGTTAAAGTGCAAAATCTGTTTGGTTTAAAAATTGTTAGGATTGGAAGTGATAATGGAACGGAATTCAAGTATTGTGGTTTTCCAGAATTTTGTGATAATAATGGCATAACACATGAGTTTTCTATTGCAAGAACTCCACAACAAAATGGTGTTGTAGAAAGGAAAAATAGGACACTACAAGAGGCTGCTAGAACTATGTTAAGTGAATGTAGTTTGCCAAAATACCTTTGGGCTGAAGCGGTAAACACTGCATGTTATGTGATAAATAGAATCCTTTTGAGATCCATTTTGAATAAAACATCTTATGAACTGATTTTTGATAAGAAACCTACGGTTGGATATTTCAAAGTCTTGGGTTGTAAATGTTTTATTTTAAATTTAAAGGAACATCTTGGTAAGTTTGAGAAAAAATCTGATGAAGGAATATTTTTGGGATATTGTGAGAACAAAAGAGGATATAAAGTCTTTAATAGAAGGACTCTTGTGATAGAAGAAGCCATACACATAACATTTGATGAAACTAATGATGATAATTCCAAAAGTTCGTGTGAGGATGATGATGTAGGTGTTCGTGAAGGAATGGAAAAGCTAAAAATTGGAGATGGAGGAAACTCTAAACCGGAAGCAAAGGAAATGGAGAATGAAGTTCATGAAGATCAAGAAAGGGAAGATGAGGACAAAAATGATGATTCATTCAAAGATCTTCCCAAGGCTTGGAAATTTAGCCAAAATCATCCAAAAGAACTTATAATTGGTGATCCATCCGAGAAGGTAAACACTCGTTCCTCATCTAAGAAATTGATAGACAATTTTGCTTTAGTTTCTCTTTTTGAACCTAAAAATATCAATGATGCCTTAAAGGATGAAAACTGGATTTTGGCAATGCAAGAGGAACTCAATCAATTTGAAAGAAATGAGGTTTGGACACTAGTTGATAGACATCAAAATCACCCAATCATTGGCACTAAGTGGGTATTTAGAAATAAGTTGGATGATAAAGGTGTAGTTGTAAGAAATAAAGCTAGATTAGTTGCAAAAGGGTATGCTCAAGAAGAAGGAATTGATTTTGATGAAACATTTGCTCCCGTAGCTAGATTAGAATCAATTAGAATGCTTCTCGCTTTTGCTTGCTTCAAGGGTTTTAAACTGTTTCAAATGGATGTTAAAAGTGCCTTCTTAAACGGTTTTATTGATCAAGAAGTATATGTGGATCAACCCCCCGGTTTTGAAAATTCAAAATTTCCAAATCATGTGTTTAAACTCTCAAAAGCATTGTATGGGCTAAAACAAGCTCCAAGAGCTGGGTATGAAAGATTGAGTGGTTTCTTGATTGAAAATAATTTCAAAAGAGGAGTTGTGGACACCACACTGTTTACTAAGCAAGTGCTAAATGAACTCCTTATTGTGCAAATATATGTAGATGATATTATTTTTTGTGCTACTAATGAGTATCTATGCAAGGATTTTTCCACCATTATGCAAAGTGAATTTGAAATGAGTATGATGGGAGAATTAAATTTCTTCCTTGGACTTCAAATACATCAAGCCATAGAGGGCATTTTCATAAATCAAGCAAAATACACTAAGGAATTGCTGAAAAGATTTGGCATGGAGGACTCAAAACAAGTTGGAACTCCAATGTGCACTTCAACAAAACTTGACCAAGATGAAGAAGGTAAACATGTGGATGAAAAGCACTATAGAGGTATGATTGGAAACTTACTTTATTTAACCACAAGTAGACCCGATATTATGTTTGCTGTTTGCTTGTGTGCTAGATTTCAATCTTGTCCAAAAGAATCACATTTGAATGCTGTTAAAAGGATTTTTAGGTATTTGAAAGGTACATTAGACTATGGTCTTTGGTATGCTAGATCTAGTGAGTTTGCACTATATGGATATTCGGATGCTGATTTTGGAGGTTGTCGTGTGGATAGAAAGAGTACTAGTGGAACTTGTCACTTTCTTGGTAATTGCTTAGTCTCTTGGTTTAGCAAGAAACAAAATGCAATCTCTTTGTCTACAACCGAAGCGGAATATATTGCCGCTAGTGCATGTTATGCTCAACTTTTATGGATGAAGCATACCTTGAATGATTTTGGATTGTCATATGACTGCATGCCTATATTCTGTGATAATACTAGTGCTATCAATTTGACCAAAAATCCAATTCAACATTCTGGGACAAAGCATATAGATATAAAGCACCACTTTATTCGCGATCTTCTTCAAAAAGGTGAAGTATGTGTAAATTATGTTTGTTCTAAAGATCAATTTGCTGATATTGTTACCAAAGCTTTGCCATTAGATCTGTTCACTCATCTAAGATCAAAATTAGGGATAATCGAAAAATCATCTTAAAATTTTTCAAAGCCTTCGGACGTCCGAAAGAAGATGAACGGACGTCCGATAATGTTCTTCAGCTATTTTTCCAGAAAACACCTGTTCGGACGAAGCTGTCGGACACACGACTTTGTTCGGCCGTCCGACAGTGCAACGGTTCACTTTTTAAAGTAACTTTCTTCCTCATTTGCTTCAAACTCTTCGACTTCTATTTCCTCTCGGACGAAAACTCTGTGACGCCCCCACTTCTCCCAAAGGCGAACCAAAGGGTATCCGCGGGATGCCTGCCCAGCTCTCGCCAGGACTCACTACAATCCATCATTCAAAAGCCCGAAATACCTTAAGTAACTTCAATACATAATTAAAATACTTCAAATATCTTACACTTACAATTATGCAGCTTTCAAGCTTAAATACAACCCAACGGAAAAGGGTACAATAGCCATCCGTTATAATATAAAATTAAAGTCTTCAAAAGAAAACAATCTAGTACTACTCACGAGCACCATTGGTCTCGAACCCTGTAAAAGAAAACCACAACGTGGGATGAGCTACACAACCCAGTGAGGTTCCATGACACTCTAAAGTTCAAATAAATCAAGTAGATTGGGCATATCATATGCATGGTTCAAGGTTACACAATGGCATGTTATCATGAGGTGATAATCATTGTACGGGTAATTTGAGACATTATCATGGTATGAGACATTTATCATGAGACAGTTATTATGGTTCAAGACATTGGCATGTATAGTTCACGAGTGATTGGAGCTTATTACAGGCATAGCTCAGGATTTCATATTGGCATTTTAGCATGAAACAATTATCATGATACCAGGTAAACATATACTGTAGGATACGGTGTTCCAGTGGAACTCTGTCGGTCATCTGCACCTTATGACTTCCAGATCCCCACGGTACGGTCTGGCCATCGCCTTATCCCTCCAGTGGTAATACTCGAGTATACCGAAACGGTGGCCCAGGGTTCCAACCTACCCGACCGAGCCCAGTCCTGGCTCGAGTAGGTCAGTAACCAAGGGCAGGGCCCAAGTTCAGCTTAGAGCTTACAACATGCACAGGTAACCAAGTAATTCGACAAAAGATAAAATTCATCATTAGAGTAGGTCGAGTGAGGTAAAGTACACACTCACCTAATAATGATGGACAGCTTCATATAATATGTGATTCATGATAATCAAGTAGATACTTAGCACGTAAGCACGTAAGCAATACAAGTTGATTTCATGGGAGCATGTAATTCATGGATATCGAATAGTCATGTAGATTGAAAATCATGTGAGCAAATAGTCAAGTAATCAAGTAGTCATGTGGTTGGTAAACGGTTCACGGTTAACGGTTGACGGTTAACGGTTAACGGTTAAGTAGTGACGGTTAATTGACAGGCATTTGTCATATGAATAGGCCATCATTGACCGTTATCCCATTTTTACCATGTGAGAGTCGAGGAGATTCACTCCAACGACGTATGCAACCTTAGCATACCAAGTCATGTTATTCGAGCATTTCCAAGCATGAGTTATTCATCTCAAAAGAGAACGAGTGCGATAAAGTACACACTCGACTCCCTTTCTCAATATCAAGTAGGCTAAGTAAATAATCTAGCAAGTTAAGCATGTATCGAGTTCATATGGTCATTTGATATGGTTAATCATTTAACCCATTCATGTAGATATACAATGCAAGTATACATTCCTTAAATAGGCATGAGTATGGTAAATACTTAACACATAGCACTTAACACTTAATAATCATGAAATAAGCGTGTCCTAGACTTATTCAATTACGTATTCCTATATGGAACACTCACCTAGTCAAAACAAACGAGTAGTTTTCAAACAAGCGTTTAGGTGTCCGCTCCGAGTTCCTCTTGGAGATTCCCTTGAGTGCCTGAGTAAACAATAATCAAGTACCACTCAATATCACTACGAATCTCTAATTATCGAGGAAGATTGTACGCTACTGCAATCTAAGGAAATCTTATGAAAATGAACCTCAATTACTCGTAAATCGAGGTTCAAGAGTAAAGTTTTAAAGTCTAAAGAGAGAGACTAACATTTTCCATGAAATCGAGTTCAAGATGTTCAATCGGTATCGAGAAAAGAAGGCAAGTTTCCAAAATCTCATTTTCTAAGAAATTGACAAATTTCAGCTTTGGGTGTCAATTTAGAAAAATCGTATCTTGCACTATGTAGGTCCATAATTAGAAAACTTGATACCGTTGGAAACTTCTTCAAAAGCACTAAAAGTTCCTAGAAGATACTTTTCCATGATTCCAAACGGAAGATATTCAAAAATTGACTCAAAGTTGCTGCTTGGGACTATTATGACAGTTTCGGGGTTGGTTTTTGACCAACTTTGAAAATCCAGCAAAATTCACACAATACGAACTAGCCGCCAAAATTTAGAACACAATTAGAGCTACAATCAAAGTTTAAAACAAAACAAATGGAACAAGAATCAAAGTTTTGAGCGCCAAGATATAGCAGCTCAAAGTTGGCTAAAATTTCCTCCTCGATCAAGAATTTCCAGATTTAAACATGAACTTTGGGACGTTGGTTGAACACTGAAACGGACTTGGAATGGCACCAAATTTAGCAGTATTACACTACCATATAGGGGTTATTCCTCTGCAAATTTTCAAGCAAAATCTAGCACGAAGAGTCAATTAACAAAACTGTTGAAGTTTTCAAGAATTTCCAAGGCAATCTGCCTCGTACCTTTGTTTTCCTTTTCTCAAACATTTGGCCACTAAAAACCTCTCAAATATGGTTCATTTGCGTAGATAATGTCTAAGAAACATCCAAGCTGTATTTGGTAGGTGATTTATACCAAGAATTTCGAATGACAAGTCCCAAGTCAAGATTGGCTAATCGGCTAAGAGAAAAGGAAAAGTTTTCCAGATTCGAAGAGCAATTTCGGGGCATCATTTGCATATCAAAATGGTCTTAGAATATCACCAAATTCTGCACAATTAAACCTCCATATGAGGACCACTCCTCTATCAAATTTCAATTGAAATTTCACACGGAAAGGTAGTTAATTAAACCATCAAAGTTCAAGAAATTTCCCAAGGCAAAACTGTCTTCTAGCTCTTCTTTCTTTTTAAACATTTTGTCCAATGCAACCAACCCAAATCTGGTTTATTTGTAAAACAAAGTCCAAGGAACATCTAATATAAAGTTTGGTAGATGTTGGACATCAAAGTTTCCAAAACAACAAGTCCCAAATCAAGCTAGGCCATTCAACTAGTCAAAAGAGGATTTTTACTCACTGCATCAGTTTCGAAATATGGCCACAACTCACTCAATTCAACTTGGAATTGAGCGTGGTTGATGGAGTTGGAAAGCTCTCTCATAAAGCTAAATTTTATCAGAAGAAACCATTTTGAAATTCTATCCACAAACAGCTTGTTTTTGAGCATCAAGATACAAGTCCTGTCCTGTCTCCTGGAGAGAAACGAAACAGGACAGTGATTTTCAATCGAATGGTGTGACTCACTCAAGTGGAACCAGAATGTGAAATTGGTACCAATGGAAAGCTGGGAATGTATAGTTTCCAATGCCACAAACGGGACTTGATTTCGACATCGGAGCAATGAGTTATAGCCGATACAAAATGACTGCCTGGACAATACGGGATTCATTTTCCAGTTTTGCTAACTTTGGAAATCAACTCATTTGACCAACCAAATCATGTTATTTTTCAATGAAATTTTGTACACACTCACAATAACATGTAAAAAACATAATCAAGTCATTAGAACTTCAAAATTGTGCACAAAATGGTCGGACAAGGCAGGGGTAAAACGGTCACTTTTGCTCCAAGCACCTCCTTTGATTTTCTACCAACAATACAACATTAATCTACTAATATAAGCACTAAACCACCATTAATTTCATCATCCAACATCAATCAGTCCTTCCATCAAAAGTGGGAGTTCATAGAGCCCACACAACACAAATCCACCATAAACAAGACCACCCACATGCATGCAAGAGTTTATAAGTGTAATAGAGCTTCCGTAAACTGAGATTCAAGGAGTTGATCGTCCATTACCTCCTTTGATGAATAGACAGAAATTTTGGCCCCTTAGATGCTCAAGAAAACCGTGGATAGCAGCCCTCTTTCTTAGCTTGATGTAATCTCCAAGTAATTAGCTAAGAGTGGTTGAAATTTGAAGTGAAATGGAGAAGATTTGGTGAAGAAATTAGGATGGAATTGGAGTTATTTTTCTCCTTTGTTAGCCGGCCAGATGAGGGAGCAAGAGAGAGAGTGTGATCAGATTTCTAAGCTTCCAAGAGAAGACATTAACTTGTGGCCTCAAATCGCCCATTAGTTAACTCACATTAGGGTGCGTTTGGCGCGATTAGGGCTCGATTTTCTCGCGCGTTTGTTTCACTAGTGCACTAAACCTCTAAAGCACTTATATTCATATAACTATTATTCACTCTTAAATTGTCCCAAAATAAGGGTCTAAAGTTCCTAAATTAAATCGCGCGCGTAAAAACGCGTACTTCCAATTTATGCGCGATAAGACGAAATTTCTGAAAAATTCTTATAACGATAGTACTAATAACTATCACTTCAGTATTTAAACATTAAAATGCCTAACATTGTACATGTCTCCAATATTTCAAACCTATTGTACTCTCAATCGATCAAGATTTCCAAAGACGTGTTCACTATTTTCACTAAACGAGCTTCCGAAAATTAATTTTTGAAACAAGTCATTTTAAAAATATAATGAAACTATATTTCCATGTAATTAGGTCTCAAGAGCTTAGAAAATAATATTCGGAGTAAAAGACCAAATAAATAATTAAATAAACTAGAAATAGGAGATTAAATAAGTAAATTTTGCAAGTCCTCACAACCTCCCCTCCTTAAAAGAATTTCGTTCTCGAAATTCATACCTTCTGTAATCTCAGACAACTCTGAACCGTGTGGTGTGTTCATGTCATGCGTTCTTTCAGATGTCACTGGTCGGTTTCTCCTACCATTGACTTGTCGAGGGACAGTTCCATTTTCTTGTTGAGCAGTAGTTTCTCGTGGATACCTCCTTGGACAGTCATGAACTTTATGGTTGGTACTCCCACACCCCATACACTTTCGTCCCTTTAGCCAACAGTTTTCTTCAGTGTGATTCGTCCTTCCACAATATCCACAAGTCGGACGAGGTGTTTTGACCTGACTTGCTTGCGAGGTTTTCTTCGATCGTGTCTGTCCTACTGAAGTCCCTCGTGACATAGTTCCTTTTGGTTCCTTTATCATGAGTGGTGCAGGAAGTAACAGTCCTACTTCATCCACTTCTTTTCTAACTTTGGGTGGTGGTTCATTTTCTCCTAGTGTACTGTCAGATGCATCTCTTTTCCTTGTTTGAAAAGCTCTCAGTTGAGATTTTGTGCTTTCTACTCTTTACGCTTTTTCGAGAGCGTCACTAAATGTTTCAACCTGTGCTGCAGCAAGGGCATCTTGGATTTCCAAATCTAATCATTGGATAAACCGTCTTATTCTCTTCTGTTCAGTAGCCACCAATTCTGGGGCATATGTAGATAACTTCGTAAAGAGTGTTTCATACTCAGCTACACTTAAAGTTCTTTGACGAAGCTTTATAAAATCATCTTCTCTCTTTTCTTGAACAAGTGGAGGAAGAAATTTCTCATTAAATTCACGTACAAAGTTTATCCAAGTCCTTAGGGTTTGATCCCTTTCCCACTTGTTTCTTATAACATTCCACCAGGCTCGGGCTGCTCCTTCAAGTTGAAATACAGCAAAGGTGACTTGTCTCTCCTCTGTGTAATCCAAGGCATCGAATATATTTCTTATATTCTCTAACCAATTCTCAGCCACCTCTGGATCAGGTCCTCCAGCAAACTTGGGCGGAGAGAATTTCTGAAACCGCTCTAAAGCTCGATCCTCCCCTATCTCTTGGTTTCCACGTTGGTTTCCTTGACCAATCCCTTGACCCTGTTGGGCTACTAAGAGCTCTAGTATATCCGTCATGCGAGTTAAAACTTGTCCCATTTGGTCATTTACTCTCCCAGCACTTAGCTCGGCATTTTGGTCAATATCGGACCCATTAGCTACTCTTTCATTTCGGAGTTGTCTAGGTTGACGTCCCTTTCGTTGTCCTCTAGTTTCCATGTTCATAGCTAGTCTATACACATATGTATAAACCTCACACTTAGCTAAAATTGAACTATACTCATATACCAGTAGCAACATTTAAAGAGGATGAAGACACTTTCACAAATAACATTATCACTATGCAAGTAAACACAAACTAGAATTCATTAAATCATAACACAAATTATGGCCAAGTAAAGTTCATGCCAAGTCAAAGTCAATAACAAAAATAAACAAGTGATTATCACAAGTACATTCATCTCCAAGGCGCAAACTCTTAAGTTCTACTCCCATCGTCTCACTATAAAAGATCACAAGTAGAGATTCACTAGATTAATTGGAACTAGACGATTCTCGTTCCCTAACATGCTCGATTTCAATCCCAACACAAGGATCTTTTGGGTTGCGATCTTTTCCATCTTCCACTCTTAATTATTGTACCATCTTAACCAAACAATTATTGGTTTCCTGTAACCATTCACATGAAATATCGATTCATTCTTATTCCCCACAAATGGAGATATAAAGTCCCTATGGTTGCCATCAACTCTCAAATACTCGGGTACAAGAATCCAAAATAGGATAATTCACAACTCGAGCCGGCCGGTCCCAAGAGTAAATCACCATATTCGAGATTCCTACCCATCATACATATCAAATTCCCTCCAATTATCAAGATAAAGGTTTTACAACCTATAACATTCATGATTCACAACTTACATTTCTAAAAGGGCACTTAAGTCTTTACTCAATCACATAGTAAGAACCATAACACCACTTGGCCCTATCTTGCTCCTTTGTAGAAACCACGTGAAGTGGCTCTAAATTTCATCGCTACAAGCAATCATTTAACTTTCAGAATAGTCCCACAGTCCGGCATCCTAAACATTTAAGCCTAGGATACACTACAAAGATCTGAAGCCTAACCTCTGATACCAACTGTGACGCCCCCACTTCTCCCTAAGGCGAACCAAAGGATATCCGCGGGACGCCTGCCCAGCTCTCGCCAGGACTCACTACAATCCATCATTCAAAAGCCCGAAATACCTTAAGTAACTTCAATACATAATTAAAGTACTTCAAATATCTTACACTTACAATTATGCAGCTTTCAAGCTTAAATACAACCCAACGGAAAAGGGTACAATAGCCATCCGTTATAATATAAAATTAAAGTTTTCAAAAGAAAACAATCTAGTACTACTCACGAGCACCATTGGTCTCGAACCCTGTAAAAGAAAATCACAACGTGGGATGAGCTACACAGCCCAGTGAGGTTCCAAGACACTCTAACAGTTCAAATAAATCAAGTAGATTGGGCATATCATATGCATGGTTCAAGGTTACACAATGGCATGTTATCATGAGGTGATAATCATTGTACGGGAAATTTGAGACATTATCATGGTATGAGATATTTATCATGAGACAGTTATTATGGTTCAAGACATTGGCATGTATAGTTCACGAGTGATTGGAGCTTATTACAGGCATAGCTTAGGATTTCATATTGGCATTTTAGCATGAAACAATTATCATGATACCAGGTAAACATATACTGTAGGATACGGTGATCCAGTGGAACTCTGTCGGTCAGCTGCACCTTATGACTTCCAGATCCCCACGGTACGGTCTGGCCATCGCCTTATCCCTCCAGTGGTAATACTCGAGTATACCAAAACGGTGGCCCAAGGTTCCAACCTACCCGACCGAGCCCAGTCCTGGCTCGAGTAGGTCAGTAACCAAGGGCAGGGCCCAAGTTCAGCTTAGAGCTTATAACATGCACAGGTAACCAAGTAATTCGACAAAAGGTAAAATTCATCATTAGAGTAGGTCGAGTGAGGTAAAGTACACACTCGTCTAATAATAATGGACAGCTTCATATAACATGTGATTCATGATAATCAAATAGATACTTAGCACGTAAGCAATACAAGTTGATTTCATGGGAGCATGTAATTCATGGATATCGAATAGTCATGTAGATTGAAAATCATGTGAGAAAATAATCAAGTAATCAAGTAGTCATGTGGTTGGTAAACGGTTCATGGTTAACGGTTCACGGTTAACGGTTAAGTAGTGACGGTTAATTGACAGGCATATGTCATATGAATAGGCCATCATTGACCGTTATCCCATTTTTACCGTGTGAGAGTCGAGGTGATTCACTCCAACGACGTATGCAACCTTAGCATACCAAGTCATGTTATTCGAGCATTTCCAAGCATGAGTTATTCATCTCAAAAGAGAACGAGTGCGATAAAGTACACACTCGACTCCATTTCTCAAAATCAAGTAGGCTAAGTAAATAATCTAGCAAGTTAAGCATGTATCGAGTTCATATGGTCATTTGATATGGTTAATCATTTAACCCATTCATGTAGATATACAATGCAAGTATACATTCCTTAAATAGGCATGAGTATGGTAAATACTTAACACATAGCACTTAACACTTAATAATCATGAAATAAGCGTATCCTAGACTTATTCAATTACGTATTCCTATATGGAACACTCACCTAGTCAAAACAAGCAAGTAGTTTTCAAACAAGCATTTAGGTGTCCGCTCCGAGTTCCTCTTGGAGATTCCCTCGAGTGCCTGAGTAAACAATAATCAAGTACCACTCAATATCACTACGAATCTCTAATTATCGAGGAAGATTGTACGCTACTGTAATCTAAGGAAATCTTATGAAAATGAACATCAATTACTCGTAAATCGAGGTTCAAGAGTAAAGTTTTAAAGTCTAAAGAGAGAGACTAACATTTTCCATAAAATCGAGTTCAAGATGTTCAATCGGTATCGAGAAAAGAAGGCAAGTTTCCAAAATCTCATTTTCTAAGAAATTGACAAATTTCAGCTTTGGGTGTCAATTTAGAAAAATCGTATCTTGCACTATGTAGGTCCATAATTAGAAAACTTGATACCGTTGGAAACTTCTTCAAAAGCACTAAAAGTTCCTAGAAGATACTTTTCCATGATTCCAAACGGAAGATATTCAAAAATTGACTCAAAGTTGCTGCTTGGGACCATTATGACAGTTTCGGGGTTGGTTTTTGACCAACTTTGAAAATCCAGTAAAATCTACACAATACGAACTAGCCTCCGAAATTTAGAACTCAATTAGAGCTACAATCAAAGTTTAAAACAAAAAAAACGGAACAAGAATCAAAGTTTTGAGCGCCAAGATATAGCAGCTCAAAGTTGGCTAAAATTTCCTCCTCGATCAAGAATTTCCAGATTTAAACATGAACTTTGGGACGTTGGTTGAACACTGAAACGGACTTGGAATGGCACCAAATTTAGAATTATTACACTACCATATAGGGGTTATTCCTCTGCAAATTTTCAAGCAAAATCTAGCACGAAGAGTCAATTAACAAAACTGTTGAAGTTTTCAAGAATTTTCAAGGCAATCTGCCTCGTACCTTTGTTTTCCTTTTCTCAAACATTTGGCCACTAAAAACCTCTCAAATATGGTTCATTTGCGTAGATAATGTCTAAGAAACATCCAAGCTGTATTTGGTAGGTGATTTATACCAAAAATTTCGAATGACAAGTCCCAAGTCAAGATTGGCTAATCGGCTAAGAGAAAAGGAAAAGTTTTCCAGATTTGAAGAGCAATTTCGGGGCATCATTTGCATATCAAAATGGTCTTAGAATATCACCAAATTCTGCACAATTAAACCTCCATATGAGGACCACTCCTCTATCAAATTTCAATTGAAATTTCACACGGAAAGGTAGTTAATTAAACCATCAAAGTTCAAGAAATTTCCCAAGGCAAAACTGTCTTCTAGCTCTTCTTTCTTTTTAAACATTTTGTCCAATGCAACCAACCCAAATCTAGTTTATTTGTAAAACAAAGTCCAAGGAACATCTAATATAAAGTTTGGTAGATGTTGGACATCAAAGTTTCCAAAACAACAAGTCCCAAATCAAGCTAGGCCATTCAACTAGTCAAAAGAGGATTTTTACTCACTGCATCAGTTTCAAAATATGGACACAACTCACTCAATTCAACTTGGACTTGAGCGTGGTTGATGGCGTTGGAAAGCTCTCTCATAAAGCTGAATTTTATCAGAAGAAACCATTTTGAAATTCTAGCCACAAACAGCTTGTTTTTGAGCATCAAGATACAAGTCCTGTCCTGTCTCCTGGAGAGAAACGAAACAGGACAGTGATTTTCAATCGAATGATGTGACTCACTCAAGTGGAACCAGAATGTGAAATTGGTACCAATGGAAAGCTGGGAATGTCTAGTTTCTAATGCCACAAACGACACTTGATTTCGACATTGGAGCAAAGAGTTATAGCCGATACAAAATGACTGCCTGGGCAATACGGGATTCATTTTCCAGTTTTGCTAACTTTGGAAATCAACTCATTTGACCAACCAAATCATGTTATTTTTCAATGAAATTTTGTACACACTCACAATAACATGTAAACAACATAATAAAGTCATTAGAACTTCAAAATTGTGCACAAAATGGTCGGACAAGGCAGGGGTAAAACGGTCACTTTTGCTCCAAGCACCTCCTTTGATTTTCTACCAACAATACAACATTAATCTACTAATATAAGCACTAAACCACCATTAATTTCATCATCCAACATCAATCAGTCCTTCCATCAAAAGTGAGAGTTCATAGAACCCACACAACACAAATCCACCATAAACAAGACCACCCACATGCATGTAAGAGTTTATACGTGTAATAGAGCTTCCGTAAACTGAGATTCAAGAAGTTGATCGTCCATTACCTCCTTTGATGAATAGACAGAAATTTTGGCCCCTTAGATGCTCAAGAAAACCGTGGATAGCAGCCCTCTTTCTTATCTTTATGTAATCTCCAAGTAATTAGCTAAGAGTGGTTGAAATTTGAAGTGAAATGGAGAAGATTTGGTGAAGAAATTAGGATGGAATTGGAGTTATTTTTCTCCTTTGTTAGTCGGCCAGATGAGGGAGCAAGAGAGAGAGTGTGATCAGATTTCTAAGCTTCCAAGAGAAGACATTAACTTGTGACCTCAAATCACCCATTAGTCAACTCACATTAGGGTGCGTTTGGCGCGATTAGGGCTCGATTTTCTCGCGCGTTTGTTTCACTAGTGCACTAAACCTCTAAAGCACTTATATTCATATAACTATTATTCACTCTTAAATTGTCCCAAAATAAGGGTCTAAAGTTCCTAAATTAAATCGCGCGCGTAAAAACGCGTACTTCCAATTTATGCGCGATAAGACGAAATTTCTGAAAAATTCTTATAACGATAGTACTAATAACTATCACTTCAGTATTTAAACATTAAAATGCCTAACATTGTACATGTCTCCAATATTTCAAACCTATTGTACTCTCAATCGATCAAGATTTCCAAAGACGTGTTCACTATTTTCACTAAACGAGCTTCCGAAAATTAATTTTTGAAACAAGTCATTTTAAAAATATAATGAAACTATATTTCCATGTAATTAGGTCTCAAGAGCTTAGAAAATAATATTCAGAGTAAAAGACCAAATAAATAATTAAATAAGCTAGAAATAGGAGATTAAATAAGTAAATTTTGCGAGTCCTCACAAACTCTCTCGTTTCTCACTCTCAAATTCGTACCATTCTGAAGCTCTCATTCCCAAATTGACTCAACCAAAATTTTTCCTGATCGATTGCGATTCGTTTCTCCTGATCATTTCACCGAATCGCATAACATTTCGCAAATTCCCAAATTTCACTCAAAATCCTATTTTCTCATAACCGCTCTGTCCAATCTTCTTCAAGGCCTTTTTGTCCCAAAATTTCTGTGTGATTCACTTCCATACTACTGTGTGCATCATTTGCATCCTTCATTCCACACATTTCGCATAATGGTGAATCTAAGAGGAGGGAAGGTCACTGCCGGACGCAAGCATCCACTCAGGGATGAGGATGATGATGTTCCTATGGTCAAACGATCATCCAAACGCGTCAAGAGGGGAGCTGTAAAGGGTCAAATGTCACAGCCTACACCACAACCCACCCCTCAGCCTGAATCTGGACAGAAAACCTCATCTCAACCGCCTCCAAAATCAACCACAGTTCCTACATTTTTTGATGATGTTGCAAAAGACAAACACTCCTGGATATCCCAGAAAGGTGTCATTCCTCAACGCACCATAAATTCTTTTGAATTTCGCCAAATAGGTTTAGAAACCATTCTGAGTCTGTTTGCTTTCCAGAAATGGTCACATCTCATTTCTATGCCTAATGTCTATTATCCTGAAATGCTGTTTCAATTCTTTGCCAATCTTAGGAAAGGCACTGACCAAACTGAGATTATGTCCAGGGTTAATGCAGTAGACTTAGTCTTTGATTCTGAAATTGTGAATGATATTTTAAAAACTACTATTGAACCTGGATGCAAGAGTAAAATTGCAAATTTCTTTTCCTATGAAGAGCATCCTACTGCTGATAATCATTTTGATGGGGCTAAGATGTTGACTTATTTAAAAGGAAGTTTTTCTACCCCTGCTGATGCTAAACTGAATGATCTTGCCCCTGTGAATCTAATTGCCTTTTCAATCATTTCAAACCTGCTTGTGCCTACAGATGGCCATAGAACAGATGCAAACAAAATGGAGTTGTATCTCTTTTATTGTTTTCGAGAAAAGATTCGTATTGATTTTGGTTTTGTCATGTACAAGTTTTTACTTCGCTATGCCACTGATTCTCGTAGAAAATTATCTTATGGAAAATTTCTTCAAAAGACTTTTGAGTTTTACAAAGTACCAATTCTAGGTGTTTGTCCCAAAGAAGCATCTTCTTATGCCTTTACCAAAGGATATTTTGAAAGGAAAAATCTTGTCTTTAAGGATAATCTATGGGCTTATAAGGGGGCATCATCTAGTGAACTTAGCTCTAAGGCTACACATGATCCACTACACACTTCTTCATCTATTGCACTCACTCCCATTCATCCCAGAAAGTCTGCCACTAAGGCATCTTCCTCCTCCAATGATGAAGTGATTGAGCTCTTTCGTGAACTCAAATAGCATGTTCTTCTTTTGGAACATGGTCTAATGCTCACCATGTCCTCTGAGCAACAAACAGCCTACCTAAACAAAAAGAACCTTCTTTTTCCCCCACCTGTGGTTGAGGAAGTTTCCCATGGCAAAGAGCCACGCCCCACTGATCCAAGTGTATCAATTCCAGACCCGAGCTCATCAACTCCCGTGACTCCTAATGGCCCTTCCACATCAGATAAAGGCAAGGCACCAGTTGAAGAAGCTGCTGAAGATGATGAAGAAACTGAAGAGGAGGATCTCTCCCAATATCAGCTTTCTCGAAAGACACCTGGATCCACCTAGTTCACCATTTAGGATCACATAGGATCATTTGCATTTTGTTTGACTATTTCATGTGTTTCTAGTGTTTGTGGTGTTCAACAATGGATATGTAGATGTAATGCTTATGCTTATGTTGTGTTCGTTTAGTACTTTTTTATGGATGATTATGGCTGTAATGGTTATGGATATGTGGATGGATGTTTACGTATTTTGAATGATGAATGTATGGATATGATAAATGTTTTTGTTATTAGTTCTCTGTGATATATGTGATTGATTGGCCTTTTGTGATGACAAAAAGGGGGAGAGGATTGGATTGGATTGATTGATGATTTAATTGAAATTGAATTGGCTTGATGGATTGAATTGGTAAAATATTGGATGTTGGCTGCTTAATTGTTATGTTTTTGGATAATTGATTAATTCGGTAGGGTAGCCAAGTGAGGGGGAGTTTTTTCAAATTTTTGCTCTATGATCCACTAAGTAAGGGGGATTTTTTGTCAATTGAGAAAGGGGGAGCTTATATTCCAATCATCAAATCTCATTTCAAACCATTGTTTTGTCATCATCAAAAAGGGGGAGAATGTTATTCTTGGTTTTGATGATCACAAAGTACTTTGAAATGTTTATCTAACTCTCTTTAAATATAAGTATTTTTTGCCTATCAAAGAATCAGGTACGAATATGTCAAGAAATGAAAATCAACCAAAAGAAGAAGCAAAAACAGGACACTCATGTCGGACGTCCGAAAGGATAAAGAACATCAAGAAGGAAGCTTTGTCGGACGCTCATAAGGAAGCGTCGGACGTCCGGAAGGATCGGACGCACGCCTCGGACGCACATCAACCGCGTCGGACGTCCGAAAAATTCCAAGAAAACTTGCTAACTCTCTGACGACGATCGGACGCTGATGCTGTCGGACGATAAAAACGCATCGGACGTCCGAACTACAACTTGGCTGTTTTCGGACGATAGGTTCGGACGATGATTTGGTCGTCGGACGTTCGACAGCCCCAACGGCTAGCTGACTCTTCATCTGCCTTCTATCCGTTGGAAGCATTAATGAATCACATTTTTGGTCCCCTTTAAAAACAAACTGTTCTGAACCAAGAAAGACCTTAAGCACACTTTGTTTACAAGATCTCAAGAGATATTTTAGCTTGAAAATAGTCTCCAAGACAAGATTTGTTCTCCAAGTGGTGTGAATTTCTTGTGAGCATTTCTCTTGTGGTTGAAAGTTTTATTAGTGTAGCTTTGTTGAGGGTTATCTGAGTGATTGTAAAACTTCTTAACTTGACTAAGTGAGGCTTAGGGCAAGGAGAAAGTGCTCCTTCCATTGTACATCTAGTTGATCATCTTTCATCAAAGAGAAGTTGCTCAACCTAGTGATTGGTCTTCAAGTTTGAGGAAAGCTTGGTAGACAATCGGTTTGATATTCTATCTTATTCTTTTTGTTTAATAAAATTCTCATTGCTTATCTATACTTATTTTTCTAATCAACATTGCTCTCTTCTTCTAATCTACTTGGTTGATCATTACTAGAAAAGAAGGTAAATTTTTATTAAAGAAAAAGTGCATAAATTTGATTAAGATTTTAATCAACCTAATTCACCCCCCTCTTAGGTTGTCTTTAGGCCTTACAATTGGTATCAGAGCTTGGTCTCCTAGAGATTAAGCTCAAGCGGCTTGGAGTAAAAATGACAACCAGTCATGCTATGTTTGTTGAGGGGCAATCTGTTACTAGGCCTCCCATGTTTAGTGGCTCCAATTATGTTAGGTGGAAAGAAAGGATGATTATCTTTTTACAATCTATTGATATTGAGCTATGATTTATTGTGAGTGAAGGACCGCATGAAACTAACTTTCTTGATGCAGATACAGGTTTGCATCGGCCAAAAACGAGAGCTGAAATGAATGCTCAAGATAGGACTAATCTCACATTGAATGCCAAAGTCATGAATGTTCTTTATAGTGCCTTAGATTCAAATGAATCAATTAGAGTAAAAGGCTGTAAATCTGCCAAAGAAATGTGGGATAAGTTAAGAGAAATCCATGAGGGTGGTGACAACGTGAGAGAACAGAAAAAGGCTATCTTGGTCACAAAGTATGAATCATTTAAAATTGAAGCTCTTGAAAATATTGACAAAATGTATTGCAGGTTCAATGAAATTGATCAAAGATCTCGAGGTGTTGGGCAAAGAGTACACCTTGGGAGACAAGAACAGGAAAATTCTCAATGATTGGGCAAAGAATGGGAAAATAAAGTGACTGCAATAGAGGAGGCTAAGGATTTAAATTCTGTGCCTATTGAATCTCTCATTAACTCACTAACCTCTTATGAGTTGAAGTTGAAATCTAAAGTGCAGGAGGAAGAGGATGCTAGAGCAAAGAGAAACATTGCTCTAAAGACTACTCAAGGTGAAGATGATCCAGCTCACTTGGATGATGAAGACTCGGATGGTGATGATAATGATCTTGTTCTCATCACAAGAGGTTGCAAGAGAATCTTGAATAAAAGGAAGTTTAGAAGGGGAGGACCTAGCAATCAATTTCAAAATTATTCATCAAATGCAAGGAACAAAGGAAAATAAGAATTCAACAAGAAGCAAGTGGACAAATGCTATGAATGTGGACAGCCTGGACACTATGCAAACGAATGCCCCATGAAGAAAATGAAAGATGGGAAAGCTGATCGAAAGTCAAGATTCAACAACTTCCAGATTACTTGGAATGAATGCAACTCTGAAGGGGAAGTTGAAAAAGAGGAAGAATCAGCTCAAATGGCCTTCATGGCTATTGGAGATAATGAGGTAACTTCCATACACTCTCAATCTGAAAGTGATGATGAAAAAGATGATGATTTTGAATCCTTTGTTGAAAAACTGCATAATGCCTTGAAGGAATCTTATGATAAAAACAAGCAGCTAAAACAGAAAATTGCTTTTCTCATTCATGAAAATGCAAGTCTTCTTCAACAAAATAAACAACTAAAGACTGACAATGAATGTCTTGTAAGAGCCGGATTTGATGTTCAAAATGAGCTTGATAGAAAGACAAGTATTTGTGAAATGCTGAAGGAAAGACATGGTGATTTGAAGAAAAGAATGGACAACTTGGATGAGACTTTGAAAGCAAAAAAGCAAGATTTTCTCAAAAAGAACATGTCATCTACCTTTCTTACTGCTCATCAAAGAACATTAACACACAACAAAAATGCACATGGTTTCACAACATATAGAAGAAGTGGATTGAGATATGTCAAACCATTACATGTTAAAGACTCTTCCATTATGTGTGGTTTTTGTTGTCAAAAAGGGCATTTGAAAGGAGATTGCTATGTGAAAAGAAATCTGAACAAAGGGATGAGATGCATGTGGTTAGTTAGACACAATGCTAACTACTGTGGACCCAAAAATTAAAAAGGGTACCAAGCACTTTCTCTTTTCAGGAAAAAGGCTCAAATAAGTCCAAATGGTTTATTGATAGTGGCTGCTCAAGGCATATGACCAGTGATCCCTCTTTGTTCATAAAGCTAAAATCAAAATCAAGTGGAAAGGTGACATTTGGTGATGATGTGAAAGATAAGACAATTGGAATAGGTGATGTTGGTAAGGATGGTGAAACTTTTGTTCATAATGTGCTCTTAGTTGATAACTTAGGTTATAACTTGCTTAGCGTTAGTCAATTGTGTGATAAAGACTTGAATGTGTTGTTTAAAAAGCATGAATGCATTGTGTTTGATCCAAATATAATGTTGTGTTCAAAGGTAAAAGGTTTAACGACATATATATTGTGGTTCTTGATAAAATTGATTCATCTAGCTTCAAATGTCTTAAAGATTCAAATGAAGATCCTTGGTTGTGGCATAGGAGACTTTGTCATTTTAACATGGATTTACTAAAGGAAATTTCGAAAAAGGAGCTAGTTAGAGGCTTGCCAAAAATCAGTTTTGAAAAGGATAAAATTTGTGATGCATGTCAATTTGGAAAGCAAACAAAAGTTTCTTTTAAACCAAAGAAGTGTGTATCAACTTCTAAACCTTTAGAACTCTTGCATCTTGACTTATTTGGTCCTACTCGAATCACTAGCTTGGGAGGTAAGAAATATTACTTTGTGATTGTGGATGATTATTCTAGATATACTTGAGTGATATTTCTTGCTCATAAGGATGATGCCTTCAAGAATTTCACTTCATTATTTGCTAAAGTGCAAAATCTGCTTGGTTTAAAAATTGTTAGGATTGGAAGTGATAATGGAACGGAATTCAAGTATTGTGGTTTTCCAGAATTTTGTGATCATAATGGAATAACACATGAGTTTTCTATTGCAAGAACTCCACACCAAAATGGTGTTGTAGAAAGGAAAAGTAGGACACTACAAGAGGCTGCTAGAACTATGTTAAGTGAATGTAGTTTGCCAAAATACCTTTGGGATGAAGCGGTAAACACTGCATGTTATGTGATGAATAGAATCCTTTTGAGACCCATTTTGAATAAAACATCTTATGAACTGATTTTTGATAAGAAACCTACGGTTGGATATTTCAAAGTCTTTGGTTGTAAATGTTTTATTTTAAATTTAAAGGAACATCTTGGTAAGTTTGAGAAAAAATCTGATGAAGGAATATTTTTGGGATATTGTGAGAACAAAAGAGGATATAGAGTCTTTAATAGAAGGACTCTTGTGATAGAAGAAGCCATACACATAACATTTGATGAAACTAATGATGATAATTCCAAAAGTTCGTGTGAGGATGATGATGTAGGTGTTCGTGAAGGAATGGAAAAGCTAAAAATTGGAGATGGAGGAAACTCTAAACCGGAAGCAAAGGAAATGGAGAATGAAGCTCATGAAGATCAAGAAAGGGAAGATGAGGACAAAAATGATGATTCATTCAAAGATCTTCCCAAGGCTTGAAAATTTAGCCAAAATCATCCAAAAGAACTTATAATTGGTGATCCATCCGAGAAGGTAAACACTCGTTCCTCATCTAAGAAATTGATAGACAATTTTGCTTTAGTTTCTCTTTTTGAACCTAAAAATATCAATGATGCCTTAAAGGATGAAAACTGGATTTTGGCAATGCAAGAGGAACTCAATCAATTTGAAAGAAATGAGGTTTGGACACTAGTTGATAGACCTCAAAATCACCCTATCATTGGCACTAAGTGGGTATTTAGAAATAAGTTGGATGATAAAGGTGTAATTGTAAGAAATAAAGCTAGATTAGTTGCAAAAGGGTATGCTCAAGAAGAAGGAATTGATTTTGATGAGACATTTGCTCCCGTAGCTAGATTAGAATCAATTAGAATGCTTCTCGCTTTTGCTTGCTTCAAGGGTTTTAAACTGTTTCAAATGGATGTTAAAAGTGCCTTCTTAAACGGTTTTATTGATCAAGAAGTATATGTGGATCAACCCCCCGGTTTTGAAAATTCAAAATTTCCAAATCATGTGTTTAAACTCTCAAAAGCATTGTATGGGCTAAAATAAGCTCCAAGAGCTTGGTATGAAAGATTGAGTGGTTTTTTGATTGAAAATAATTTCAAAAGAGGAGTTGTGGACAGCACACTGTTTACTAAGCAAGTGCTAAATGAACTCCTTATTGTGCAAATATATGTAGATGATATTATTTTTTTTGCTACTAATGAGTATCTATGCAAGGATTTTTCCACCATTATGCATAGTGAATTTGAAATGAGTATGATGGGAGAATTAAATTTTTTCCTTGGACTTCAAATACATCAAGCCATAGAGGGCATTTTCAAAAATCAAGCAAAATACACTAAGGAATTGCTGAAAAGATTTGGCATGGACGACTCAAAACAAGTTGGAACTCCAATGTGCACTTCAACAAAACTTGACCAAGATGAAGAAGGTAAACATGTGGATGAAAAGCACTATAGAGGTATGATTGGAAGCTTACTTTATTTAACGGCAAGTAGACCCGATATTATGTTTGCTGTTTGCTTGTGTGCTAGATTTCAATCTTGTCCAAAAGAATCACATTTGAATGCTGTTAAAAGGATTTTTAGGTATTTGAAAGGTACATTAGACTATGGTCTTTGGTATGCTAGATCTAGTGAGTTTGCACTATATGGATATTCGGATGCTGATTTTGGAGGTTGTCGTGTGGATAGAAAGAGTATTAGTGGAACTTGTCACTTTCTTGGTAATTGCTTAGTCTCTTGGTTTAGCAAGAAACAAAATGCAATCTCTTTGTCTACAACCGAAGCGGAATATATTGCCGCTAGTGCATGTTGTGCTCAACTTTTATGGTTGAAGCATACCTTGAATGATTTTGGATTATCATATGACTGCATGCCTATATTCTGTGATAATACTAGTGCTATCAATTTGACCAAAAATCCAATTCAACATTCTAGGACAAAGCATATAGATATAAAGCACCACTTTATTCGCGATCTTGTTCAAAAAGGTGAAGTATGCGTAAATTATGTTTGTTCTAAAGATCAATTTGCTGATATTTTTACAAAAGGTTTGCCATTAGATCTGTTCACTCATCTAAGATCAAAATTAGGGATAATCGAAAAATCATTTTAAAATTTTTCAAAGCCTTCGGACGTCCGAAAGAAGATGAACGGACGTCCGATAATGTTCTTCAGCTATTTTTCCAGAAAACACCTGTTCGGACGAAGCTGTCGGACGCATGACTTTGTTCGGCCGTCCGACAGTGCAACGGTTCACTTTTTAAAGTAACTTTCTTCCTCATTTGCTCCAAACTCTTCTTCTTCTATTTCCTCTCGGACGAAAACTCTCTCGTTTCTCACTCTCAAATTCGTACCATTCTGAAGCTCTCATTCCCAAATTGACTCAACCAAAACTTTTCCTGATCGATTGCGATTCGTTTCTCCTGATCATTTCACCGAATCGCATAACATTTCACAAATTCCCAAATTTCACTCAAAATCCTATTTTCTCATAACCGCTCTGTCCAATCTTCTTCAAGGCCTTTTTGTCCAAAAATTTCTGTGTGATTCACTTCCATACTACTGTGTGCATCATTTGCATCCTTCATTCCACACATTTCGCACAATGGTGAATCTAAGAGGAGGGAAGGTCACTGCCGGACGCAAGCATCCACTCAGGGATGAGGATGATGATGTTCCTATGGTCAAACGATCATCCAAACGCGTCAAGAGGGGAGCTGTAAAGGGTCAAATGTCACAGCCTACACCACAACCCACCCCTCAGCCTGAATCTGGACAGAAAACCTCATCTCAACCGCCTCCAAAATCAACCACAGTTCCTACATTTTTTGATGATGTTGCAAAAGACAAACACTCCTGGATATCCCAGAAAGGTGTCATTCCTCAACGCACCATAAATTCTTTTGAATTTCGCCAAATAGGTTTAGAAACCATTCTGAGTCTGTTTGCTTTCCAGAAATGGTCACATCTCATTTCTATGCCTAATGTCTATTATCCTGAAATGCTGTTTCAATTCTTTGCCAATCTTAGGAAAGGCACTGACCAAACTGAGATTATGTCCAGGGTTAATGCAGTAGACTTAGTCTTTGATTCTGAAATTGTGAATGATATTTTAAAAACTACTATTGAACCTGGATGCAAGAGTAAAATTGCAAATTTCTTTTCCTATGAAGAGCATCCTACTGCTGATAATCATTTTGATGGGGCTAAGATGTTGACTTATTTTAAAAGAAGTTTTTCTGCCCCTGCTGATGCTAAACTGAATGATCTTGCCCCTGTGAATCTAATTGCCTTTTCAATCATTTCAAATCTGCTTGTGCCTACTGATGGCCATAGAACAGATGCAAACAAAATGGAGTTGTATCTCTTTTACTGTTTCGAGAAAAGATTCGTATTGATTTTAGTTTTGTCATGTGCAAGTTTTTACTTCGCTATGCCACTGATTCTCGCAGAAAATTATCTTATGAAAAATTTCTTCAAAAGATTTTTGAGTTTTACAAAGTACCAATTCTAGGTGTTTGTCCCAAAGAAGCATCTTCTTATGCCTTTACCAAAGGATATTTTGAAAGAAAAAATCTTGTCTTTAAGGATAATCTATGGGCTTATAAGGGGGCATCATCTAGTGAACTTTGCTCTAAGGCTGCACATGATCCACTACACACTCCTTCATCTGTTGCACTCACTCCCATGCATCCCAGGAAGTCTGCCACTAAGGCATCTTCCTCCTCCAATGATGAAGTGATTGAGCTCCTTCGTGAATTCAAATAGCATGTTCTTCTTCTGGAACATGGTCTAATGCTCACCATGTCCTCTGAGCAACAAACAGCCTACCTAAACAAAAAGAACCTTCTTTTTCCCCCACCTGTGGTTGAGGAAGTTTCCCATGGCAAAGAGCCACGCCCCACTGATCCAAGTTTATCAATTCCAGACCCGAGCTCATCAACTCCCGTGACTCCTAATGGCCCTTCCACATCAGATAAAGGCAAGGCACCAGTTGAAGAAGCTGCTGAAGATGATGAAGAAACTGAAGAGGAGGACCTCTCCCAATATCAGCTTTCTCGAAAGACACCTGGTCCACCTAGTTCACCATTTAGGATCACATAGGGTCATTTACATTTTGTTTGACTATTTCATGTGTTTCTAGTGTTTGTGGTGTTCAACAATGGATATGTAGATGTAATGCTTATGCTTATGTTGTGTTCGTTTAGTACTTTTTTATGGATGATTATGGCTGTAATGGTTATGGATATGTGGATGGATGTTTACGTATTTTGAATGATGAATGTATGGATATGATAAATGTTTTTGTTATTAGTTCTCCGTGATATATGTGATTGATTGGCCTTTTGTGATGACAAAAAGGGGGAGAGGACTGGATTGGATTGATTGATGATTTAATTGAAATTGAATTGGCTTGATGGATTGAATTGGTAAAATGTTGGATGTTGGCTACTTAATTGTTATATTTTTGGATAATTGATTAATTCGGTAGGGTAGCCAAGTGAGGGAGAGTTTTTTCAAATTTTTGCTCTATGATCCACTAAGTAAGGGGGAGTTTTTGTCAATTGAGAAAAGGGGAGCTTATATTGCAATCATCAAATCTCATTTCAAACCATTGTTTTGTTATCATCAAAAAGGGAGAGAATGTTATTCTTGGTTTTGATGATCACAAAATACTTTGAAATGTTTATCTAACTCTCTTCAAATATAAGTGTTTTTTGCCTATCAAAGAATCAGGTACGAATATGTCAAAAAATGAAAATCAACCAAAAGAAGAAGCAAAACAGGACACTCATGTCGGACGTCCGAAAGGATAAAGAACATCAAGAAAAAAGTTTTGTCGGACGCTCATAAGGAAGCGTCGGACGTCCGGAAGGATCGGACGCACGCCTCGGACGCACATCAACCGCGTCGGACGTCCGAAAAATTCCAAGAAAACTTGCCAACTCTCTGACGACGATCGGACGCTGATGCTGTCGGACGATAAAAACGCATCGGACTTCCGAACTACAATTTGGCTGTTTTCGGACGATCGGTTCGGACGATGATTTGGTCGTCGGACGTCCGACAGCCCCAACGGCTAACTGACTTTTCATCTGCCTTCTATCCGTTGAAGCATTAATGAAGCCCATTTTTGGTCCCCTTTAAAAACAAACTGTTCTGAACCAAGAAGGAACTTAAGCACACTTTGTTTACAAGATCTCAAGAGATATTTTAGCTTGAAAATAGTCTCCAAGACAAGATTTGTTCTCCAAGTGGTGTGAATTTCTTGTGAGCATTTCTCTTGTGGTTGAAAGTTTTATTAGTGTAGCTTTGTTGAGGGTTATCTGAGTGATTGTAAAACTTCTTAGCTTGACTAAGTGAGGCTTAGGGTAAGGAGAAAGTGCTCCCTCCATTGTAAATCTAGTTGATCATCTTTCATCAAAGAGAAGTTGCTCAACCTAGTGATTGGTCTTCAAGTTTGTGGAAAGTTTGGTAGACAATCGGTTTGATATTCTGTCTTATTCTTTTTGTTTAATAAAATTCTCATTGCTTATCTATACTTGTTTTTCTAATCAACATTGCTCTCTTCTTCTAATCTACTTGGTTGATCATTACTAGAAAAGAAGGTAAATTTTTATTAAAGAAAAAGTGCATAAATTTGATTAAGATTTTAATCAACCTAATTCACCCCCCCTCTTAGGTTGTCTTTGGGCCTTACACAAAATCATCCAAATTGGTTGGCCAAAAGTTGAGATTTTGAAAATGTAGCAAAACAGGAAACGTAACCAGAGCCTCTCTGGTAGTGGTTTTGTTTCGGCCATAACTCTTTGCTCCGACGTCGAAATCGAGTGCTGTTTGCGGCATTAGAAACTAGACAATTTTTTTTCCAACGGTATAAAATTCATATCCTAATTCCACCTGAGTGAGCTGTACCAACCTTGTAAAGTTGCCTATTCTATTTCTCGTCTGTACTGGAAGCGCTGTTTTGGGTTGAGGCTTGATGCTCATATATGAGCTAGTTGTGGATAAAATTTTAAAATGATTCCTTCTGATAAATTGTAACCTTATGAATGTAGTTTCCAACGCCACTAACCACACTCAATTTTGAGTTGAATTGAGTGAGTTGTGATCAGATTTCGAAGCTGTCTTCGTGAAAGAAAACCCTAATTCTGGACTGATTTATAGCTAATCTTGATTTGGGACTTGTTATTCGAAATCCTTGGTGTTCATCACCTATCAAACACATCTTGGATGTTTATTAGACCTGTCCTTCATAAATGAACCATGTTTGAGAAGATTTCATTTGCCAAATGTTTGAAAAAGGAAAACTGAAGTTCAAGGCAGATTTGCCTTGGAAATTCATGGAAATTTAGTGGCTTTGTTAACCGACTTCCCGAATGAATTTTCATATGAAATTTGACATAGAAATAGCCCTTATATGGTAGAGTAATACTAAGAAATTTGGTGTCATTCTGAGTCTATTTCAATGCCCAACTGAAGTCCGAAAGTTCATGTTTCAAATTTGGAAATTCTTAATCAATGAGGAATTTTTAGCCAACTTTGAGCTGTGATATCTTGGCGCTCAAAACTTCAATCTTGTTCTATTTGTTTTGTTTTAAACTTTGATTGTAACTCTAATTTAGTTTCAAATTTCAGAGGCTAGTTTGCATTTCATGAATTTTTCCGAATTTTCGAATTTTTCCGAAAACCAACTCTAAAGCTGTCTTGGGAGTTCAAATTAGAAACTTGAAACCAAAATTTGAATGCCTTCAATTTGAAATCATGGAAAAGTTCATAGAAGGAACTTTTAGTACTTTGGAAGTAGTTTTCAACAGTACCAAGTTTTTCAATTTTGGACTTACAGAGAATGAGATACAATTTTTCAAAGATTGCTTGTCAAAACTGAAATTTCCGAACTTAAAGGAAATTGAGTTTTTAGAACTCACCTTTTTCCTTCAAGATTGCTTGACTGTTTTACACTTGATTTCAAGATGAAAATCAGATTTTCCTTGTATTATTAAAACCCCCCTTCAAGTCTCAATTTGCGAGAAATTAAGGCTCATTCTAGGATATCTTCTTAGATTATACATGAGTGCAATCTTTCTTGGTAATTAGGATTTTTAAGCGATAACGTGTAATAGTTCGTTATTATTGCTGAAGCGCTCAAGGGGACCTTCAAGAGGAACTCGAAACCGATGCCTAAACACTTGTTTGAGCACTTACTCACTTGTTTTGAATAGGTGAGTGTTTCATATAGGAGTACGTGATTTGAATAGTTTTATGACATGTTTACTCTATGGTCATTATGTGTTTAACTGTTAAGTGCTACCGATAATTGCTTCTATGAACTTTTTCACCATTTTAAGGCGAGTGTGTACTTAATCGCACTCGACTTACTAAAATGATAAATGTCTTCAAATTAACCGTGACTACTTACCGTTTACCGATTTACTTGATTACCTACTTACTTGATTACCTGACTACCTGATTACTTGATTATCGTAAATTACATGTGCCCACCGTTTTAAGGCGAGTGTATAGTTTATCTCACTCGACCTACTAAAATGATAAATCTTTACCGTACACCAATTTACTTGATTACTTGTGCATGTTGTAAGGTCTAAACTGAACTGGGCCCTACCTTTGGTTACTAACCTACTCGAGCTAGGACTGGGCTCGGTCGGATAGGTTGGAATCCTGAGACACCGTT
Source organism: Coffea arabica (assembly GCF_036785885.1). Classification (NCBI taxonomy): domain Eukaryota; kingdom Viridiplantae; phylum Streptophyta; class Magnoliopsida; order Gentianales; family Rubiaceae; genus Coffea; species Coffea arabica. The sequence goes on along the minus strand of NC_092316.1, from coordinate 40,976,748 downwards.
TTGGTATACTCGAGTACTACTACTGGAGGGATAAAGTGATGGCTAGACAAACCGACGGGACAAGGAGTTACAAGGTGAAGTTGACCAAAATGGTTCCACTGGAACACCGTATCCTTTAGTATGTGTTTATTTCTGTATCATAAAAACTGTCTTATTGTAAATGTGCCAATGTGAAACCTTGAACCATGCTTATTGTGACAGCCCCACCTCACCCTAAGGCGAACCAAAGGGTTCGGCGGACCGCCTGCCCAACTCTCGCCAGGACTAACGATGCAGACTAGAGCTATCTATTGCGATCCGGAACTTACAAAAGAGTGGAAACAAGTTAAAATGGTAAAATAACCCAAAATAAAAAAAATGAAATCTGGAGTCGGCCATGAATAGTAACCGTCAGAACCCAATCGAAAGAGCACGCAAACATTCACATCTGAACTTTAGCGATTACAATCCAAAATGACATACAAAAGGTTTCAAAAGTTGATACATATACACGGTTTGCCAAATCAAAAGAGAAAACGCCCCAAAAGTACACTTAGAGTTTTAATACATGAGCTATACAAAAGATATGTTCCACTAGCTCAATTTGGCAGCCATTTGTCAAATCCAGACCAAAAGTGTTTATTTTCCTGTAAGGAAAACAAAAGGGACAGAAAGGGGTGAGCTTGCGCTCAATGAGGTACCAAACATATAGCAGAAAAATCATGGCATTTCACATTTTACAAATCAGATACACATGCCAGATGTAAAGCAAAGGAACCAATGATTCAAATCAGAAGGATACGGGTGGCTCTCAGGAGCCAAATTTCCAGCGCAGTACTTGATCCAAACGGTTGACTCTCTGTCAATGTATATAGAACCAAAACGTCCGTAGACCCCTCTTCACACCGAATTCCGTCCACCAAACACCCCCTTTACCGGGCCCGCTCACCGTAACCGAATAGAAATGGTAATACTCGAGTATACCGGAATCAAGGGTGTCAATACCCAAAAATCCCCGAACAGACTACCGTGGTTCGTTATCTAATCGTCCAGACCCTTGCCGGCCCGACTCGAATAACTTAGCCACAGGATTGAGCTCATAGGTCATAGAAATCCGAACAGATGCAGATACAGATAACAGATTCAGATACAGATACAGAATAGCATATTCAGATAGCAGATTCAGACGGCAGATTCAGATAGGCACTCAAAATTGGCATATCAATAGACAAGAGAACGAGTGTGATAAAGTACACCCTCGTCTCAAACAAATTAAACAGATTGCAGAGCAGAAATCAAGTTAAACAGCAATGGAGGGGAGTGGTACACTCACCGGTTCAACTTCAAAAGTTTTCACTTCAGATTGGCCTTAATCGCCAAAAACCCTAAAATAATCAAAATAAACCAATTGAAGGTTTCACATCCAAAATCAAGTAAACGGAATGCGCAAGTGAGGCTCGACTACACGTCGTACGCCTTGCCAAATAAATACTAGTGCGAGGGTGGAAAACATGATTTTCTTGGAACAAAAAGATAACATGAAGACCTAGGCGCCAAACAACCCAAAAGCCTTTTATTTCTATCAAGAGGCAAATCCAACTTAAAGAACCAAACGGCCTAGAAAATTGGGCAGCACTTCCCCTGGATTCCTTACTTTTCCAGCCATTAAGGCTTCATTATTTCCTCAAATCAGTCCCAACATCTCACACAAAAGTCATCTCATTTCCCAAAAGTCATTCACTAGACTCAAAGTAAAAGTTAACTAGGAAATGACCGGAATAAAAGTAAGCCTTAAAACATACAAACAAGTACAATGAGACTCGATAACTGATCATAAATCAATGCCAAATATGACCCCAATAGGGTTCCATGAACATATACAAACAGTAGAGAAAACCAGAAAATTCGGAAATGCAATTAGCTTTGGCCTTGAAAAACAGTTTTTGACCTCTTTTTGCAGTAATGGCACCAAATGCCCTATGATTATCGGATGAAGGTGTAAGATCCACCATTTCGAAGCTAAAAGACAGGGTTACAACATCAAAGAAGGTCACTCAGCCCAGTTTTGAGTGCAAACAGGTCAAAAATGCAAAATGCTACATAAAAAATGTAAAACAGATTCACCAAAACACATTCTAGCGGAAATATCATAACTCAGGCTCTACAAGTCCAAATCTAGAAATTCCAAAACCAGATGAAAGCTAAGAAACAGGGATAAATTTCTTCAGAAGGCCTCAACAACTAATTCGGAAGCAATCTAGACCAAAACAACCAATAACAGTCACAAATCCCAATTTCGGGTAAAACCAGAACAGCAATAGTAATTTCGACTTATCTCATTCTACACTACTCCGATTGATCTGAAATTTTGTAGGCACCTATAAAATATCATTCTACACAACTTTCATGTTTTGAGATAAGGCCAATTCGGCCTCTAATTATGAGATATAAATTCGGGCAGAATGAAGAATCAAGAACCCTAATTTTTCAATTTTTTGTCCAAAACAGAAATTGATTGCAATTGTCCACTTTTTCCACCTCATAGAGTCCTTAAACATCATTTCCAATCATCATACATGACCACATAATCATACTCATATGAAAACAGAAAAATTCCCAAAAATTATAAAATTTCACCAATTCAACCAAAACCAAGAAATAATCCATAAAGTTGCACCTTATACCACCACTAATCATGATTTAAGCATCAATTAAAGAAGGAGGGTGATTCTTCACAACTTACCTTAAGAACAAGAGAGAGAGAGCTATTGGTCACCTTAACTTTCCAAGAAACTCCACCAAACAACTCACTATCACTCCCTTAAGTGTTTCTATGGAACAAAAACAAGTTTAGATGGTTGAATTCTTGGATTTGAGCAAGAGAGAATCAAGAAGTTGAAGAGGTTTTCTTTCTTCCTTTCCTAGAGAGAAATTCAGCCAAGCTTGAAGAAAAATGGAAGATATTTGGTCAATTTTTGGTTTTATTTGGTAATTGGTAAAAGGTTGAATAGTAAGTCAATTGTAGGATTTAATCTCCAAGTGACACATGTCAAGACACTTGTCCCTCTCATTAATGTCATGCCTAACCTTTTTGTCTTTCTCACACCTATGCACTTGGCACCTCTAAATATCTAATAACACCCGGTAAATTAAACCCAGTATCCAAAACTTAACCGAACTGGCCGAATTTTTCCGAACTTTTCGCACTAGTGGGTCCCACGTCCGATATACACTCTTAATTTCTCAAAAACTAACCGATACTAGAAAAATCATTTTAAAAATTATATTTACTCATAAAATTTATCTAGAAAATTTTCCAGATACAAAAAGTGCAGAAAACAAACCATTGAAAATAAGAAAACCTGGAAATATAATTAAACCTAGAAAATGGAAAAATTACGGGTTCTCACACTTATGTTATGCTCAAATTACTCGTACAATGATAACTATCTCATGTTAAGGTGCTAAATATGCAACCTTGAACCATACATGTGGTATGCTCAAATTACTTGATTTATTAGAATTGTTAGAATGTCTTGGAATCTCACTGGGTTGTGTAGCTCATTCCACGTTTTTGTTTTCCTTAACAAGGTTCGAGACCAAGAGTGCTCGTGAATGGTACTAGATTGTTTTCTTTTGAAGACCTTAAGTTGTATTATAATGGATGGTTGTAGTATATGTTCTTTTGGATTGTATTAAGTTTGAAACCTAACTAATTGTAAGCATGCAATATTTTGGAGTACTTTAATTATATGTTGAAGTTATTTGAAGTATTTCGAGCTTTTGAATTGTGGATTATAGTGAGTCCTGACGAGAGTTGGGCAGGCGTCCCACGGATACCCTCTAGTTCGTCTTAGGGAGAAGTGAGAGCGTCACAGTTGGTATCAAAACTTAGGTTTTAGATCTTTGTAATATATCCTAGGCTTATAAGTTTAGGATGCTGAACTGTGGGACTGGTTTGAAAGTTGAGTGACCACTTGTAGGGATAAAAATTGGAGCCGCTTCGCGTGGTCTTTGCGCGAGGTGAGATTGGGCCAAGTAGTGTTATGGTTCTTACTATGTGGATGAGTAAAGACTTAAGCGTCCTTCTAGAGTGAAGCTATGAATCATAAATGCGATAGGTATAAACCCTTTATCTTGATATTTGGAAAAAAATTAGATATGTATGTTGGGTAGGAATCTCAAATGTGGTGATTTACTCTTGGGACCGGACGGCTCGAGTTGTGAATTACCTTGTTTGGATTCTTGTACCCGAGTACTTAAGAGTTTAGGGTAATGCTAAGGATTTGAGATCTCCATTTGTGGGGAATAAGAACGAATCGATATTTCACGTGAATAGTTATAGGAAACCAATAATCATTTGGTTAAGATGGTACAATAATTAAGAGCGAGAGGTGGAAAAGATCGTAGCCCAGAAGATCCTAGTGCTAGGAATGAAGTTGAACGTGTTAGGGACCGGGAATTATCTAATTCCAATTAATTTAGTGAAGCACTATTTGTGATCTTTTGTAGTAGGACGATGGGAGTAGAACTTAAGAGTTTGTGCCTTGGAGATGAATGCACTTTTGTTAACTACCTATTTATTTTTGTTTACTGACTTTGACTTGGTATGAACTTTATTTGACTATAACTTGTGTTATGATTTAATGAGCTCTAGTTCGTGTTTACTTGTGTGGTGATAATGTTATCTGTGCAAGTGATTTCATTTTTCTTTAAAGTTGTTGCTGGTATGTGTATGTTGTTCAATTATGGTTTAGTGTGAGATTATGTATGTGCATCTAGATTAGTTGTGAACATGGAAACTAGAGGACAACGAAAGGGACGTCAACCTAAACGACCCCGAACTCAGCGAGTAGATAATGGGTCTGATATTAATCAAAATGCTGAGCCAAGAGCTGGGGGAAGAGATGACCAAATAAGATTAGTTCTAATTCGAATGACGGATGTATTAGAGCTCTTAGTAGCTCAATAGGGTCAGGGGGTTGGACAAGGAAACCAACGTGAAAACTGAGAGATAAGGGAAGATCGAGCTTTGGAGCGGTTTCAGAAATTCTTCCTGCCCAAATTTTCTAGAGGATCTGACTCAGAAGTGGCTGAGAATTGGTTAGAGAATATAAGGAATATATTCGATGCCTTGGACTACACAGAAGAAAGACAAGTCACTTTTGCTGTATTTCAACTTGAAGGAGCAGCTCGAGTCTGGTGGAATGTTATAAGAAACAAGTGGGAAAAGAATCAAACTCCAAAGACTTGGATAAACTTGTACGAGAGTTTAATGAGAAATTTCTTCCTCCACTTGTCCAAGAAAAGAGAGAAGACGATTTTATAAAGTTGCATCAAGAAACTTTGAATATGGCTGAGTACGAAACACGATTCACGAAATTATCTACATATGCTCCAGAATTGGTGGCTACTAAACGGAAGAGAATAAGACGGTTTATCCAAGGATTAAATTTAGAAATCCAAGATGCCCTTGCCGCAACACAAATTGAAACATTTAGTGATTCACTCGAGAAAGTGCAAAGGGTGGAAAGCACAAAATCTCAACTGAGGGCCTTTCAAGCAAGGAAAAGAGATGCATCCGATAGTAGACTAAGAGAAAATTGGACCACCACCCAAAGTTAGAAAAGGAGTGGATGGAATAAGACTACCACTTCCTTCACCACTCATGATAAAGGAACTTGAAGGGACTACGTCACGAAGAGCTCCAGTAGGACAGATACAATCAATGAAAACCTCGCAAGCAAGTCAAATCACAACGCCTTGTCCGACCTATGGATATTGTGGAAGGACGAATCATACCGAAAAAAACTACTGGCTAAAGGGGAGAATGTGTATGGGATGTGGGAGCACCAGCCATAAAGTTCATGACTGCTCAAAGCGGTATCCACGAGAAACAACTAATTCACAAGGAAATAGAACTATCTCTCGACAAGTCAATGGAGGAGGAAACCGACCAGTGGCATCTGCAAGAACATATGAAATGATCACACAACAAGGTTCAGGGTTATCTGAGATTACGGAAGGTATGAATTTCGAGAACGAAATTCTTTTTAAGGAGGAAAGGTTGTGAGGACTCGCAAATTTATCTATTTTAAACTCCTATTATTAGTTTATTTAAATATTAATTACCCGTGCCCCGAATATTTCATTTCAATCTTTTTAGACCAAATTACATGGAGTTATGGCTTACGTGTATTTTTAAAAATGACTTGTTACAAAAATTTAATTTTTGAAAACTCATTTAGTGAGAATAGTGAATGCGCGTTTGGAGACAATAATTGATTCGAGGGGACAATGAGTTTGGAAAATTGGAGACTTATACATTAGCCTTAAAATAGGTATTTTTATGCCTAAATACTCAAGTATTAGTTAGTTATACTATCGTTATAAGAATTTCTTGGAAGTTTCATCGTAAAGCGTGCAAATCGAAAGTTCGCGTATACCGAACCGGAGCGGTTAATTGGAAATTTAAGAAATTATTCTAGACTATTAAGAGTGAATAATTATAATGTTTAAAAAAGTGTATTGGAGGTTTAGTGCACAAGTGAAGTGAATCTGAGCGGAATCGGGCACGAAACGCGTGCGACAGCGCACTTTTCCTAGTTGACTTTGAACCACTTTTGGGCCACATACTTAAGCTTCCTCAAGAAGCTTTATCATCAGCACACAACACTCTCTCTCTTGCTCTTGCTGGTTGAACAACAAGGAGGAAGAACATGACCAAATTCCTTGATCATCTTGCTTCATTTCTTCATCAAATCACTCCAAAATTTACACACAACTTGCAAGCCACTTGGTGATCAACCTAAGTTAGGAAAGGAGTTTCATCTCATGGTTTTTCTTGAGCTTAAAGTGACCAAAAATTTCTTCTCTAGCCATCTAAAGAGGTAAATGATGATCAACCTCTTGAATCTTGGTTTATATAAGTTGTATTGCACTTGTGAGTTCATAAATTCATATGGGTAGCTTTATATTGTTCGAAATCTTGTGAGTGGGCTCTATAAAATCTCACAATGGATTGATGAACTGATTTGATGAGATTTGATGTTATTTATGTTGGATTAGTGTTTAATCTAGTGAAAATAAGTTGTGTTGTGAAAGAAAACTCAAAGGAAGTGAGATGAGTAAAAGTGACGATTCTGCCCCAGTTTTACCGTGACCATTAGTGTACTTTTTTGTGGTTCAATTGACTTGATTTTGATGTAAATATGTTGTGTGGGTTGTGTGGAAAGTTTCCACGAAAAAACATCCAAATTGGTTGGCCAAAAGTTGAGATTTCGAAAATGTAGCAAAACTGGAAACGTAACCAGAGCCTCTCTGGCAGTGGTTTTGTTTCGGCCATAACTCTTTACTCCGATGTCAAAATCGAGTGCCGTTTGTGGCATTAGAAACTAGACATTTCCAATGTTCCAACGGTATAAAATTCATGCCCTGATTCTACTTGAGTGAGATGTAACAACCTTGTAAAGTTACCTATTTTGTTTCTCGTCTGTACTGGAAGCCCTGTTTTGAGCTGCGGCTTGATGCTCAAATATGAGCTAGTTATGGACAAAAATTTTAAAATTATTCCTTCTAAGAAATTGTAACCGTATGAATGTAGTTTCCAACGCCACTGACCATGCTCAATTCTGAGTTGAATTGAGTCTGTTGTGGCTAGATTTTAGAGCTATCTTCGTGAAAGAAAACCCTAATTCTGAACTGATTTATAGCTAATTTCGATTTGGGACTTGTTATTCGAAATCCTTGGTTTTAATCACCTATCAAACACATCTTGGATATTTATTAGACCTTGTCTTCATAAATGAACCATGTTTGAGAAGATTTCATTGGCCAAATGTTTGAAAAAGGAAAACTGAAGTACAAGGTAGATTTGCCTTGGAAATTCTTGAAAATTTAGTGGCTTTGTTAACTGACTTTCCGAATGAATTTTTATATGAAATTTGACAGAGGAATAGCCCTTATATGGTAGAGTAATATCACCAAATTTGGTGCCATTCTGAGTCTATTTCAATGCCCAACTGAAGTCCCAAAATTCATGTTTCAAATCCGAAAATTCTTGATCAATGAGGAATTTTTAGCCAACTTTGAGCTGCTATATCTTAGAGTTCAAAATTCGATTCTTGTTCTATTTGTTTTGTTTTAAACTTTGATTGTAATTCTAATTTAGTTTCAAATTTGAGAGGCCAGTTTGCATTTCGTGAATTTTGCCGAATTTCCGAAGTTTGCCGAAAACGAACTCCAAAGCTGTCTTGGGAGTTCAAATTAGAAACTTGAAACCAAAATTTGAATCCTTCTAGGAAATTTTAGTACTTTGGAAGTAGTTTCCAACGGTACCAAGTTTTCCAATTTTGGAGTTACAGAGAATGAGATACAATTTTCCAAAGATTGCTTGTCAAAACTGAAATTTCTGAACTTCAAGGAAATTGAGTTTTTAGAACTCACCTTTTTCTTTCAAGATTGCTCGACCATTTTACACTTGATTTCAAGATGAAGATCAGATTTTTCTTATATTATTAAAACCCCACTTCGAGCCTCGATTTGCGAGAAATTAAGGCTCATTCTAGGATATCTTCTTAGATTGTACATGAGTGCAATCTTCCTTGGTAATTAGGGGTTTTAAGCGATAATGTGTAATAGTTCGTTATTATTTGCTAAAGCGCTCAAGGAGACCTTCAAGAGGAACTCGAAACTGACGCCTAAACATTTGTTTGAGCATTTACTCACTTGTTTTGAATAGGTGAGTATTCCATATAGGAGTATGTGATTTGAATAGTTTTATGACATGTTTACTCCATGGTCATTATGTGTTTAACTATTAAGTGTTACCGCTAATTGTTTCTAAGAATTTTTCCACCATTTTAAGGCGAGTGTGTACTTTATCGTACTCGACTTACTAAAATGATAAATGTCTTCAAATTAACCGTGAACTATTACTATTTACCGTTTACTGTTAACCGTGACTATTTACCATTTACCGATTTACTTGATTATTTGCTTACTTGATTACCTGACTACCTGATTACTTGATTATCGTAAATTACATGTTCAAATGAAATTGCCCACCATTTTAAGGCGAGTGTCTACTTTATCTCACTCGACCTACTAAAATGATAAATCTTTACCGTACACCAATTTACTTGATTACTTATGCATGTTGTAAGCTCTAAGCTGAACTGGGCCTTGCCCTTGGTTAATAACCTACTCGAGTCAGGACTGGGTTCAGTCGGGTAGGTTGGAATTCTGGGACACCGTTTTGGTATACTCGAGTACTACTACTGGAGGGATAAAATGATGGCTAGACAAACCGAGGGGACAAGGAGTTACAAGGTGAAGTTGACCAAAATGGTTCCACTGGAACACCGTATCCTTTAGTATGTGTTTATTTCTGTATCATAAAAACTGTCTTATTGTAAATGTGCCAATGTGAAACCTTGAACCATGCTTATGTTATGCTCAAATTACTCGTACAATGATAACTATCTCATGTTAAGGTGCCAAATATGCAACCTTGAACCATACATGTGGTATGCTCAAATTATTTGATTTATTTGAACTGCTAGAGTGTCTTGGAACCTCATTGGGCTGTGTAACTCATTCCACATTTTTGTTTTCCTTAGCAGGGTTCGAGACCAAGAGTGCTCGTGAATGGTACTAGATTGTTTTCTTTTGATGACCTTAAGTTGTATTATAACGGATGATTGTAGTATATGATCTTTTGGATTGTATTAAGCTTGAAAGCTAACTAATTGTAAGCATGCAATATTCTGGAGTACTTTAATTATATGTTGAAGTTATTTGAAGTATTTCGAACTTTTGAACTGTGGATTATAGTGAGCCCTGGCAAGAGTTGGGCAGGCGTCTCGCGGATACCCTCTGGTTCACCTTAGGGAGAAGTAAGGGCGTCACATTTAACCCCCATAGAACTTATCAAAAGTACAACATTTTCTTGTTCAAATCAAGGAGAAATCTTATGCATGATAAATCAATATTTCAAGGATCATATGGAGTACAAGAGTAAGAGTATCGATTATAGTTAAATATTTGAAGAAAATGAGGCAAAACCTTCGAAACGCAGAGTTGAAAATTTCGATTAGAAAATAGTTTGGAGAAAACTCATTTCCTTCCATTTAAACCTCTTTATTTTGGCTCAATATCAACATACATATGAAAAGCAAGGTTTTAACAAATGTCTTGAGCAAAAGTATGTCAAAATCACCACAAAATGGAAATTCAAGCTCTCCCTCACTCAATCTACCAACCAAACAAACATTTTCCAGCAACTTGCCCCAAATTTCTCTATTTAAACCTCCAATTTTCAACTCTATTTCCATGACAAATTTACACTAGATCATGGTTAGCACCTCACGAGGCATATGGCATAGATTCTTGTCAAAGAAATCCATCACAATTTTACATATATATAAAGCTTCAAGTAACTACATCAAGGCTGGAATTTTGCCTCTTAAAGTTGGAAATTTGCATATCAAGACTAAAAATCACATATCAAAGTTTAAAATTTCATATCAAAGGTAGAACATCTCTTATAAAAGCTGGAAATTCATCTCAAAGTTAGAAAACCTCACATCAAAGCTGGAAATTTCACCAAACCTAACAATACCATGAAATCTTCCATAAACATGCTTTCCTTTAACTTCAATCATGACATATCTTGCATAAATCTCAAGAAATAAGTAAAAAGAGATGTTTTCTAGAAAATTTACCTCAAAACCCCAAGATGAAAAGCAACTCAACAGTTTTCTTCCTCCAAAACTCCACCAAATGCCTCTCTTCAAGCTTACCTCAAGGTTGATCGGAGTGGATTAGAGTTGATCTTTGGATTTTTTCACAAATCAAGCTAAAATTGAAGTTTTTTCTTGATTCTCTCTCTCTTTTAGGTTCAGCCAAGCAAGGAGGAAAATGAGGGGTTTTTTGTGGTTAATTAACAAGATAAATACTAAGAATAGTCTTGGTCAAGGCATGCTTAGATTAGTGACACTTGTCGGCTTATAGTTTCATTCCTATCTCTTTGTGTCTCTTATGTTTCTAATCACTCTAATTGTCTCTAATCACCATCATTTCTTAACTCTTAACTCTTAACTTTTCTTGTCCACCAAATATAATGTGCACATCTCATTAATCGATCAAACTATCATAATACTCTACGAAACTTAACATGCACCAAATTGTAAAAAGGGAAAAGAGAAAAATCTTGACTTAACTTTTAAAATCACCAAAAGTTAAGGCTAGTAAATAAGCAAGTAAAATAAAATAAAAGAAAATATAAATTAATTTTTTAAAAAATAAGAGAAAATATAAAATAATTTTCAGGTCCTCACAATATGTTAATAAGATAATAGTACAGCTGCCAATTTGATTTTCTCAATAACCTTTTGATACGAATTCCTCCATGACGGTGAAATTCATCCTCACGAAGCCCACGATCTTGATGGAGAATTTTCCAGGTTTGGTTGGCGGAATCCCTTTCGACCCAATCCAATCCTCTAAGCTGCGAACACTCTTGATACGATTTCAACCCGCGACTTAACGAATTAGTGAACCAAGGAATTTTGGTAGAATTGGCGCCACAAACAAGTGCGTTTCTTGTTTGATAAGCCAAATTGAGCTTCCTAGAAAACTATCTAAGATGTTCAAGGGGTGCTTGCAGGAAGCCAAGAGGAATCTCTCGATTTATTAATGAATCAAATCTGATTATTGTTGTAGGGTTGAAGTTTATTTATAGCTTCTTACAACTCAAATCCTAATGAAGCTTGGAACTAGCAATCGGCCCAACCAATCAGCCCAACTATGGCCCATCATGGCCGAATCTAAACAAGTGAATATGGCTGAAACTAATAGCTAAAAATAAGGTAACGAATGACTAAAAATGGCAAGGACTACAACACTTAAGTCACTTGCTTTATTCTACTAATTGAAAACGAAAAACTGATTAACTTGAAACTTGCGAAGCTTGATGCATCTTGTGACTTGAAATGCCTTGTGTCAAGGGTCTTGATCCTCCAGTTGGAGTAGAGTCACGTACTCCAACTCACCTTCAAAGATCAAACTACCTTCCTTGGCTTCTTGTACTGTGCGTACCAAGATATTCAACTACTCCTTCATGCGCTTGGCACGAGCTCTAGTGATTGGTCCGGTTGGTATCATCATGTCCTTGGTGGTAGCATGGATGACCGCATCATTCCTATCCTCTTGAGAAGGATTTGCCCTCAAATCAAGTGTGTCACCTACATCAAATGGGCTTAAGTCAGAGACGTTGAATGTAGTGCTAACACTGTACTCACTTGGCAGGTCCATTTTATAGGCGTTGTCATTGATGATGCATTCAAGGACTTGGAATGGTCCATTGCCACGAGGTAAGAGCTTGCTACGACATTGGATGGGAAACCGTTCTTTGCGCAGGTGTAGCCAAACCCAATCACCTGGTTCGAACACGAGCTTGTGTCTACCTTTGTTGGCTTATTGAACAATCTGGGCCGTACGCTTCTCTATGTTCAAGCGAGCCTTCTCATGTAACTTTCAAACAAATTCAGCCTTTTGTTGTCCATTGAGGTTAGCTCTTTCACTCAAAGGCAACAGGGTCAAATCCAAAGGCATCAAGGGGTTAAATTCGTAAACAATTTCAAACTGAGAGTATTGAGTAGTGGAATGCACAGCCCTATTATATGCAAACTCTACATGAGGTAGACACTTCTCCCAATTTTTCAAGTTAGATTTAATGATAGTGCATAAAAGAGTAGAGAGAGTGCAATTGACAACCTCGGTTTGTCCATCGGTTTGTGGATGACTAGTGGTTGAAAATAGTAACTTAGTGCCCAACTTAGATCACAAAGTCTTCCAAAAATAAGAGAGAAATTTGACATCTCTATTTGACACTATGGTTTGAGGAATGCCATGCAACCTAACAATTTCTTTAAAGAACAAGTCTGCTACATGAGAAGCATCATCCGTTTTATGGCAAGCAAATAAAGTGTGTCATCTTTGAAAACCGATCAACAGCTACATAAATGGAGTCATGCCCTTTCTTAGACCTCGGTAAGCCAACAACGAAATCCATTGAAAGATCTACCCAAGGTGCAGCAGGAATTGGTAAAGGTAAGTATAAGCCATGAGGTTGTACCTTAGATTTTGCCTTCTTGCATACTATGCATCGGCTCACCACCTTCTCAACATCACGCCGCATCCGTGGCCAATGGAAATGCTCCTGTAGTATAGATAGAGTTTTAACAACTCCGAAATGTCCCATTAAACCACCTCTACGTGCTTCTTTTACTAGTAAGAGTTGAATGGAGCAGTTAAGTATGCAAAGGCGATTTAAATAGAATAGGTAACCATAAAAAATCAAGTAATTTCCTTGGGCAGCTCGAGAGCAATTCTGGAATGTGTCACCAAAGTCGGTATCGCTTACATTGATATCCTTGAGCAACTCAAAACCGAGTAACTTAGCATCAAGAGTAGTGAGTAGAGAATACCTGCGGGATAGTGCATCGGCCACTATATTACTCTTTCCACTCTTATACTTGATGACAAACGGGAATGTCTCAATAAAGACAACCCATCGTGCATGCCTCTTATTAAGATTGTGTTGTGCCTTCAAGTACTCGAGAGACTCATGATCGGCGTGAACTATGAACTCCTTGAGTCTCAAGTAGTGCTGCCATACCCATAGTGCTTGAACCAATGCATATAATTCCTTGTTGTAGGTCGAGTAATTCAATGCTGCCCCGTTGAGTTTCTCACTAAAGAATGCAGCAGGCCTACCTTCTTGCATTAGCACGGCTCCAACTCCTATCCCTAAAGCATCACATTCGATTTCAAAAGCTATAGCAAAGTCAAGAAGGGTTAAAACGGGTGCATGTGTTAGCTTATCCTTTAGCGCCTGGAAGGCTTGCTCTTGCTCCTCCCCCTAGATGAACTTCTCATTTTTCTTGATGAGTGCAGTGAGTGGGGTGGCCAGGGTGCTAAAATCTTTTACAAATCGTCTATAGAAGCCTGCAAGCCCATGGAAGCTACGCACATCCCCAATGGACTTGGGGGTTGGTCTCTCTTGGATAGCCTGTACCTTAGACTTGCCCACTTGTATCCCCTATGCACTAATCACAAATCCTAAAAATACAAGACAATCAGTACAAAAATTGCACTTCTTGTGATTAGTGTATAGCTTCTCCCTTCGAAGTACATCCAAAACAGCTTGTAAATGTTCAAGATGCTCTTCCATGCTACAAATAAGGATATCGTCAATAAACTACTACAAATTTCCCTAAGAATGGTCTCAAGACATGGTTCATAAGCCGCATAAACCCTTTTTTTGTTAGGGTGTACCAAGTCACCCAAAAATGATTTTTGTTTTTGAACGAAAAAGTAAATAAACCCTTTTAAAGAACTTTTAGGTCTACGCAACCAAAGAAAGGGATCGGGGGTCACATTTGATAAGGGAGAAGGCAAAGGCAAAGCCTAAGGCACTCCCTTACCCTAGCAAGAGCTAGTTGCGTGACTTAGCCCCACTTTTCCTAATTTTCTACCCAATGTATGTATCGCATATTGGATATGACTAATGGATGCGAAAAGGAAAGAAAAATGCAATCTTAAACCTAAAATGTTTCTCATGAGGCTTTTAGGTCCCAACCACATGAATTGTGGTGGCCAATAGGGAAAGCTCTCATGGAAGTCGTGATTAATGCAAGTGAGGACTCAAGTGCAAGTGTGCAAGTGTGAGAAAATAAAGGTGTTTGTGTGTGCAAATGAATGAAAAATAGAATAGTAGATACATATAAGTGTAATTTTGAGTGCCATTTGTGAGGTGAGAAATAAATAAGTGATAAAAAGATGTTGAGAAAGTGTGGATTGAGAAAAATGAGAAAATGTGGTTAAAAGGTGAAGAGGTGATATAAAAAAGAATGCAAGTGTATGACCCTAAGGAAATGCATCAAGTCGGGCACGGGAAGGACTCCTAACTTTACGACTTTGATTTTTCCTTTGATTAGAAGGAAGAACTAGCGTGCTAAGGCTATTGAGTAGCCACACTCGCTCGTTTCCCTTATCGAAAGGGGACTCTCAAGCAAATGTACCCTATAACTAGCATTAGGATGCAAAAAGCCTAAAATGAGGGGAAAAGGGTTAGAGGAGCATACCAAATGATAAAAACTAAGAAAAATGCATGAAATGTAGTGAACATGCAAGTATGCACTAGTGAAAGGGGAATCCCTAAGGGTCTAGCGTTGGACTAGCCATTTCTATGAATTTCTAACGGAATAATGAGCCACAACTAGCATTGGACTAGTGTGGTGACGTACATTCATCCATTACATTCATCTACGACTATAGAAAGCAAGTAGACATACCAGGCACTCATAAACACATAGCACATAACACTTAGCATGCTCGACTAGATGCAAGAGCCTAATAAAGCAAATTAACACATAGCAACAAAGGCAAACAACCAAACTAATAAACCTATTACATTTGCTAGCTAGGCACACGTCTTCAATAGGTCTTCATCAAATGCTCCTCCAAGCCCTATCTATTACAAGCCAAGAGGTGTACACATACCCCATAAAAGAATAACTTAATTAAAAGCAAAAGTAAATGAAATAAATGAAAGAGATTAAGGAAAGGCAAGGAAACAAAGTAGACATGCAATTTTCACTTAGCACGTTGGATCACTCAAGGGAGAGACAAAAAAGATAAAAGAAATTATACCTCCCTTGGAATGGTGTCCAAATGAAAGAAAAATGGCTTCAAAACAATAAAAAGGTCAAGGTACCAATTTAATTTGAAACAATTAAAGAAAATATGCAAATACAAACTCTCTTGATCATAAAGCTCGTAAGATCATGAATCAAGTGCAATTCAAACAAAGCATGGTAGCTAATTGAAGTAAACAAGCAATGAAGTTGTAAAATTAAAACTACCAAGGACCAAATTGAGGAGATTATTCAATTGATTGGGTCATAGCAGCATTAGTTAGAAGCCAAGGGGTCAAAGTGAAATTTTCTTTTGTTTTCCATGCATGCATGCACACGAAGCTTTCTTCCTTATTTAGATAATGTTTCTGCAATTCAGCACTTCACAAATCCAGCTTTCAAACACAATCAAATCCAAGCAAAACTACCACACAATCCTCTCACTTTTGCATCATGAAACTTGTAGATTTAAACACCAAAAGTCGGACAACAACATGCACATTTGGACAGCTCAAGCAATCTTCATATAAAGCTTACGAAACATTTCTGCAACAATAAGAAGTTTTCGGCAGCCAGCCCAGCAACCGAAAGTGCACTTGCTGCAACTTTTGCAGCCGCAACTCATCTTAAGTTCACGCAAAAACCTTTACAGCTTCAACCAAACATACAACCCCATCATTAAACACTTAGGCACCAGATTTAACTAGCAAAGGGATCCAAAATTGGTGAGAGGCTGCGGAGAAGACAGCAAAAAAATGCAGCAGCTTCTAGTTTCTCATGCAATTCTAGCATACCAAGGAAATGATTTAATACAACTCCCAATTTGTCCAAGGCCAGAAATGAGAGAATATGAGGCAAAAGAGAGGGGAAGGAACCCAACGGACACTCTCGGACACAAAACGCAGAAAGGTAACGTGAACTGGCTGCTCAAATACGCAAAATGCGAAACCAGAAATTCCAACCCATTTCCAAACCAACAAAAACCATGTTATCTGAGCCTTTCATTGCTAAAACCCATCATTAATATCACAAAGACACAAAAAGAAGCAGCAACCAAGGGAGCATTAGGAATCCGAACATGACGAAAATCATAAAGCCAAAGGCTTTCTGCAGTTTTCTGGTTTTGTTCATTCAAACACCACTACTGGGTTTAATCGATGAAGCACGAATCAAAGTTACAACATGACCACACATTTTTCACTTTGAACCACAAAACTCTCATGTTTAAATACAAAAATTAGAGGAAAAGAGCCTGCCAAAATCTAAAAAAAATTATACAACCTCCTTTCGGCAAAATGAAGATTAATCATCGACTAAAGGGAGGCTGGAAATGATTCCTATACCCTGGGTTTCATGAGCTATAACAACACACAATTCAAGCACAGGGATATAGAGCTGAAACAAGTTACCACACGGCCACACGGGTTTCTACAAAGAAACAGAGATGAAACCACAAAGAAAGGAAACAAAACATGCATGCACAAGGAGAAAATTCATGCAATGAACCCCAGATCTTCATGAAATGGTATGAAAATGACAGCAAGAAAGGCTAGAGTCACCTGCAAACGTTTGTGAAGTAAATCAAACGGGAAAGCTCAGGAAAGTGACGTTGGTTTCTGGGAAAAACAACGCCCAGGCAGATTTGTTGCAGTGGTAGCAGCACCTCGTTTTCCCTTTTCCTCTGCTGTTTTCTTCCTTTCAGATCTCTCTCTACCGCCCCTTTACTTCCCTAGATCTTCTCTGAAACCCTTAGCTTTCTTGTCCAGAACCCTAGCCGTCAGCTCCAGATTCCCAAGACCCCAGCCGCTGCACCTTTCTCCTCTCTGGTTTCTTTCATTCTTTAGCCTTTTGAAAGCAAATCGAGGTCTGAAAGGGTCGAAAGAAAGGATCTTTGCTCGGTTGAAAGCCTCCTCTCAGAGTTCTTTTCTCTCCTCAGCTCTCCTGTTACTCAATCTCCCGCGAAGTTCATCTTTTCCAGCCCGTCCCTTTTTCTCTCCTTTGTTTTCAGACCTCTCTTGAAGCTCTCCCAATCTCTCGGCCCTCTCTCCCTCTATCCTTGCTTCCAGCCGCCACTCGATGCTCTCTCTAGTTTTTTCCTTAGCCGTCAGTGTTCTCTCTCTTTTTTCTTTCCGTTCCAGATTTGCGGCTGTCAATCTCTCCCCTCCTCCTCTTGCGTCTCTTTCTTTTTATACCGGCCCTCTACCTTAAACCCTCAGTCCTTTCTTCTATATTTGCAGCCAAAGGGCTGCCCAAGCCTCTTTCTTGCAATCTGCGAAAACACGCAGCTTGCATGCCGCGACTTCTCTCTTTTTTTTCTTTTTTTTAAAAAAATTAATTAAAACAAAATTGATAATAATAAAAAAAATAAATAACAAAAATAATTTAATTAACATTGGATAAAAATAAATAAACTAGAAGCAGCAAAGTGCAATTTCCATTTTCCCTTTTTTTCTCTTTCTTTTTTTTTCATTTTCCATTTTTCATCGTTTTTCTTCTCTTTTTCTCTTTTTTCAAAGTAACCTAACAAAAATAAATAAAATGCTAAAAGATTGAATTTAAAAGAAATAAACATATTTTATGAACAATTTTCTTCTTTTTTTTTAAATTTTATGTTAGAAACTTAAAAATAAAAACTAAAACTAAAAAACTAAAAAAAGTGAATAAAACTTAACACGACAAATAAAAACTAAGAAATAAATAGTAAATTATGCTAAAAAATTTGGTGTCTACAGTTTGCCCTTCTTTGTCTGAGTTTTAGAAAAACTTGAGACAAAGAAATAGACACCAAATACTTACTTGTGCTATTTGGCTGCAAAATGATTCCAACGAACAGGAATTCTAAAACGGGACTGACCCGAACATGAATTTAAAACGGGACTGACCCGAACATGAATAAAAAAAAACGGGACTGACTCGAACAGAAATTTAAAACGGGACTGACCCGAACAGAAATTTAAAACGGGATATACCCGAACAGAAATGTAAATGAGATAGACCTAGACAGAAATGTAAATGAAGTGCTCACTGGTGGGACTGACCCATGTTCAGTGGCCAATGAAAAAGAAGTGCTTACTAGTGGGACAGACCCACGGCTAGTGGCAGAATAAAATGCTGGTATGTATGAAGAAACTCTATAAAACTTGCTTGAAAAATTATCCAAAGATTTGCCCATAGTGTGATGAAATTGGTCAGTGGGATTAAACCCGAGCCTGCCAAGGTTGGCGGGATAAAATCCGGTCCCAACGTGATAAGCGGTTAGCGGGATAGAACCCAGTTCTGCTGAGGTTGGTGGGATAAAACCCGGTCCCAACGTGATATAAGCGGTCAGCGGGATAGAACCCGGTCCTGTCGAGGTTGGCGGGACAAAACCCGGTCCCAACGTGATATAAGCATTCTGCTGAGGTTGGCGGGATAAAATCCGGTCCCAACGTGATATAAGCGGTCAGCGGGATAGAACCCGGTCCTGCCGAGGTTGGCGGGATAAAACCCGGTCCCAACGTGATATAAGCGGTCAGCAGGATAGAACCCGGTCCTGCCGAGGTTGGCGGGTTTTCGGAATAAAACCCGGTCCCAACGCGATATAAGTGGTCAGCGGGATAGAACCCGGTCCTGCCGAGGTTGGCGGGATAAAACCCGGTCCCAACGAGATATAAGCGGTCAGCGGGATAGAACCCGGTCCCAACGAGATATAAGCGGTCAGCGGGATAGAACCCGGTCCTGCCGAGGTTGGCGGGATAAAACCCGGTCCCAACGTGATATAAGCGGTCAGCGGGATAGAACCCGGTCCTGCTGAGGTTGGCGGGATAAAACCCGGTCCCAACTAGATGTTTGGGATGTTGGCGGCAAGCTATTTTCACATCAAGCCACTTGGAGGCTTCTAATTTCTGACATTTCATTGAAACAAACTTCCTTGTCTGGAATCAAGATCGTCAACTGTTCGTTGTTTCATTGTGCTTTCCCAGGGATGAACAGCTCAAAAGATTGTCACTTGCCCAAATCCCATGATTATGATCATACATTGTGCAAAACCTTTAGCATGAAACGTCATCCTTAACCCTTTCAAATATCTCTGCTCTGGAGTCTGATGTTGGCTGAAACACTTAGTGCCCTTTCGGGTTTTCCGCTAAGGTCGCCTCCACCCCTTTTGTTCTGTCTTGTGCTTCTTTCTTTCTTTTCTTCTTTTTCGCTTTTGATTTTTGATTGATTTTTGATTTTTTTTTTAAGGAGGATCTTTCTCAAAATAAATTGTCCCCATTTCAATTATTGTCACCGATCTTTCGAGCTGCTTTATGGTGTTATTGCTTTTCCTCAAAACTTTGATTCAATCCCTTTCCTCAGTTCGAACCATGAATATTCAATTCTTGGACGACATCTCACAGTTCAAAAATTTGCCCCAGCTCCGTTATTTGAAGCCGAACATGTACCTGCAAAAGAAATAAAACAAACGATGCCACCACCATCCGATCAATTCCTCCTTCAAGAAATGTGTAAACATGAGTACTTTGATGTGCTCCCTTGATACTTCGAAACTCAACTTTGCTCTATGATCTGATCAAATTCCATTGACTTCCGATGCTTATAAGGCCCTTGGTATCTAAGGATTTTCAATAAACCAAGGGGATTGTTATTCACCACAATTCAATGATAAAGAATGAAGTATGCAAGAAAAATCACATGTCATGTAAAAATGAATATGCACAAGAATGCACACATAGCCATTTGTTCTTACATTCTACAAAAATGCCATGAATGCAAGTAATTTAAAAAAATGAGCTTCTTAAGAATGTATTTGCAAAAGAATATTTTACAAAATGACACAACTTTGGCCAACGGATGTCATATTTGAATCTCTGGATATCCTTGTTCTGGGATTCAGCATTGGCAAAAATATTACAAAAATAAGGAGAAATCCAAGTGAACCAGCTGTTCCTCCTCGTGCTTGCTCGCTGCAAAACCCTACCTCGGCGCCCTTTCGGGTTTTCACCAAGATTGCCCCCACCCTTTTCTGTTTTGTTGTTTTTTTTTCATGTTTTTCTCTTTTCTTTCTTTTCCTCCTTTTCTTTTGAGGTGCCCTTTCGGGTTTTTACCTAAGGAAGCAATGGAAGAGCTCAACCATAATCACCTCAAAAATGTAAGTTAAAAAAAATGTTGACATCAGTAAAATGCGCTTCCCTTATAGACTTAAGCGAAGGCACCATGGACATCACTTGTCAGTTGATTAGCAAACTTCCCAATAGAAATACAATAACTGACGAAAGTCAGGACTTTGGGCTTTTGTAATGAGGTCAGGTGGGGTGTTTTCAAGAAAAGTTGAGGCTTGAAAGCAATTTGTTCTTATGAGAGGTGAAATAACCTGAGATTGCATCATTTGAAATCATCTCCAATTTTGAACAAAACTGAGAAAATTTGCCCCAGTTTGATTGAATTCTCTCTCTTTGTATTTTTCATTGCATTTTCCTCACTTTTGCATTTTTCTTCAAAAACTAAATTTGCCCCAGTGTGGGGTTCTCTTTTCCTTTTCATCTCTCTTTCAAAATAAATTTGCCCCAGTGTAGGGTTTTCCTTTTCTTTCTGATCATTTCATTTTTTTTTCAAAATGAATTTGCCCCAGTGTGGGGTTTGCAATCCTCAGGGGCTGCCAAACGAAAATTATTTTTGCGATAGCTCAAAGGGGATGGCTAGGGATGAAATGTTTTGATTGGAAAAGAAGATGGCCTGACTTTTGCCTCGTCTCTTGCATGATTTCCTAGAAGGAATTTGCATAATCAAATAGAGAATCTCTTACACATGTCTGAGTTGATAAGTTGAGGGAATGTCTGTCTATCCATCTCTGCCAAAATGTGTGCTCCGCCAGACAATACCTTTTGAACAATGGATGGCACTTGCTGATTTGAAACAAATTCGCCTTTGACTTCATCTTTCATTAGCAAAATCACTTTAGCACTTTGTTCCCTTCTTCAAAGGATCGGTGGCGGACCTTTTTGTTATGAACACATGCCATGCGTTTTAGCAACATTGGCTATGGCACATAGCATTCAACTGCTTTACACCAATCAGAATCAATCGTTGATGACGCTGTTTTAACCAATCAGATTCCAACCTGGCAGGAAAGGGATTTTCTCAATGAAGGCTTTCACAAAGGCGGGTTTTTCAACGAAGGGATTTTTAATGAAGGGATTTTCAATGAAGGGCTTCACCAGATTCCAGAACAGTGATATTCAAAGGGTCAAATAATTTCATCTTTGGCCATCTTAAAGAATTAAAATTAAAAAAATCAGAACAATAATCAAATAAAACAAATTGTGCATTTCATGAAACTCCAAATCAAAGCAGAAACAAGACAAAACTCAAATGCAAAAGACGCTTTCATTAAGCTATTCACATATGCAAGAAAAAGTTTTTGTGAACTTTAGTAAATGACAACCCCTGGATTTATCGAAATTTCCTTCGAGAGGGAAGATAGTCAGCCATCCAAATTGTGCAGAGCTCCTTCAGGATTTTCAAATTTCGTCATTGGAGGTGGATGCCTCAAAGGTGTCCTTGTGTCTGGGAAAGGGGTTTGTACTTATACTTGGTCCTTGTTCTTCTCTCCCTCTCAAAATTATGTCTCCGGCCTCAATCATATCTTGAATTTTATGTTTAAGTACCCAACAATTGGCAGTAGAATGTCCAGGAGCTCCCGAATGATAGGCACAAAAAGATTGAGGATTATAACTAGGGGCAACTCCTTTAGTATAGACTTTAGGAGGTATTGTACCAATTTTTCCCGCGGCCTTGAGCTGCTCATATAGTTGATCAAGGGGCCGACCTAGATTGGTAAAAGTTCAATATCGGGCCGGGTCTTGGGTGCCAGCGGTCTGTTGATAGTTGTAGTTATGGTTGACGGGTAAGGTGGGTCTTGGATGATAAGGAGAGCGAGGTCTAGTTTGAAAGTTATGTGGAGAATTATGAAATGGTGTTGTAGGTGTGTTTGGGTAATTTGGTCGAGGTCGAGGGTGGTTACTAGTGGTATGGTGCACAGGTTGAAGGTGTGATTGGTACGGATAATGGGGTGAATAGGTGGGGTTCTGTCGGTATCTCGGTTGGGGAGCAGGGCCTCGATTCGAGACAAATGAAGCCTCCTCTTCTCTCTTTTTGAATGGGGATTTCTTGTTACCGCTGCCTTAATTTTGCATCGCTTCCAATTGCGATTTCAGAGCAGACACGTTAATAATCTTTCCTGCCTTCATAAACTCATCATATTCTTCTAATTTATTGACAATCTCGGCAAAGGAACACCCAGTCATTCGAAAAATTTCTTCAAAGTATGGCGGATCATGTGCCTTAATGAAGGTGCGTATGATTTCATCCTCAGTCATTGGTGGCTCGACTTTTGCAGCTTAGCATAAGTCTTATGGTCCTCAGAGGGTTTTCTCTTTGTTCCTTCCAAAGTGGTTCGTGTCGGAGCCAGCTCGCAGTTATACTCGTATTGCTTTACAAAAGCATTGGACAAGTCAATCCAGGTTTTCACTTCTTTGGGCTTCAGGTTGGAGTACCAGTCGAGTGCGTCCCTCTCCAGACTTTCAGGGAATAACCTTAAAGGTAGATTTTCATCATCTGTTGGCCTACCCAACTTGTTGGCGAACAATCGGAGGTGTGTCTTGGGATTGTCCGTCCCATCATACTTGCTGAATTTCGGGATTTTGAACCCCTCAGGCAACTGCACATTCGGGAAAAGGCAAAGCTCATCGTAATCTAGGACTCCTTGTTTGCTCAACCCCTGACTTTTCCTTATGAATTCGTCAAAACGATCGAGACGCTTAAGCAACTTCATATCAACAAGAGCAGAAGATTCTCCTACTTCTGGTTTAGCTTGGACAGTGTGGTCTAGTAGGAAAGGCTCTGCAGTAGTCTGGTAAAAAGCTTGTGGATTCTGAAGCATGTTTGGACCACCTTGAGGTTGAAATCCTTGCCCATAGGGAGGATGGAACGGAGGATTTTGAGTATAGGTATATTGTGGGTTGAAAACTCCATCAAAAGTGGTTTGAATTGGAGGAATGACAAATGGTTCGGATTCCGGTTGTTTGATGGGCGCAAGCTCGGGTTGTACCCCGCTACTAACGAGCTCGTCGATCAACTTCTTTTGCGCGGCCATTTTAGATGCCATTTCCCCAAATTTTGTGAGTAATTCAGTCAACTGAACCTCGGGACTTGTGGCTTCCGGATGGGTAGTTGCGGCGGTCTTATCAGACGATCCTGGCCGAGTACTCATGTCTACACGATTCTTTTGGGCTTTACTATGGGATCGCGTTATGATGGGGCTTCGACGAGAAGCTATGTTTGAATATTACCTGAGAATTTTTGAAAAATTACCTTTAGATTTAACCCTCGCTTAGTTATTCCAAGAAAATAAAGAAAAGGAAAAGAAAAAGACAAGAGTTAGTAAATATCCAAAAAATTCGGATGCATGTCCTATGGGGGAGCCCTTTTGTGCCAAGGGTAGGCCTAACATGAAAATGCAATCCTCTAGGGTAGGCACTATACCATACCTGATGAATCCGATCAATTGATTGAGTGAAAAATAATTCTGAAAAATTTGGTCAACTGGAGTGACGAGAGACATATGTCAAAATGCGGTCAACGTTCGAATGGACTGATCACTTTTGATCGATACAAGAATTTGCAAAAACGCACGGATTTGTTGACAAAATTTTCTTAGTAAAGCACGGGTCAAAACCCCAACTGATCAAATGGCTGGATGTAATGGATGGTTTTCTCAAAATCGACTAGGTTTCCCAATTTGAAATTCGACCTTGAAACCCTAATTAGTCAAATGGGTTGAATGAAATTGACAATTTATTTAAAATCGACCTGATTACCCTAAAAGGGAAACGGGTCAAATGAATTGAATGATATTGATAATTTATTGAAAATTGACCGAATCGCCCTAAAAGGGTAAACTGGTCAAATGAATTTAATGAAATTGATGATTTATCGAAAATTGACAAAATTGCCCTAACTAATCAAATGAATTGAATGAAAATGGTGATTTATTCAAAAATCAACTAGATTGCCCTAAAAATGAACAAATTGATAAAATGGATTGGATGAAATTGATGAAGAAAATGGTCCAATGGATTGAATGGAATTGGGAGCTTATTAAAAAATCAAGCTATCCACTGGTGGTTTCAAAAAATTATTACGATGCATTAGCCTATGAGCCTTCTAAAATCAAATTTTGGCCTCAATTTATTTACCGTCTCAATAGGAGGAATCATTTGTGAATTTCTTCAAATTAATGTCCTTTGCGCAAGGGATTTTTACCAACTTTGATAAAATGGCCAAAAAGTGATTATTAGACGCTCATATTCCAAAAATCGCTCTTATGAAGATGATTGGATCCTACCTTACCTTGTGCACTACCCCTTTGGATGGTACAAAATGTAAACGTGCAAGTCTCTTTGGATTAAGTATCCGAGACACGAGGTGGTTTATTCCTAGCACGGGATCGCCTAAATGGCATTCCCTTTCTAGGGTTTATGCGTGATGCCAGTTTATTAAAGCAGTAAAATATGCAATTTTGAAATGAAACATGACCTAGGGGACCCTTTATATGCCAGGGTAGGCCTAAAATGAAATGCCATTATTAATTTACGAATGAAATATACCACAACTTCTTAAACGTGTAATATCCTATCTACACGGGTAGGCTTCTAAAAGAAGGTCATGCCAGACCTCTTATTTGCAAGGGGTTTGTGAATGCAATGGGGACACAAAACCAAGAAAAGTTAGTTCAGGCAGATAAATACACATAACACATTGTAGCAACAAGATAAAGCAATCAATACAAAGCAATAAAAGGGGAAAAGGGGTTGGATCCCTCCCCTTGTGAATAGTGTCCCTAGCTCAGGATAAGGCCGACTCTACCTTAAGGCAATTCTAATATGGATACATGAGGTTGGGGTTCGCTAATGCATCTAGACTCGATAAGGTCAGGTCCCCGAGCCTTCAGACTTAGAAACCAAGGGTCATCAATCCCAAGGTTCTTTGTCAGTGGCTCGAGCAATTCCCCAAACACCGCTACGCACACATCGTGTCACGGCTATGTATTTGAGTGAATCTATCAAAAATCCTCAACCTTCGACTAAAAGCTAAAGGCTATCAACCCAAAGCTTAAAGCGGAAGATTGAGTGACCCATTGGATCATGCTACACACACATCGTGTCGTGATCACACGTCCAAGTGGGTCGCCTAAAAATCCTAATAGGGTGGAGTGGCGTGACAAGCCACTACAATAAAAATAAATGAGGGGTGAAAAATTAAAGCGTATGCACGTATGCTAGTGCTCGTTTGGATGGGAGGGATCGAGAACCAACGCGAGGCTCTAGGGTAATATCCCCCCACCCAAATGCAATGCAAAGCGCGAGATAAAAGCAAGTAAAACATACATCCAAACAATCAATCATACATTCGTGAGCGAGGGAGTAGTTTGAGACGTGTGCGAGGCCAAGGGGTCCTAAAAAAAGGAAAATGCAACCCTAATATCCAAAATGCAATGCATAAAAGGGGTAGAAAAAGGAAAAGAATGGCTAAATCAAATGCTTGGACCCATTTAGGATTTCCCCAGTGGAGTCGCCAAATTGTCGCACCCCACTTTTTGATAATTAGTGTGGAAGTAGTGTGTGAGATATGTATGTAAACGTGTGAAAGTGAAAATAAAGGCCGTGGGATTGTGAAATGCGACGATTTGGCCAAATAAAGTTCAAAAAGGGTTTTTGGATGAAAAATGGAGTCGCCACTTGGTATGGAGTTAGGGTGTACCAAGTCACCCAAAAATGATTTTTGTTTTTGAACGAAAAATTAAATAAACCCTTTTAAAGAACTTTTAGGTCTATGCAACCAAAGAAAGGGATCGGGGGTCACATTTGATAAGGGAGAAGGCAAAGGCAAAGCCTAAGGCACTCCCTTACCCTAACAAGAGCTAGTTGCGTGACTTAGCCCCACTTTTCCTAATTTTCTACCCAATGTATGTATCGCATGTTGGATATGACTAATGGATGCGAAAAGAAAAGAAAAATGCAATCCTAAACCTAAAATGTTTCTCATGAGGCTTTTAGGTCCCAACCACATGAATTGTGATGGCCAATAGGGAAAGCTCTCATGGAAGTCGTGATTAATGCAAGTGAGGACTCAAGTGCAAGTGTGCAAGTGTGAGAAAATAAAGGTGTTTGTGTGTGCAAATGAATGAAAAATAGAATAGTAGATACATATAAGTGTAATTTTGAGTGCCATTTGTGAGGTGAGAAATAAATAAGTGATAAAAAGATGTTGAGAAAGTGTGGATTGAGAAAAATGAGAAAATGTGGTTAAAAGGTGAAGAGGTGATATAAAAAAGAATGCAAGTGTATGACCCTAAGGGAATGCATCAAGTCGGGCACGGGAAGGACTCCTAACTTTACGACTTTGATTTTTCCTTTGATTAGAAGGAAGAACTAGCGTGCTAAGGCTATTGAGTAGCCACACTCGCTCGTTTCCCTTATCGAAAGGGGACTCTCAAGCAAATGTACCCTATAACTAGCATGAGGATGTAAAAAGCCTAAAATGAGGGGAAAAGGGTTAGAGGAGCATGCCAAATGATAAAAACTAAGAAAAATGCATGAAATGTAGTGAACATGCAAGTATGCACTAGTGAAAGGGGAATCCCTAAGGGTCTAGCGTTGGACTAGCCCTTTCTATGAATTTCTAACGGAATAATGAGCCACAACTAGCATTGGACTAGTGTGGTGACGTACATTCATCCATTACATTCATCTACGACTATAGAAAGCAAGTAGACATGCCAGGCACTCATAAACACATAGCACATAACACTTAGCATGCTCGACTAGATGCAAGAGCCTAATAAAGCAAATTAACACATAGCAACAAAGGCAAACAACCAAACTAATAAACCTATTACATTTGCTAGCTAGGCACACGTCTTCAATAGGTCTTCATCAAATGCTCCTCCAAGCCCTATCTATTACAAGCCAAGAGATGTACACATACCCCATAAAAGAATAACTTAATTAAAAGTAAAAGTAAATGAAATAAATGAAAGAGATTAAGGAAAAGCAAGGAAAACAAAGTAGACATGCAATTTTCACTTAGCACGTTGGATCACTCAAGGGAGAGACAAAAAAGATAAAAGAAATTATACCTCCCTTGGAATGGTGTCCAAATGAAAGAAAAATGGCTTCAAAACAATAAAAAGGTCAAGGTACCAATTTAATTTGAAACAATTAAAGAAAATATGCAAATACAAACTCTCTTGATCATAAAACTCGTAAGATCATGAATCAAGTGCAATTCAAACAAAGCATGGTAGCTAATTGAAGTAAACAAGCAATGAAGTTGTAAAATTAAAACTACCAAGGACCAAATTGAGGAGATTATTCAATTGATTGGGTCATAGCAGCATTAGTTAGAAGCCAAGGGGTCAAAGTGAAATTTTCTTTTGTTTTCCATGCATGCATGCACACGAAGCTTTCTTTCTTATTTAGATAATGTTTCTGCAATTCAGCACTTCACAAATCCAGCTTTCAAACACAATCAAATCCAAGCAAAACTACCACACAATCCTCTCACTTTTGCATCATGAAACTTGTAGATTTAAACACCAAAAGTCGGACAACAACATGCACATTTGGACAGCTCAAGCAATCTTCATATAAAGCTTACGAAACATTTCTGCAACAATAAGAAGTTTTCGGCAGCCAGCCCAGCAACCGAAAGTGCACTTGCTGCAACTTTTGCAGCCGCAACTCATCTTAAGTTCACGCAAAAACCTTTACAGCTTCAACCAAACATACAACCCCATCATTAAACACTTAGGCACCAGATTTAACTAGCAAAGGGATCCAAAATTGGTGAGAGGCTGCGGAGAAGACAGCAAAAAAATGCAGCAGCTTCTAGTTTCTCATGCAATTCTAGCATACCAAGGAAATGATTTAATACAACTCCCAATTTGTCCAAGGCCAGAAATGAGAGAATATGAGGCAAAAGAGAGGGGAAGGAACCCAACGGACACTCTCGGACACAAAACGCAGAAAGGTAACGTGAACTGGCTGCTCAAATACGCAAAATGCGAAACCAGAAATTCCAACCCATTTCCAAACCAACAAAAACCATGTTATCTGAGCCTTTCATTGCTAAAACCCATCATTAATATCACAAAGACACAAAAAGAAGCAGCAACCAAGGGAGCATTAGGAATCCGAACATGACGAAAATCATAAAGCCAAAGGCTTTCTGCAGTTTTCTGGTTTTGTTCATTCAAACACCACTACTGGGTTTAATCGATGAAGCACGAATCAAAGTTACAACATGACCACACATTTTTCACTTTGAACCACAAAACTCTCATGTTTAAATACAAAAATTAGAGGAAAAGAGCCTGCCAAAATCTAAAAAAAATTATACAACCTCCTTTCGGCAAAATGAAGATTAATCATCGACTAAAGGGAGGCTGGAAATGATTCCTATACCCTGGGTTTCATGAGCTATAACAACACACAATTCAAGCACAGGGATATAGAGCTGAAACAAGTTACCACACGGCCACACGGGTTTCTACAAAGAAACAGAGATGAAACCACAAAGAAAGGAAACAAAACATGCATGCACAAGGAGAAAATTCATGCAATGAACCCCAGATCTTCATGAAATGGTATGAAAATGACAGCAAGAAAGGCTAGAGTCACCTGCAAACGTTTGTGAAGTAAATCAAACGGGAAAGCTCAGGAAAGTGACGTTGGTTTCTGGGAAAAACAACGCCCAGGCAGATTTGTTGCAGTGGTAGCAGCACCTCGTTTTCCCTTTTCCTCTGCTGTTTTATTCCTTTCAGATCTCTCTCTACCGCCCCTTTACTTCCCTAGATCTTCTCTGAAACCCTTAGCTTTCTTGTCCAGAACCCTAGCCGTCAGCTCCAGATTCCCAAGACCCCAGCCGCTGCACCTTTCTCCTCTCTGGTTTCTTTCATTCTTTAGCCTTTTGAAAGCAAATCGAGGTCTGAAAGGGTCGAAAGAAAGGATCTTTGCTCGGTTGAAAGCCTCCTCTCAGAGTTCTTTTCTCTCCTCAGCTCTCCTGTTACTCAATCTCCCGCGAAGTTCATCTTTTCCAGCCCGTCCCTTTTTCTCTCCTTTGTTTTCAGACCTCTCTTGAAGCTCTCCCAATCTCTCGGCCCTCTCTCCCTCTATCCTTGCTTCCAGCCGCCACTCGATGCTCTCTCTAGTTTTTTCCTTAGCCGTCAGTGTTCTCTCTCTTTTTTCTTTCCGTTCCAGATTTGCGGCTGTCAATCTCTCCCCTCCTCCTCTTGCGTCTCTTTCTTTTTATACCGGCCCTCTACCTTAAACCCTCAGTCCTTTCTTCTATATTTGCAGCCAAAGGGCTGCCCAAGCCTCTTTCTTGCAATCTGCGAAAACACGCAGCTTGCATGCCGCGACTTCTCTCTTTTTTTTCTTTTTTTTAAAAAAATTAATTAAAACAAAATTGATAATAATAAAAAAAATAAATAACAAAAATAATTTAATTAACATTGGATAAAAATAAATAAACTAGAAGCAGCAAAGTGCAATTTCCATTTTCCCTTTTTTTCTCTTTCTTTTTTTTTTCATTTTCCATTTTTCATCGTTTTTCTTCTCTTTTTCTCTTTTTTCAAAGTAACCTAACAAAAATAAATAAAATGCTAAAAGATTGAATTTAAAAGAAATAAACATATTTTATGAACAATTTTCTTCTTTTTTTTTAAAATTTTATGTTAGAAACTTAAAAATAAAAACTAAAACTAAAAAACTAAAAAAAGTGAATAAAACTTAACACGACAAATAAAAACTAAGAAATAAATAGTAAATTATGCTAAAAAATTTGGTGTCTACAGTTTGCCCTTCTTTGTCTGAGTTTTGGAAAAACTTGAGACAAATAAATAGACACCAAATACTTACTTGTGCTATTTGGCTGCAAAATGATTCCAACGAACAGGAATTCTAAAACGGGACTGACCCGAACATGAATTTAAAACGGGACTGACCCGAACATGAATAAAAAAAAACGGGACTGACCCGAACAGAAATTTAAAACGGGACTGACCCGAACAGAAATTTAAAACGGGATATACCCGAACAGAAATGTAAATGAGATAGACCTAGACAGAAATGTAAATGAAGTGCTCACTGGTGGGACTGACCCATGTTCAGTGGCCAATGAAAAATAAGTGCTTACTAGTGGGACTGACCCACGGCTAGTGGCAGAATAAAATGCTGGTATGTATGAAGAAACTCTATAAAACTTGCTTGAAAAATTATCCAAAGATTTGCCCCTAGTGTGATGAAATTGGTTAGTGGGATTAAACCCGAGCCTGCCAAGGTTGGCGGGATAAAATCCGGTCCCAACGTGATAAGCGGTTAGCGGGATAGAACCCAGTTCTACTGAGGTTGGTGGGATAAAACCCGGTCCCAACGTGATATAAGCGGTCAGCGGG
Organism: Coffea arabica; assembly: GCF_036785885.1. Classification (NCBI taxonomy): domain Eukaryota; kingdom Viridiplantae; phylum Streptophyta; class Magnoliopsida; order Gentianales; family Rubiaceae; genus Coffea; species Coffea arabica. The sequence continues at coordinate 40,945,572 of NC_092316.1, read as the reverse complement.
ATAGAATCCGGTCCTGTCGAGGTTGGCGGAACAAAACCCGGTCCCAACGTGATATAAGCGTTCTGTTGAGGTTGGCGGGATAAAATCCGTTGGCGGGATAAAACCCGATCCCAACGTGATATAAGCGGTCAGCAGGATAGAACCCGGTCCTGCCGAGGTTGGCGGGATAAAACCCGGTCCCAACGTGATATAAGCGGTCAGCGGGATAGAACCCGGTCCTGCCGAGGTTGGCGGGATAAAACCCGGTCCCAACGAGATATAAGCGGTCAGCGGGATAGAACCCGGTCCTGTCGAGGTTGGCGGGATTAAACCCGGTCCCAACGAGATATAAGCGGTCAGCGGGATAGAACCCGGTCCTGCCGAGGTTGGCGGGATAAAACCCGGTCCCAACGTGATATAAGCGGTCAGCGGGATAGAACCCGGTCCTGCTGAGGTTGGCGGGATAAAACCCGGTCCCAACGAGATGTTTGGGATGTTGGCGGCAAGCTATTTTCACATCAAGCCACTTGGAGGCTTCTAATTTCTGACATTTCATTGAAACAAACTTCCTTGTCTGGAATCAAGATCGTCAACTGTTCGTTGTTTCATTGTGCTTTCCCAGGGATGAACAGCTCAAAAGATTGTCACTTGCCCAAATCCCATGATTATGATCATACATTGTGCAAAACCTTTAGCATGAAACGTCATCCTTAACCCTTTCAAATATCTCTGCTCTGGAGTCTGATGTTGGCTGAAACACTTAGTGCCCTTTCGGGTTTTCCGCTAAGGTCGCCTCCACCCCTTTTGTTCTGTCTTGTGCTTCTTTCTTTCTTTTCTTCTTTTTCGCTTTTGATTTTTGATTGATTTTTGATTTTTTTTTAAGGAGGATCTTTCTCAAAATAAATTGTCCCCATTTCAATTATTGTCACCGATCTTTCGAGCTGCTTTATGGTATTATTGCTTTTCCTCAAAACTTTGATTCAATCCCTTTCCTCAGTTCGAACCATGAATATTCAATTCTTGGACGACATCTCACAGTTCAAAAATTTGCCCCAGCTCCGTTATTTGAAGCCGAACATGTACCTGCAAAAGAAATAAAACAAACGATGCCACCACCATCCGATCAATTCCTCCTTCAAGAAATGTGTAAACATGAGTACTTTGATGTGCTCCCTTGATACTTCGAAACTCAACTTTGCTCTATGATCTGATCAAATTCCATTGACTTCCGATGCTTATAAGGCCCTTGGTATCTAAGGATTTTCAATAAACCAAGGGGATTGTTATTCACCACAATTCAATGATAAAGAATGAAGTATGCAAGAAAAATCACAGGTCATGTAAAAATGAATATGCACAAGAATGCACACATAGCCATTTGTGCTTACATTCTACAATTGATTGGGTCATAGCAGCATTAGTTAGAAGCCAAGGGGTCAAAGTGAAATTTTCTTTTGTTTTCCATGCATGCATGCACACGAAGCTTTCTTCCTTATTTAGATAATGTTCTGCAATTCAGCACTTCACAAATCCAGCTTTCAAACACAATCAAATCCAAGCAAAACTACCACACAATCCTCTCACTTTTGCATCATGAAACTTGTAGATTTAAACACCAAAAGTCGGACAACAACATGCACATTTGGACAGCTCAAGCAATCTTCATATAAAGCTTACGAAACATTTCTGCAACAATAAGAAGTTTTCGGCAGCCAGCCCAGCAACCGAAAGTGCACTTGCTGCAACTTTTGCAGCCGCAACTCATCTTAAGTTCACGCAAAAACCTTTACAGCTTCAACCAAACATACAACCCCATCATTAAACACTTAGGCACCAGATTTAACTAGCAAAGGGATCCAAAATTGGTGAGAGGCTGCGGAGAAGACAGCAAAAAAATGCAGCAGCTTCTAGTTTCTCATGCAATTCTAGCATACCAAGGAAATGATTTAATACAACTCCCAATTTGTCCAAGGCCAGAAATGAGAGAATATGAGGCAAAAGAGAGGGGAAGGAACCCAACGGACACTCTCGGACACAAAACGCAGAAAGGTAACGTGAACTGGCTGCTCAAATACGCAAAATGCGAAACCAGAAATTCCAACCCATTTCCAAACCAACAAAAACCATGTTATCTGAGCCTTTCATTGCTAAAACCCATCATTAATATCACAAAGACACAAAAAGAAGCAGCAACCAAGGGAGCATTAGGAATCCGAACATGACGAAAATCATAAAGCCGAAGGCTTTCTGCAGTTTTCTGGTTTTGTTCATTCAAACACCACTACTGGGTTTAATCGATGAAGCACGAATCAAAGTTACAACATGACCACACATTTTTCACTTTGAACCACAAAACTCTCATGTTTAAATACAAAAATTAGAGGAAAAGAGCCTGCCAAAATCTAAAAAAAAATTATACAACCTCCTTTCGGCAAATGAAGATTAATCATCGACTAAAGGGAGGCTGGAAATGATTCCTATACCCTGGGTTTCATGAGCTATAACAACACACAATTCAAGCACAGGGATATAGAGCTGAAACAAGTTACCACACGGCCACACGGGTTTCTACAAAGAAACAGAGATGAAACCACAAAGAAAGGAAACAAAACATGCATGCACAAGGAGAAAATTCATGCAATGAACCCCAGATCTTCATAAAATGGTATGAAAATGACAGCAAGAAAGGCTAGAGTCACCTGCAAACGTTTGTGAAGTAAATCAAACGGGAAAGCTCAGGAAAGTGACGTTGGTTTCTGGGAAAAACAACGCCCAGGCAGATTTTTTGCAGTGGTAGCAGCACCTCGTTTTCCCTTTTCCTCTGCTGTTTTCTTCCTTTTCAGATCTCTCTCTACCGCCCCTTTACTTCCCTAGATCTTCTCTGAAACCCTTAGCTTTCTTGTCCAGAACCCTAGCCGTCAGCTCCAGATTCCCAAGACCCCAGCCGCTGCACCTTTCTCCTCTCTGGTTTCTTTCATTCTTTAGCCTTTTGAAAGCAAATCGAGGTCTGAAAGGGTCGAAAGAAAGGATCTTTGCTCGGTTGAAAGCCTCCTCTCAGAGTTCTTTTCTCTCCTCAGCTCTCCTGTTACTCAATCTCCCGCGAAGTTCATCTTTTCCAGCCCGTCCCTTTTTCTCTCCTTTGTTTTCAGACCTCTCTTGAAGCTCTCCCAATCTCTCTGCCCTCTCTCCCTCTATCCTTGCTTCCAGCCGCCACTCGATGCTCTCTCTGGTTTTTTCCTTAGCAGTCAGTGTTCTCTACCTTTTTTCTTTCCGTTCCAGATTTGCGGCTGTCAATGTAACGGCCCCACCTCTCCCTAGGGCGTACCCCAGGGTTCGGCGGGCCGCCTGCCCAACTCTCGCCGGGACTCAGTCGTTCACTACAATCCTCAAACAGATTACAATATAAATCTCAAAATTACATCAAATTCTCCAATGATTACATATTACAAATGCAGCGGAAACTGATTCCAATCGTGGAACGTATACTTACATCCATATCAACTTCAAATATTTATACAAGACCAACTCGTACATAAAATAGATCCAAACTTAAACTGTACACGAAATAAGCCATCCAGTCACGTGAATAAGCACCCCAAGCTTTTCTTCGCCACGAGCCCTGTGGGGGGGGAAATAAAACATTTTTGGGGTGAGCTAAAAGCCCAGTGAGTAACCAGTAAAATCAGTAATCAAATAGTTTTCACAAAAATTCATTTCATTGATGTCATGGTTCAGAAATCAGATGTACGTATTTTTGCTCTCGTGAGCCAGTGAAATCATTGTAATGTTTTAGAAGTTCAATAAGTAACCGGGGGTAAAAATGTAATTTTGTTACAGGTCAACATTTGCACAGTGAGAGTAAAACAAAAGCAGAAAATGACACCACATGGTAATTCCACAAAGCTCAATGAGCTAAAATCTCAATAAGGTTCCGAACATGAAATTACATAACAAAGCCAACACATTAACCATCAATAATCAATAATTCAAGAAACATTTACAATGGAAAGCGATAGTAACATTCATGAAAGGATACATTCATTCTCCTGACATTTCCTCGCTCATTTGGTCATTCATTTCATTTCATTCACCCCGTCCCTGGCTTTTGGCCAGGCTCCACCAACCTACATAGGTAATACTCGAGTATACCAAACGTTCACCCAAGTTCCTAATCGCCTGACCGAGTCCGCTTCTGGCTCAAGACGACCGGTAACAAGGGGCAATGGCCAGTTCAGCCCAAAAGGCTTACATTCATGCGCAAGTAACATTTCAATCGAAAATTTCACATTTATCGAGGTCGAGTGCGATAAAGTACACACTCGCCTCGAAAACTCGTTTTGGAAATCATTATAAGCGCTTAACACGTTATCAACCAAAATACAAGTCATGAAGTCAAGAAATATAGCAAACAAGGCACACTCACATGCCAGCACGCATGATATGCACAAAAACATTTCAAAAGTAACTTTGGAGACAGTTCAAAAGTAAATAATGTAAGAAACGGTTCATAAATAACTTTAGAAGTAGTTTGAGGTCAAACCATCCATCATATAACATTGCCTTGCTCAAATCCAAGCCTTAGATCACAAACCCAATGCAAACAAGTCCCTTCAAAGTTCGGACAGCACTTCCCCTACATTTGCTAACTTTTCCAGCCATCATGGCTTCATTATTACTTCAGCCAGTCCCAAAGTCACACAAATAAGTTCATCTAATATCCATTCAGCAAGCTCCAAGTAGTACAAAGACAAGTCAAGCTAGGGAAAAGTCCGGAAATGAAGGTTAAGCTCAAAACCAGAAAAACAGTTTTGACATCATTTTGCGGTAATGGTACCAAAGGCGCTACGATTGTCAGATGGGGGTGTAAGACCCACCGTTTCGAAGCTATGAAACAGGGTTACAACAATGTAGAAGGCCACTCAATCGAAATCCTAGCACAACTAGGTCAAATATGCCAAATACTACACCAGAACCACCAAAAACAGGTTTACAAATCACACAATGCTATAATGAACACAACTCAGTCTATACAGGTCCAAATGCCAAAATTCCAAAGGCATATGTTAGCTAAGACATCCAGCTACATTTCCACAGAAGACACCAACAACAAAATCCAAACCAATTCCAGTCAAAATAAGCGATTACAAGCGCAGTTTTCAGATTCTGAGCAACCCAGATCAGCAATAGTAAAATCGACATATCTCACTCTACACTAATCCAAATGACCTGAAATTTTGCAGGCACTTCAACCTCATCAATACCTACAACTTTCATGTTTCAAGCCAAGGCCAATTAGTCCTCTAACATGGTGCAATAAATTCGGGCAGAATGTAGCTTCATGAACCCTAACTTTCCAAAATTTATTCCAAATCCAAAATTGGTTGCAAATATCAATCATTTCCATCCACTAGAGTCATAACCCCTCATTATCAATCATCATAAACAACCACAACACCATAATCCAATTAAACCAGAAAAATCATCAATAAAATCAAAACTTCATCAAATCACTTCAAACCAAGATAAAACCAGAAATTTCAGCACTTTAATCACTAATAAGCATAACTTAAGCTTCATTAAGTGCAAGAGGAAATTCACACACCACTCACCTAGTAACCAAGAGAGATAGAAATGTTGGACACCTTAACTCTTCCAAAAAACTTCACCAAATCAACCACTAACACCAACTAGAAAGATTTTATGGAGTAGAAACTAATTTATGCAATTGTTTTGGTTGATTTGAGCTAATTGGGAGCTTGAAAATTGAAGAAGCTTTCTTCCTTCTTGAGCTAAGAGGGCCGGCCATCCAAGGTAAGAAAATGGTGATTTTTTGTGAAATTTTTAGATATTTAACCAATTTTGGTCAAAAGTCAAAAAAAAATGAATAGTAACTCTTAAGTCAAATCAAATGAAATGGTGACACTTGTCACTCTCATAAATGCAATCCTATCCTTTTTTTTCTCTCTCACATCAATCATTTCACACACTCTACTTATCTCTTAACACCCGATAAATTTTACACAGTATCCGAAACTTAACCTTATTGGCCGAATTTTTCCGAACTTTTCGCACTAGTGGGTCCCACGTCCATTATACACTCTTAATTTTCCAAAAACACTCCAATACTAGAAAAACCATCTAAAAACTATAATTACTCATAAAAATTCCTCAGGAAAATTTCCTAAGCCAGGAAATGCAGAAAACATGCTATTAAAGGAAATAAAACCCTCGGAAAAGATTAGGGTTTTTACGGGTTCTCAAACTCTTTTTTTTTTTTCGGGGCGTCACAATCTCCCCTCCTTAAAAGAATGTCGTCCTCGACATTCCACTTGTACTAATCAGGTCGAGATATCCCGCAAGAATCACTAATATTTCAAGCCAAGCCCACAGTCCGGCATTCTAAACTTCAAGCCTAGAATACACTACAGAGATCTGAAGCCTAAGCTCTGATACCACTTGTAACGGCCCCACCTCTCCCTAGGGCGTACCCCAGGGTTCGGCGGGCCGCCTGCCCAACTCTCGCCGGGACTCAGTCGTTCACTACATTCCTTAAACATATTACAATATAAATCTCAAAATTACATCAAATTCTCCAATGATTACATATTACAAATACAGCGGAAACTGATTCCAATCGTGGAACGTATACTTACATCCATATCAACTTCAAATATTTATACAAGACCAACTCGTACATAAAATAGATCCAAACTTAAACTGTACACGAAATAAGCCATCCAGTCACGTGAATAAGCACCCCAAGCTTTTCTTCGCCACGAGCCCTGTGGGGGGGGAAATAAAACATTTTTGGGGTGAGCTAAAAGCCCAGTGAGTAACCAGTAAAATCAGTAATCAAATAGTTTTCACAAAAATTCATTTCATTGATGTCATGGTTCAGAAATCAGATGTACGTATTTTTGCTCTCGTGAGCCAGTGAAATCATTGTAATGTTTTAGAAGTTCAATAAGTAACCGGGGGTAAAAATGTAATTTTGTTACAGGTCAACATTTGCACAGTGAGAGTAAAACAAAAGCAGAAAATGACACCACATGGTAATTCCACAAAGCTCAATGAGCTAAAATCTCAATAAGGTTCCGAACATGAAATTACATAACAAAGCCAACACATTAACCATCAATAATCAATAATTCAAGAAACATTTACAATGGAAAGCGATAGTAACATTCATGAAAGGATACATTCATTCTCCTGACATTTCCTCGCTCATTTGGTCATTCATTTCATTTCATTCACCCCGTCCCTGGCTTTTGGCCAGGCTCCACCAACCTACATAGGTAATACTCGAGTATACCAAACGTTCACCCAAGTTCCTAATCGCCTGACCGAGTCCGCTTCTGGCTCAAGACGACCGGTAACAAGGGGCAATGGCCAGTTCAGCCCAAAAGGCTTACATTCATGCGCAAGTAACATTTCAATCGAAAATTTCACATTTATCGAGGTCGAGTGCGATAAAGTACACACTCGCCTCGAAAACTCGTTTTGGAAATCATTATAAGCGCTTAACACGTTATCAACCAAAATACAAGTCATGAAGTCAAGAAATATAGCAAACAAGGCACACTCACATGCCAGCACGCATGATATGCACAAAAACATTTCAAAAGTAACTTTGGAGACAGTTCAAAAGTAAATAATGTAAGAAACGGTTCATAAATAACTTTAGAAGTAGTTTGAGGTCAAACCATCCATCATATAACATTGCCTTGCTCAAATCCAAGCCTTAGATCACAAACCCAATGCAAACAAGTCCCTTCAAAGTTCGGACAGCACTTCCCCTACATTTGCTAACTTTTCCAGCCATCATGGCTTCATTATTACTTCAGCCAGTCCCAAAGTCACACAAATAAGTTCATCTAATATCCATTCAGCAAGCTCCAAGTAGTACAAAGACAAGTCAAGCTAGGGAAAAGTCCGGAAATGAAGGTTAAGCTCAAAACCAGAAAAACAGTTTTGACATCATTTTGCGGTAATGGTACCAAAGGCGCTACGATTGTCGGATGGGGGTGTAAGACCCACCGTTTCGAAGCTATGAAACAGGGTTACAACAATGTAGAAGGCCACTCAATCGAAATCCTAGCACAACTAGGTCAAATATGCCAAATACTACACCAGAACCACCAAAAACAGGTTTACAAATCACACAATGCTATAATGAACACAACTCAGTCTATACAGGTCCAAATGCCAAAATTCCAAAGGCATATGTTAGCTAAGACATCCAGCTACATTTCCACAGAAGACACCAACAACAAAATCCAAACCAATTCCAGTCAAAATAAGCGATTACAAGCGCAGTTTTCAGATTCTGAGCAACCCAGATCAGCAATAGTAAAATCGACATATCTCACTCTACACTAATCCAAATGACCTGAAATTTTGCAGGCACTTCAACCTCATCAATACCTACAACTTTCATGTTTCAAGCCAAGGCCAATTAGTCCTCTAACATGGTGCAATAAATTCGGGCAGAATGTAGCTTCATGAACCCTAACTTTCCAAAATTTATTCCAAATCCAAAATTGGTTGCAAATATCAATCATTTCCATCCACTAGAGTCATAACCCCTCATTATCAATCATCATAAACAACCACAACACCATAATCCAATTAAACCAGAAAAATCATCAATAAAATCAAAACTTCATCAAATCACTTCAAACCAAGATAAAACCAGAAATTTCAGCACTTTAATCACTAATAAGCATAACTTAAGCTTCATTAAGTGCAAGAGGAAATTCACACACCACTCACCTAGTAACCAAGAGAGATAGAGATGTTGGACACCTTAACTCTTCCAAAAAACTTCACCAAATCAACCACTAACACCAACTAGAAAGATTTTATGGAGTAGAAACTAATTTATGCAATTGTTTTGGTTGATTTGAGCTAATTGGGAGCTTGAAAATTGAAGAAGCTTTCTTCCTTCTTGAGCTAAGAGGGCCGGCCATCCAAGGTAAGAAAATGGTGATTTTTTGTGAAATTTTTAGATATTTAACCAATTTTGGTCAAAAGTCAAAAAAAAATGAATAGTAACTCTTAAGTCAAATCAAATGAAATGGTGACACTTGTCACTCTCATAAATGCAATCCTATCCTTTTTTTTCTCTCTCACATCAATCATTTCACACACTCTACTTATCTCTTAACACCCGATAAATTTTACACAGTATCCGAAACTTAACCTTATTGGCCGAATTTTTCCGAACTTTTCGCACTAGTGGGTCCCACGTCCATTATACACTCTTAATTTTCCAAAAACACTCCAATACTAGAAAAACCATCTAAAAACTATAATTACTCATAAAAATTCCTCAGGAAAATTTCCTAAGCCAGGAAATGCAGAAAACATGCTATTAAAGGAAATAAAACCCTCGGAAAAGATTAGGGTTTTTACGGGTTCTCAAACTCTTTTTTTTTTTTCGGGGCGTCACAATCTCCCCTCCTTAAAAGAATGTCGTCCTCGACATTCCACTTGTACTAATCAGGTCGAGATATCCCGCAAGAATCACTAATATTTCAAGCCAAGCCCACAGTCCGGCATTCTAAACTTCAAGCCTAGAATACACTACAGAGATCTGAAGCCTAAGCTCTGATACCACTTGTAACGGCCCCACCTCTCCCTAGGGCGTACCCCAGGGTTCGGCGGGCCGCCTGCCCAACTCTCGCCGGGACTCAGTCGTTCACTACATTCCTTAAACATATTACAATATAAATCTCAAAATTACATCAAATTCTCCAATGATTACATATTACAAATACAGCAGAAACTGATTCCAATCGTGGAACGTATACTTACATCCATATCAACTTCAAATATTTATACAAGACCAACTCGTACATAAAATAGATCCAAACTTAAACTGTACACGAAATAAGCCATCCAGTCACGTGAATAAGCACCCCAAGCTTTTCTTCGCCACGAGCCCTGTGGGGGGGGAAATAAAACATTTTTGGGGTGAGCTAAAAGCCCAGTGAGTAACCAGTAAAATCAGTAATCAAATAGTTTTCACAAAAATTCATTTCATTGATGTCATGGTTCAGAAATCAGATGTACGTATTTTTGCTCTCGTGAGCCAGTGAAATCATTGTAATGTTTTAGAAGTTCAATAAGTAACCGGGGGTAAAAATGTAATTTTGTTACAGGTCAACATTTGCACAGTGAGAGTAAAACAAAAGCAGAAAATGACACCACATGGTAATTCCACAAAGCTCAATGAGCTAAAATCTCAATAAGGTTCCGAACATGAAATTACATAACAAAGCCAACACATTAACCATCAATAATCAATAATTCAAGAAACATTTACAATGGAAAGCGATAGTAACATTCATGAAAGGATACATTCATTCTCCTGACATTTCCTCGCTCATTTGGTCATTCATTTCATTTCATTCACCCCGTCCCTGGCTTTTGGCCAGGCTCCACCAACCTACATAGGTAATACTCGAGTATACCAAACGTTCACCCAAGTTCCTAATCGCCTGACCGAGTCCGCTTCTGGCTCAAGACGACCGGTAACAAGGGGCAATGGCCAGTTCAGCCCAAAAGGCTTACATTCATGCGCAAGTAACATTTCAATCGAAAATTTCACATTTATCGAGGTCGAGTGCGATAAAGTACACACTCGCCTCGAAAACTCGTTTTGGAAATCATTATAAGCGCTTAACACGTTATCAACCAAAATACAAGTCATGAAGTCAAGAAATATAGCAAACAAGGCACACTCACATGCCAGCACGCATGATATGCACAAAAACATTTCAAAAGTAACTTTGGAGACAGTTCAAAAGTAAATAATGTAAGAAACGGTTCATAAATAACTTTAGAAGTAGTTTGAGGTCAAACCATCCATCATATAACATTGCCTTGCTCAAATCCAAGCCTTAGATCACAAACCCAATGCAAACAAGTCCCTTCAAAGTTCGGACAGCACTTCCCCTACATTTGCTAACTTTTCCAGCCATCATGGCTTCATTATTACTTCAGCCAGTCCCAAAGTCACACAAATAAGTTCATCTAATATCCATTCAGCAAGCTCCAAGTAGTACAAAGACAAGTCAAGCTAGGGAAAAGTCCGGAAATGAAGGTTAAGCTCAAAACCAGAAAAACAGTTTTGACATCATTTTGCGGTAATGGTACCAAAGGCGCTACGATTGTCGGATGGGGGTGTAAGACCCACCGTTTCGAAGCTATGAAACAGGGTTACAACAATGTAGAAGGCCACTCAATCGAAATCCTAGCACAACTAGGTCAAATATGCCAAATACTACACCAGAACCACCAAAAACAGGTTTACAAATCACACAATGCTATAATGAACACAACTCAGTCTATACAGGTCCAAATGCCAAAATTCCAAAGGCATATGTTAGCTAAGACATCCAGCTACATTTCCACAGAAGACACCAACAACAAAATCCAAACCAATTCCAGTCAAAATAAGCGATTACAAGCGCAGTTTTCAGATTCTGAGCAACCCAGATCAGCAATAGTAAAATCGACATATCTCACTCTACACTAATCCAAATGACCTGAAATTTTGCAGGCACTTCAACCTCATCAATACCTACAACTTTCATGTTTCAAGCCAAGGCCAATTAGTCCTCTAACATGGTGCAATAAATTCGGGCAGAATGTAGCTTCATGAACCCTAACTTTCCAAAATTTATTCCAAATCCAAAATTGGTTGCAAATATCAATCATTTCCATCCACTAGAGTCATAACCCCTCATTATCAATCATCATAAACAACCACAACACCATAATCCAATTAAACCAGAAAAATCATCAATAAAATCAAAACTTCATCAAATCACTTCAAACCAAGATAAAACCAGAAATTTCAGCACTTTAATCACTAATAAGCATAACTTAAGCTTCATTAAGTGCAAGAGGAAATTCACACACCACTCACCTAGTAACCAAGAGAGATAGAGATGTTGGACACCTTAACTCTTCCAAAAAACTTCACCAAATCAACCACTAACACCAACTAGAAAGATTTTATGGAGTAGAAACTAATTTATGCAATTGTTTTGGTTGATTTGAGCTAATTGGGAGCTTGAAAATTGAAGAAGCTTTCTTCCTTCTTGAGCTAAGAGGGCCGGCCATCCAAGGTAAGAAAATGGTGATTTTTTGTGAAATTTTTAGATATTTAACCAATTTTGGTCAAAAGTCAAAAAAAAATGAATAGTAACTCTTAAGTCAAATCAAATGAAATGGTGACACTTGTCACTCTCATAAATGCAATCCTATCCTTTTTTTTCTCTCTCACATCAATCATTTCACACACTCTACTTATCTCTTAACACCCGATAAATTTTACACAGTATCCGAAACTTAACCTTATTGGCCGAATTTTTCCGAACTTTTCGCACTAGTGGGTCCCACGTCCATTATACACTCTTAATTTTCCAAAAACACTCCAATACTAGAAAAACCATCTAAAAACTATAATTACTCATAAAAATTCCTCAGGAAAATTTCCTAAGCCAGGAAATGCAGAAAACATGCTATTAAAGGAAATAAAACCCTCGGAAAAGATTAGGGTTTTTACGGGTTCTCAAACTCTTTTTTTTTTTTCGGGGCGTCACAATCTCCCCTCCTTAAAAGAATGTCGTCCTCGACATTCCACTTGTACTAATCAGGTCGAGATATCCCGCAAGAATCACTAATATTTCAAGCCAAGCCCACAGTCCGGCATTCTAAACTTCAAGCCTAGAATACACTACAGAGATCTGAAGCCTAAGCTCTGATACCACTTGTAACGGCCCCACCTCTCCCTAGGGCGTACCCCAGGGTTCGGCGGGCCGCCTGCCCAACTCTCGCCGGGACTCAGTCGTTCACTACATTCCTTAAACATATTACAATATAAATCTCAAAATTACATCAAATTCTCCAATGATTACATATTACAAATACAGCGGAAACTGATTCCAATCGTGGAACGTATACTTACATCCATATCAACTTCAAATATTTATACAAGACCAACTCGTACATAAAATAGATCCAAACTTAAACTGTACACGAAATAAGCCATCCAGTCACGTGAATAAGCACCCCAAGCTTTTCTTCGCCACGAGCCCTGTGGGGGGGGGAAATAAAACATTTTTGGGGTGAGCTAAAAGCCCAGTGAGTAACCAGTAAAATCAGTAATCAAATAGTTTTCACAAAAATTCATTTCATTGATGTCATGGTTCAGAAATCAGATGTACGTATTTTTGCTCTCGTGAGCCAGTGAAATCATTGTAATGTTTTACAAGTTCAATAAGTAACCGGGGGTAAAAATGTAATTTTGTTACAGGTCAACATTTGCACAGTGAGAGTAAAACAAAAGCAGAAAATGACACCACATGGTAATTCCACAAAGCTCAATGAGCTAAAATCTCAATAAGGTTCCGAACATGAAATTACATAACAAAGCCAACACATTAACCATCAATAATCAATAATTCAAGAAACATTTACAATGGAAAGCGATAGTAACATTCATGAAAGGATACATTCATTCTCCTGACATTTCCTCGCTCATTTGGTCATTCATTTCATTTCATTCACCCCGTCCCTGGCTTTTGGCCAGGCTCCACCAACCTACATAGGTAATACTCGAGTATACCAAACGTTCACCCAAGTTCCTAATCGCCTGACCGAGTCCGCTTCTGGCTCAAGACGACCGGTAACAAGGGGCAATGGCCAGTTCAGCCCAAAAGGCTTACATTCATGCGCAAGTAACATTTCAATCGAAAATTTCACATTTATCGAGATCGAGTGCGATAAACTACACACTCGCCTCGAAAACTCGTTTTGGAAATCATTATAAGCGCTTAACACGTTATCAACCAAAATACAAGTCATGAAGTCAAGAAATATAGCAAACAAGGCACACTCACATGCCAGCACGCATGATATGCACAAAAACATTTCAAAAGTAACTTTGGAGACAGTTCAAAAGTAAATAATGTAAGAAACGGTTCATAAATAACTTTAGAAGTAGTTTGAGGTCAAACCATCCATCATATAACATTGCCTTGCTCAAATCCAAGCCTTAGATCACAAACCCAATGCAAACAAGTCCCTTCAAAGTTCGGACAGCACTTCCCCTACATTTGCTAACTTTTCCAGCCATCATGGCTTCATTATTACTTCAGCCAGTCCCAAAGTCACACAAATAAGTTCATCTAATATCCATTCAGCAAGCTCCAAGTAGTACAAAGACAAGTCAAGCTAGGGAAAAGTCCGGAAATGAAGGTTAAGCTCAAAACCAGAAAAACAGTTTTGACATCATTTTGCGGTAATAGTACCAAAGGCGCTACGATTGTCGGATGGGGGTGTAAGACCCACCGTTTCGAAGCTATGAAACAGGGTTACAACAATGTAGAAGGCCACTCAATCCAAATCCTAGCACAACTAGGTCAAATATGCCAAATACTACACCAGAACCACCAAAAACAGGTTTACAAATCACACAATGCTGTAATGAACACAACTCAGTCTATACAGGTCAAAATGCCAAAATTCCAAAGGCATATGTTAGATAAGACATCCAGCTACATTTCCTCAGAAGACACCAACAACAAAATCCAAACCAATTCCAGTCAAAACAAGCGATTACAAGCGCAGTTTTCACATTCTGAGCAACCCAGATCAGCAATAGTAAAATCGACATATCTCACTCTACACTAATCCAAATGACCTGAAATTTTGCAGGCAGTTCAACCTCATCAATACCTACAACTTTCATGTTTCAAGCCAAGGCCAATTCGGCCTCTAACATGGTGCAATAAATTCGGGCAGAATGTAGCTTCATGAACCCTAACTTTCCAAAATTTATTCCAAATCCAAAATTGGTTGCAAATATCAATCATTTCCATCCACTAGAGTCATAACCCCTCATTATCAATCATCATAAACAACCACAACACCATAATCCAATTAAACCAGAAAAATCATCAATAAAATCAAAATTTCACCAAATCACTTCAAACCAAGATAAAACCAGAAATTTCAGCACTTTAATCACTAATAAGCATAACTTAAGCTTCATTAAGTGCAAGAGGGAATTCACACACCACTCACCTAGTAACCAAGAGAGATAGAGATGTTGGACACCTTAACTCTTCCAAAAAACTTCACCAAATCAACCACTAACACCAACTAGAAAGATTTTAAGGAGTAGAAACTAATTTATGCAATTGTTTTGGTTGATTTGAGCTAATTGGGAGCTTGAAAATTGAAGAAGCTTTCTTCCTTCTTGAGCTAAGAGGGCCGGCCATCCAAGGTAAGAAAATGGTGATTTTTTGTGAAATTTTTAGATATTTAACCAATTTTGGTCAAAAGTCAAAAAAAAATGAATAGTAACTCTTAAGTCAAATCAAATGAAATGGTGACACTTGTCACTCTCATAAATGCAATCCTATCCTTTCTTTTCTCTCTCACATCAATCATTTCACACACTCTACTTATCTCTTAACACCCGATAAATTTTACACAGTATCCGAAACTTAACCTTATTGGCCGAATTTTTCCGAACTTTTCGCACTAGTGGGTCCCACGTCCATTATACA
Organism: Coffea arabica; assembly: GCF_036785885.1. Taxonomy (NCBI): domain Eukaryota; kingdom Viridiplantae; phylum Streptophyta; class Magnoliopsida; order Gentianales; family Rubiaceae; genus Coffea; species Coffea arabica. The sequence continues at coordinate 40,930,006 of NC_092316.1, read as the reverse complement.
CTCTTAATTTTCCAAAAACTCTCCAATACTAGAAAAACCATCTAAAAACTATAATTACTCATAAAAATTCCTCAGGAAAATTTCCTAAGCCAGGAAATGCAGAAAACATGCTATTAAAGGAAATAAAACCCTCGGAAAAGATTAGGGTTTTTACGGGTTCTCAAACTCTTTTTTTTTTTTCGGGGCGTCACAATCTCCCCTCCTTAAAAGAATGTCGTCCTCGACATTCCACTTGTACTAATCAGGTCGAGATATCCCGCAAGAATCACTAATATTTCAAGCCAAGCCCACAGTCCGGCATTCTAAACTTCAAGCCTAGAATACACTACAGAGATCTGAAGCCTAAGCTCTGATACCACTTGTAACGGCCCCACCTCTCCCTAGGGCGTACCCCAGGGTTCGGCGGGCCGCCTGCCCAGCTCTCGCCGGGACTCAGTCGTTCACTACATTCCTTAAACAGATTACAATATAAATCTCAAAATTACATCAAATTCTCCAATGATTACATATTACAAATGCAGCGGAAACTGATTCCAATCGTGGAACGTATACTTACATCCATATCAACTTCAAATATTTATACAAGACCAACTCGTACATAAAATAGATCCAAACTTAAACTGTACACGAAATAAGCCATCCAGTCACGTGAATAAGCACCCCAAGCTTTTCTTCGCCACGAGCCCTGTGGGGGGGGAAATAAAACATTTTTGGGGTGAGCTAAAAGCCCAGTGAGTAACCAGTAAAATCAGTAATCAAATAGTTTTCACAAAAATTCATTTCATTGATGTCATGGTTCAGAAATCAGATGTACGTATTTTTGCTCTCGTGAGCCAGTGAAATCATTGTAATGTTTTAGAAGTTCAATAAGTAACCGGGGGTAAAAATGTAATTTTGTTACAGGTCAACATTTGCACAGTGAGAGTAAAACAAAAGCAGAAAATGACACCACATGGTAATTCTACAAAGCTCAATGAGCTAAAATCTCAATAAGGTTCCGAACATGAAATTACATAACAAAGCCAACACATTAACCATCAATAATCAATAATTCAAGAAACATTTACAATGGAAAGCGATAGTAACATTCATGAAAGGATACATTCATTCTCCTGACATTTCCTCGCTCATTTGGTCATTCATTTCATTTCATTCACCCCGTCCCTGGCTTTTGGCCAGGCTCCACCAACCTACATAGGTAATACTCGAGTATACCAAACGTTCACCCAAGTTCCTAATCGCCTGACCGAGTCCGCTTCTGGCTCAAGACGACCGGTAACAAGGGGCAATGGCCAGTTCAGCCCAAAAGGCTTACATTCATGCGCAAGTAACATTTCAATCGAAAATTTCACATTTATCGAGGTCGAGTGCGATAAAGTACACACTCGCCTCGAAAACTCGTTTTGGAAATCATTATAAGCGCTTAACACGTTATCAACCAAAATACAAGTCATGAAGTCAAGAAATATAGCAAACAAGGCACACTCACATGCCAGCACGCATGATATGCACAAAAACATTTCAAAAGTAACTTTGGAGACAGTTCAAAAGTAAATAATGTAAGAAACGGTTCATAAATAACTTTAGAAGTAGTTTGAGGTCAAACCATCCATCATATAACATTGCCTTGCTCAAATCCAAGCCTTAGATCACAAACCCAATGCAAACAAGTCCCTTCAAAGTTCGGACAGCACTTCCCCTACATTTGCTAACTTTTCCAGCCATCATGGCTTCATTATTACTTCAGCCAGTCCCAAAGTCACACAAATAAGTTCATCTAATATCCATTCAGCAAGCTCCAAGTAGTACAAAGACAAGTCAAGCTAGGGAAAAGTCCGGAAATGAAGGTTAAGCTCAAAACCAGAAAAACAGTTTTGACATCATTTTGCGGTAATAGTACCAAAGGCGCTACGATTGTCGGATGGGGGTGTAAGACCCACCGTTTCGAAGCTATGAAACAGGGTTACAACAATGTAGAAGGCCACTCAATCCAAATCCTAGCACAACTAGGTCAAATATGCCAAATACTACACCAGAACCACCAAAAACAGGTTTACAAATCACACAATGCTGTAATGAACACAACTCAGTCTATACAGGTCAAAATGCCAAAATTCCAAAGGCATATGTTAGATAAGACATCCAGCTACATTTCCTCAGAAGACACCAACAACAAAATCCAAACCAATTCCAGTCAAAACAAGCGATTACAAGCGCAGTTTTCACATTCTGAGCAACCCAGATCAGCAATAGTAAAATCGACATATCTCACTCTACACTAATCCAAATGACCTGAAATTTTGCAGGCAGTTCAACCTCATCAATACCTACAACTTTCATGTTTCAAGCCAAGGCCAATTCGGCCTCTAACATGGTGCAATAAATTCGGGCAGAATGTAGCTTCATGAACCCTAACTTTCCAAAATTTATTCCAAATCCAAAATTGGTTGCAAATATCAATCATTTCCATCCACTAGAGTCATAACCCCTCATTATCAATCATCATAAACAACCACAACACCATAATCCAATTAAACCAGAAAAATCATCAATAAAATCAAAATTTCACCAAATCACTTCAAACCAAGATAAAACCAGAAATTTCAGCACTTTAATCACTAATAAGCATAACTTAAGCTTCATTAAGTGCAAGAGGGAATTCACACACCACTCACCTAGTAACCAAGAGAGATAGAGATGTTGGACACCTTAACTCTTCCAAAAAACTTCACCAAATCAACCACTAACACCAACTAGAAAGATTTTAAGGAGTAGAAACTAATTTATGCAATTGTTTTGGTTGATTTGAGCTAATTGGGAGCTTGAAAATTGAAGAAGCTTTCTTCCTTCTTGAGCTAAGAGGGCCGGCCATCCAAGGTAAGAAAATGGTGATTTTTTGTGAAATTTTTAGATATTTAACCAATTTTGGTCAAAAGTCAAAAAAAAATGAATAGTAACTCTTAAGTCAAATCAAATGAAATGGTGACACTTGTCACTCTCATAAATGCAATCCTATCCTTTCTTTTCTCTCTCACATCAATCATTTCACACACTCTACTTATCTCTTAACACCCGATAAATTTTACACAGTATCCGAAACTTAACCTTATTGGCCGAATTTTTCCGAACTTTTCGCACTAGTGGGTCCCACGTCCATTATACACTCTTAATTTTCCAAAAACTCTCCAATACTAGAAAAACCATCTAAAAACTATAATTACTCATAAAAATTCCTCAGGAAAATTTCCTAAGCCAGGAAATGCAGAAAACATGCTATTAGCTTCGAAACGGTGGGTCTTACACCCCCATCCGACAATCGTACCGCCTTTGGTACCATTACCGCAAAATGACGTCAAAACTGTTTTTCTGGTTTTGAGCTTAACCTTCATTTCCGGACTTTTCCCTAGCTTGACTTGTCTTTGTACTACTTGGAGCTTGCTGAATGGATATTAGATGAACTTATTTGTGTGACTTTGGGACTGGCTGAAGTAATAATGAAGCCATGATGGCTGGAAAAGTTAGCAAATGTAGGGGAAGTGCTGTCCGAACTTTGAAGGGACTTGTTTGCATTGGGTTTGTGATCTAAGGCTTGGATTTGAGCAAGGCAATGTTATATGATGGATGGTTTCTGAGCCGTGGAGGTAAGTGACCTCAAACTACTTCTAAAGTTATTTATGAACCGTTTCTTACATTATTTACTTTTGAACTGTCTCCAAAGTTACTTTTGAAATGTTTTTGTGCATATCATGCGTGCTGGCATGTGAGTGTGCCTTGTTTGCTATATTTCTTGACTTCATGACTTGTATTTTGGTTGATAACGTGTTAAGCGCTTATAATGATTTCCAAAACGAGTTTTCGAGGCGAGTGTGTACTTTATCGCACTCGACCTCGATAAATGTGAAATTTTCGATTGAAATGTTACTTGCGCATGAATGTAAGCCTTTTGGGCTGAACTGGCCATTGCCCCTTGTTACCGGTCGTCTTGAGCCAGAAGCGGACTCGGTCAGGCGATTAGGAACTTGGGTGAACGTTTGGTATACTCGAGTATTACCTATGTAGGTTGGTGGAGCCTGGCCAAAAGCCAGGGACGGGGTGAATGAAATGAAATGAATGACCAAATGAGCGAGGAAATGTCAGGAGAATGAATGTATCCTTTCATGAATGTTACTATCGCTTTCCATTGTAAATGTTTCTTGAATTATTGATTATTGATGGTTAATGTGTTGGATTTGTTATGTAATTTCATGTTCGGAACCTTATTGAGATTTTAGCTCATTGAGCTTTGTGGAATTACCATGTGGTGTCATTTTCTGCTTTTGTTTTACTCTCACTGTGCAAATGTTGACCTGTAACAAAATTACATTTTTACCCCCGGTTACTTATTGAACTTCTAAAACATTACAATGATTTCACTGGCTCACGAGAGCAAAAATACGTACATCTGATTTCTGAACCATGACATCAATGAAATGAATTTTTGTGAAAACTATTTGATTACTGATTTTACTGGTTACTCACTGGGCTTTTAGCTCACCCCAAAAATGTTTTATTTCCCCCCCCACAGGGCTCGTGACGAAGAAAAGCTTGGGGTGCTTATTCACGTGACTGGATGGCTTATTTCGTGTACAGTTTAAGTTTGGATCTATTTTATGTACGAGTTGGTCTTGTATAAATATTTGAAGTTGATATGGATGTAAGTATACGTTCCACGATTGGAATCAGTTTCCGCTGCATTTGTAATATGTAATCATTGGAGAATTTGATGTAATTTTGAGATTTATATTGTAATCTGTTTGAGGAATGTAGTGAACGACTGAGTCCCGGCGAGAGCTGGGTAGGCGGCCCGCCGAACCCTTGGGTACGCCCTAGGGAGAGGTTGGCCGTCACAACTTTGGTGCGTAAATTGTGGTGGTTTGCGGAAAATTTCTGCATTAGACGGAAAATTTCAGATTTAGGGTTTGGATTTGGGGCTTTTCTAGGGTTTCTATATAGCACTTGAATTGGCTTGGATTAAAGAGTTTTGTGACTCTAATAAGGTGTATTGAAGGGTTTATGACTTGTAGTGGCATTGATGATTGTGTTGGGAAAGTATGGGTGAATGTGTGTAGGTTGGAACTTGGAATCTTAAGGGGAAATGCTGTCCAATTAGGGGGTTCTTGTGTGTGGTTGGACTTGGGTCGTTTTAGGGGTAGTTAGAGGCCTTAGGGTTGTTTAAACCCTTAGTGCCGGGTGTTTCTTATTTTATTTACAAGTTTCTTTGGTTTACATTAGTGACTTGTAACTTTGATTTATGACTCGTAATTGAGTCTCATTGTACTTGTTTGAATGTTTTAGGGTGTGACGGTGGTCCGAAACGCTCGTCGGATGGACAAGTGTGAAAATTATCTTTGCTTGCTTGGTGAGTGTACGACTCACTTGATTGTTACTATGTGGCTTTGTTGCACTTGAGAAATCCATAACTTGATTGCTTATTGGCATTGTTGACATTGATTGAGGTGAGGGTGTACTTGATCACTCTCACCCTTTATATCTTGTATGACTGTTTACTGTGTAACTGGAATGATACATGAATATACCTGAATGGGTGTCGTTTGGACGAGTATCCAACGGCCATTACTGTTTCACTGAGCTCAACCCCATTGGTGGTCAATGGAATCGAGCCGGCAAGGGTTTGGTCGTGAAAATTGACAAGACATAGGGACTGTTATATGGAATCTTAGAGTATGAGACTCTCGATTCCGGTATACTCGAGTATTACCAAATCTAAACTGTTTGGAGTTCGGGTCCGGTTGGGGTATGTGAAGTGGAAGGAAAAGGGAGTAAAGTGGAGTCTACGTTTGGTTACTTCGTACATTGACGGAGGGTCAATGAGATACGATCAAGTATGGCAAGCGATGAAAGGGGTTCTTGAGAGTCATCCGTATCCTTTTACTACTTGTATTGATATGCGGCCTTAGTTGGTTTTTTTTTATTGAATGAATTTGGAATGATTGGATTTATGCTTAATTGAACTTCATTGCTTGAGTGAAAGTACCTTATTGGGCGAAAACTCACCCTATTCTCTTTTGTTTTCCTTACAGGGATTTGAAAACCTTTTGGAAGGCCTTGATACTTTGGTTGCCGAATTGAGCTTGATTAGACACATTTTGATTAGCTCTAGAATGTACAAAACCCTAGTTGGATTTAGATCCGACATTTCTTTTGAGTTGTAAATTTGGAACCGTACTTGTATAAATGTGTTTGGTATGTTATTTGGGCTTGCAGTCATGTGATTTCTTGGTTTATATGCTTTGTTGATGTTTGGACGGATTTCGAACAGATTCGGGTTTCAAACGGCAAGAGGAAAAAAATTTTGCGGGAAAAGACAGGGTCGAATCCGGCCAAGAATCCGGCCAGAAACTGGCCAGATTGGCGGCCGGATTGCCCTGAGAAAAATGGAAATCCGGCCTTTGCTCTCTGGCCAGTATCCGGCCAGGAATCCGGCCTGATTCTGACGTGTCCGGCACTGTTCATGTCGGCTTCGATTTTCATTTTTTTTAATTTGGTGAATTTTGACTTGTTTAAGCGCGCTTGTATGTTCCGGATTGTTTTAGATCGCTTTGAACTGTTTCGTTAGTCTTGGCGAGAGCTGGGCAGGTAATCTGCTAACCCCTTTGGTTCGCCTTGGGGGAAGGTGGGGCTGTCACACTAGGTGCATTGGTTAACTCGAAAGGCATTACTGACAATTCATACAAACCATACTTAGTTTTGAAAGTAGGTTTCCATTCATCTCCTTCCTTAATTCGAATTTGATGATACCCACTTTTCAAGTCAATTTTGGTAAAAATGACCGCATCATGTAACTCATCAAGCATATAATCTAACCTAGATATAGGGTGACGATACTTTACCATAATTACATTCACAGCTCGGCAGTCGGTGCACATGCGCATGCACCATCCTTCTTAGGTACTAGAATCACCGGCACCGTGCAAGGGCTCAAACTCTCTCTCGCCCATCCCATGTCTAGCAACTCATCCACTTGACGTTATAGCTCCTTTGTTTCCTCGGGATTGCTCTTGTAGGCTGGACGATTAGGTATGTTGCTCTAGGTACAAAATCTATTTGGTATTCAATCCCACGAATGGATGGTAAACCACTTGGAATATCTTCGGGAAAGACGTCCTTGTAATCCTGCAAAAGTGGAACAACAACAGTTAGTGTCGCGCCCCATTTTTTGATAAGTGAATGAATGTGTGTGATGATGTGAGATGTGAAGTGTGGTGTGAATGTGTGCAAAATTAAAAGTAAAAGGCCATGGGACTTTGGAAAGCGACGATTTGGCCAAATGAAATTTAAAAAGGGTTTTTTAAATATGAAAACCGGAGTCGCCACTTGGTATAGATTTGGGGTGTACCAAGTCACCCAAAAAGTGTTTTTAAAGACAAAGTAGTAAAACCCTTTTTAAAACGACTCCTAGTCCACGTAAGCCAAAGAAAAAGGTTCGGGGGTCACGTTTGACAAAGGGGAAGGCAAGGATAGAATCCAAGGCACCCCTTTGACCTAGCCAAGGCTAGTTGCGCGACTTAACCTTACCTTTCCTAATTTTCTACCCAATATATGTTCGCACGTTGGATATGACTATATGAATGCAAAACGGAAAGAAAAATGCAATCCTAAATTCTACGATGTCTCTTGTGAGGCTTTTGGTCCCAAACCACATGAATTGTGGCGGCCAACAAAGGAAAACCTCATAGAGGTCGATTAATGCAAATGAGATTCAAGCGTGCAAGTGTGAAAGTGTATGAAAGATGCAAGAAATGCAAGTGCAAGTGTGCGAAATTGTATAAAGGTGCTTGTGTGAAATTGTAAAACAAATTCAAATGTTTTCGTGTGCAAGTGTATGAAAATAGAATAATAGATATATAAGGTAAAGTGGAATTTCATTTGTGAAGTGAAAATAAGCAAGTGATAGGTAAAATGTAGTAAAAAGTATGGTTTGAGAAATGTGAAGAAATGTGGTTAAGAGAGTATGTAGGTGATAAAAATGAAAGTATGACCCTAGAGGAATGCAACAAGTCGGGTACGGGGGTGGACTCCTAACTTTTCGACTTGATTTTCCCTTTGATTAGAAGGCAAAACTAGCGTGCTAAGGCTATCGAGTAGCCACACTCGCTCGTTTCCCTTATCAGAAGGGGACACTCAAGCAAAATGAACCCTATAACTAGCATGAAATGCAAAAATCCTAAAATGGAGGGAAAACGGGTTCGAGGATCATGCCAAATGATAAAACTAAGGAAAATGCGTGATATGTGGTGAACAAGCAAATGATATGCTAATGAGGGGAAATCCCTAAGGGTCTAGCGTTGGACTAGCCCATTCTATGAATTCCGACTAGCGTTGGACTAGCGGAAACGTACATTCATCCATTCCATTCATTCATGGCTATGAAAGCAAGTAGACATGCCAAAACACTCGTAAACACATAGCACATAGCACTTAGCATGCTCGACTAGATGCAAGAGCCTAATAAAGCAATTAAACATGTAGCAACAAAAACAAGCAACCAAGGGGAAGGGGAAATGGACCAGGTGCTCTCCGAGCGCTATCTATTACAAGCCAAGAGGTGTACACATACCCCATAAAAGCATAAAAGGGAAAGGGTGAATGGACCAGATGCTCTCCGAGCACTATCTATTACAAGCCAAGAGGTGTACACATACCCCATTAAAAAGAATAACTTAATGAAAGCAAAAAGTAAATGACATACATAAAAGAAATTAAGGAAAGGCTAAGAAAGCAAAGTAGACATGTGTTTCTCACGTAGCACGTTGGTTCACATAGGAGAGACACAAAAAGGGATAAAAGAAAATATACCGCCCTTGAAATGAAGCTCTAAATGGAGTGAAATCACTTATTTATCCTCCAAAATAAAAGAAATGGTCAAGGTACCAATTTATTTGAAGAGATTAAAGAAAATAGGCAAACAAGAGCTCGTTCGGTCATAAAGCCCCCAAAGTCATGGCTTAAGTGCAATTGACAAAGCATGGTAGTTAATTTGAAGCAAAGCAAGCAATGAAGTTTCAAAATTAAAACTACCAAGGACTAAATTGAGGAGATTATTCAATTGATTGGGTCCTAGTGGAATAAGGGGGATCTTGAGGGTTTAAAATGCAATTTTCTTTTGGTTCTCATGCATGCATACGTAGAAGATCCATTTTTCTACACCATTTCTGCCGTGAATTTCCTTCCATTTCATCATGCAAATATGTTCATCAAATGCCAGGATTTCTACTATCAATCATTGACTAAACATGCAATGAAACAAGAATTGAAGCTGACCCTCAAGGGTAAAAATTAAACAGCAAAAGAAGGAAAAAGAAAAAGATGCAGCAGGTCTCTCTGCAATTCAAAGAGCCCAGCCACAATCTTCATTTCTTAGTTGTAGGCTTTAGCCTCAAGTGCCGATCCATCATCCAGCTTTTCAACTTGACATTAAAACAGCACACAATCCAAACACAGCTATCATGCAATCTTCCTACTTTGCACCATGAAACTTGTAAATTTAGACATCAATGGTCAGACAACACGCATGCAAAAACTGAACAGCATTTGGGCAAGAGAATGGTGCTAGCAAGCATGAGAGTGACTATTTCATGCCCCACAAAAGAAATTTGAGGTATCAAAGACAGAGCTGAGTCATTACAAGAAGATCATAAGCAAGGAAATCAAGGAGATCCGATCATATCAAGCATGCTAACTTCGGCAAGATATTCTGCAATTCATAGTTACAATGCTGCCGCAACTTTCTGCTGCAATTCTTGGCTAACCCAAACATTACTATTGACTCAATCAACGACAACTTAGAATGAAATAACAAGTTCACCACACATGCTTTCCATTTTTACCATGAAGCCTTAGGCATTAACATATGAGAAACCGGAGGAAATCATTCAACTTTAGCAGATTTCTGAAACTTATCTGATGCCTTAACACTTAGCAAACTCACGCGGCAGCAACAAATTTTAACAGCAAAGCAACAAGGATTCACCTCCAAGTTTATTATCAAGACATGGTTGAAACACACAAAAGAAAAGACATCTGAACTGGGGGGAAAAGCTTGCCCAGACATGTTCATCTCATAGTTACAAATTTCTGAACTTTCCATCAAACCGACGGCATAACAGACCAACCCAACAACTTGGAGCAAAATAAAAAAAGAGTTCATCAAACATTAACCATCAGATTTCGTTTCTCAAATCAAGATTAACAACGGATTTTTAACACAACACCCAATCCATCGGACTACTAAGGCAGCAAAACAACAACGTATGTTCATAAACAAAACGTAGCAGAAATTTCAGGCCGATTCAATGAAAGTCTGGTTTGTGAGAGAAGTAAAAAAACAAAAAGGAATTACCTTTGACGTCTTTTGGAGCAGATTTCTCCCTTCCTCCCTCTCAACAAGCCCCAGCCGTCAGAAACCTTCAGTATTTTCACTCAACCGTAGCTGTCATTTCTTCCAAAAATCTTCCCTGTAGCTTCCTCGCCTTCCTTCTATTCGTTTCAGTTTCTGTCCAACACCTCCGCCGCTATCTCTCTTTGGCCAGCTCTTGGCGTTGCTCTTTTATTTTTCTTCTTAGCTTTTCCTTACAGCCCTTCGCCCTGTTCTCCCTCTCTTGCTCAGATTTTCTCTTGTTCAATCCCCCGCTGCCCTCCTCTCTGTTTTTCTTTTCTGTTTTTCCGATCTCCAGCCCTCACTCAATGCCTCTCTCCATCTCCCCCCCTCTCTCCTAAACTCTCTTGTTGCGGCCCCTCTTTTCCTTTTTCCAAAACCTAGCTCCTTCCTCTAGATTCATCCCCCCTCCAGGTGTCCTAGACACCTGGCCATTCGTAGCTCCATTTTTTCCAAGGACCTCCTGCAATCTTATTTGCAAGCTGCGTTTCCGCAGCTTGCTGTCGCGGGTTTGCTTCTTCTTCTTTTTTTTTTTTTTAACTTAATTACAGAAATGATAAAATAAAATATAAATAATAATAATAACAAAATTACACAAACTAAGTAATAATAATAATAACAAAACAAAAATAATTTTAAAAAAAAACTAAACAACAATGGCCATTTTTTAATTTTTCAAAATTTCATTTTTCATCATTTTCTTTTTCTCAAAATAACTTAATAAAAATAACTAAAGTGCCCAAAGATTGAATTTAAAGAAATAAACATATTTTGTGAACAAATTTTCCTCTTTTTTTTCATTTTTCCAATCCAACTAAAGCCTATTTTTTTTGAATTTTTTCTTCCTTTTCCTCTTTTTCTTTAATTTTCTCTTTTTTCCTTTTTTATGATTTTTCATTTTCATTTTTCTTTCAAGAAAGCATTGAATAAAAACAAAATGACTAAAACATATTTTTGATGTTTTCCTTTTCTTTTTTCTAAAAACTCTATGCTAATTTTAAACTTAAAAGCTAAAACTAAAAACTAAAACTAAATGTAAATAAGAATAAATAGCAAATGAAATAGGTCAACTAAAAGGGCGAAAATGAATAAAACTAAAATATCATAACAACTAATAGTACAAAACACACAATAACGAACTAAAATGCAAGCAATCTAAAATGAAAATCATGAAATAGATGCTACATAAAATTGTTCAAAATTTGGTGTCTACAGTTTGCCCCTCTTTGTCTGAGTTTTGAAAAAACTTGAGACAAAGAAGTAGACACCAAATACTTACCTGTGTTATTGGGCTGCAAAAGATTCTATCGAACAAGAATTCTAACACGGGACTGACCCGAATATGAAAAATGAAACGGGACTGACCCGAACAGGAATTTAAAACTGGGCTGACCCGAACAGAAATTTAAAATTGGGATAGACCCACGGGATAGACCCGAACAGAAATTTAAACGGGACTGACCCGAACAGAATTAAAACGGGACTGACCCGAACAGAAATTAAAACGGGACTGACCCGAACTGACCCGAACAGAATTAAAACGGGACTGACCCGAACAGAATTTAAAACGGGACTGACCCGAGCAGAATTTAAAACGGGACTGACCCGAACAGAATTTAAAAAAGGACTTCACTGGGAAAGTTTAAACAATGAATTGAGTTTTTACCTCGGGGTAGTTCAAATTTTGTACCAAGAGGGAGATTTGATCTCTGTGGCTGAACAAAAGGAAGTGCGCACTAGTGGGACTGACCCACGGCCAATGGCTGAACAAAATGAAATGTGCACTAGTGGGACTGACCCACGGCTAGCGGCGAATGCAGATGAAAGGCACACTAGTGGGACAAACCCAACGGCTAGCGGCGATGAAAATGAAAGGCTCACCAGTGGGACAAACCCAACGGCTGGTGGCAAATGTAATTAAAAGGCACACTAGTGGGACAAACCCAACGGCTAGCGGCGATGAAGATGAAAGGCTCACCAGTGGGACAAACCCAACGGCTAGCGGCGATGAAGATGAAAGGCTCACCAGTGGGACAAACCCAACGGCTGGTGGCAAATGTAATCAAAAGGCACACTAGTGAGACAAACCCAACGGCTAGCGGCGATGAAGATGAAAGGCTCACCAGTGGGACAAACCCAACGGCTGGTGGCAAATGTAATCAAAAGGCACACTAGTGGGACAAACCCAACGGCTAGCGGCGATGAAAATGAAAGGCTCACCAGTGGGACAAACCCAACGGCTGGTGGCAATGAAAATGAAAGGCTCACCAGTAGGACAAACCCAACGGCTGGTGGTAAATGCAATTAAGAGGCACACTAGTGGGACAAACCCAACGGCTAGCGGCGATGAAAATGAAATGCTTACTGGCGGGACAAACCCAGCTCCAATAGCAATGTAAATGAAATGCTTTGACAATCAGACAGTGGGATTAAACTTGAGCCTGTCGTGATGAAATTTGATTTGATTTTTTTGATTGATGATTTTCTTTTCTTTTTGCTTTTCTTTTTGACTTTTGAGAATCTTTCCAAAAAATTAATTTGCCCCAGTATGTTGAATTTTTGCAATTTGAATCCAAAGTTGACTTTGTATCGCCATGTTGTTGCACCTTTTGATCAAATTTGCTTGCAACATTTTCGATCTGCCTTTGTTCACCGGAGGACTTTTTCCGAAATCGATTTCGGTGTGAAGTGTGATTACTTTCATCTGTGCCTGCAATTTTCTGCAAATGAAAAAGAAATTGCCACCATCATTTGATCCGTTTTCCTTTGAGAATCGTGTAAACATGAGTCTTCCGATGCCATTTTCAACTTTTGCTACGACAGCCGATTGAGTTGGATTCCTCGTCCTAAGGCTTTTCCGATTTTCAAACTGACCAGGTATATGCTTTGCGATATTATGAAGTTTGTGTAGCTAGCTTGGCTGGATTTCAACTGTTCCCAAAGGATGACTGAATCCAAGTATACTTTTGAAATAAACCACAGGGATTGTCATTTACCACAATTCAACGATAAAAAAATGAGGTATGCAAGAAAATTCACATGTCATGTAAAAATGAATATGCACAAGAATGCACATACAACCATGTGTGCTTAAATTCTACAAAAATGTCATGAATACAAGTAATTTGGGAAAAAATGAGTTTCCTAAGAATGTATGTGCAAAAGAATGTTGTTGTTTTTGTTTTTTTTTTTTTCAAAATGACACAGCTTTGGCCAACGGATGTCATATTCAAGTCTTTGGATATCTTAGTTCCGGAATTCAATGTTGCCAGAGGTATGACAAAAATGAGGAGAAATCTAAATGGACCAAACCACCAGTTGTTCCTCTTTGTGCTTTCTCATTGCAGAAACCTACCTTAGCGCCCATTCGGGTTTTCACCAAGGTTGCCCCCCACCCTTTTTGTTGGTTTTTTCTTTCTTTTTCTTTTTTTTTTCTTTTTTCCTTCTTTCTTTTTTCCTTCTCTTGAGGTGCCCTTGTGGGTTTTCACCTAAGGAAACAATGGAAGAGCTCAACCATAGTCGACTCAGGAATGTAAGTTGAAGATTGCTGGCATCAGTAAAATGCGCTTCCCTTATAAACTTAAACGAAGGCATTATGGACATCACCTGCCAGTTGATTAGCAAAATCCCTAATAGAAATGCAGCAAGTGACGAAAGCCAGGACTTTGGGCTTTTGTAATGAGGTCAGGTGGGGTGTTTTTCAAGAAAAGTTGAGGCTTGAAAGCAGGTTTGATGAAAGGTGTGAAATAACCTGAGATTGCATCATTTTGAAATTATCTCTAATTTTGAACGAAACCGAGGAAATTTGCCCCAGTTTGATTGGATTTTCTCTTTCTTTGCATTTTCTTCATTGCATTTTTCTCACTTTTTGCATTTTCCTTCAAAAACTAAATTTGCCCCAGTGTGGGGTTCTTTCTTCCTTTTCACTTTTCTTTCAAAATAAGTTTGCCCCAGTGTAGGGTTCTTTCTTTTCCCATATCTCTTTCAAAGATAAATTTGCCCCAGTGTGGGGTTTGCCTTTTCTTTCTGATCACTTTTCAAAATGAGTTTGCCCCAGTGTGGGGTTTGCAATTCTCAGGGGTTGCCAAACGAAAATTATTGTTCTGATAGTTCAAAGGGGATGACTAGGGATGAAATGTTTTGATTGGAAAGGAAGATGGCCTGACTTTTGCCTCGTCTCTTGCATGATTTCCTAAAAGAAACTTTGCATAATCAAATAAAAAACATCTTACACATGTCCGAATTGATAGATTGAGGGAATGTCTGTCCTTCCATCTCTCCTTTGAATACCCAATAAGCTTTGTCAATTTGAAGCAAATTTGCCTTCGACTTCGTCTTTCATCACTTTAGCACTTTGTTTCCTTCTTCAGAAGATCGGTGGCGGATCCTTTTGTTATGAATATAGGCCATGCGTTTTGACAACGTTGGTCATGGCACATAGCATTCAACTACTTTCCATCAATCAGAATCAATCGTTAATGATACTGCTTTAACCAATCAACTTTCAACCTGGTTGGAAAGGGATTTTCTCAAATGAAGGGATTTATCAATAAAGGAATTTCCAAATGAAAGGATTTTTCCAGTGAAGTGATTTTCAATGAAGGGATTTTTCAATGGTTTTTCTCAATGAAAGCTTTCTCAATGAAGGATTTCTCAATGAAGGAATTTCTCAATGAGGGTTTTTTAATGGAGGAATTTTCAAAAGGGTTTCATCAAATTCCAGAACAGTGATATTCAAAGAGTCAAATAACCTCACCTTTGGCCAGCTCAAAAATCAGAATCATAATCAGACAAACAAATAATCAAAATGAGCATTTTATGAAACTCCAAATCAAAGCAGAAACGAAACAAAATTCGATTGCAAAAAAAACGCTTTCATGAAACTATTTACATATGCAAGAAAAAGTTTTCGTGAACTTTAGTAAATGACAACCCTTAGATTTATCGAAATTCCCTTCGTAAGGGAAGATAGTCAGCCATCCAAATTGCGCAGAGCTCCTTCGGGATTTTCAAATTTCGTCATTTGTAGTGGATGCTTCAAAGGTGTCCTTGTGTTTGGGAAGGGGGTTTGTATTTACACTTGGTCCTTGTTCACCTTTTCCCCTTAACACTATTTCCCCTGCCTCAATCATGTCTTGAACTCTGTGCTTAAGGGCTCTGCAATCGGCGGTTGAGTGTCCAGGTGCTCCCGAATGATAGGCACAAGTGGACTGCGAATTGTAGTCGGCAGGAACACCATGAGGGTGAGCTGGAGGAGGAAGTACACTGATTCTACCAGCGGCTTTTAATTGTTCATACAATTGGTCCAGAGGCCTGCCTAGGTTAGTGAAGGTGCGAGAACGATTTCGACTTTGGGGTTCAATGGATTGAGGGTAATTATAGGTGGGTCTATTTGGTGGAGGAAATTGTT
The DNA here is from genome assembly GCF_036785885.1 of Coffea arabica. Lineage (NCBI taxonomy): Eukaryota > Viridiplantae > Streptophyta > Magnoliopsida > Gentianales > Rubiaceae > Coffea > Coffea arabica. The sequence goes on along the minus strand of NC_092316.1, from coordinate 40,914,161 downwards.
GATTGTAAGGGGGTCGGGGTCGAACTTGTTGGAAGTGAGATTGAGATATTTGAAAAGGGGCCATAGGCGAGTTATTGTAATTAGGGCAAGGTCGAGGATGAGTGGTATTGGTGTGGTAAACAAATTGAGGGCTTGAATAGTAAGGGTAAGGGTTTGAGTAGGTAAAGTGTGGTCGAGGTCTGGGTCTTGGAACAGGGTTTCGATTCCAGACAAAAGTAGTTTCCCCCTCTTGCTTTTTGGATTGTTGTTTCTTCCCATTACTACCTTGGCTTTGCAAGGCATCCAACTGGGATTTGAGGGCAGAGACATTAACAATCTTCCCAGCCTTCACAAAATCATCAAATTCCTCAAGCTTATTAACAATTGCGGCAAATGAGCATCCAGTCATGCGGAAAATTTCTTCAAAGTACGGCGGATCATGTGCCTTAATGAAAGTGCGTATGATTTCGTCCTCCGTCATTGATGGCTCGACTTTTGCAGCTATTTTCCTCCACCTCTTGGCATAAGTCTTGTGATCTTCAGATGGCTTCCTCTTTGTCCCTTCCAATGTGGTTCGTGTTGGAGCCAGCTCGCAATTATACTCGTACTGCTTTACAAAAGCGTTGGACAAGTCAAGCCAGGTCTTCGTTTCTTCGGGTTTCAGCTTGGAATACCAATCGAGTGCATCCCCCTCCAGACTTTCTGGGAATAGCCTCAAAGGCAGATTTTCATCATCTGTTGGCCTACCCAACTTGTTGGCGAACAATCGGAGGTGTGTCTTGGGATTGCCCGTGCCATCGTATTTATTGAACTTCGGAGTTTTGAACCCCTCAGGCAATTGCACATTTGGAAAGAGACAAAGCTCATCATAGTCCAGCACTCCTTGTTTGTTCAAACCCTGACTCCTCCTCATAAACTCATCAAAACGGTCCAGGCGTTTGAGCAGCTTTATATCAATGGGAGCGGAAGATTCCCCCATTTCTGGCATGGTTTGAGCAGCGTGGTCTGGTAGGAATGGCTCAGCAGCAGTGTGACAAAAAGTATGTAGCTCTGGTGGTATGTTTGAAGTAAGTTGGGGTTGTGGGCCTTGCATATGAGCAGGGAAAAATGAAGGACCAGGAGGGTAAGTGTATGGCAAATGTATGGTGGGATATGTGAAAGTTCCTTCGGGTGGTATAAGGAAAGGTGGAGTAACGGTGGTTTGAGTAGGAGGGATGATGAATGGTTCGGATTCCGGTTGTTTGATGGGCGCAAGTTCGGGCTGCACTCCGCTACTAACGAGCTCGTCGATTAACTTCTTTTGCGATGCCATTTCAGATGCCATTTCACCAAACTTAGTAAGCATCTCAGTCAACTGAACCCTCAAACTCGCAGTCTCGGGTTGAGCGGTAGTAGTAGACCTATCTGCTTGTTCCGGTTGTGAACTCATGTTTACACGACTCCTCTGAGCTTGACTACGGGATCGTGTTATGATGGGGTTTCGACGAGAAGCTATGTTTAAATATTACCTGAGAATTTTTGAAAGATTACCTTTAGATTTAACTCTTGCTTAGTTATTCCAATAAAAATAAAGAAAATAAAGAGAAAAAGGCAAGAGTTAGTAGATATCCAGGAAATTCGGATGCATGTCCTATGGGGGAACCCTTTTGTGCCAAGGGTAGGCCTAACATGAAAATGCAGTCCTCCAGAGCAGGCACTATACAATACCTGATAGATCCAATCAGCTTATGGAGTGAAAAATAATTTGAAAAATTTGGCCCATTGGAATGAGAAAAGACGTTTGTCAAAATGAGAACCTCGTCCGAAGGGATTGATCACTTTTGATTGATACAAGAATTTGTAAAAACGCACGGGTTTGACCTTGACAAACTCCCTATCGAAGAGATTGAAATTCGTTTTGACAACTTTTTTCAGTGAAGCACGGGTCAAAACTCCAACTGATCAAATGGCTGGATGCAATGGATGTTTTTCTCAAAATCGACTAGGTTTTTGAAATTCGATACTGAAAACCCTAATAGGGCAAATGGGTTGAATGAAATTGACAATTTATTTAAAATCGACCGAATACCCTAAAAAGGGAAACAGGTCAAATGAATTGAATGAAATTTATTCAAAATTAATCAGATCACCCTAAAAGGGTAAATTGATCAAATGAATCGACGATTTATTCAAAATCGACCGGGTGACCCTAAAAAGGGTAAATTGGTCAAATGAATGGATGATTTTTCAAAAATTGACCGGATGACCCTAAAAAGGGTAAATTGGTCAAATGACCCTAAAAAGGGTAAATTAGTCAAATGAATTGACGATTTATTCAAAATCGACCAGGTGACCCTAAAAAGGGTAAATTGGTCAAAGGAATGGTTTATTTAAAATCGATTATGAATTGACAAAATGGATTGATCGAATCGGCCGGCCATTGGTGGTTTCAGAAAATCAGTCTATGAGCCTTCTAAAATCACAATTTGGCCTCAATTTATTTATCATCTCAATAGGAGGAATCATTTGTGAATTTCTTCAAATTAATGTCCTTCACGCAAGGGATTTTTACCAATTTTTGATAAAATGGCCAAAAAGTGATTATTAGATGCTCATATTCCAAAGATCACTCTATGAAAATGATCGGATCCTACCTTACCTTGTGCACTACCCCTTTGGATGGTACAAAAATGTAAACGTGCAAGTCTCACTGGATTAAGTATCCGAGACACAAGGTGGCTTATTCCTAACACGGGATCCCCTAAATGGCATTCCCTTTCTAAGGTTTAATGTATGATTGCCATTTATTAAAGCGATGTAAATATGTGACAAATATGGCCTAAAGGACATGAATAATGCATCGGGGGGAAAAAGGTCTAAAATGAAATGTATTTATTGCAAATTAAGTGCAATGACTGAAATTTAAACATGTGAGTTATCTAATGGGTAGGTCACTAAAAGAGTGCCAAAGTGGCCTCTTATTGCTAAGGCACATGAATGCAAGCCAAGAAAACAAAAGAATGGTTAGTGCAATTGATAGTACACATAACACATTGGGAGCAATTTAGAAAAGAAATATAATAAAGCAAGTAAAAGGGTAGAACCCCTTCCCTCGTGCCTAATGTGCTTAAAAGAGGGTGAGGCCGACTCTAACCTAGGAAAATTCTAATATGGATGCATGAGGTTGGGGTTCACTAATGCGACTAGACTCGATAAGGTTTAAAAGGTCCCCAAGCCTTCAGACCTAAAGGCGAAGGGTCATCACTCCCAGGGCCTTTGGTCGGTGGCTCGAGTGATCCCTTAGGTAGCGCTATGGGCGCAGAGCACACCATCCGTCTACCCAAGGCAATCGGTCCTAGTCCTACAAGGCGGTGTGGGATGGCGCCCACGAAAAATAAAATAAAGTGGGATAACAATAAGTAAACGTGCACGTATGAAGTGTTCCCTATTTTGAGGGAAGGGGTTGAGAACCACACAAGGCTCTAAAGGTGACACCCCCCCCCAAATGCAATGCAAGCGCGAGATAACAAGTAAACATTCATTCAAACATACATTCGTGAGTCGAGGGATTGGTTTGATTACGTACATAAGACAAAAGGTCCTAAAAATGAAAAATGCAATCCTAATATCCACATGCTATGCATAGAAAGGGTAGAAAAAGGAAACGAATGGTTAAGTCGAAATGCTTGGACTCACTTAGGAAGTCCCCAGTGGAGTCGCCAACTGTCGCGCCCCATTTTTTGATAAGTGAATGAATGTGTGTGATGATGTGAGATGTGAAGTGTGGTGTGAATGTGTGCAAAATTAAAAGTAAAAGGCCATGGGACTTTGGAAAGCGACGATTTGGCCAAATGAAATTTAAAAAGGGTTTTTTAAATATGAAAACCGGAGTCGCCACTTGGTATAGATTTGGGGTGTACCAAGTCACCCAAAAAGTGTTTTTAAAGACAAAGTAGTAAAACCCTTTTTAAAACGACTCCTAGTCCACGTAAGCCAAAGAAAAAGGTTCGGGGGTCACGTTTGACAAAGGGGAAGGCAAGGATAGAATCCAAGGCACCCCTTTGACCTAGCCAAGGCTAGTTGCGCGACTTAACCTTACCTTTCCTAATTTTCTACCCAATATATGTTCGCACGTTGGATATGACTATATGAATGCAAAACGGAAAGAAAAATGCAATCCTAAATTCTACGATGTCTCTTGTGAGGCTTTTGGTCCCAAACCACATGAATTGTGGCGGCCAACAAAGGAAAACCTCATAGAGGTCGATTAATGCAAATGAGATTCAAGCGTGCAAGTGTGAAAGTGTATGAAAGATGCAAGAAATGCAAGTGCAAGTGTGCGAAATTGTATAAAGGTGCTTGTGTGAAATTGTAAAACAAATTCAAATGTTTTCGTGTGCAAGTGTATGAAAATAGAATAATAGATATATAAGGTAAAGTGGAATTTCATTTGTGAAGTGAAAATAAGCAAGTGATAGGTAAAATGTAGTAAAAAGTATGGTTTGAGAAATGTGAAGAAATGTGGTTAAGAGAGTATGTAGGTGATAAAAATGAAAGTATGACCCTAGAGGAATGCAACAAGTCGGGTACGGGGGTGGACTCCTAACTTTTCGACTTGATTTTCCCTTTGATTAGAAGGCAAAACTAGCGTGCTAAGGCTATCGAGTAGCCACACTCGCTCGTTTCCCTTATCAGAAGGGGACACTCAAGCAAAATGAACCCTATAACTAGCATGAAATGCAAAAATCCTAAAATGGAGGGAAAACGGGTTCGAGGATCATGCCAAATGATAAAACTAAGGAAAATGCGTGATATGTGGTGAACAAGCAAATGATATGCTAATGAGGGGAAATCCCTAAGGGTCTAGCGTTGGACTAGCCCATTCTATGAATTCCGACTAGCGTTGGACTAGCGGAAACGTACATTCATCCATTCCATTCATTCATGGCTATGAAAGCAAGTAGACATGCCAAAACACTCGTAAACACATAGCACATAGCACTTAGCATGCTCGACTAGATGCAAGAGCCTAATAAAGCAATTAAACATGTAGCAACAAAAACAAGCAACCAAGGGGAAGGGGAAATGGACCAGGTGCTCTCCGAGCGCTATCTATTACAAGCCAAGAGGTGTACACATACCCCATAAAAGCATAAAAGGGAAAGGGTGAATGGACCAGATGCTCTCCGAGCACTATCTATTACAAGCCAAGAGGTGTACACATACCCCATTAAAAAGAATAACTTAATGAAAGCAAAAAGTAAATGACATACATAAAAGAAATTAAGGAAAGGCTAAGAAAGCAAAGTAGACATGTGTTTCTCACGTAGCACGTTGGTTCACATAGGAGAGACACAAAAAGGGATAAAAGAAAATATACCGCCCTTGAAATGAAGCTCTAAATGGAGTGAAATCACTTATTTATCCTCCAAAATAAAAGAAATGGTCAAGGTACCAATTTATTTGAAGAGATTAAAGAAAATAGGCAAACAAGAGCTCGTTCGGTCATAAAGCCCCCAAAGTCATGGCTTAAGTGCAATTGACAAAGCATGGTAGTTAATTTGAAGCAAAGCAAGCAATGAAGTTTCAAAATTAAAACTACCAAGGACTAAATTGAGGAGATTATTCAATTGATTGGGTCCTAGTGGAATAAGGGGGATCTTGAGGGTTTAAAATGCAATTTTCTTTTGGTTCTCATGCATGCATACGTAGAAGATCCATTTTTCTACACCATTTCTGCCGTGAATTTCCTTCCATTTCATCATGCAAATATGTTCATCAAATGCCAGGATTTCTACTATCAATCATTGACTAAACATGCAATGAAACAAGAATTGAAGCTGACCCTCAAGGGTAAAAATTAAACAGCAAAAGAAGGAAAAAGAAAAAGATGCAGCAGGTCTCTCTGCAATTCAAAGAGCCCAGCCACAATCTTCATTTCTTAGTTGTAGGCTTTAGCCTCAAGTGCCGATCCATCATCCAGCTTTTCAACTTGACATTAAAACAGCACACAATCCAAACACAGCTATCATGCAATCTTCCTACTTTGCACCATGAAACTTGTAAATTTAGACATCAATGGTCAGACAACACGCATGCAAAAACTGAACAGCATTTGGGCAAGAGAATGGTGCTAGCAAGCATGAGAGTGACTATTTCATGCCCCACAAAAGAAATTTGAGGTATCAAAGACAGAGCTGAGTCATTACAAGAAGATCATAAGCAAGGAAATCAAGGAGATCCGATCATATCAAGCATGCTAACTTCGGCAAGATATTCTGCAATTCATAGTTACAATGCTGCCGCAACTTTCTGCTGCAATTCTTGGCTAACCCAAACATTACTATTGACTCAATCAACGACAACTTAGAATGAAATAACAAGTTCACCACACATGCTTTCCATTTTTACCATGAAGCCTTAGGCATTAACATATGAGAAACCGGAGGAAATCATTCAACTTTAGCAGATTTCTGAAACTTATCTGATGCCTTAACACTTAGCAAACTCACGCGGCAGCAACAAATTTTAACAGCAAAGCAACAAGGATTCACCTCCAAGTTTATTATCAAGACATGGTTGAAACACACAAAAGAAAAGACATCTGAACTGGGGGGAAAAGCTTGCCCAGACATGTTCATCTCATAGTTACAAATTTCTGAACTTTCCATCAAACCGACGGCATAACAGACCAACCCAACAACTTGGAGCAAAATAAAAAAAGAGTTCATCAAACATTAACCATCAGATTTCGTTTCTCAAATCAAGATTAACAACGGATTTTTAACACAACACCCAATCCATCGGACTACTAAGGCAGCAAAACAACAACGTATGTTCATAAACAAAACGTAGCAGAAATTTCAGGCCGATTCAATGAAAGTCTGGTTTGTGAGAGAAGTAAAAAAACAAAAAGGAATTACCTTTGACGTCTTTTGGAGCAGATTTCTCCCTTCCTCCCTCTCAACAAGCCCCAGCCGTCAGAAACCTTCAGTATTTTCACTCAACCGTAGCTGTCATTTCTTCCAAAAATCTTCCCTGTAGCTTCCTCGCCTTCCTCCTATTCGTTTCAGTTTCTGTCCAACACCTCCGCCGCTATCTCTCTTTGGCCAGCTCTTGGCGTTGCTCTTTTATTTTTCTTCTTAGCTTTTCCTTACAGCCCTTCGCCCTGTTCTCCCTCTCTTGCTCAGATTTTCTCTTGTTCAATCCCCCGCTGCCCTCCTCTCTGTTTTTCTTTTCTGTTTTTCCGATCTCCAGCCCTCACTCAATGCCTCTCTCCATCTCCCCCCCTCTCTCCTAAACTCTCTTGTTGCGGCCCCTCTTTTCCTTTTTCCAAAACCTAGCTCCTTCCTCTAGATTCATCCCCCCTCCAGGTGTCCTAGACACCTGGCCATTCGTAGCTCCATTTTTTCCAAGGACCTCCTGCAATCTTATTTGCAAGCTGCGTTTCCGCAGCTTGCTGTCGCGGGTTTGCTTCTTCTTCTTCTTCTTCTTTTTTTTTTTTTGAACTTAATTACAGAAATGATAAAATAAAATATAAATAATAATAATAACAAAATTACACAAACTAAGTAATAATAATAATAACAAAACAAAAATAATTTTAAAAAAAAACTAAACAACAATGGCCATTTTTTAATTTTTCAAAATTTCATTTTTCATCATTTTCTTTTTCTCAAAATAACTTAATAAAAATAACTAAAGTGCCCAAAGATTGAATTTAAAGAAATAAACATATTTTGTGAACAAATTTTCCTCTTTTTTTTCATTTTTCCAATCCAACTAAAGCCTATTTTTTTTGAATTTTTTCTTCCTTTTCCTCTTTTTCTTTAATTTTCTCTTTTTTCCTTTTTTATGATTTTTCATTTTCATTTTTCTTTCAAGAAAGCATTGAATAAAAACAAAATGACTAAAACATATTTTTGATGTTTTCCTTTTCTTTTTTCTAAAAACTCTATGCTAATTTTAAACTTAAAAGCTAAAACTAAAAACTAAAACTAAAAGTAAATAAGAATAAATAGCAAATGAAATAGGTCAACTAAAAGGGCGAAAATGAATAAAACTAAAATATCATAACAACTAATAGTACAAAACACACAATAACGAACTAAAATGCAAGCAATCTAAAATGAAAATCATGAAATAGATGCTACATAAAATTGTTCAAAATTTGGTGTCTACAGTTAGAAAGTTAGAAATGGATCATCATTGGACAACCCTACTTCTTTGCACACTAGTACAAGAAAGTGGTTGTCGTGCACTCATAGCTCGCTGTACTTATTTGGCTTTTACGAGCATCAAGTGCTTTCCCCCATTTTTCCCCTCTTTTCTTTTTTTTTCCTTACTAGCCGAATGTACATGTGCCTTTTTCTTTTCATTTTGTTCGGCTCTAAGTTCTTTCTTTTTCTGCTCACGTTCTAACTCGAATTGCGAGGACTCATATTTTTATTCTTAAAATAGTCATTTTTATAAATATTTGCCCTAGAGTTAGTTAATTATATTTTAGTTGCATGAATTGCCCTCAAATTTCGCTTTATCGCGTGTGAGTCGGAAGTTCGCGTAAATCGTGTCGGAACAACTAAGTGGAGATTTGAGAAATTAATACTAGACTCATAAGAGCGAGTAATTACAGTGTTAAAAGAATTATATTGGAGGATTAGTGCATGAGTGTATCAAACCCAAGAGAAAGTGGTGGTACGAAACCCTATTTCGACAACTATTCAAAGTTAACTTTTGGCAAGCTTAGTGGCTACTTTTCCCTCCAATCTTCCAACACAAGCTAACCACTCAACACTCTCATCTCTCTCTCCTCATTCTCTGCCAAAGCAAGAAAAGAAAAGGGAAGAAAGAAACCTCATCTCCTAGCTTCAATTTCACTTGCAAATCATCATCCAACTTCATAGATTCTTGGGATTTCATTCCATCTTGGAGAAAGAAGCAATCTTGTGGAATTTCTTGGAGGAAATTCGGTGGAAAAATCTGGTTTCCAACTAGGGTTCATAACTTGAAGAGGTAACCTTTCTTCACCTCTTAATCTTTCAAATTTTAAGAAGATAGATGATTAATTTCATGGGTTTGAAACCCTAATTGTGTGTATAGGCTAGCGGACTTAAGGAACCTTATTTCTTGCTTTAAACTCTAAGCTAGATGTCTTGATGAGACCTTTAGGTAGCTGACTTGAGGCTATATTGTTTTATTATGGTTGTTTATGTGATGAATGAGATGATTATGGTTAGAAAGTGGATAGAAATCGAAGGAAAGTTGCGAAAGGAAGCTGGCCGAAATTCTGGTCATGGTGTTCTGTTTTAGTTTCGAAATTTTGATGCTTGGTTGACTGTTAAATTGATGGATATATGTTGTATATTGTTTGTACAAAGTGCCTTTCGAAACTCGTATCGAATGGTTGCACAAAACTTGAGTTTTGGTAAAGATTCAAATCTGGAAAACGCTTAGCAGGGTAATCGGGCAGTGGTTCGTTGTCCGAATGTAACTCTCTGTACAAAAGTCAAAATTCAGTTCTATTTGTGGCATTCACAACTAAACATTCATAGCTTTCCAATGCTATAAAAAATCCCCTCCTAGTTCATTTTGAGCGATCCGCAGCGAATCGGCAAAGTCGGCTGTTCTGTTTTGACTGTCTATTTAAATGAAACTAGGAAGCTGCATCTTGTGGCTCAATTTTGTCCCACTTGTGAAAAGATTTTTAAAATGATGTCTTCTGATGAATTGTAGCATTTGGAGCCTAGTTTCCAACTCTATAAACCATTCTCAATTTGGAGATGCATAGAACAAGATATGGTTTGATTTCAAAACTGCAACAAAGCTGGAAATTGAAAAATTTTCCCTTCCTTGCTGACCGAATGGTCAAATCTGTTTGGGGATGTTATATTTCAAAAATTTTAGTATCATTTAACCATAAATTGCTTATTAAATGTTTCTGGAATCTTGGTTTCAAAAATGGAGTGAATTGGGGCTGATTTCGTTGGACAAAACTTTTGAAAAAAAAAGAGAAATAGGATGGCAGATTTGCTTTGAAAGATTTCACAAACTTTGATCGTTTTGTTAGCTGCCTTCCCGTGTGAGTTTTTATCTAAATTTTGATAGAGAAGTAGTCCATATATGGAGGTTTAAGTGTACCAGATTTGGTATAATTTCAATACATTCGATACCCAAATAATGCCCCAAACATTGCTCTTCAAATCTGGAAATCCACTGGTCAGGTTGCAAAATCAACCGACTTCAAACTGGTATATCTTGTTGTTTAAAACTCCGAATTTAGTTTCACTTGTTGTGTTTGAAACTTTATTTGGGACTCTTGTTGTGTTACAAATTTCAAAGGCTGATTCACTTCCTGTGAATTTTTCCGAATTTCCAAACATCGGCGAAAACCAAGACTGGTTCTGTCTTACCTTCTTGAATCAGCAACTTTGAGCTGAAATATGAATGCTTTCCACTTGGAATCTTGGAAAAATGCCTTCTATAAACTTTTAGTACCCTGAATCTAGTTTCCAACGGTATAAATTTTTCCAATTTTGGACCTCCCAAACTCAAGATCTGATTTTACCAAGTTTATCGCACAAAGTTGAAATTTTCGATTTCTTAAGAGTTGAACTTTTAAGAACTTGTCACTTTTTTGTTGATATTGATAGATCATTTTAAACTCGATTTTATGGAGGATACTAGTTTCCTTTGTGACTTTAAATCCTCACTTTTGAATCTCGATTTTCGAGAGATTAAAGCTCTTTTATTACGTTGTCTTAAGTTTTAAACGAATGTACTTTCATCCTTAATTGATAGTGGTTGTGGGTATATGTGAGTGATAGTTAATCCTTATTTCTTCAGGCGCTCAAGAGGATCTTGAAGAGAATCTTGGAGTGGACCACTAAAGATCTTATTTTGCACCTACTCATTGTTTTGAATTGGTGAGTGTCAAGTGCAAGAAGTGTTGCTAAATGCTTAAAATCTTCCTCATTAATTGAGTATTTTGGAATTGTTGAGATGAGTGTGTATTTTATCGCACTTGTTTTCTTTTATGTGAATTATAATTGAATTGTGTGAAGTGAATTTGTTAAGTGAATTAAGTGAAGTGTTACATTAGTGAGTTATACTTATGTTTGGATTAATGTCGATTGGAGTGAATCTCATCGACTTCTACTTATAGTAATGGGGGACGCCCAAACTCATTGGCCGACCTTGCGATTCGAGCCGGCATAGGCTTGGTCGTGAAGCTTTGATGAGCCATGAGAAAATCATAATCTTGATCTATTTGAAAGATCTCGCTTGGCATACTCGAGTAGTATTGCCTTATATAAAAGAAGTGAGGGCCCAGAACAGGAGGTGTAACAGTGAACAGGAGTGTGAAGTAAGTGGAGTTTTACGGATTTAATGTGATACCCCAACTTTTAGGATACCATTGTTGTTTAGTCTCAAAAAGAATATTACGATTTCTTTATTTAAGACATTGTTTCGTTTAAAAAAGAAAAGAAATCTGAGAAACCCTAAATTCTGATCAAAAACCCTAGTTTACTTGTGACTACCCGATTTTCCTAAATCTCATATATTTTAATCGAAACCATAATTGTAACCAATGGAATTGTAAAATCCCTCATATTTTTCTTAAAATTCCTTTTATTTAGAATTTATTCCTTTCTAATAGCTTTACTACTCATTCACACCCCCAGTAATTACAATCCACCATAGAATCAAGGGTTTTCCCCTTAGGTGCTTCGTTCGGGTAAATTAGGGCTTTTTGCGTATTTTGACCGGAGCTCACTCGGTGAGATGTGTGCACTAAATTTGGTGATTAAGAGTGAGTTTTAGATGATATTAAGTGTTTGATTAGAAGTAATAACCATAAGATAGTGAATCATAAGTGAAAACCCTAGTACGTGTGTGACAACCCCACCTCTCCCTAGGGCAAACCCTAGGGTATCAGCGGACTGTCTGCCCAACTCTCGCCAGGACTCAGTCGTTCAAAGTACTAATATCATCAATGAAACGAATGTAACATTTGACAATGCAGGGGATTGAAACCCTAACTCAAACATAATCACTAATCCACAATTAAGCTTAGTACATATATCATCGCATGCCAACTTACCATGCTTCACTCAAAATTACATAAAATAATTCATCCTTATGAATTTAAGCTTACAAGTTTGCATAAACGAAAGTTACAACCTCAAAATGCAAGAACGGCAAAATAAAGCTAAGAAAGCCCTCGATCAAATCCCTTCCCGATCTGTTAAGGAAAACAAAGGGAATGGGGTGAGCTAAAATCCAGTGAGGTTCTAGGTAAAACAAGTAAACACATAGCCATATAAAATCACAAAATAACCAACCAAACACCGTACAGTAAAATAACAGTTTAATCACAGTTCAATTCAAGGATATAGGTGGCTTTCAAAAGCCAAAGGTCTACTTGAGTTTGATCATAATTGCCTCCTGTTGACACTCCGTCAACACTTGTAACAGTATATAGGTCCGTAGAACACCACTTTCACCAGTCTCCGTCCACCAAACAACCCCCCCACCGGGCCCGCACTCCATAAACAGTAGTTTGGTAATACTCGAGTATACCAGGAATCCGAGTTTCCAATGCTCAAGGATTCCAATGAAACAGTATCAAGCTGAGGATTTTATCACTGGTGGTGCTGGACAACACAACAAGCAAGCACAACGGCTATGCTTCACCAGGGACCTCCAACCAAGATTCAATTTCCAGTGAACAGTAAACAGTCGTCAAGGTTTATCGGCCTTCTCGACCAAGCCCTTGCTGGCTCGATACAACCGACTCACCTATGAGGTTGGGTACCCAAACAGTAACAGTAGTTGGTGGAATGTCTTTCACGTAACTTAAGCACAGTCATGTATAGCAATATCTCATTTCATGTTAATTCATTTAGTAAGTAGAGCCTCAGTGAAAAGAATAAAAACAAGGAAGGTTGAGTGCGATAAAGTACACACTCGCCTCAATTTTAATTAAAACAGTGTTTGGCACAAACAATAACAATTCAATACTTTCAAGTACACAAATATTTCACATAACAAGTAGCAGGTAGTGGAACACTCACCTGTCACGCAAAAGTAATAATCGACGTCAAACGTCTCAGTTACGATCACCGTCGTTGCCCAAACCTAGGTCAACGAGTGAAAACATTAATAATTGGATTCGTTCCCTACTAAAGTATAGGTTCATTAAGAGGCCAAGTGAATAGCTTAAGCTACTTAATCCGGCATGCAAATAGGGTCTAAATCACGGTGAAAGTTCATGGAAAACAAGTCTAGTATGTACATGAAAGTTTGGCAAAAGAAAAGTTTCACTAAAGCTCAAAGGCTTCATTACGGGTTAAACTGTCTCGCCCGGCCAGCCTCGGGAAAACGGTCATTGCTCATTGTGGGAAAGTCGGAATTAGTTTCCGTTAGTTGCGTTGGAAACTAGGTTCATAAGGATAAATTTGTCTAGAAGAAACTATTTCCAAAATCCCAACATAAGTGGCTCAAAATTAAGAAACCAAATGAAATTTCTGGACTGTCTCGGATGAACAGTACCGCCCGGACAGCCAAATTTCCAGACTCGCCACTGATCGCTCGGGATGAACCAGAAAATGAGCTTTGTACCGTTTTAAAGCTCTAAGAGTCGAATTGCAATTGCCACAAACGGCACTCAATTCCGATCAGTGAGTAACACGTTATGACCTTAACAAGATTGCTGGACAGAAAATTTCTGGACCTAGTCCAGTTTTCCTCCTTTGTTTATAACTCAAAATGTATTCAACCAAATTGGCTAATTTTTGGTAGACAACCTCCACACACATAACCCAACATATAACGCTCACATTTGTAGCCAAAATGTGCATGAAAATATCAAGGAAAAACCGGGCAGCAAGCTTAAAAATTTTCGGTCAGCACACTTTAAAAATTTCTAACTTCTACTCTTCTTGTTATTTTCATTCCTTGCACATAACAAGTATTAGATCCAACTAAAAGGGGTTTAAAACATATCAATACTTCATAAACACACATGAATAAGGGTTAGACATTTCATCAAACACTTGGTATGCATATTAGTAAACCTAACCATTACTTGATCAACTCAAGAAACCATAACAAGTTGTTTTTCACCATTTCAACCTCAAGTAGATGATATAACATCATAAACCCAAATTTTAAAGATTACATACCTTACTTACAAGTTGCTTTGGTCACCAAACAAACCACCACAATAGATGCTTTAGGCTCGAAACAACCTCAAAGATTGAAGGAAATTTTCTCACAAACTCTAGATCTTTCTTCTTTGGATTTTTGTTCTTATTTTTTTTTCTAGGGTTCAAGGTAAGTATATGGAGCTCTCTCTCTTCCCCCTTTTTGTGCTAAGAAATTCGGCCAACAAGGGTTAAAAAGGAACCAAGTTAAGTCTTGAAATTGTTTTCTAATTCCTTAGTCAAACAAACCCATGGCTAGGGTTTTGCCACATGGCTCCATTAGTAACCTAGACTTTCTTAATCTTTGAGTAATGGTTCTCTTAACTTTCCAAATGTACCAATAATTGTTTAACAACTCTAATCTCACACAAAAATCTCTACTACTTAAGAAAAGAACACTTGGTCAAATTCAAGTGGTGCATTAATTTAAACAAACTCAAGAAAATATTTTTCTTCAATTACAATGAAATGGAATGTTATACATGGAAATTACTATAACATATAGAAAATATATTGTAAGGGCATAGAATAAGTAATTTAAATCCTAGGGTAAGGCACTTGGTACAATGTAAGTGGTGGAAAAAGAAACTAACTCAACAAAATTATTTTAGCTAAAAGTAAGGATATGAAATGTAATGCATGGAAATTGTTTTAATACATGTAAAATGCTATGCAAGGGTATATTATAAGTGGTGAAATAGTTACAACTAACTCAAGAAAAACGTTTTAATTTCTTAGTGTATACGATAACACATAGGGGATACAATACTAGGGCTTATAATCCGTGGTTTCATTCTTAGAGTAAGGCATGTAGTTTAGAAAAATTGACTTTTAAAGTGAGGGTTCTCACACTCTCTCCCCCTTTAAGAATTTCGTCCTCGAAATTCTTTTCTTGGCTTAGGATATTTTGCACGAATGTCCTTTTGAACTTTTCTTTTTTTGTTTTCGAGTTCTGTAGTCACACACTATAGTAAAATACTAGCAAGACAAAGCCAAAGTATATGAAGAAAGGGAGGTTCCAAAACATTATTTAGCACATGCATCAATTTACAAGTTTTACACTCGTATAATTTATCAGAATATAGTACTTGCTTGTTCCAATCGAGGAGTAATTCTCATGTACTTGCTAATCACTGTTGCAAAAGTCATTTAGAGCAGAAAAAACAATCAAAATACAAAGTTATAAATTGTTTGACCTGAAATGATTTGAAGAACTCATTTTCCTTTCATCTAAGCCTCGATTCCACTCATAAACCCACCTCAAAGTAATTTACCAACTCCAATCCTAGAGTTGGAAATAAAAGTAGGACCAGTTGTAGGAAAACAGAAATTTTTTTTTCAGTATTGCATGATACCATTTGAAAAATCATATCTTAAGCTTCTTAAATCCACAATTTATAAACTTTATACGGTCGAAAAATAGATTCAAAGGGTTACAACTTTCTAGAAGGTACCATTGTAAGATCCAATCCACAAGTCAGTCAAACTCCCACCTAAATTTTGGGTTCCACCTAGTGAAAGACAGAACATGTATGCAATTTTGTTAATTTTGCAAAATCACAGATATTCATGGAAATTGAGAACAATGCTGGACTTTTCATAGCTGATAGTACTCTAAATCTAGTTGTAAAAATAACAAACAAAGCTCAATTCTCTTTTTTTTTTCCATCAAGATATAACAGGTTTCTTAAAACTGCCCAAGGTTTTCTGTGGACAATTTTCAGCGGTACATCCTTTGTTTTTACTACTTTTCCAGCTAATTCAAGGCTTCATTGTGACGCCCCCACTTCTCCCTAAGGCGAACCAAAGGGTATCCGCGGGACGCCTGCCCAACTCTCGCCAGGACTCAAGCAATTTCCGTCCAAGCTTAATACAATACTAGACGTTACGATTAAATATCATAAATACAATCAGTGCGTAAGCATTCAAGCTTATCAATATTCAACATCTGCCCAATCATTACATCGGAATCTCGAAATACATCAATATTCAAAAAATATATATATCAATCACAAGTCTAGCCCCAAAGTGCAACGGAAACCCTAAAAACAAGAGTACGCCAAGAGGGGTTTCTCCAACATTTCTCCAAGTCCAATCCTGTTAAGGAAAACAAATCTACAGGGTGAGCAAAACGCTCGTGAGGCCAAGAACACACATGCAAGCACATTGTTCAAATAGCAATCCCAAATTTATTTCATAAAACCGTGATGTTTCAATAATCAACCATTCGAACAGGAAAAGTAATCAGAAACAATTCAAGGATATAGTAGCTCTCAGGAGCTAAGTTCCACTCGCTCTGCCGATGTCATTCGTATACTTTCCCGCATTGACCCTCCTGTCAACCGGGTCGGTATTTCCATTTCCGTAGATCACCACTTACTTCCCTCCGTCCACCGTACACCCCAAGGGCCCACAAGTCTATTATAAGGCGATACTCTACGAGTATGCCAAGCAAGACCTCTTATTAGGTCGAGCTTATATATCTCATGGCTCGCCTAGGTTCCCGACCAAGCCCATTGCCGGCTCGAGTCCAAGGTCGGCCTATGAGTTTGGGCGTCCCCCATTCATTTGAAAGTCGAGGAGGTTCACTCCAACGACACATGCATTCATGACATAACATTTCATTTCATTCAATACACTTCAATCATTCATTTGAAATTAGAACGAGTGCGATAAAGTACGCACCCGCCCTTATTTTTTTTAAATTCCCAACAATTACCACAATTAAGCAAGTATCAAGAATTCACACACTTGACACTCACCGAGCAATTCAATAGGGATTATTCTTTGGAGATTCAAGTGTCCACAGTGAGATCCTCTTGAAGGTCTCCTTGTGCGCCTGGCAATTAATAGCGGATAATCACACAAATAACCCACTTATCAAGGAAGATTGTACTCTAGTACAATCTAAAGATTATTTCACAAAAGGAACCTCAATTACACGCAAATCGAGGTTCAACTAGCCTTTTATTATGTACAATATTATTTGAGTTTTTATCATGAAAAGCGAGGCCAAAACGTTTGAATAATACTAAGAGAATTAAGAATTTTGGAAAAACTCCTTTGCCTTGAAAATTGAGAAATTTCAGTTTTATCCTAAATCTTTGAAAAATCGTAACTCGCTCGGCATAAGTTGAGAATTGGAAAACTTTATACCGTTGGAAACCTCTTAGAAAGTACTATAAGTTCCTAGAAGACACTTTTCCATGAATCAAAGTGGAAAGTGTTCAAAAATGAGTTTGAAGATACAGGATTGGTTTACAAGGCAGAATTAAGTTGGATTTCGGCCAACTTTGAAAATTCGGCACGATTCACACGTTGCAAACCAGCCTCTGAAATTTGTCACTCAATTAGAGTTGCAAGCAAGGTTTATAACAAAACAAGCGGATCAAGAATCGGAGTTTCGAGTACCGAGATACGGTAGCTCAAATTTGGGGAAATTCAAGACTGGAGAAGAATTTCCAGATTTGAACCTCTAACTTTAGTAATTTAATTGGGTATCGAAACGAACTTGGATTGGTACCAAAATTGGCAGTATTTTACTCCCATATGAAAGGTACCGTTCTATCAAATTTCAGGGAAAAATACCTTCGGAAAGATAGTTAATTAGTCAACCAAAGTTCAGGAAAAATTCTAAGGCAATCTGCCTTTGACTTTCATTTCCCAATTTCCAATCGTTTAACCAAGAAAGCTATCCAACCATGGTTCATTGGTGAAATAAAGGTCTAAGATACATCCATGATACCTTTGGTAATGGTTTAGCACCAAAATTTCAATTAATAAGATCACTCCCAAGTTTTTGTCCCAAATCAGTCCAAATATTAAGTTTTTCCAAAACAGGGCAGTCCTCTTGTTTTAGTCACAAGTCAATCAATTTAACTCAGAATCAAGCATGGCTTATGCCGTTGGAAAATACATTCATAGAGGTAAAATACCACAGAAGAAATCGTTTCAAAATTCGGCACCCATCTGGTTCAAAATCGGGCATCAAGTTGCTGCCTGAACACTTCATTCCAGATGAACGGAGCAACAGGACAGCGAACTTAAAACATTTGGTTTGGCTTGCTCACAAAGAATCAGAATATGCATTATATACCAAATTAAAGCCAGGAATGTCTAGTTTCAAACTCCACCAACGGTACATGATTTCGACATCCGAGGACAGAGTTATAGCCGAATTACTACCACTGGTCAGAGTCATACGCGAACAGTTTTCCAGATTTGCTAGTTTCTTAAAAAAATTCATTAGCTCAATCAAACCTCAATATTTTCCAATAAAATTTTTCACACATCTAATACATCCTATAAAAATCCAATTCAAGCCGTTAGACCATTAAAAATTGGCCTCAAAATGGCCGAACATGGCAGGGGCAAAATCGGAAGTTTTTGCTTCTTACACCCAATGAAGTTTCTACTAATTACCCACCACTAATGCATCATTTTAACAACTAAACCAACAATATAACCACCATCAATCATCAAATCAGCAACAACAACCCAAGTGTGGGAATTCAAAGAGCCCACAATCACATTTTTACACCATACACAAGCTAACCAAATGCATGCATGAACTTAACAAGGTAAGATAGCTTCCAAACTTCAAGTTTCCAAGAGTGGATCATCACTTACTTTGGTTGGGTGTTCAAGAAGAATTTTTGGCCCTCTATTGCTCCAGAAAAACCGTGATTTCCAGCCCTTGTTTGCAGCTCAAAAGGCTCCTCAAGTATCAAGCTAAGTGTGGTGCAAGTTTGGTTGAATTTGGAGATGATTTGGGGTAGTTTTGAGTGAGATTTGTGAGCTGAAAATTTGAAGTAATGGAGTTAGAGAGAGGAGGGTGTTGGCCGGCTGCCTTGAGAGGAAGAGAGAGAGTGATCAGACTTTTCTTAAGCTTCCAAGGGAAGATACTAACTTGTGGCCACAAATCACCCATTAGTCAACTCTCATTAGGGCTCGTTTGGCACGTTTTTGGCTCGATTTTCTCGCGCGTTTGGTTCACTAGTGCACTAAACCTCTAATGCATATATATTCATGTAAATATTCTTCACTCTTAATTGTCCCGAAATAAGGGTCTAAAGTCCCTCAAATAAAGTTGCGCGTGTGAAAACACGTACCGTCAATTTTAACGCTATAACGAGAAACTTCCGAGAATTTCTTATAATGATTGCACTACTAACTATCACTTGAGTATTTATTCATAAGATTACCTATTTTAGGACCATAGTACAAGTCTCCAATATTCCAAGGTTATTGTGCTACTATGTGGATAAAATCTCCAAGCACTATTCACTATTTTTACTAAACGTACTCCAGGAAATTAATTCTTGAAACAAGTCACTTTAAAAATATAACGAAGCTATATTTCCACGTAATTAGGTTCAATAGGTCTAGAAAATAATACTCGGAATAAATGAACAAGTAAATAATTAAATAAGCTCAAATTAGGGTTTTAATAGGAGTTTTACGAGTCCTCACATGAGTCGAGTATTAACTCCTCAAATCTCCAATAAATTTGTATCCATGCGTCTTTTGGAAAACTATCCACGCGTGAGTAGTATATGCTCACTTAGAACTTATTCACGTTTAATTCTCGATTAACTTTTCTTAATCTGCTATTGTCCGTTCTTAATTTCCCCAGGATAATCATACTCTCGAATACAATATCACCTTGAAACACTCGTGTTCATTATTTCTCACTCAAACAATCCTCCGAAAATTGAAGTTGTTAACGGGACGTTTTAAAAGCATAATGAAGACATTATTCCATACGAATGGATTTAAAATGGTCGTAATAAATTATTTGGGAAAAACAGGTAGATTAATACTTAATTAAACCATTAATATTCGATAAAAATAAGAAATTTCTCGGGTCCTCACATTCATTCTTTCCATAAAACAGCTTTAACTCAAGCATATGCATACCAAACCAACATCTCACTACATCAAGCATATAACCGTCTCTACTCAAGTTTAGCAAAATGAAACCCGAAACTGAAATTCTTAATCACAAGCTAGAATTTTCTTTAGGCAAGTCATACCAAAGCTATCAGACCATGGTCAATACTTAAGCATGACGTGTGGTAGAAAATTCACTATAAAACTATAAATTACTACAACACTAGTTCAACCCATGAAATTTTCCATAAAGCTGCCAAAAGTACTACCTTAATCCACTAGTTTACCTATATTGGTAGTAGAGGAAAATTGCTAGCCAAAGTTACCTTGTAACCTCAAGAAAGATGGAAATCCAGGGCTTCTTCCTCAAAAATCGATCCATCAATACCTTGAAATCTTTCTTAGTTAACATTTCCATGGAGTAACTTCAGATTCAAGTACAAAATTGAGGTTGGAGTTGGAGGTCTCTCTTTGGTTTCTCTTCTCTCTTGGTTCGGCCAAGTAAGAGGGAAGATGAAGACAATTCAGTCAAATTGTTGATTTAGTCAAGGTGAAAAATGTGACGCAAACCATAATCTCGATAAAAGAAGAGTTACAACATGGTTACTATTTTTACTGGCTTTTTAACCCATGCACTGTATATTAAATCATTTCTTCCCTTCGAGCGACAAACGATAAATTTTTAACTCAAAGACCAAAGTAAGGCAATAAACTCGGGGATAAGGATCCAATACTGCACAACCACCAATATTTCATAGCACTTATTAAAACAGCAGGTACCAAGTCCACTGTTTCTAAGGGAATACATCTTGCTATAGAAAAAAAATGTCACTATGCATAGTCCAATGATTATAACTTATCTGGGCAAAACCTCATTAATGGCTATTCAACTAGGCAAATGTACTGATGCAAACTTATTCTGTACCTCTTCTGGAACCCCTTCATATTTTCTTTCAATTGTATGTCCTGATACGGTAGTTCAATGTTCTCTAGGTATTTTGGTTCCCATCATCTTTCCCAGTACTCAGTTCATCTCTTTTGGAACTCTACTTCTTTTTGAATAGTCTCTATTTTCTCATGCAGATCAATCACCTTTGTCATCTCACCGATTCACTTATCGATAGTAGCTTGCCAGGCAACTCTAATTATGATTGGCTTCGTAAAAGGTCTAGTAATATAACTTTTAAGTTCATTCATTCCAATCCGACCACGAGAAATTAAACTTCGCTATTCTCAAATGAGATAGACGAGAAAGCAGAACACAAGTGGGGCAATACTTCAAGATACTATGCCACTTATTTCTATTATGGTGTCTTAACACAAGAAGTACCATTGCCACTTATGTACATAGTGAAACCCTAAAGCGTATTTTGTATATCAAAAGTTCCACACCTCATCTCAAGCTTTTGCGTACAGGTATAGAACCCAATTCTTTCCTCCAATCCCCATACAAAATTCCAAAACTCTTGATCTCAACACTATAATAATCAAAACAAATCCATACTTTGGCATTAGTGGATAGGTGTCAAGGAAGTATATGAAAGAATGTCACAAGAGGAGTAGAAATATCAATGTAGTTGTAATCAAACCGCCTCACATTCGAAATAAACACTTATTATGTCTTCACAGTCATGGGTGAAGCAAATAGGTCTTCAGTGCAAATTTCTTGACGTACAGTACAATCTAGCCACCGTCTATAGAAACCCTATCAGACTATTTTGAGATTAGTCCATGATAGCTTCGGAGATTCGTTCCCTCATTCAGTCCAATAACTAGGTCAAATATTAGGATCTTTCGTGCTTTGACTTTTGCCATCAAAACTTATCTCAAGTGCAATCAAGATACAGACCCTTATTCTACGGCTGTCCACTTTTTGGTACTCAAGTACAAGAATCCACAATAAGGTAATTCATAACTCGAGCTGGCCAGTCTCAAGAGTAAATCACACATATTAGAGATTCCTACCCGACGTACATAACTACCTTCCCCAAGTATCATGATAAAGGGTTTACGCTTATAACAGTCATGAGTCACAACTTACGCCGAAGAAGAGCACCTAGTCCTTTTAACTGACTCACATAATCGGAACACTAACACCACTTGACCACAAGCTCACTTCGAGCAGAGACCCCGTGAAGTAACAAAAATATCTTCCATTCTTTCAACTCAGTTCTCGGGAATTTCGGGATCTAGTTCTCCAAGAGATTTAGGAGGTGCGAACTTTTGGAACCATTTCGGGGCTCTATCTTCACTTACTTCAAGGTTCCTTTACTAGTTACCCGGTGTTTGACCTTGTTGGTCAACCGAACGGGCCAATAAATAGTAGATCAGTCATACGATTGATAACTGTAACTATCTGGTCTCCTTCTCCGCATTCGGGTCCTTGGTTCTAATTGACTACAGACCTTTATTTCTCCTCTTGGTCCTGGACCTACCTAGATCCACACCCCTGGCCCTAACCATATCACCGTCTAGCCTCCATTGTTACTCACTAGTCTAGGGCCCAAGTATCATAGCAACGGGTAAGTACGTGTTGGTACATGACAGATATTTATTCATTTTCAAAAGTCAAATAAATGAAATCGGAGTCACAATAGACGAGTGAAAATACAAAGCAATTAAAGGCCAATGTCGGAATAAAGTCAAAGTCAATAGTCAACAGTCAAAATCCAAGGTAAAAAATCCAAGTCAATAGTCAAAACATTGTACATAAGGGCTATTAACAGTCATTTATAAGATAATAGGACCAAAAGTAGCAAGTACAAGCTTCAAGAGTACAGATATAGTCGTACAGTCATATCAAACAAAACCTAGCACAAGTGGTCAAAAGGAAACTGTACAACCACCGAGTCACAACCTCCCCTATCCTGCCTATGTACAATAGTCAAAATCATCCAAAAGTGTAGCCTAGGAGTAGGAGTTTAGTCCACCGTGGGACTAATAGATCCACCAGACTGGGCGGGTTCATCTCCAACTTCGCTTCCTACGTGAGAAGCTTCATCGCTCTCTTCCCTAAATAAGTCACCACATATGTTAAGGATCGATTCAGCTCTAACCCTCACTTTCCTAGCCCTTTTAACCATGCGCTTTTGAGCTTCTCCAAGCTGCGCGCTCAGATCATCAACCCTTTCTCGGCCCTTGACCACATCGTATTCAAGTTCCTTAGTCCGTTTAGCTTGCATTTCAATAGTTTTCTTCAGGTACTTCGCTTCAAATCCAAGCTTAGTATTGTCCCTTGCTAGGACTTTCCGCTCTTTCACTACGGCCAGAACTATTTCATTAGGATAAGTGTAACTATGCCAACACTCGCAATACCCATAGCGGTCACATGGGCTCCAATAAGCTCTAGCTTCTCCGGGCCTGGTCTGGTATCTAATCATCGGTAAGCCCTCATAGGGCATCTCACCAACCGATCTATCGCTAGGGCCACACGATTCGGCCATCCTACACAAAGTGTAGATAAACATAAGCACTCTTAAGGGGAAATAATCACATATAATCCTCAAGTCAAAAATACCTAACTCATCCAGGCCAATTCAACCCTAGGCTGTAATTTTTATCCCTTTCATTGGTCACTTAACTTTGAAACCAATCCAACAGTCCAGCATCCCAAACGTTTAAGTCTAGGATATACTATAAGGATCTAAAGCCTAGGCTCTGATACCAACTGTAACAGCCTCACCTCTCCCTAGGGCAAACCCTAGGGTATCAGCGGACTGTCTGCCCAGCTCTCGCCAGGACTCAGTCGTTCAAAGTACTAATATCATCAATGAAATGAATGTAACATTTGACAATGCAGGGGATTGAAACCCTAACTCAAACATAATCACTAATCCACAATTAAGCTTAGTACATATATCATCGCATGCCAACTTACCATGCTTCACTCAAAATTACATAATATAAATAATCCTTAAGAATTTAAGCTTACAAGTTTGCTTAAACGAAAGTTACAACCTCAAAACGCAAGAACGGCAAAATAAAGCTAAGAAATCCCTCGATCAAATCCCTTCCCGATCTGTTAAGGAAAACAAAGGGAATGGGGTGAGCTAAAGCCCAGTGAGGTTCAAAGTAAAACAAGTAAACACATAGCCACATAAAATCACAAAATAGCCAACCAAACACCGTACAGTAAAATAACAGTTTAATCACAGTTCAATTCAAGGATACGGGTGGCTTTCAAAAGCCAAAGGTCTACTTGAGTTTGATCATAATTGCCTCCTGTTAACACTCCGTCAACACTTGTAACAGTATATAGGTCCGTAGAACACCACTTTCACCAGTCTCCGTCCACCAAACAACCCCCCCACCGGGCCCGCACTCCATAAACAGTAGTTTGGTAATACTCGAGTATACCAGGAATCCGAATTTCCAATGTTCAAGGATTCCAATGAAACAGTATCAAGCCAAGGATTTTATCACTGGTGGTGCTGGACAACACAACAAGCAAGCACAACGGCTATGCTTCACCAGGGACCTCCAAGCAAGATTCAATTTCCAGTGAACAGTAAACAGTCGTCAAGGTTTATCGGCTTTCTCGACTAAGCCCTTACTGGCTTGATACAACCGACTCACCTATGAGGTTGGGTACCCAAACAGTAACAGTAGTTGGTGGAATGTCTTTCACGTAACTTAAGCACAGTCATGTATAGCAATATCTCATTTCATGTTAATTCATTCAGTAAGTAGAGCCTCGGTGAAAAGAATAAAAACAAGGAAGGTTGAGTGCGATAAAGTACACACTCGCCTCAATTTTAATTAAAACAGTGTTTGGCTCAAACAATAACAATTCAATACTTTCAAGTACACAAATATTTCACATAACAAGTAGCAGGTAGTGGAACACTCACCTGTCAAGCAAAAGTAATAATCGACATCAAACGTCTCAGTTACGATCACCATCGTTGCCCAAACCTAGGTCAACGAGTGAAAACATTAATAATTGGATTCGTTCCCTACTAAAGTATAGGTTCATTAAGAGGCCAAGTGAATAGCTTAAGCTGCTTAATCCGGCATGCAAATAGGGTCTAAACCACGGTGAAAGTTCATGGAAAACAAGTCTAGTATGTACATGAAAGTTTGGCAAAAGAAAAGTTTCACTAAAGCTCAAAGGCTTCATTACGGGTTAAACTGTCTCGCCCGGCCAGCCTCGGGAAAACGGTCATTGCTCATTGTGGGAAAGTTGGAATTAGTTTCCGTTAGTTGCGTTGGAAACTAGGTTCATAAGGATAAATTTGTCTAGAAGAAACCATTTCCAAAATCCCAACATAAGTAGCTCAAAATTAAGAAACCAAATGAAATTTCTGGACTGTCTCGGATGAACAGTACCGCCCGGACAGCCAACTTTCCAGACTCGCCACGGATCGCTCGGGATGAACCAGAAAATGAGCTTTGTAGCGTTTTAAAGCTCTAAGAGTCAAATTTCAATTGCCGCAAACGGCACTCAATTCCGATCAGTGAGTTACACGTTATGACCTTAACAAGATTGCTGGACAGAAAATTTCTGGACCTAGTCCAGTTTTCCTCCTTTGTTTATAACTCAAAATTTATTCAACCAAATTGGCTAATGTTTTGTAGACAACCTCCACACACATAACCCAACATATAACACTCACATTTGTAGCCAAAATGTGAATGAAAATATCAAGAAAAAACCGGGCAGCAAGCTTAAAAATTTTCGGTCAGCACACTTTAAAAATTTCTAACTTCTACTCTTCTTGTTATTTTCATTCCTTGCACATAACAAGTATTAGATCCAACTAAATAGGGGTTTAAAACATATCAATACTTCATAAACACACATGAATAAGGGTTAGACATTTCATCAAACACTTGGTATGCATATTAGTAAACCTAACCATTACTTGATTAAGTCAAGAAACTAACCCCAAATTCAACCATAACAAGTTGTTTTTCACCATTTCAACTGTAGACACCAAAATTTTGGTTTTGAATTTTATTTATTTAATTAGTTTAATTTGAGATTTATTTGTTTCAATTTTAGGTTTATTTTAGTTAATTCCTGTTTCGTGTCTCTTATTTTAATTAGTTTACGAACATTTATTTTATCTACTAATTCAAAAAGAAAAAGAAAGAAAAAGAAGAAAAGAAAAAAAAGACAAATTGTTCACAAAATATGTTTATTTTTTTTTATTATTTTTTTTAATTCAATCTTTTGGCATTTTTATTTATTTTTGTTAAGTTATTTTGAAAAAAAAAGGAAAAGAAGAAAAACGATGAAAAAGGAAAAGAAAAAAGAAAAGAAAATAGAGTTTGCACTTTGTTGTTTCTAGTTTATTTATTTTTATCCAATGTTAATTAAATTATTTTTGTTATTTATTTTTATTATCAAATTTGTTTTAATTAATCTCAAAAAAAAAGGGAATACGCGACAGCAAGCTGCGTTTTTTCCCAGCTTGCAAAGAAAGGTTCGGGCAGCCCTTGGCTGCAAATATAGAAAGGATGGTTAAGGGTTTAGGGTTGGTTTTTCTCCCATATAAAAAGAAAAGGATGAGAGCAAGAGGGGGGCGGCGGATAGAGATAAGAGTGAGAGAGGTTGAGAGGGTACAGAAGGGGTGAAGTTTAGCAGAAAACCAAAAAAAAAAAAAGCAAGAGAAAACAGAGAAAACAACGGCTGAAGACAGCTAGAAATCTGGGACGAGAGAGAAGAACGGCAGAGAGATAGTTGGAGAAAACAGAGAGGAAAGAAAAGGAAAGGGGGTTAAAAAGAAAAGATTTCTCTGGCTGAGAGTGACGTGAGTTTGAGAGAGGGAAGACAGGAGAACTGTGTGTGAAGGAGGAAGACGAAGCCTGGTGTTGCTTCCTTGGTGAGCCCAGATATCACCGCAGCGGCCGGCCTCCTAAGAAGCGGTCATTGTTCACCACGCCTTGCAGCCCGGATCGTCGACAAAGAGAGGCCACTGTAAGCCATTCTCCCCTCTAAACCTTGAGTTTTAAGTGCTGATTCTTTAAGCTTTCCAATCATGTATATGCATGATTGGAACTTTACAAACTCAAATCTGTGAGTTCCATGTTGCCTTGCTTTTGCCTTTAGCGTCAAAGCTGTCGTATTTTATGTCTGCTGTTACCTTGCACGTTCAGTGGGGAAAAGTTTGAGGCCCATTTGGTGTTTGTTCATAGATTGAAATTTAATATCAAGATGCTAGCTTTGAAAAGAAAGGATATTTGCATGGCCTGTCCATTTGAATTGTTGAATGCATCTTGAAGAAAAGTCTCCTGTTTCGTTTTTATTGTCTGGGTTGGTTCGAATGTTGGAGCATTTGTCTTGTTTGTTGTTGGAACTTTTTGTTTGGACTGAAATCTGGGATTTGTTGCTCAGTTCATACACCACATGCATGCCCAAGCCAAAATTCTGGTATTCAGCCCGTGTTGATGAAATGATAAGAGAGTTTTTGTTCTTCCTTTTCTGCATTTTTTCCAGAATTTTCGTATGATATCTTTCCGAGTTTCTGGTCATTTGATTGTGATCATCATGTAGTTTGTTGCTCAGTAAAGTTGTGATATTGAAATGAGGAATATCTAATCAAAGCTGTGCGTTTGAATAAAAAATCTGGTTTGCATGATGAAAATGAAAAGAAATGCCGTGGCTGGAATCTGCTGAATGCATGAGCTTCTTTGTGTCTTTGCATCAGTTTTCTTCTATATTTGGGTTTGTTTGAATTTTGAAATTGTGTGTTATAATGCTTAGATTAGCTTTGAATGTTTGGTTGAAAGATTTTTGATCAAAATTAGTGTTGAGGTTGATATCCTTGCAAGAAAAAAAATTTGCAGCAGACTTTGAAACAAAATGGAAGCATGTTTCATTGTTATAGTTGCAGAAGTTTAATACTTCCGTAAGCTTTTGCATGGGTTTTGCATGGAAAAATCTTTCTAAAATTGCCTTTTAACTCCCTCAAGTTTCCCCTTATGCCACTATGACCCGGAAAATTGGGACAATTAATCGATTGGGTCCCTGTAATTTTGCAGCAAGGCTACAAGGACTCATTTGAGTTATAATTTCTTGCAAATAGGTCTTAGAATAATTGAATTTTGAGCCATTGCTTGACATTTTCTTTGCCCTTGGATCCTTGAAGTTCTTAAAAATAAGCTTGAGTGTTTGGTTAATGTTCGCAATTGAGTCCTTGGTAGTCTCAAATTTTCAACTCGATTGCTTGTTTGCTTTCATTAATTACCATGTTTTGTTTAGGTAGTACTTAATGCATGAATTTGTGAACTTTGTGTCTAAATGAGCTTGTGTTTTTCTATCTTCTTTAATTTCCCTAAATAAATTGGTTACTTGACCTTTCCTTGCTTTTGGACCTTTAAAGTTCCCAAAATGTTTCATTTGGACTTGATTGTTTGATTAAAGGTTGCTATTGGATCTTTAGTCAGTTTTGCTATTTTAGAATTTTGATCAATGACTCACTTTTGCTTAGAATTCATGCATTATTTGATCATTTCTAAGTTGCAAAGTGAGGAAGGATTCGATGTTTGATGGATTCCGATTGTCTTATTTACATTTTATCATTCAATTGGTGCATTAATCCTTTGCTTTGGATGGTTTTAGCCCAAGTTATCCCGTTCTTTGGTGACTTTAGCCCAATTTAAGTCTTGTCCACTTTATTAGCACCACAAAAGGGGGAGGTATAATTTCTTTTATCTTTTTTTGTCTCTCCTATGTGATCCAACATGCTAAGTGAGAATTGCATGTCTAATTTGCTTTCCTTGCCTTTCTTTAGTTCCTTTATTTCATTTACTCTTGCTTTTTGTTAAGTTATTCTTTTATGGGGTATGTGTACACCTCTTGGCTTGTAATAGATAGGGCTTGGCGGGCATTCTTGTCCATTCTTCCCCTTCCCCTTTTTGTTTTAGTTAGCAAATGTAATAGGTTCATTAGCTTGGTTGTTTTTCTTTGTTGCTATGTGTTAATTTGCTTTATTAGGCTCTTGCATTTAGTCGAGCATGCTAAGTGTTACGTGCTACGTGTTTATGAGTGTTTGGCATGTCTACTTGCTTTCTATAGTCGTAGATGAATATGATGGATGAATGCACGTCACCACACTAGTCCAACGCTAGTTGTGGCCCCCCTTTCCCGTTACCACACTAGTCCAACGCTAGTTGTGGCTCGTTGTTCCGTTTCCACTAGTCCAACGTGTGAGGCCCCAGTCCGTTCGTAAGTTGATATTAGGGTTTTCCATTATTTTTGTGCGGCTAATTGGGGTTTTAGGGTAAGAAGGAAACCCTAGTTTATGTATTATTCATAAACTCGAGCTATAGTTTCTATGTGGTATTCTAGTGTGTGTTTCGGCACAAGTATAAAAAAAATAGGATTCGTTATCGTTTACCGAGGTTGAACAAGTTTGAAAATGGTTAGCAAACCTTAGATTAGTAAACCTCTAGTGTTATCAATTATTAGAAAGCCTAAGTTGGGTTTAAAAACCCTAATTTTGCCAATATTATAAAGTTGTTGTTTAATTGTTTTATTTATGGAGAAAGTATGCTTAAGTATAAATGATTAAGAGAGGAAAGTGATTAGTGAAGTACTTAAGTGGGATTATGTGTTTTAAACTAGATTAAGTTATAACCTATGGAGTAAATTGAAAGATTATCAAATGTTTGAGGGCAAATGTATAAGAAAGAGAGAGTTGGAGTGCAAGGGTTAAAAGTGCAATTGAGGAGCTTTTATGTGATTGGTTAGCCTTAAAAATATCTCTCCTAAGTGGTCTTGCACCACATATTAGTCTCAAGGGCCATAATTAAGTCATTTGTAAGACAAACAAAACAAAAATGGAAGAGTAAATTGGAGAGAGAGGGCCGGCCACCTTGAAGGGAGAAACCAAGGAAAGTTTGTGAAGTTCAATCAATTTCCTTCCATAAATCTTCATTTTGAAGCATAAAGAATCTACTTTGGAGTTGGCTTAAGGTCATTAGTCATCATACATCCTTAATCTTGAGGTAAGAAAGTCTATTTGAAGACTTAAGTTGATTATTGCTTGATGAACTAGTGGTTATTTTGGTATAGGATCTTAGTTGTGCTTGATTGTGGTACCTCTTATGCCTATCACTTGTTTTTATGGAGTACTTTGGTTAATTTTTGTGATTTTTGTTGCTGAAAATTTCGGTTAAGAGAAAGAGGAATTGGGGCTTCTTGCTTTAATGTTTTCCTTAGTTGCTTGAATTGAGAAATTGATGTGTAGTGGTTGTGTTTGATGATTTGCTTCACTTGATTGGTTGGTTTCTAGCAAAAATCTGGTTTGGGTTAAGAAACCCTAGACTCCATTAGGTTAGATTAGTTGAGCTTATGGCTATTGAGTTTGAGTTTGTGTAGTTGGATGGGAAAATAAGTTCTATGGTGCTAATAAAATTAGCTTATGGATTATGGTTAGTATTTGGTGATTTTGGGATAATTTGTGAAAGAATTTTAGACCACTCCTAGACTGATATAGGTATGGTTTTGGGTATCGTTTTGGTTAGAAAATTCGCATAAGAACAATAGAAGGGGACCGTGCGGTTGCGGCGCGCAAAACCGGCGAAACTGGAAAAACAGGACAGTTCAGGATCCGAACTTCGGCTTTATTTTTCTTGACGTTACGTTCGGATTAAGAGGTTCATCAAAACATGAAAGTTGTAGCCTTGTAAGTCCTGCATATGCCTGCAAAATTTCAGGTCAATCGGATTAGCGTAGCCTGAGTTATCGACGAAATGCTCAAGCCTGTTTTGACCCTCTGATTCTGTGCGTTTTTTTAGTTTCGCTTCTGCGTGTGATTTTTTCGGTTTTGATCCCGTACGATCTGGGTTTTGACTCCTTCATAAGAAATGTAGATCTTGGTTTTGGCTTCGAAACGGTATAAAGTACGTCGAAATCCGAGTTCCGTAGCTCCTGTTATGACCAAAACAAAATCGATCGTCAGAACTGCCTTGTATCTGGACAGTTCTGACGGGTACTTTGACACTCAAATTTCGTTCTGTTCTGAGTGGATTCAGGTCTTGGCCAAAACATCAAAGTTTTAGCCTTATGTCTCAGCTTTCTAATGCCTTTGGAATTTCCTGATTTGGATTTGTGAGCTGGGAGTTATAGTCCAGCAAACATACCCTGTTCGTTACTCTAAAGTGCAAATTCCTAGAACGGTTTTCTGCACTTTCGACCGACCTCTGTTCAGATCCGGAATTAGGTGTCTTCATGAAAGTTATAGAATTTTCTCTTAGCTTCGCAACGGTACCTCATGTACCTTAATCTGACATTCCTAGCCTCACTTTTGACCAAACCGGCTTAAGAAGGCAGATTTGGCCATTTCCGTTTGCCGTTCCGCGCGGACGCGTGCGGCCGTTTTGCCGTTTCCGCACTTGCATGTGCCGATTTTGCCGTTTTGATTGTTTTATGTATGTTTGTAGCCGTTTATGATATTATGTGACGCAATCTTCTATTTCAGACGGTGGTGAGTTAGGTGGAGCCGGTGGGGCCTACTAGCTATTCTTCACGACTCCAATTTCGAATTTTGCTCTTTTGTTCATTATGTAAGTATTCAGGCCGCTCCTGTGTGTTATTTGTTTATGTGTTTTGATATACATAAAAAGGGTAGTTAGGCGAGGGTGTACTTTATCGCACTCGACCTAAACCCGAAATTTGTGCACATATTTGTACATGACGTATGTACATGAATCATTTTGAAACTAAAACCCTTCAGCTTGTGGCTCGGGGTGACTTTTGAATAATTTTGTGAAGTTTGTGTGTTTGTGGGGCGATCTTAATACCTAGATGGACTATTCGAGCCGGTTGGGGCTTGGTCGAAGTCAGTCCAACCTGGTTTGAGGTCACCAAGTTTGTGAACCCGGTTCACCGAGCATGTGGACCAATTTTGTGACCCGAGCTTGTGACTCAAGCTCAAGTTTGTGATTTCGTTCGCCTGGGCAAGTTTGTGAGGTGACTGGCCAGTGAGGGTGATAAGGTGTCGGTGGGTGTACAAGTGAAGTTCTACGGACCATTAATTGCGGTCGACGGAGTGTCGGCAGGAGTTCACGCATGGCACATGAATTGGCTTTGGAGCCACCCGTATCCTTATTATGTGATGTTATCTTTCTGGTTTGCGTTACTCTTACTGTGTAACTATTGTTATGTGACATTTACGCTTTCGCCCCTGTTTACTTACTAAGCATATAGCTTACCCCATTCCTTTTGTTTTCCTTAACAGGGGCCGACGAGTGGACTTTTGGCTCGTACACTAGTATAGTTAGATTGGCTTGTAATAGTTGAACCGTTAGAATGTTTGTTTTTGTTTTGGTGGTTTGTATAAGGACCCTTCTTAGGGTCTATCTTCTGCTGGTGGTGGTTGTAGTATATTAGAGTGGTTTGACTCGAGACTTTTGAAGATGTAAATATAACTTTTGGGATTGTATATATTGTATTTAGTGCTCATTCGAACTTAAGTTTTGAGTCCTAGCGCGAACTAGGCAGGCGGCCCGCCGATACCCTTGGGTTCGCCCTTGGGAGAAGTGGGGTCGTCACACAACGCTAGTAGGAATTCATAGAAAGGGCTAGTCCAATGCTAGACCCAATAGGCCGTCTCCTCTTTCGTTAGTGCATACTTGCATGTTCACTATATTTCATGCATTTTTCTTAGTTTTATCAATTGGCATGCTCCTGCAATCCTTTCCCCATCATTCTAGGCTTTTGCATCTTCATGCTAGTTATAGGGTACATTTGCTTGAAGAGTCCTCTTTCGATAAGGGAAACGAGCGAGTTTGGCTACAAAATAGCCTTAGCACGCTAGTTCTTCCTTCTAATCCAAGGGAAAATCAAAGTCGTGAAGTTAGGTGTCATTCCCATACCCGACTTGATGCATTCCTTTAGGGTCATACACTTTCATTTTTATCATATCACCTCCTCACTTTTTTATCCACATTTTCTCACTACTTATATTTTTCTCAATCCTCATGCCATGTTTGCACATTTTTCTTCTTTTATCATTTATTTTCTACCTCACAAATTGCATCCAATTGCACTTATATGTATCTACTATCATATTTTCATCCATTTGCACACAAACACCTTTATTTTCTCAATTGGCACACTTGCACTTTTCGTACATTTGCACACTTGCACTTTTCTTATATTTGCACACATGCACGTTTTCTTACATTTTCACACTTGCACTCATACTTGAGTCTTCATTTACATCATTCGCGACCTCTATGAGGACTCTCCTTATTGGCCACCACAACTCATGTGGTTGGGACCAAAAAAGCCTCATAAGAGACATTTTAGATTTAGGATTGCATTTTTCTTTTTTCGCATCCATTTAGTCATATCCAACGTGCAACACATACTTTGGGTAGACGAATTAGAAAAAGAAGGGCTAAGTCACGCAACTAGCTTTAGCTAGGGTAAGGGAGTGCTTTAGGCTTTGCCTTTGCCTTCTCCCTTATCAAATGTGACCCCCGATCCCTTTCTTTGGTTACGTAGACCTAAGAGTTCTTAAAAAGGGGTTTGTTTACTTTGCTTTTCAAAAAATTCATTTTTTGGGGTGACTTGGTACACCTAACTCCATACCAAGTGGCGACTCCATTTTTCATGCAAAAAACCCTTTTTGAACTCTGTTTGGCCAAATCGTCGCATTTTCAAGTCCCACGGCCTTTTATTTTCATTTTTCACACACGTTCACATACACACTACTTTCACTCACACACCTATTTCAAAAAGTGGGGCGCGACAGTTGGTGACTCCACTGGGGACATCCTAAGTGGGTCCAAGCATTTGATTTAGCTATTCTTTTCCTTTTTCTACCCTTTTTATGTATAGCATTTGGATATTAGGGTTGCATTTTCCATTTTAGGGCCTTTTGCCTCGCGCGCGTATCAAACTATTCCCTCACTTGCGTATGTATGATTGGCTGATTGGATGTATGTTGTACTTGTTTTATCTCGCGCTTTGCATTGCATTTGGGTGGGGGATATACCCTAGAGCCTCGCGTTGGTTCTTGATCCCTCCCCTCCAAACCAGCACAAGCATACGTGCATACGCTTTAATTTGTACCCCTCATTTTTTTCTTTTAGTGGCTTGTCACGCCACTCCACCTTATTAGGATTTTAGGCGACCCACTTGGACGTGTGATCGTGACACGACGTGTGCGTAGCACGATCCAAGGGGTCACTCAATCTTCCGCTTTAAGCTTTGGGTCAATAGCCTTTAGCTTTTAGTCGAAGGTTGAGGATTTTCAATAGATTCACTCAGACATGTAGCCGTAACACGACGTGTGCGTAGCAACGTCTGGGGAATCGCTCGAGCCACCGACAAGGAACCTTGGGAGTGATGACCTTTGGTTTCCAAGTCTGAAGGCTTGGGGACCTGAGCTTATCGAGTCTAGATGCATTAGCGAACCCTAGCCTCATACATCCATATTAGAATTGCCTAGGGTAGAGTCGACCTTACCCTATTAGGGACACCATTCACGAGGGGAGGGATCCCACCCCCTTTCCTTATATATCTTTGTTGCTTTTTATATCATCTAATTGTCCAACGTGTTATGTGATTACGTGTTATGAACTAACGTTTCCTTGTTTCTTATCTTTTGCATTCACAAACGTTAGGAAATAAGAGGTCTGGCATGACCTCCTTTTAGGACCTACCCTTGTAGATAGGCTATTGCACGTTTGAAAATTGTGGTATATTTTGTTCATAAATTAATAATGTCATATCATTTTAGGCTTACCCTGGCAAATAAAGGGTCCCTTAGGTCATGTTTCATTTCAAATTACATATTTTACTGCTTTAATAAACTGGCATCACGCATAAACCCTAGAAAGGGAATGCCATTTAGGCGATCCCGTGCTAGGAATAAGCCACCTTGTGTCTCGGATACTTAATCCAAGGAGACTTGCACGTTTACATTTTTGTACCATCCAAAGGGGTAGTGCACAAGGTAAGATAGGATCCGATCATTTGCATAGAGCGATCTTTGGAATATGAGCATCTAATAATCACTTTTTGGCCATTTTATAAAAAATTGGTAAAAATCCCTTGCGCAAAGGACATTAATTTGAAGAAATTCACAAATGATTCCTCCTATTGAGACAATAAATAAATTGAGGCCAAAATTTGATTTTAGAAGGCTCATAGGCTAATGCATCGTAATAAATTTTCTGAAACTACCAGTGGATGGCTTGATTTTTTAATAGGTTCCCAATTCCATTCAATCCATTGGACCATTTCATTCATCAATTTCATCCAGTCCATTTTATCAGTTTGTTCAATCTAGTTGATTTTTGAATAAATCACCAATTTCATTCAATTCATTTGATTAGTTAGGGTAATTTTGTCGATTTTCGATAAATCATCAAGTTCGTCCGACTCATTTGACCAGTTTATCCTTTTAGGGCAATCTAGTCAATTTTGAATAAATTTTCGATTTCATTCAATTCATTTGACCAATTTCATTTCTTAGGATGATCCGGTCCATTTTGAATAAAATTTTCAATTTCGTTCGATCAAGTTCCTTTTTTAGGATGATTCGGTCAATTTTGAGTAAGTTTTAAATTTCACTCAATTCATTTGACCCGTTTCCCTTTTTAGGGTAATTCGGTCGATTTTAAATAAATGGTCAATTTCATTCAACCCATTTGACCAATTAGGGTTTCAATGACGAAATTCAAATTTGGAAACCTAGTCGATTTTGAGAAAACCATTCATTGCATCCGGCCATCTGATTGGTTGGGGTTTTGACCCGTGCTTCACTAAGAAAATTTGTCAACGAATTCCAATCTCTCCGATAGGAAGTTCATCAAGGTCAAACCCGTGCGTTTTTGCAAATTCTTGTATCGATCAAAAGTGATCAATCCATTCGCACGTTGTCCTCATTAAGACAAGTGTCTCTCGTCACTCCAATTGACCAAATTTTTCAAAATTATTTTTCACTCGACGAGTTGATCAGATCCATCAGGTATGGTATAGTGCCTATCTCAGAGGATTGCATTTTCATGCTAGGCCTACCCTTGACACAAAAGGGCTCCCCCATAAGACATGCATCCGAATTTTTTGGATATTTACTAACTCTTGTTTTTTTTCTTTTCCTTTTCTTTATTTTATTGGAATAACTAAGCGAGGGTTAAATCTAAAGGCAATCTTTCAAAAATTCTCAGGTAATATTCAAACATAGCTTCTCGTCGAAGCCCCATCATAACGCGATCCCGTAGTAAAGCCCAAAGAAATCGTGTAGACATGAGTACTCGGCCAGGATCGTCTGATAAGACCGCTGCAACTACCCAGCCAGAAGCCACAAGTCCCGGGGTTCAGTTGACTGAATTACTCACCAAATTTGGGGAAATGGCATCTGAAATGGCCGCGCAAAAGAAGTTGATCGACGAGCTTGTTAGTAGTGGAGTGCAGCCCGAGCTTGTGCCCATCAAACAACCAGAATCCAAACCATTTGTCATTCCTCCAATTCAAACCACTTTTGAAGGAGTTTTTAACCCGTAGTATACCTATACTCAAAATCCTCCGTTCTATCCTCCCTATGGGCAAGGATTTCAACCTCAAGGTGGTCCAAACATGCTTCAGAATCCACAAGCTTTTTTCCAGGCTACTGCAGAGCCTTTCCTACCAGACCACACTGTCCAAGCTAAACCAGAAGTAGGAGAATCTTCTGCTCCTGTTGATATGAGGTTGCTTAAGCGCCTCGATCGTTTTGACGAATTCATAAGGAAAAGTCAGGGGTTGAACAAACAAGGAGTCCTGGATTACGATGAGCTTTGCCTTTTCCCGAATGTGCAGTTGCCTGAGGGGTTCAAAACCCCGAAATTCAACAAGTATGATGGGACGGGCAATCCCAAAACACACCTCCGATTGTTCGCCAACAAGTTGGATAGGCCAACAGATGATGAAAATCTGCCTTTAAGGTTATTCCCCGAAAGTCTGGAGGGAGATGCACTCGACTGGTACTCCAACCTGAAGCCTGAAGAAGTGAAAACCTGGATTGATTTATTGTGACGACCCCACTTCTCCCAAGGGCGAACCCAAGGGTATCGGCGGGCCACCTGCCTAACTCGCGCCAGGACTCAAAACTTAAAGCAATAAAACTAGATAAATCGAAAGAGCACTATATACAATATATACAATCCCAAAAGTTATATTTACATCTTCAAAAGTCTCGAGTCAAACCACTCTAATACACTATAACCACAACCAGCAGAAGATAGACCCTAAGAAGGGTCCTTATACAAACCACCAAAACAAAAACAAACATCCTAACTGTTCAACTATTACAAGCCAATCTAACTATACTAGCATACGAGCCAAAAGTCCCCGCGTCGGCCCCTGCTAAGGAAAACAAAAGGAAAGGGATAAGCTATATGCTTAGTAATTAAACAGGGGCGAAAGCATAAATTTCACGTAACAACAGTTACACAGTAAGAGTAAAGCAAAAGCAGAAAAGTAACATCACATAATAAGGATACAGGTGGCTCCAAAGCCAATTCATATGCCATGCGTGATCTCCTGCCGACGCTCCGTCGACCACATTCAATGGTCCGTAGAACTTCACTTGTACACCCACCGACACCTTATCACCCTCACTGGCCAGTCACCTCACAAACTTGCCCGGGCGAACGAAATCACAAACTTGAGCTTGAGTCACAAGCTCGGGTCACAAACTTGGTCACCTTCTCGGTGAACCGGATTCACAAAATTGGTTCATAACATGAACCTACAAACTTGGTGACCTCAGACTAAGTTGGACTGACTTCGACCAAGCCCTAACCGGCTCGAATAGTCCAAACAGGTCTTAGATCGGGCCCGCGAACTCACAAACTTCACAAAATTCACAAACTTTACTCGAAAGTCGCCCCGAGCCACAAGCTCAAGGGTTTTGGTTCCAAAAGGTTCATACACATATGCCAAGTACAATTATACGTTCAGATTAGGGTTTAGGTCGAGTGCGATAAAGTACACCCTCGCCTAAGTACCCTTTTCACATATCTCAAACACATAGCAAAGAAAACGCACCAAACTGGCCTGAATACTTACCCAGAAACTGAAATAGCAAAAGTACGAAGTCGGATCGAAATGAACAACTAGTAGTGGGCCCCACCAGTTCCGCCCAGCTCACCACCGTCTGAAATAGAAGATTGTGTCACATAATATCGCAAACGGCTACTATCGTGCTTAAAACAAGCAAAACGGCAAAAACGACACGCGCGCACGTAAATATAACGGACGGAAACGGAAACGGCCGTTAGCGGAAACGGCAGATTTGACACTCGTTTCTATTTTAATCATAAGTTGAGCTACGAATATCGGATTAAGGCGTATGAGACGCCATATCGAAGCTTAAAGGATGAACAACAACTGTTATGAAGACATCCAGAACTGAAACTGGAGGCTTCAGTCCCAAATGAACCAAACACAATCACTTACGAAATCTGGCCAATGCACAAATGGTCAGTTTTGAGTGCAAACTGTTTTCTATGCTACACATGGTCAAAAGACCTGAAAATTGGCAGTTAGATAGTTCATTCCAAATGGAACAACTTTCATGAAGGTCGTCAATCCAAATTCGGAACGGAAATTGGTCATCAGGACCAAAACAGATCTGACCAGAAAATGGTCATCTTCACGGCCAGGCCTTACTTGCTCGGCTATATCTCAGGTTTTATAAATCCGATTCATGAAATTCCAAGGGCATTAGAAAGCTCTGATATAAGGCTATAAGTTTGGTGTTTTGGTCGTAAGCCCAAACAGCTTGTAACCCAGTCAAATGTGAAGCCAAAGTTCCAGTCGTAAACTTTCCAAAAACGTAACAGAATTTGACGGTCAAAACAGGTCTGAGTATTTCGTTTATAGCTCAGGATATACTAATCCGTTTAACCTGAAAATTTACAGGAATATCCAGGACTTAAGGGGCTACAATGTTGAAGAAGGAAACTTTGTCCAATTTTGAATGTAACAAGGTCAAAAATGCAAGACACTATACCAGAATCGCAAAATAGGATCACAAACCGTATTTGGCCTCAATATGCGGTAATGGTACCAAATTCACTACGGTTATCGAATGGAGGTGTAAGACCCACCGTTTCGAAGCTAAGAAACAGGGCTACAACAATGTAGAAGGTCACTCAATCCAGTTCCTAGCCCAACTAGGTCAAAAATGCCAAATTACTAAACTAGAACCACTAAAACAGGTTTACAAATCACACAAAACTGTAATCAGTATAACTCAGTCTATACAAGTCCAAATACCGAAATTCCAAAGGCATATGATAGCTAAGACATCCAGCTACATTTCCTCAGAAGACACCAACAACAAAATCCAAACCAATTCCAGTCAAAACAGACTATTACAAGCGCAGTTTTCACATTCTGAGCAACCCAGATCAGCAATAGTAAAAACGACATATCTCACTCTACACTACTCCAAATGACCTGAAATTTTACAGACACCTCAACCACATCAATACCTACAATTTTTATGTTTTGAGCAAAGTCCAATTCGGCCTCTATCCCAATGATCTAAAACCGGATAGAATAGGGGGTAATGGAACCCTAACTTTGCACAATTCAATCCAAACTCAAAATTGGTTGCAATTTCCTATCATATGCACCTACTAGAGCCATAGCCCCTTATTACCACCCATAAAAAACAACCACACCATCAAGATCACATAAAACCAGAATATTCCTCAAAAAAGTAAAAACTTAACCAAATCACTTCAAACCAAGAAATAAACCACAATTTCTAACACAATAGCCACCATTAGGCATAAATTCAACATCATTAGCTATAAGAGAATGTTCAACCATCACTTACCTAGTAAACAAGAGAAGAGGAGTTGTAGACCACCTTAGCTCTTCCAAAAAACTTCACTAAGCAACTCACTAGCACCTAATGGAAGGCTTTTATGGAATAGAAACTAGGTTAGGCAAGTGGTTTGGAAGATTGAGCTATATGGAAGCTTGAAATTTGAAGCAATTCTCTTCCTTCTTGAGCTTGAGGAAGTCGGCCACCAAGGAGTGAAAATAATGAATTTTTGAGGTAATTTTTAGATATTTAACCACTTGGTCAAAAGGTCAAAACAAAAGAATAAAAATCATAAAGTCCACCCAATGATCTTGTGACACTTGGCATCTCATTAAATGCAATTCAATCCTTTGGTCACCTCTCACATCAATCACCTCACACTCCTTTACTTATCCATTAACACCCGATAAATTTTTCACAGTATCCGGAACTTAACCTAATTGGCCGAATTTTTCCGAACTTTTCGCACTAGTGGGTCCCACGTCCAATATACGTTCTTATTTTCTCAAAATCTAACCGATACTAGAAAAATCATCTAAAAACTCTATTTACTCATAAAAATTTTCTGGGGAACTTTTCTAATAAAGAAAATATCAAAAAGACGGGTGAACAATCAAACTCCACTTAAGCTTTCTACTAAAATGAACTAGGGTTTTCAATCCTAATCGAGGTTAGGGTTTTCTCCTTAGTCTTAAAACCCTAATTCCACCCCACCGATCAACGAATAACCCTCATATCAGCTTACGAACGGACTGGGGCCTCACATTTATCCAATGCTTTTGTGAGATAGTACAAGTATAACTGCGAGTTGGCTCCGACACGGACCACGTTGGAAGGAACAAAGAGAAAACCCTCTGAGGACCATAAGACTTATGCTAAGAGATGGAGGAAAATAGCCGCAAAAGTCGAGCCACCAATGACTGAGGATGAAATCATACGCACTTTCATTAAGGCACATGATCCGCCGTACTTTGAAGAAATTTTTCGAATGACTGGTGTTCCTTTGCCGAGATTGTCAATAAATTGGAAGAATATGATGAGTTTATGAGGGCAGGAAAGATTATTAACGTGTCGGCTCTGAAATCGCAATTGGAAGCGATGCCAAATCAAGGAAGCAGTAACAAGAAATCCCCATTCAAAAAGAGAGAAGATGAGGCTTTATTTGTCTTGAATCGAAGCCCTGTTCCCCAACCGAGATACCGACAGGACCCCACCTATTCACCCCGTTACCCGTATCAATCACACCTTCAACCTGTGCACCATACCACTAGTAACCACCCTCGACCTCGACCAAATTACCCAAACACACCTACAACACCATTTCATATTTCTCCACATAACTTTCAAACTAGACCTCGCTCTCCTTATCATCCAAGACCCATCTTACCCGTCAACCATAACTACAACTATCAACAGACCGCTGGCACCCAAGACCCGGCCCGATATAGAACTTTTACCAATTTAGGTCGGCCCTTGGATCAACTATATGAGCAGCTCAAGGCCGCAGGGAAAATTGGTATAATACCTCCTAAAGTCTATGCTAAAGGAGTTCCCCCTGGTTATAATCCTCAATCTTTTTGTGCCTATCATTCTGGAGCTCCTGGACATTCTACTGCCAATTGTTGGGTACTTAAACACAAAATTCAGGACATGATTGAGGCCGGAGACATAATTTTGAGAGGGAGAGAAGAACAAGGACCAAGTATAAGTACAAACCCCTTTCCCAGACACAAGGACACCTTTGAAGCATTCACCTCCAATGACGAAATTTGAAAATCCTGAAGGAGCTCTGCACAATTTGGATGGCTGACTATCCTCCCTCTCGAAGGAAATTTCGATAAATCTAGGGGTTGTCATTTACTAAAATTCACGAAAACTTTTTCTTGCATATGTGAATAGCTTAACGAAAGCATCTTTTGCAATTGAGTTTTGTCTTGTTTCTGCTTTGATTTGGAGTTTTCATGAAATGCACAATTTGTTTTATTTGTTTATTTGATTATTGTCCTGAATTTTTGTTAATTCTTTGAGATGGCCAAAGGTGAAGTTGTTTGACCCTTTGAATATTACTGTTCTGGAATTTGATGAAGCCCTTCATTGAAAATCCCTTCATTAAAAATCCTTTCGTTGAAAATCCCTTTCTCGAGAAAGCCTTCATTGAGAAAGCCATTGGAAATCCTTTCATTAAAAATCCCTTCGTTGAAAAATCTTTCCTTGAGAAAGCCTTCATTGAGGAGACCCTTCTTTGAGAAAGCCTTCATTGAGAAAACCCTTCATTGAGAAAATTCCTTCCTTGCCAAGTTTGAAGCTGATTGGTTAAAGCAGCGTCACCGACGATTGATTTTGATGGATGAAAAGCAGCTGAATGCCATGTGCCATGGCCAATGTTACCAAAACGCATGGCCTGTGTTCATAACAAAAAGGTCTGCCACCGGTCCTTTAGAGAAGGAGGACAAAGATTTAAAGCGAGTTTTGCCAATGGAAGATGAAGTCAAAGACGAATTTGGTCTAAACTGGTAAGGCCATTTGTCATTCAAAATGGTGCTACCGAGTGGAGCACTTATCCTTGAAGAGATGGATGGACAAACATTCCCTCAACCTATCAACTCAGACATGTGTAAGAAATTCTTTATTTGATTATGCAAATTTTTTCTAGGAAATCGTGCAAGAGACGAGGCAAAAGTCAAGCCATCTTCCTTTTCGATCAAAATATTTCATCCCTAGTCATCCCCTTTGAGCTATCAGAACAATAATTTTCGTTTGGCAACCCCTGAGAATTGTAAACCCCACACTGGGGCAAATTCATTTTGAAAAAGACGATCAGAAAGGAAAAGAAAACCCTATACTGGAGCAAATTTATTTTGAAAGAGAGATGAAAAGGAAAAGAGAACCCCACACTGGGGCAAATTTAGTTTTTGAAAGAGAAATGCAAAAAGTGAGAAGAATGCAATGAAGAAAATGCAAAGAAAGAAATATCCAATCAAACTGGGGCAAATTTCCTCGGTTTCGTTCAAAATTGGAGATAATTTCAAAATGATGCAATCTCAGGTTATTTCACACCTCTCATTAAAATTTGCTTTCAAGCCCCAACTTTTCTTGAAAACACCCCCACCTGACCTCATTACAAAAGCCCAAAGTCCTGGCTTTCGTCACTTGTTGTATTTCTATTAGAAAGTTTGCTAATCAACTGACAAGTGATATCCCTGGTGCCTTCGCTTAAGTTTATAAGGGAAGCGCATTTTACTGATGTCAGCAATTTTTCAACTTACATTTCTGAGGCGATTATGATTGAGCTCTTCCATTGCTTCCTTAGGTGAAAATCCGAAAGGACACCTCAAAAGAAAAGGAGGAAAAGAAAGAAAAGAGAAAAACACGAAAAAAAAATAGAAAAGGGTGGGGGCAACCTTGGTGAAAACCTGAAAGGGCGCCGAGGTAGGGTTTTGCAGCAAGCAAGCTCGAGGAGGAACAGCTGGTGACTTAGTTCACTTAGATTTCTCCTCATTTTTGTAATATTTTTGCCAATGCTGAATCCCAGAACAAGGATATCCAGAGATTCGAATATAACATCCGTTGGCCAAAACTGTGTCATTTTGTAAAACATTCTTAAGAAGCTCATTTTTTTTTAATTACTTGCATTCATGGCATTTTTGTAGAATGTAAGCACAAATGGTTATGTGTGCATTCTTGTGCATATTCATTTTTACATGACATGTGATTTTTCTTGCATACTTCATTCTTTATCATTGAATTGTGGTGAACAACAATCCTTTTGGTTTATTGAAAATCCTTGGATACCAAAGGCCTTATAAGCAATGGAAGTCAATGGAATTTGATCAGATCACAGAACAAAGTTCAGTTTTCGAAGTATCAAGGGAACACATCAAAGTACTCATGTTTACACATTTCTTGAGGGAGGAATTGATCGGATAGTGGTGGCATCGTTTGTTTTATTTCTTTTGCAGGTACATGTTCGGTTTCAAATAACGGAACTGGGGGCAAATTTTTGAACTGTGAGATGTCGTCCAAGAATTAAATATTCATGGTTCGAACAGAGGAAAGGGATTGAATCAAAGTTTTGAGGAAAAGCAATAATACCATAAAGCAGATCGAGAGATCGGTGACGATAATTGAAATGGGGGCAAATTTTTTTGAGAAGATCCTTT
Source organism: Coffea arabica (assembly GCF_036785885.1). Taxonomy (NCBI): domain Eukaryota; kingdom Viridiplantae; phylum Streptophyta; class Magnoliopsida; order Gentianales; family Rubiaceae; genus Coffea; species Coffea arabica. The sequence continues at coordinate 40,870,163 of NC_092316.1, read as the reverse complement.
AAAAAAATAAAAAAAAAATCAATCAAAAATCAAAAGCGAAAAAGAAGAAAAGAAAGAAAGAAGCACAAGATAGAACAAAAGGGGTGGAGGCGACCTTTGTGAAAATCTGAAAGGGCACTAAATGTTTCAGCCAACATCAGACTCCAGAGCAGAGATATTTGAA